>NW_027206094.1:0-600000 GCF_024711535.1 Dipodomys merriami | reverse complement strand
GGTATGCCACCACTGTCCATCCAGCACAAGGGACGACACTGCCTACATCTGGCTCTAATTAGTCCACGGTTGTGTTCAGCCAAATGACCTCTGCCGGGAACACTCAGAATGAGGTTCTGAGTTATTGCAACATAGGAGCGTTTCACTGCTTTCAAGGCTTCTCAGGAAGGATTCCGGAATCTTGCTGCCGGCAGGCCTCCGGTTGTTCCGGGTGAACATCTGCTAGTAAATCCCCCGTGGTTTCCTGTACACCGGAGAAATTTGGCCAGATTATGCAGTTTGCAATGCTGCACAATTGTGCCTTCTTAACTCTGCCGCGGTTAGAAACATTCAGGCGTGGCAGTCAGATAGGCTGGTCCCCGTAGGACACTGCCAGCGGACTGGGTATATCTGCTTCCCGTTCTACTCACCTGAGTGCTACTGATTCCAGCTTTGACAGCTACACTCTACTCAACCGGAGCAGTAAGTTGAACCTCAACTTATGGCACTTTGTGAAAGTGTTGAGAACTAGAGCTCCGTTGTTTGGCACGCCACCACTGTCCATCCAGCACTATGGAGGGCACAGCCTACATCTGGCTCTAATTAGTCCACGGTTGTGTTCAGCCGAACGACTTCTGCCTGGACTACTCAGAATGAGGTTCTGAGTTACTGCAACATAGGAGCGTTTCACTGCTTTCAAGGCTTCTTAGGAAGAATTCCGGAATCTTGCTGCCGGCAGGCCTCCGTCTGTTCTGGGTGAACATCTCCTTGTGAATCCCCCGTGGTTTCTTGTACACCCGTGCAATTTGACCAGGTTATGCAGTTCGCATTGCTGCACAATTGTGCCTGCCTAGCTCTGGCGCGCTTGCAAACATTCAAGCGTGGCAGCCAGATATGCGGGTCCGCGTAGGACACTGCCAGCGGACTGGGTATATCTGCTTCCCATTCTTCTCACCTGAGGGCTACTGATTCCAGCTTTGACGGCTACAATCTACTTAACCGGAGCAGTAAGTTGAACTTCAACTTATGGCACTTTTTGAAAGTGTTGAGAACTAGAGCTCAGTTGTTTGGCACGCCACCACTGTCCATCCAGCACTATGGACGGCACTGCCTATACCTTGCTGTATTGAGTCCAAGGTTGTGTTCAGCCGAATGACCTCTGACGGGAACACTCAGAATGAGGTTCTGAGTTACTGTAACATAGGAGCGTTTCACTGCTTTCAAGGCTTCTTAGGAATGATTCTGGAATGTTGTGGCCGGCATGCCTCCGACTGTTCCGGGTGAACATCTACTTGGAAATACCCCGTGGTTTCTTGTACACCCGTGAAATTTGGCCAGGTAATGCAGTTTGCATTGCTGCACAATTTCGCCTGCCTAGCTCTGAGGCGGTTCCAAACATTCAGGCGTGGCAGCCAGATAGGCTGGTTCCCGTAGGACACTGCCAGCGGACTGGGTATATCTGCTTGCCGTTCTTCTCACCTAAGTGCTACTTATTCCAGCTTTGACGGCTACACTCAACTCAACTGGAGAAGTAAGTTGAACCTCAACTTAAGGCACTATGTGAAAGTGTTGAGAACTAGAGCTCAGTTGTTTGGCACGCCACCACTGTCCATCCAGCAATATGGACGGCACTGCCTACATCTGGCTCTAATTAGTCCACGGTTGTGTTCAGCCAAATGACCTTTGCCGGGAACACTCAGAATGAAGTACTGAGTTACTGTAACATAGGAGCGTTTCAATGCTTTCAAGGCTTCTCAGGCAGAATCCAGAATGTTGGTGCCGACAGGACTCCGGCTGTTCCGGGTAAACTTCTCCTTGTAAATCCCCCGTGGTTTCTTATACACCCGTGAAATTTGGCCAGGTGATGCAGTTTGCATTGCTGCACAATTTCACCTGCCTAGCTCTGCCGCGGTTGGAAAGATTCAGGCGTGGCAGCCAGATACACTGGTCCCCGTTGGACACTGCCAGCGGATTGGGTATATCTGCTTCCCGTTCTTCTCACTTGAGTGCTACTGATTCCATCTTTGACCGTTATTCTCTACTCAACCGGAGCAGTAAGTTGTACCTCAACTTATGGCACTTTTTGGAAGTGTTGAGAACTAGAGCTCAGTTGTTTGGCACGCCACCACTGTCCATCCAGCACAATGGTCGGCACTGCCTACTTCTGGCTCTAATTAGTCCACGGTTGTGTTCAGCCTAATGAGCTCTGCCGGGAACACTCAGAATGAGGGTCTGAGTTATTGCAACATGGGAGCGTTTCACTGCTTTCAAGGCTTCACATTATGAATTCCGGAATCTTGTTGCCAGCAGGTTTCCGGATGTTCCGGGTGAACATCTCCTTGTAAATCCCCCGTGGTTTCTTGTACACCCGTGATATTTGGCCAGTTTATGCAGCGTGCATTGCTGCACAATTTCGACTGACTAGCTCTGCCGCGATTGCACACATTCAGGCTTTGCAGCGAGATAAGGCTGGTCCCCGTAGGACACTGCCAGCAGACTGGGTATATCTGCTTCCCGTACTTCTCAGCTGAGTGCTACTCCTTCCAGGTTTGATGGCTACACTCTACTCAACTGGAGCAGTAAGTTGAACCTCAACTCATGGCACTTTGTGAAAGTGTAGAGAACTAGAGCTCAGTTGTTTGGCATGCCACCACTGTCCATCCAGCACTCTGGACGGCACTGCCTACATCTGGCTCTAATTAGTCCACGGTTGTGTTCAGGCAAATGACATCCTCCGGGAACTCTCAGAATGAGGTTCTGAGTTATTGCAACATAGGCGCGTGTCACTGCTTTCAAGGCTTCTTAGGAAGAATTCCAGAATGTTGGTGCCGGCAGGCCTCAGGTTGTTCCTGGAGAACATCTCCTTGTAAATCTCGCGTGGTTTCTTGTACACCCGTGAAATTTGGCCAGGTTATGCAGTTGGCATTGCTGCACAATTGTGCCTGCCTAGCTCTGCCGCGTTTGCAATCATTCAGGCGTGGCTGCCAGATAGGCTGGTCCCCGTAGGACACTGCCAGCGTACTGGGTATATCTGATTCCCGTTCTTCTCACCTGAGTGCTACTCATTTCAGCTTTGACGGCTACCCTCTACTCAACCGGAGCAGTAAGTTGAACCTCAACTTATGGCACTTGGTGAAACTGTTGAGAACTAGAGCTCAGTTTTTTGGCACACCACCACTGTCCACCCAGCTCTATGCATGGCACTGCCTACAACTGGCTCTAATTAGTCCACGGTTGTGTTCAGAAAAATGACCTCTGCCCGGAACACTCAGAATGAGGTTCTGTGTTACTGCAACATAGGAGCGTTTCACTGCTTTCAAGGCTTCTTAAGAAGAATTCCAGAATGTTGCTGCCGGCAGGCCTCCGGCTGTTCCCGGTGAACATCTCCTTGAAAATCCCCCGTGGTTCCTTGTACACCCATGGAATTTGGTCAGGTTATGCAGTTTGAATTGCTGCACATTTGCGCCTGCCTAGCTCTGCCGGGGTTCCAAACATTCAGGCGTGGCAGCCAGATAGGCTGGTCCCGGTAGGACACTGCCAGCGGACTAGGTATATCTGCTTCCCGTTCTTCTCACCTGAGGGCTACTGATTCCAGTTTTGAAGGCTACACTCTACTCAACCGGAGCAGTAAGTTGAACCTCAACTTATGGCCGTTTGTGAAAGTTTTGAGAACTAGAGCTCACTTGTTTGGCACCCCACCACTGTCCATCCAGCACTATGGAGGGCACAGCCTACATCTGGCTCTAATTAGTCCACAGTTGTGTTCAGCCGAACGACCTCTGCCGGGAACACTCAGAATGAGGGACTGAGTTACTGCAACATAGGAGCGTTTCACTGCTTTCAAGGCTTCTTAAGAAGAATTCCGGAATGTTGCTGCCGGCAGGCCTCCGGCTGTTGCGGGTGAACATCTACTTGTAAATCCCCCGTGGTTTCTTGTACACCCGTGCAATTTGACCAGGTTATGCCGTTCGCATTGCTGCACAATTGTGCCTGCCTAGCTCTGCCGCGCTTGCAAACATTTAAGCATGGCAGCCAGATAGGCGGGTCCCCGTAGGACACTGCCAACGGAATGGGTATATCTGCTTCCCGTTCTTCTCAGCTGAGTGCTACTGATTCCAACTTTGACAGCTACACTCTACTCAACCGGAGCAGTAAGTTGAACCTCAACTTAACGCACTTTGTGAAAATGTTGAGAACTAGACCTCAGTTGTTTGGCACGCCACCACTGTCCATCCAGCACTATATGTGCGGCAATGCATTCACCTGGCTCTAATTAGTCCACGGTTGTGTTCAGCCGAATGACCTCTGAGGGGAACACTCAGAATGAGGTTCTGAGTTATTGCAACATAGGAGCTTTTTAGTGCTTTCAATGCTTCTTAGGAAGGATTCCGGAATCTTGCTGCCGGCAGGCCTCTGGCTGTTCCAGGTGACATCTCCTTGTAAATCCCCCGTGGTTTCTTGTACAACCGTGAAATTTGGCCACGTTATGCAGTTTGCATAACTGCACAATTGCGCCTGCCTAGCTCTGCCGCGGTTGCAATCATTCAGGGTTGGCAGCCAGATAGGCTGGTCCCCGTAGAACACTGCCAGTGGACTGGGTATATCTGCTTCCCGTTCTTCTCATCTGAGTGCTACTGATTCCAGGTTTGAGGGTTACATTCTACTCAATCAGAGCAGTAAGTTGAACTTCAACTTATGGCAATTTGTGAAAGTGTTGGAAACTAGAGCTCAATTGTTTGGCACGCCACCACCATCCAAACAGCACTATGGATGGCACTGCCTACATCTGGCTCTAATTAGTCTACGGTTATATTCACCCGAATGACCTCTGCCGGGAACACTCAGAATAAGTTTCTGAGTTATTGCAACATAGGAGCGTTTCAGTGATTTCAAGGCTTCTCATGAAGAATTCCGGAATGTTGCTGCCGGCAGGCCTCCGGCTGTTCCGGGTGAACATCTCCTTGTAAATCCCCCGTGGTTTCTTGTACACCCGTGAAATTTGGCCAGGTTATGCAGGTTGCATTGCTGCACAGTTGCGCCTGCCTAGTTCTGTCGCGCTTGCAAACATTCAGGTATGGCAGCCAGAAAAGCTGGTCCCCATAGGACATTGCAAGGGGACTGGGTATATCTGCTTCCCGTTCTTCTCACCTGAGTGCTACTGATTCCAGCTTTGACGGCTACACTCTACTCATCCGGAGCAATAAGGTGAACCTCAACTTATGGCAGTTTGTGAGATTGTTTGGCCCGCCATCACTCTCCATCCAGCAATATGGACGGCCCTGCTTATATCTGGCTCTAATGAGTCCACGGTTGTGTTCAGCCGAATGACCTCTGCCGGGAACACTCAGAATGGGGTTCTGAGTTACTGCAACATAGGAGTGTTTCACTGCTTTTCAGGCTTCTTAGGAAGAATTCCGGAATCTTGCTGCCGGCAGGCTTCCGGCTGTTCTGGGTGAGCATCTCCTTGTAAATACCCCGTGTTCTCTTGTACACCCGTGATATTTGGCCAGGTTATGCAGTTTGCATAGCTGCACAATTGCGCCTGCCTAGCTCTCCCGCGTTTGCAAACATTCAGGCGTGGCAGCCAGATAGGCTGGTCCCGGTAGGACACTGCCATTGGACTGGGTATATCTGCTTTCAGTTCTTCTCACCTGAGTGCTACTGATTCCAGCTTTGAAGGCTACACTCTACTCAACCGGAGCAGTCAGTTGAACCTCAACTTATGGCACATTGTGAAAGTGTTGAGAACTAGAGCTCAATTGTTTGGCACGCCACCAATGTCCATCCAGCACTATGGACGGCACTGGCTACATCAGGCTCTAATTAGTCCACGGTTGTGTTTAGCCGAATGACCTCTGCCTTAAAACACAGAATGAGGTTTTTAGTTATTGCAACATAGGAGCGTTTCACTGCTTTCAAGGCTTCTCAGGAATGATTCCGGAATCTTGCTGCCGGCAGGCCTCCGGCTGTTCCGGGTGAATATCTCTTTGTAAATCCCCAGTCGTTTCTTGTACACCCGTGAAATTTGGCTAGGTTATGCAGTTTGCATTGCTGCACCATTGTGCCTGCCTAGCTCTGCCGCGGTTGCAAACATTCAGGCGTGGCAGCCATATAGGGTGGTCACCGTAGGACATTGCCAGCGGACTGGGTATATCTGCTTCCCGTTCTTCTCACCTGAGTCCTACTGATTCTACCTTTGACGGCTACACTCTACTCAACCGGAGCAGTAAGTTCAACCTCAACTTATGGCACTTTGTGAAAGTGTTGAGAACTAGAGCTCAGTTGTTTTACACGCCACCACTGTCCATCCAGCACTATGGACGGCACTGCCTATATCTGACTCTAATTAGTCCACGGTTGTGTTCAGCCAAAGGACCTCTGCCGGGAACACTTACAATGAGGTTCTGAGTTACTGTAACAGAGGAGCGTTTCACTGCTTTCAAGGCTTCTTAGGAAGAATTCCGGAATCTTGCTGCCGGCAGTCCTCCGTCTGTTCCGAGTGAACATCTCTTTGTAAAACCGCCGTGGTTTCTTGTACACCCGAGAAATTGGCCACGTTATGCAATTTGCATTTCTGCACAATTGCGCCTGCCTAGCTCTGCCGCGGTTGCAAACATTCATGCGTGGCAGCCACATAGGCTGGTCCCCGTAGGACAATGCCAGCGGACTGGGTATATCTGCTTCCGGTTCTTCTCACATGAGTGCTACTTATTCCAGCTTTGACGGCTACACAACACTCAACCGGACCAGTAAGTTGAACCTCAACTTATAGCACTTTGTGAGTGTTGAGAACTAGAGCTCATTTGTTTGTCACGCCACCACTGTCCATCCAGCACTATAGAAGGCACTGCCAACATCTGGCTCTAATAAGTCCACGGTTGTGTTCAGCCAAAGGACCTCTGCTGGGAACACTTAGAATGAGGTTCTGAGTTACTGTAACATAGGAGCGTTTCACTGCTTTCAAGGCTTCTTAGGAAGAATTCCGGAATCTTTCTGCCGGCAGTCCTCCAGGTGTTCCGGGGGAACATCTCCTTGTATATCCCCCGTGGTTTCTTGTACACCCATGAAATTTGGCCAGGTTATGCAGTTTGCATTGCTGCACAATTGCGCCTGTCTAGCTCTGACGCGGTTGCAAACATTCAGGCGTGGCAGCCAGATAGGCTGGTCCCCGTAGGACACTGCCAGCAGACTGGGTATATCTGCTTCTCGTGCTTCTCACCTGAGTGCTACTGATTCCAGCTTTGAAGGCCACGCTCTCTACTCAACCGGATTAGTAAGTTGAATCTCAACTTAAGGCACTTTGTGAAAATATTGAGAACTAGAGCTCAGTTGTTTGGCACGCCACCACTGTCCATCCAGCACTATAGACAGCACTGCCTACATCTGGCTCTAATTAGTCCACGGTTGTTGTTTAGCCGAATGACCTGGGCCGGGAATACTCAGAATGAGGTTCTGAGTTACTCCAACATAGGAGCATTTCACTGCTTTCAAGGCTTCTTAGGAAGAATTCCGTAATCTTGCTGCTGGCAGGCCGCCGGCTGTTCCGGGTGAACATCTCCTTGTAAATACCCCGTGGTTTATTGTACACCCGTGATATTTGGCCAGGTTATGCAGTTTGCATAGCTGCACAATTGCACCTACCTAGCTCTCCCCCGTTTGCAAACATTCAGGCGTGGCAGCCAGATAGGCTGGTCCACGTAGGACACTGGCAGCGGACTGGGTGTATCTGCTTCTCATTCTTCTCACCTGAATGCTAATGATTCCAGCTTTGACGGTTACACTCTACTCAACCGGAGCAGTAAGTTCAACCTCAACTTATGGCACTTTGTGAAAGTGTTGAAAAGTAGAGCTCAATTGTTTAGCACGCCACCACGGTCCAAACAGAATTATTGACTGCCCTGCATATATCTGGCACTAATTAGTCCACGGTTGTGTTCAGCCGTAGGCCCTCTGCCGGGAACACTCAGAATGAGGTTCTGAGTTATTGCAATATAGGAGCGTTTCAGTGATTTCAAGGCTTCTCAGGAAGAATTCCGGAATGTTTCTGCCGTCAGGCCTCCGATTGTTCCGGGTGAACATCTCCTTGTAAATCCCCCGTGGTTTCTTGTACACCCGTGAAATTTGGGCAGGTTATGTAGCTTGCATTGCTGCACAATTGCGCCTGCCTAGCTCCTTCACGGTTGCAAACATTCAGGCGTGGCAGCCAGATAGTCTGGTCCCCGTAGGACATTGCCAGCGGATTGGGTATATCTGGTTCCCGTTCTTCTCACCTGAGTGCTATTCATTCCAGCTTTGACGGCTACACTCTACTCAACCGGAGCAGTAAGTTGGACCTCAACTGATGGCACTTTGTGAAAGTGCTGAGAACTAGAGTTCAGTTGTTTGTTACGGCACCACTACCCAGCAATATGGACGGCACTGCCTACATCTGGCACTAATTAATCCTCGGTTGTGTTCAGCCGAATGACCTCTGCCGGGAACACTCAGAATGAGGTTCTGAGTTATTGCAACATAGGAGCGTTTCACTGCTTTCAAAGCTTCTTATTAAGCATTCCGGAATGTTGCTGCCGGCAGGCCTCCGGCTGTTCCGGGTGACATCTCCTTGTAAATCCCCCGTGGTTTCTTGTACACCCGTGAAATTTGGCCAGGTTATGCAGCTTGCATTGCTGCACAATTGCGCCTGCCTAGCTCTGCCGCGGTTGCAAACATTCAGGCGTGGCAGCCCGATATGCTGGTCCCCGTAGGACACTGCCAGCGGACTGGGTATATCTGCTTCCCGTTCTTCTCACCTGAGTGCTACTGATTCCAGCTTTGACGGCTACACTCTACTCACCGGTAGCAGTAAGGTAAACCTCAACATATGGCACTTTGTGAAAGTGTTGAGAACTAGAGCTCAGTTGTTTGGCACGCCACCACTGTCTATCCAGCACTATGGACGGCACTGCCTATATCTGGCTCTAATTAGTCCACGGTTGTGTTCAGCCGAATGTACTCTGCCGGGAACACTCAGAATGAGATTCTGAGTTACTGCAACATAGGAGTGTTTTACTGCTTTCAAGGCTTCTTATGAAGAATTCCGGAATCTTGCTGCCAGCAAGCCTCCGGCTGTTCAAGGTGAATGTCTCCTTGTAAATCCCCCGTGGATTTTTGTACACCCGTGAAATTTTGCCAGGTGATGCAGTTTGCATTGCTACACAATTGCGCCTGCCTAGCTCTGCCGCGGTTGCAAACATTCAGGCATGGCAGCAAGAGAGGCTGTTCCCCGTAGGACACTTCCAGTGGACTGGGTATATCTGCTTCCCGTTCTTCTCACCTGAGTGCTACTGATTCCAGCTTTGATGGCTACACTCTACTCAACCGGAGCAGTAAGTTGAACCTCAACTTGTGGCACTTCATGAAAGTGTTGAGAACTAAAGCGCAGTTGTTTGGCACGCCACCATTGCCGTACAGCACTATGGAAGGCAGTGCTTACATCTGGTTCTAATTAGTCCACGGTTGTGTTCAGCCGAATGACCTCTGCCGGGAACACTCAGAATGAGGTTCTGAGTTATTGCTACATAGGAGCGTTTCACTGCTTTCAAGGCTTCTCAGGCAGAATTCCAGAATGTTGGTGCCGGCAGGCCTCCGGCTGTTCCGGGCAAACATCTCCTTGTAAATCCCCCATGGTTTCTTGTACACCCGTGAAATTTGGCCAGGTTATGCAGTTTGCATTGCTGCACAATTGTGTCTGCCTAGGTCTGCCACGGTTGCAAACATTTAGTCGTGGCAGCCAGAGAGGCTGGTCCCCGTAGGACACTGCCAGCGGACTAGGTATATCTGCTTTCTGTTCTACTCACCTGAGTGCTACTGATTCCTGCTTTGAAGGCTACACTCTACTCAACTGGAGCAGTAAGTAGAACCACAACTTATGTCACTTTGTGAAAGTGTTGAGAACTAGAGTTCAGTTGTTTGGCCCTCCACCACTGTCCATCCAGCACTATGGACGGCACTGCCTACATCTGGCTCTAATTAGTCCAAGGTTGTGTTCAGCCAAATGACCTCTGTCGGGAACACTCAGAATGAGTTTCTGAGTTATTGCAACATAGGAGCGTTTCACTGCTTTCAAGGCTTCTTAATATGGATTCCGGAATCTTGCTGCCGGCAGGCCTCCGGATGTTCTGGGTGACATCTCCTTGTAAATCCCCCGTGGTTTCTTTTACACCCGTGAAATTTGGCCAGGTTATGCAGTTTGCATTGCTGCACAATTGCGCCTGCCTAGCTCTTCTGCGGTTGCAAACATTCAGGCGTGGCAGCCAGATAGGCTGGTCCCGGTAGGACACTGTCAGCAGACTGGCTATATCTGCTTCGCGTTCTTTTCACCTGAGTGCTACTGATTACAGCTTTGACGGCTACACTCTACTCAACCGGGGCAGTAACTTGAACCTTAACTTATGGCACTTTGTGAAAGTGTTGAGAACCAGAGCTCAGTTGTTTAGCACGCCACCACTGTCCATCCAGCACTCTGGACGGCACTGCCTACATCTGGCTCTAATTAGTCCACGGTTGTGTTCAGCCGAATGACCTCTGACGGGAACACTCAGAATGAGGTTCTGAGTTACTACAACATAGGAGCGTTTCATTACTTTCAAGTCTTCTTAGGAAGAATTCCAGAAACTTGCTGCGCGCAGGCCTCTGCCTGTTCCGGATGAACATCTCCTTGTAAATCCCCCGTGGATTCTTGTACACCAGTGTAATTTGGCCAGGTTATGCAGTTTGTATTGCTGCACAATTACGCCTGCCTAGCACTGCCGCGGTTGCAAACATTCAGGCGTAGCTGCCAGATAGGCTGGTCCCCACAGAACACTGCCAGTGGTCTGGGTATATCTGCTCCCGTTCTTCTCAACTGAGTGCTACTGATACCACGTTTGAGGGCTACACTCTTACTCAACCGGAGCAGTAAGTTGAACCTCAACTTATGGCACTTTGTGAAAGTGTTGAGAACTAGAGCTCAGTTGTTTGGCACGCCACCACTGTCCATCCCGCACTATGGACGGCACTTCTTACATCTGGCTCTAATTATTCCACGGTTGTGTTCAGCCAAATGACCTCTGCCGGGAACACTCAGAATGAGGTTCTGAGTTATTGCAACATAGGATCGTTTCACTGCTTTCAAGGCTTCTTAGGAAGGATTCCGGAATCTTGCTGCCAGCAGGCCTCTCGCTGTTCCGGGAGACATCTCCTTGTAAATCCCCCGTGGTTTCTTGTACACCCGTGAAATTTGGCCAGGTTATGCAGTTTGCATTGCTGCACAATTGCTCCTGCGTAGCTCTGCCGCGGTTGCAAACATTCAGGCATGGCAGCCATATAGGCTGGTCCCCGTAGGACACTGTCAGCAGACTGGCTATATCTGCTTCCCGTTCTTCTCAACTGAGTGCTACTGATTCCAGCTTTGACAGCTACACTCTACTCAACCGGAGCAGTAAGTTGAACCTCAACTTAAGGCACTTTGTGAAAATGTTGAGAAATAGAGCTCAGTTGTTTGGCACGGCACCAAAGTCCATCCAGCACTATGGACGGCACTGCCTACATCTGGCTCTAATTAGTCCACGGTTGTGTTCAGCCGAATGACCTCTACCGCAAACACTCAGAATGAGGTTCTGAGTTATTGCAACATAGGAGCGTTTCAGTGATTTCAAAGCTTATCAGAAAGAATTCCGGAATGTTGCTGCAGGCAGGCCTCCGGCTGTTCTAGCCAGATAGGCTGGTCCCCGTAGGACACGGCCAGCGGACTGGGTATATCTGCTTCCCGTTCTTCTCACCTGAGTTCTACTCATTCCAGCTTTGACGGCTACACTCAACTCACCGGGAGCAGTAAGGTGAACCTCTACTTATGGCTCTTTGTGAAAGTGTTGAGAACTAGAGCTCAGTTGTTTGACACGCCACCACTGTCCATACAGCACAATGGACGGCACTGCATATATCTGGCTCTAATGAGTCCACGGTTGTGTTCAGCCGAATGACCTCTGCCGGGAACACTCAGAATGAGGTTCTGAGTTACTGCAACATAGGAGTGTTTTACTGCTTTCAAGGCTTCTTAGGAACAATTCCGGAATCTTGCTGCCTGCAGGCCCCCGGCTGTTCCAGGTGAATATCTCCTTGTAAATCCCCCGTGGATTTTAGTACACCCGTGAAATTTTGCCAGGTGATGCAGTTTGCATTGCGGCACAATTGCGCCTGCCTAGCTCGGGCGCGGTTGCAAATATTCAGGCGTGGCAGCCAGATAGGCTGGTCCCCGAAGGACACTGCCAGCGGACTGGGTATATCTGCTTCCCGTTCTTCTCACCTGAGTGCTACTGATTCCAGCTTTGACGGCTACACTCTACTTAACCGGAGCAGTAAGTTGAACCTCAACTTGTGGCACTTTGTTAAAGTGTTGCGAACTAAAGCGCAGTTGTTTGGCACGCCACCACTGCCGTAGAGCACTATGGAAGGCACTGCTTACATCTGGTTGCAAACATTCAGGCGTGGCACCCAGATAGGCTGGTCCCCGTAGGACACTGCCAACAGACTGGGTATATCTGCTTTCCGTTCTTCTCACCTGAGTGCAACTGATTCCAGCTTTGTGGGTTACCCTCTACTAAACCGGAGCAGTAAGGTTAACCTCAACTTATGGCCCTTTGTGAAAGTGTTGAGAACTAGAGCTCAGTTGTTTGGCACGCCACCACTGTCCATCCAGCACTAAGGAAAGAAGTGCCTAAATCTGGCTCTAATTAGTCCACGGTTGTGTTCAGGTGAATGACCTCTTCCGGGAACACTCAGAATGAGGTTCTGAGTTATTTCAACATAGGAGCTTTTCACTGCTTTCAAGGCTTCTTAGGAAGGATTCCGGAAACTTGCTGCCCCCAGGCCTCCGGCTGTTCCGGGTGAACATCTTCTTGTAACTCCCCCGTGGTTTATGGACACCCATGAATTTTGGCCAGGTTAGGCAGATTGCATAGCTGCACAATTGTGCCTGCCTAGCTCTGCCGCGTTTGCAAACATTCAGGCATGTCAACCAGATATGCTGATCCCCGTAGGACACTGCCAGGGGACTGGTTATATCTGCTTCCCGTTCTTTTCACCTGAGTGCTACTGATTCCAGCTTTGACGGTTACACTCTAATCAACCGGAGCAGTAAGTTGAACCTCAACTTATGGCATTTTGTGAAAGTGTTGAGAACTAGAGCTCAGTTGTTTGGCACGCCACCACTGTCCATCCAGCACTATGGACGGCACTGCCTACATCTGGCTCTAATTAGTCCACGGTTGTGTTCAGCCAAATGACCTTTGCTGGGAACACTCAGAATGAGGTTCTGAGTTACTGCAACATAGGAGCGTTTCACTGTTTTCAAGGCTTCTTAGGAAGAATTCCGGAATCTTGCTGCCGGCAGGCCTCCGGCTGTTCCGGGTGAACATCTGCTTGTAATTCCCCAGTCGTTTCTTGTACACCCGTGAAATTTGGCCAATTTATGCAGTTTGCATTGCTGCACAATTGCGCCTGCCTAGTTCTGCCGCGGTTGAAAACATTCAGGCGTGACAGCCAGATAGGCTGTTCCTCGTAAGACAGTGCCAGCGGAAAGGCTATATCTGCTTCCCCTTCTTCTCACCTGAGTGCTACTGATTCCAGGTTTTACGGCTAGACTCTACTCAACCGGAGCAGTAAGGTGAACCTCAACTTATGGCACTTTTTCAAAGTGTTGAGAACTAGGGCTCAGTTGTTTGGCACGCCACCACTGTCCATCCAGCACTTTTGACGACACTGCCTACATCTGGCTCTAATTAGTCCACGGTTGTGGTCAGCCGAATGACCTCTGCCGGGAAAACTCAGAATGAAGTTCTGAGTTATTGCGACATAGGAGCGTTTCACTGCTTTCAAGACTTCTTAGGAAGGCTTCTGGAATCTTGCTGCCGGCAAATCTCCGGCTGTTCCGGGTGAACATCTCCTTGTAAATCCCCCGTGGTTTCTTGTACACCGGTGAAATTTGGCAAGGTTATGCAGTTTGCATTGCTGCACAATTGCGCCTGACTAGCTCTGCCGCGCTTGCAAACATTCAGGCGTGGCAGCCAGATAGGCTGGTCCCCGTAGGACACTGCCAGGGGACTGGGTATATCTGCTTCCCGTTCTTCTCACCTGAGTGCTACTGATTCCAGCTTTGACGGCTACAATCTACTCAACTGGAGCAATAAGTTGAACCTCAACTTATGGCACTTTGTGAAAGTGTTGAGAACTAGAGCTCAGTTGTTTGGCACGCCACCACTGTCCATCCAGCACTATGGACGGCACTGCCTACATCTGTTTCTAATTAGTCCACGGTTGTGTTCAGCCGAATGACCTATGCCGGGAACACTCAGACTGAGCTTCTGAGTTTCTCCAACATAGGAGCGTTTCACTGCTTTCAAGGCATGGTAGGAAGAATTCTGTAATCTTGCTGCCGTCAGGCCTCCGCCTCTTCCGGGTGAACATCCACTTGTAAATACACCGTTGTTTCTTGTACACCCGTGAAATTTGGCCAGGTTATGCAGCTTGAATTGCTACACAATTGCGCCTGCCTAGCTCTTCGGCGTTTGCAAACATTCAGGCGTGGCAGCCAGATAGGTTGTTCCGCTTAGGACACTGCCAGCAGACTGGGTATATCTGCTTCCCGTTCTTCTCACCTTAGTGCTACTGATTCCAGCTTTGAGGGATACACTCTACTCAACCGGACAGTAAGTTGAAGCTCCACTTATGGCCGTTTGTGAAAGTGTTGAGAACTAGGTTTCAGTTGTTTGGCACGCCACCACACTCCATCCAGCACTCTGGACCTCACTGCCTACATCTGGCTCTAATTAGTCCACTGTTGTGTTCAGCCGAATGACCTATGCCGGGAACACTTAGATTGAGTGTCTGAGTTACTACAACTTAGGAATGTTTCACTGCTTTCAAGGCTTCCTAGGAAGAATTCCAGAATCTTGCTGCCGGCCGGCCTCCGGCTGTTCTGGTTGAACATCTACTTGTAAATCCCCGTGTTTTCTTGTACACCCGTGAAATTTGGCCAGGTTATGCAGTTTGCTTTGCTGCACAATCACGCCTGCCTAGCTCTGCCGCAGTTGCAAACATTCATGTGTAGCAGCCAGATAGGCTGTTCCTCGTAAGACAGTGCCAGCTGAAAGGGTATATCTGCTTCCCGTTCTTCTCACCTGAGTGCTACTGATTCCAGCTTTGACGGCTACACTCTACTCAACCGGAGCAGAAAGTTGAATCTCAACTTATGGCCCTTTGTGAAAGTGTTGAGAACTAGAGCGCAGTTGTTTGGCACGCCACCACTGTCCATCCAGCACTATGGACGCCACTGCCTACATCTGGCTCTAATTAGTCCAAGGTGGTGTTCAGCCTAATGACCTCTGCCGGGAACACTCAGAATGAGGTTCTGAGTTACTGTAACATTGGAGCGTTTCACTGATTTCAAGGCTTCTTAGGAAGGATTCCGGAATCTTGCTGCTGGCAGTCCCCTGGCTGTTCCGGGTGAACATCTCCTTGTAAATCCCCCGTGGTTTCTTGTACACCCGTGAAACTTGGCCAAGTTATGTAGTTTGCATTGCTGCACAATCACGCCTCCCTAGCTCTGCCGCGGTTGCAAACATTCAGGCGTGGCAGCCAGATAGGCTGGTCTGAGTAGGACACTGCCAGCGGACTGGGTATATCTGCTTCCCGTTCTTCTCACCTGAGTGCTACTGATTTCAGCTTTGACGGCTACACTGTACTCACCCGGCGAAGTAAGGTGAACCTCAACTTGTGGCACTTTGTGTAAGTGTTGAGAACTAGAGCTCAGTTCTTTGGCACGCCACCACAGTCCATCCAGCACTATGAAAGGCACTGCATATATCTGGCTCTAATTAGTCCACGGTTGTGTTCAGCCGAATGACCTCTGCTGGGAACACTCAGACTGAGGTTCTGAGTTATTGCAACCTATGAGCGTTTCACTACTTTCAAGGCTGCTTAGGAAGAATTCTGGAATCTTGCTGCCAGCAGGCCTCCGGATGTTCCGGGTGAACATCTCCTTGTAAATCCTCCGTGGTTTCTTGTACACCCCTGAAATTTGGCCAGGTTATGCAGTTTGCATTGCTGCATAATTGCAACTGCCTATCTCTGCCACAGTTGCAAACATTCTGGCGTGGCAGCCAAATAGGCTGTTCCCCGTAGGACACTGCCAGCGGACTGGGTATATCTGCTTCCCTTTCTTCTCACCTGAGTGCTACCTATTCTCGGTTTGACGGCTACACTCTACTAAACCGGAGTAGTAAGTTGAACCTCAACTGTTGGCACTTTGTGAAAGTGTTGAGAACTAGAGCTCAGTTGTTTGGCACGCCACCACTGTCCATCCAGGACTATGGACAGCACTGCCTATATCTGGCTCTAATTAGTCCAGGGTTTTGTTCAGCCGAATGACCTCTGCCGGGAACACGCAGAATGAGGTTCTGAGATACTTCAACTTAGGAGCGTTTCACTGCTTTCAAGGCTTCTTAGGAAGAATTCCGGAATCTTGTTGCTGGCAGGCCTCCAGCTCTTCCTAGAGAACATCTCCTTGTAAATCCCCCGTGGTTTCTTGTAAACCTGTGAAATGTGGCCAGGTTATGCAGTTTGCAGTGCTGCACAATTGCGCCTGCCTAGCTCTGCCGCAGTTGCAAACTTTCAGGCGTGGCAGCCAGATAGGCTGGTCCCCGTAGGACACTGCCAGTGGACCGGGTATATCTGCTTCCCGTTCTCCTCACCTGAGTGCTACTGATTCCAGCTTCAAAGGCTACACTCTACTCACCCGGAGGAGTAAGTTGAACCTCAACTTATGGAACTTTGTGAAAGTGTTGAGAACTAGAGCTCAGTTGTTTCTCACTCCACCACTGCCTACATCTGGCTCTAATTATTCCACATTTGTGTTCAGCCGAATGACCTTTGCCGGAAACACTCAGAATGAGGTTCTGAGATACTTCAACATAGGAGCGTTTCACTACTTTCAAGGCTACTTAGGAAGAATTCCGGAATCTTGCTGCAGGCAGGCCTTCGGCTGTTCCGGGTGAAGATCTCCTTGCAAATTCCCCGTGGTTTCTTGTACACCCGTGAAATTTGGCCAGGTTATGTAGTTTACTTTGCTGGACAGTTGCGCCTGCCTAGATCTGCCACGGTGGCAAACATTCAGGCGTGGCAGCTAGATAGGTTGGTCCCCGAAGGTCACTGCCAGCGGACTGGGTATATCTGCTTCCCTTTCTTCTCATCTAAGTGCTAGTAATGACATCTTTGACGCCTACATTCTATTCAACTGGAGCAGTAATTTGAACCTCAATTGATGGCAGTTTGTGAAAGTGTTCAGAACTAGAGCTCAGTTGTTTGGCACGCCACCACTGTCCATCCAGCACTATGGACGGCACTGCCTACATCTGGCTGTAATTAGTCCATGGTTGTGTTCAGCCGAATGACCTCTCTCGGGAACACTCACAATGAGATTCTGAGTTATGGAAACGTAGGACCGTTTCACTTACTTCAAGGCTTCATAGGAGGAATTCCGTAAACTTGCTGCCGGCACGCCTCCGGCTGTTTCCGGTGAACATCTCCTTGTAAATCCCCGGTGGTTTCTTGTACACCCGTCAATTTTGGCCAGGTTATGCAGTTTGCATTGCTGCACAATTGCGCCAGCCTAGCTCTGCTTCGGTTGCAAACATTCAGGCGTGGCCACCAGATAGGCTGGTCCCCGTAAGGCACTGCCAGGGGACTGGGTATATCTGCTTCCCGTTCTTCTGACCTGAGTGCTACTGTTTCCAGCTTTGACAGCTACACTCTACTTAACGGAATCAGTAAGTTGAACCTCAACTGATGGCACTTTGTGAAAGTGTTGAGAACTAGAGCTCAGTTGTTTGTCACGCCACCACTATCCATCCAGCACTATGGACGGCACTGCCTACATCTGGCTCTAATTAGTCCACGGTTGTGTTCAGCCAAATGACCTCTGCCGGGAACACTCAGTATGAGATTCTGAGTTACTGCAACATAGGAGCGTTTTAAGGCTTTCAAGGCTTTTTTGGAAAAATTCCGGAAAGTTCCTGCCGGCAAGCCTCCGGCTGTTCCGGGTGAACATCTGATTGTAAATCCCCGGGGGTTTCTTGTACACCCATGAAATTTGGCCAGGTTATGCAGTTTCCATTGCTGCACAAGTGCGCCTGCCTAGCTCTGCCGCGGTTGCAAACATTCAGGCGTGGCAGCCAGATAGGCTGGTCCCCGTAGGACACTGCCAGCAGACTGGGTATATCTGCTTCCCGTTCTTCTCACCTGAGTGCTACTGATTCTATTTTTGACGGCTACACTCTACTCAACCGGAGCAGTAACTTGAACCTCAACTGATGGCACTTTGTGAAAGTGTTGAGAACTAGAGCTCAGTTGTTTGGCACGCCACCACTGTCCATCCAGCACTATGGACGGCACTGCCTACATCTGGCTCTAATTAGTCCACGGTTGTGTTCAGCCAAATGACCTCTGCCGGGAACACTCAGAATGAAGTTCTGAGATATTGCAACATAGGAGCCTTTCACTGCTTTCAATGCTTCTTAGGAAGAATTCAGGAATCTTGCTGCCGCCAGGCCTCCGGCTGTTCGGGGTGAACATCTCCTTGTAAATCCCCCGTGGTTTCTTGTACACCCGTGAAATTTGGCCAGGTTATGCAGTTTGCATTGCTGCACAATTGTGCCTCCTTAGCTCTGCCGCGTTTGCAAACATTCAGGCGTGGCAGCCAGATAGGCTGGTCCCCGTAGGACACTGCCAGCGGTCTGGGTAAATCTGCTTCCCGTTCTTCTCACCTGATTGCTACTTATTCCAGCATTGACGGCTAACTCTACTCAACGGGCGCAGTAAGTTGAACCTCAACTTACGTCACTTTGTGAAAGTGGTGAGAACTAGAGCTCAGTTTTTTGTCACGCCACCACTGTCCATCCAGCACTATGGATGGCACTGCCTACATCTGGCTCTAATTAGTCCACGGTTGTGTTCAGTCGAATGACTTCTGCTGGGAACACTCAGAATCAGTTTCTGAGTTATTGCAACATAGGAGCATTTAACGGCTTTCAAGGCTTCTTAGGAAGAATTCCGGAATATTGTAACCGCGAGACCTCCAGAAGTTCCGTGTGAAGGTCTCCTTGTAAATCCCCCGTGGTTTCTTGTACACCCGTGAAATTTGGCCAGGTTATGCAGTTTGCATTGCTGCACAATTGCGCCTGCCTAGCTCTGCCGCGGTTGCAAACATTCAGGCGTGGCATCCAGATATCCTGGTCCCCGTAGGAATCTGCCAGGGACTGGGTACATTTGCTTCCCGTTCTTCTCACCGGAGTGCTACTGATTCCAACTTTGACGGCTACACTCTACTCAACGGGAGCATTAAGTTGAACCTCAACTGATGGCACTTTGTGAAAGTGTTGAGAACTAGAACTCAGTTTTTTCGCACACCACCACTGTCCATGCAACACTATGGACGGCACTCCCTACATCTGGCTCTAATTTGTCCACTGCTTTCAAGGCTTCTTAGGAAGAATTCCGGAATCTTGCTGCTGGCAGGCCTCCGGCTGTGCCGGGTGAATATCTCCTTGTAAATCCCCGGTGGTTTCTTGTACACCCCTGAAACTTGGCCAGGTTATGCAGTTTCCATTGCTGCACAATTGCGCCTTCCTAGCTCTGCCGCGGTTGGAAACATTCAGGCATGGCAGCCAGATAGGCTGGTCCCTGTAGGACACTGCCTGCGGACTGGTTATATCTGCTTCCTGATCTCACCTGAGTGCTAAAGATTCCAGCTTTTACCGCTACACTCTACTCAACTGGAGCAGTAAGTTCAACCTCAACTGATGGCACTTTGTGAAAGTGTTGAGAACTAGAGCTCAGTTGTTTGGCACGACACCACTGTCCATCCAGCACTATGGACGGCACTGCCTACATCTGGCTCTAATTAGTCCATGCTTGTGTTCAGCCGAATGACCTCTATCGGGAACACTCAGAATGAGGTTCTGAGTTACTGCAACATTGGAGCGTTTCACTGCTTTCAAGGCTTCTTAGGAAGAATTACGGAAATTTGCTCCGGGCAGGCCTCCGGCGTTTCCGGGTGAACATCTCCTTGTAAATCCCCGGTGGTTTCTTGTACAACCCTGAAATTTGGCCAGGTTATGCAGTTTGCATTGCTGCACAATTGCGCCTAACTAGCTCTGCAGCGGTGACAAATATTCAGGCCTGGCAGCCAGATAGGCTGGTCCCCATAGGACACTGCCAGCTAAATGGGTTTATCTGCTTCACGTTCTTCTCACATGAGTGCTACTGATTCCAGCTTGGACGGCTACACTCTACTCAACCGGAGCAGTAAGTTGATCCTTAACGTATGGCACTTTGTGAAAGTGTTGTGAACTAGAGCTCAGTTGTTTGGCACGCCACCACTGTCCATCCAACACTATGGACGGCACTGCCTACATCTGGCTCTAAGTAGTCTAAGGTTGTGTTCAGTCTAATGAACTCTGCCGGGAACACTCAGAATCAGTTTCTGAGTTATTGCAACATAGGAGCATTTAACTGCTTTCAAGGCTTTTTAGGAAGAATTCCGAAACCTTGCTGCCGGCAGGCCTCCAGCTGTTCCGGGTGAACGTCTCCTTGTAAATCCCCCGTGGTTTCTCGTACACCCGTGAAATTTGGCCAGGTTATGCAGTTTGTATTGCTGCACAATTGCGCCTGCCTACCTCTGCCGCGTTTGCAAACATTCAGGCGTGGCAGCCAGATAGGCTGGTCCCCGTAGGACACTGCCAGCGGACTGGGTATATCTTCTTCCCGTTCTTCTCAGCTGAGTGCTACTGATTCCACCTTTGACGGCTACACTCAACTCAACCGGAGTAGTAAGTTGAACCTCAACTTATGGCACTTTGTGAAAGTGTTGAGAACTAGAGCTTAATTGTTTGGCACTCCACCACGGTCCATCCAGCACTATGGACGGCACTGCCTACATCTGGCTCTAATTAATCCACGGTTGTGTTCAGCCGAATGACCTCTGCCGGGAACACTCAGAATGAGGTTCTGAGGTACTGCAATATAGGAGCGTTTCACTGCTTTCAAGGCTTCTTAGGAAAAATTACGGAATCTTGCTGCCGGCAGGCCTCCGACGGTTCCGGGTGAACATCTCCTTGTAAATCCTCTGTGGCTTCTTGTACACCCATGAAATTTTGCCAGGTTATGCAGTTTGCATTGCTGCACAATTGCGCCTGCCTAGCTCTGCCGCGGTTGCAAACATTCAGGCGTGGCAGCCAGATAGGATGGTCCCCTTAGGACATTGCCAGCGGTCTGGGTAAATCTGCTTCCCGTTCTTCTCACCTGATTGCTATAGATTCCAGCATTGACGGCTAAACTCTACTCAACCGGAGCAGTAAGTGGACCCTCAACTTATGTCATTTTGTGAAAGTGTTGAGAACTAGAGCTCAGTTGTTTGTCACGCCACCACTGGCCATCCAGCTCTATGGACGGCATTGCCTACATCTGGCTCTAATTAGTCCACGGTTGTGTTCAGTCGAATGATCTCTGCCGGGAACACTCAGAATCAGTTTCTGAGTTATTGCAACATAGGAGCATTTAACTGCTTTCAAGGCTTCTTAGGAAGAATTCCGGAATATTGCTGCCCCGAGGCCTCCAGCTGTTCCGTGTGAACATCTCCTTGTAAATCCCCCGTTGTTTCTTGTACACCCGTGAAATTTGGCCAGGTTATGCAGTTTGCATTGCTGCACAATTGCTCCTGCCTAGCTCTGCCGCGGTTGGAAACATTCAGGCGTGGCAGCCAGATATGCTGGTCCCCGTAGGAATCTGCCAGGGGACAGGGTATATTTGCTTCGCGTACTTCTCACCTGAGTGCTACTGATTCCAGCTTTGACGGCTACAATCTTCTCAATCGGAGCATTAAGTTGAACCTCAACTGATGGCACTTTGTGAAAGTCTTGAGAACTAGAGCTCAGTTGTTTGTCACGCCACCACTGGCCATCCAGCACTATGGACGGCATTGCCTACATCTGGCTCTAATTAGTCCACGGTTGTGTTCATTCGAATGACTTCTGCCGGGAACACTCAGAATCAGTTTCTGAGTTATTGCAACATAGGAGCATTTAACTGCTTTGAAGGATTCTTAGGAAGAATTACTGAAATTTACTCCGGGCAGGCCTCCAGCTGTTCCGGGTGAACGTCTCCTTGTAAATCCCCGGTGGTTTTTTGTACACCCGTGAAATTTGGCCAGCTTATGCAGGTTGCATTGCTGTACAATTGCTCCTAACTATCTCTGCCGCTGTTGCAAACATTCAGGCGTGGCAGCCAGATAGGCTCGTCCCCGTAGGACATTGCCAGGGGACTGGGTATATTTGCTTCCCGTTCTTCTCACCTAAGTGCTACTGATTCCAGATTTGACGGCTACACTCTACTCAACCGGAGCATTAATTTGAACCTCAAGTGATGGCACTTTGTGAAAGTGTTGAGAACTAGAGCTCAGTTGATTGGCACGCCACCACTGTCCATCCAACACTATGGACAGTACTGCCTACATCGGGCTCTAATTAATACATGGTTGTGTTCAGCCCAATGACCTCTGCCGGGAACACTCAGAATGAGGTTCTGAATTACTGCAACATAGGAGCGTTTCACTGCTTTCAAGGCTTCTTAGGAAGAATTCCGGAATCTTGCTGCCAGAAGGCCTCCGGCTGATCCGGGTGAACATCTCCTTGTAAATCTCCCGTGGTTTCTTGTACACCCGTGCAATTTGGCCAGGTTATGCATTTTGCATTGCTGCACAATTGCGCCTGCGTAGCTCTGCCGCGGTTGCAAACATTCAGGCGTGGCAGCCAGATAGCCTGGTCCCCGTAGGACACTCCCAGCGGACTGGGTATATCTTCTTCCCGTTCTTCTCACCGGAGTGCTACTGATTCCAGCTTTGAGGGCTAGACTCTACTCAACCGGAGCAGTAAGTTGAACCTCAACTTATGGCAAATTGTGAAAGTGTTGAGAACTAGAGCTCAGTTGTTTGGCACGCCAGCACTGTCCATGCAGCACTATGGACGGCACTGCCTACATCTGGCTCTAATTAGTCCACGGTAGTTTTCAGCCGAATGACCTCTGCCGGGAACACTCAGAATGAGGTTCAGAGTTATTGCAACATAGGAGCGTTTCACTGCTTTCAAGGCTTCTCAGGCACAATTCCAGAATGTTGGTGTCGGCAGGCCTCGGGCTGTTCCGGGTGAATATCTCCTTGTAAATCCCCCGTGGTTTCTTGTACACCGGTGAAATTTGGCAAGGTTATGCTGTTTGCATTGCTGCACAATTGCGTCTCCCTAGCTCTGCCGGGGTTGCAAATATTCAGGCGTGGCAGCCAGATAGGCTGGTCCCCGTAGGACATTGCCAACGGACTAGGTATATCTGCTTCCCGTTCTTCTCACCTGAGTGCTACTGATTCCAGCTTTGACGGCTACACTCTACTCAACCGGAGCAGTAGGTTGAACCTCAACTTATGGCCCTTTGTGAAAGTGTTGAGAACTAGAGCTCAGTTGTTTGGCACGCCACCACTGTCCATCCAGCACTATGGACGGCACTGCCTACATCTGGCTCTAATTAGTGCACGGTTGTGTTCAGCCGAATGACCTCTGCCAGGAACACTCAGAAAGAGGTTCTGAGTTTCTGCAACATAGGATCGTTTCACTGCTTTCAAGGCTTCTTAGGAAGAATTCCGCAATATTGCTGCCGGCAGGCCTCCGGCTGTTCCGGGTGAACATATCCTTGTAAATCCCCCTTGGATTCTTGTACACCCGTGAAATTTGGCCAGTTTATGCAGTTTGCATTGCTGCACAATTGCGCATGCCTAGCTCTGCCGCGGTTGCAAACATTCAGACGTGTCAGCAAGATAGCCTGGTCCCCGTAGGACACTCCCAGCCGACTGGGTATATCTGCTTCCCGTTCTTCTCACCTTATTGCTACTGATTCCAGCTTTGACCGCTACACTCTACTCATCCGGAGCAGTAAGTTGAACCTCAACTTATGGCCCTTTGTGAAAGTGTTGAGAAGTAGAGCTCAGTTGTTTGGCACGCCACCACTGTCCATCCAGCACTATGGACGGCACGGCCTACATCTGGCTCTAATTAGTCCACGGTAGTTTTCAGCCGAATGACCTCTGCCGGGAACACTCAGAATGAGGTTCAGAGTTATTGCACCATAGGAACGTTTCACTGCTTTAAAGGCTTCTCAGGCAGAATTCCAGAATGTTTGTTCCGGCAGGCCTCCGGCTTTTCCGGGTGAACATCTCCTTGTAAATCCGCCGTGGTTTCTTGTACACCCGTGAAATTTGGTCAGGTTATGCAGTTTGCATTGCTGCACAATTGCGCCTGCCTAACTCTGCCGCGTTTGCAAACATTCAGGCCTGCCAGCCAGATACGCTAGTCCCCGTAGGACACTGCCAGCGGACTGGGTATATCTGCTTCCCGTTCTTCTCACCTGAGTGCTACTGATTCCAACTTTGACGTCTACACTGTACTCAACCGGAGCAGTCAGATGAACTTCAACTTATGGTCCTTTGTGAAAGTGTTGAGAACTAGAGCTCAGTTGTTTGGCACGCCACCAATGTAAATCCAGGTCTATGGAGGGCACTGCCTGCATCTGGCTCTAATTAGTCCACGGTTGTGTTCAGCCGAATGACCTCTGCCCTGAACACTCAGAATGAGGTTCTGAGTTATTGCAACATAGGAGCGTTTCACTACTTTCAAGGTTTCTTAGGAAGGATTTTGGAATCTTGCTGCCACCTCGCCTCCGGCTGTTCCGGGTGAACATCTCCTGGTAAATCCCCCGTGGTTTCTTGTACACCCGTGAAATTTGGCCAGGTTATGCAGATTGCATTGCTGCACAATTGCGACTGCCTAGCTCTGCCGCATTTGCAAACATTCAGGCGTGGCAGCCAGATAGGCTAGTCCCCGTAGGACACTGCCAGCGGACTGGGTATATCTGCTTCCCGTTCTTCTCACCTGACTGCTACTGATTCCTGCTTTGACGGCTACATTCTACTCAACCGGAGCAGTAAGTTGAATCTAAACTTATGGCCCTTTGTGAAATTTTTGAGAACTATAGCTCAGTTGTTTGGCACGGCACAACTGTCCATCCAGCAATATGGACGGCACTGCCTACATCTGGCTCTAATTATTCCACGGTTGTGGTCAGCCGAATGACCTCTGCCGGGAAGAATCAGAATGAGGGTCTGAGTTACTTCAACATTGGAGCGTTTCACTGCTTTCAAGGCTTCTTAGGAAGAATTCCGGAATATTGCTGCCGGCAGGCCTCCGGCTGTTCCGGGTGAACATCTCCTTGTAAATCCCCCGTGGTTTCTTGTATACCCGTGAAATTTGAAAAGGTTATGCAGTTTGAATTGCTGCACAATTGCGCCTGCCTAGGTCTGCAGCGGTTGCAAACATTCAGGCCTGGCAGCCAGATAGGATGGTCCCCGTAGAACACTGCCAGCGGACTGGGTAGAACTTCTTCTCGTTCTTCTCACCTGAGCCCTACTGATTCTAGCTTTCACGGCTACACTCTACTTAACCGGAGCAGTAAGTTGAACCTCAACTTATGGCACTTTGTGAATGTGTTGAGAACTAGAGCTCAGTTGTTTGGCACGCCACCACTGTCAATCCAGCACTATGGACCGCACTTCCTACATCTGCCTCTAATTAGTCCACGGTTGTGTTCAGCCGAATGACCTCTGCAGGGAACACTCAGAATGAGGTTCTGAGGTACTGCAACTTCGGAGCGTTTCACTGCTTTCAAGGCTTCTTAGGAAGAATTCGGGAAACTTTTGCAGGCAGGACTCCTGCTGTTCCGTGTGAACATCTCCTTGTAAATCCCCCATGGTTTCTTGTACACCCGTGAAATTTGGCCAGGTTATGCAGTTTGCATTGCTGCACAACTGCGCCTGCCTAGCTCTGCCCCGTTTACAAACATTCAGGCGTGGTAGCCAGATAGGCTGGTTCGCGTAGGACACTGCCAGCAGACTGGGTATATCTGCTCCCCGTTCTTCTCACCTGAGTGCTAATGATTCCAGCTTTGATGGCTACACTCTACTCACCCGGAGCAGTAAGGTGAACCTCAACTTATGGCACTTTGTGAAAGTGTTGAGAACTAGAGCTCAGTTGTTTGGCACGCCACCACTGTCAATCCAGCACTATGGAGCGCACTTCCTCCATCTGCCTCTAATTAGTCCACGGTTGTGTTCAGCCGAATGACCTCTGCCGGGAACACTCAGAATGAGGTTCTTAGTTATTGCAACATAGGAGCGTTTCACTGATTTCAAGGCTTCTTAGGAAGAATTCCGGAATCTTGCTGCTGGCAGGCCTCCGGCTGCACCGGGTGAACATCTCCTTGTAAATCCTCCTTTGTTTCTTGTACACCCGTGAAATTTGGCCAGCTTATGCAGTTTGCATTGCTGCACAATTGCGCCTACCTAGCTCTACCGCGGTTGCAAACATTCAGGCGTGGCAGCCAGATAGACTGGTCCCCGTAGGACACTGCCAGGCGACTGGGTATATCTGCTTCCCGTTCTTCTCACCTGAGTGCTACTTATTCCAGCTTTGACGGCTACACACTACTCACCCGGAGCAGTAAGGTGAACCTCAACGTATCGCACTTTGTGAAAGTGTTGAGAACTAGAGCTCAGTTGTTTGGCACGCCACCACTGTCAATCCAGCACTATGGACCGCACTTCCTACACCTGCCTCTAATTAGTCCACGGTTGTGTACAGCCGAATGACCTCTGCCAGGAACACTCAGAATGAGGTTCTGAGTTATTTCAAGATAGTAGCGTTTGAATGCTTTCTAGGCTTCTTAGGAAGGATTACGGAATCTTTCTGCCTGTAGGCCTCCGTATCTTCTGAGTGAACATCTCATTGTAAATCCCCCGTGGTTTCTTGTACACCTATTTAATTTTGCCAGGTTATGCAGCTTGCATTGCTGCACAATCACGCCTGCCTAGCTCTGCCGCGGTTGCAAACATTCAGGTGTGGCAGCCAGATAGGCTGGTCCCCGTAGGACACTGCCAGCGGATTGGGTATATCTGCTTCCTGTTCTTCTCACCTGAGTGCTACTTATTCCAGCTTTGACGGCTACACTCTACTCACCCGGCGCAGTAAGGTGAACCTCAACTTGTGGCACTTTGAGAAAGTGTTGAGAACTAGAGCTCAGTTGTTTGGCACGCCACCACTGTCCATCCAGCACTATGAAGACACTGACCATATATGGCTCTAATTAGTCCACGGTTGTGTTCTCCCGAATGACCTCTGCTCGGAACACTGAGAATGAGTTTCTGAGTTACTGCAACATAGGAGCATTTCACTCCTTTCAAGGATTCTTAGGAAGAATTCGGGAATCTTTTGCCGGCAGTCCTCCTGCTGTTCCGGGTGAACATCTCCTTGTAAATCCCCCGTGTTTTCTTGTACACCCGTGAAATTTGGCCAGCTTATGCAGTTTGCATTGCTAAACAATTGCGCCTGACTAGCTCTGCCGCGGTTGCAAACCTTCAGGCATGGCAGCCAGATATGCTGGTCCCCGAAGACACTGCCAGTAGATTGGGTATATCTGCTTCCCGTTCTTCTCACCTGAGTGCCACTGATTCCAGCTTTGACGGCTATACTCTACTCAACCGGAGCAGTAAGTTGAACCTCAACTTATGGCAGTTTATGAAAGTATTGAGAACTAGAGCTCAGTTGTTTGGCACGCCACCACTGTCCATACAGCACTATGGATAGAACTGCCTACATCTGGCGCTAATTAGTCCACAGTTTTGTTCAGCCGAATGACCTCTGCCCGAAACACTCAGAATGAGGTTCTGAGTTACTGCAACATGGGAGCGTTTCACTGCTTTCAAGGCTTCTTAGAAAGAATTCCCGAAATCTTGCTGCCAGAAGGCCTCCGGCTGATCCGGGTGAACATCTCCTTGTAAATCTCCCGTGGTTTCTTGTACACCCATGCAATTTGGCCAGGTTATGCAGTTTGCATTGCTGCACAATTGCGCCTGCGTAGCTCTGCCGCGGTTGCAAACATTCAGGCGTGGCAGCCAGATAGCCTGGTCCCCGAAGGACACTCCCAGCGGACTGGGTATATCTTCTTCCCGTTCTTCTCACCGGAGTGCTACTGATTCCAGCTTTGAGGGCTAGACTCTACTCAACCGGAGCAGTAAGTTGAACCTCAACTTATGGCAAATTGTGAAAGTGTTGAGAACTAGAGCTCAGTTGTTTGGCACGCCGGCACTGTCCATGCAGCACTATGGACGGCACTGCCTACATCTGGCTCTAATTAGTCCACGGTAGTTTTCAGCCGAATGACCTCTGCCGGGAACACTCAGAATGAGGTTCAGAGTTATTGCAACATAGGAGCGTTTCACTGCTTTCAAGGCTTCTCAGGCACAATTCCAGAATGTTGGTGTCGGCAGGCCTCGGGCTGTTCCGGGTGAATATCTCCTTGTAAATCCCCCGTGGTTTCTTGTACACCGGTGAAATTTGGCAAGGTTATGCAGTTTGCATTGCTGCACAATTGCGTCTCCCTAGCTCTGCCGGGGTTGCAAACATTCAGGCGTGGCAGCCAGATAGGCTGGTCCCCGTAGGACATTGCCAACGGTCTAGGTATATCTGCTTCCCGTTCTTCTCACCTGAGTGCTACTGATTCCAGCTTTGACGGCTACACTCTACTCAACCGGAGCAGTAAGTTGAACCTCAACTTATGGCCCTTTGTGAAAGTGTTGAGAACTAGAGCTCAGTTGTTTGGCACGCCACCACTGTCCATCCAGCACTATGGACGGCACTGCCTACATCTGGCCCTAATTAGTGCACTGTTGTGTTCAGCCGAATGACCTCTGCCAGGAACACTCAGAAAGAGGTTCTGAGTTTCTGCAACATAGGAGCGTTTCACTGCTTTCAAAGCTTCTTAGGAAGAATTCCGGAATATTGCTGCCGACAGGCCTCCGGCTGTTCCGGGTGAACATATCCTTGTAAATCCCCCTTGGATTCTTGTTCACCCGTGAAATTTGGCCAGGTTATGCAGTTTGCATTGCTGCACAATTGCGGATGCCTAGCTTTGCCGCGGTTGCAAACATTCAGACGTGTCAGCAAGATAGCCTGGTCCCCGTAGGACACTCCCAGCGGACTGGGTATATCTGCTTCCCGTTCTTCTCACCTGATTGCTACTGATTCCAGCTTTGACCGCTACACTCTACTCATCCGGAGCAGTAAGTTGAACCTCAACTTATGGCCCTTTGTGAAAGTGTTGAGAAGTAGAGCTCAGTTGTTTGGCACGCCACCACTGTCCATCCAGCACTATGGACGGCACGGCCTACATCTGGCTCTAATTAGTCCACGGTAGTTTTCAGCCGAATGACCTCTGCCGGGAACACTCAGAATGAGGTTCAGAGTTATTGCAACATAGGAGCGTTTCACTGCTTTAAAGGCTTCTCAGGCAGAATTCCAGAATGTTGGTTCCGGCAGGCCTCCGGCTTTTCCGGGTGAACATCTCCTTGTAAATCCGCCGTGGTTTCTTGTACACCCGTGAAATTTGGCCAGGTTATGCAGCGTGCATTGCTGCACAATTGCGCCTGCCTAGGTCTGACGCGGTGGCAAACATTCAGGCGTGGCAGCCAGATAGGCTGGTCCCCGTAAGACACTGCCAGCGGACTAGTTATATCTGCTTCCCGTTCTTCTCACCTGAGTGCCACTGATTCGAGCGTTGACCGCTACACTCTACTCACCCGGACCAGTAAGTTGAACCTCAACTTATGGCACTGTGTGAAAGTGTTGAGAACTAGAGCGCAGTTGTTTGGCACGCCACCACTGTCCATCCAGCACTATGGACGGCACTGACTACTTCTGCCTCTAATTAGTCCACGGTTGTGTTTAGCCGAATGACCTCTGCCGGGAACATTCAGAATGAGGTTCTGAGTTACTGAAACATAGGAGCGTTTCAGTACTTTCACGGCTTCTTAGTAAGAATTCCGGACTCTTACTGCCAGCAGGCCTCCGGCTGTTCCACCTGAACATCTCCTTGTAAATACCCTGTGGATTCTTGTACAACCGTGAAATTTGGCCAGGTTATGCAGTTTGCATTGCTGCACAGTGGCAACTGCCTACCTCTGCCACGGTTGCAAACATTCAGGCGTGGCAGCCAGATAGGCTGGTTCCCGTACTACACTGCCAGCGGACTGGGTTATATCTGCTTCCCGTTCTTCTCACCTGAGTGCTACTGATTCCAGCTTTGACGGCTACACTCTACTCAACCAGAGCAGTAAGTTGAACCTCCACATATGGCACTTTGTGAAAGTGTTGAGAACTAGAGCTCAGTTGTTTGGCCAGCCACAACTGTCCATCCAGCACTATGGACGGCACTGCCTACATCTGGCTCTAATTAGTCCATGCTTGTGTTCAGCCGAATGACCTCTGCCGGGAACACTCAGAATGAGGTTCTGAATTATTGCGACATAGGAGTTTTTCACAGCTTTCAAGGCTTCTCAGGCAGAATTACAGAATGTTTGTGCCGGCAGGCCTCCGGCTGTTCCGGGTGAACATCTCTTTTAAAATCCCCCGTGGTTTCTTGTACACCCGTGTAATTTGGCCAGGTTATGCAGTTTGCATTGCTGCACAATTGAGCCGGCCTAGCTCTGCGGCGGTTGCAAACATTCAGGCGTGGCAGCCAGAAAGGCTGGTCCCCGTTGTACACTGACGGCGGACTGGGTATATCTGCTTCACATTCTTCTCACCTGAGTGCTACTGATTCCATCTCTGACGGCTACACTCTATACAACCGGAGCAGTAAGTTGAACCTTCACATATGTCACTTTGTGAAAGTGTTGAGAACTAGAGCTCAGTTGTTTGGCACGCCACCACTGTCCATCCAGCACTATGGACGGCACTGCCTACATCTGGCTCTAATTAGTGCACGGTTGTGTTCAGCCGAATGACCTCTGCCAGGAACACTCAGAAAGAGGTTCTGAGTTTCTGCAACATAGGATCGTTTCACTGCTTTCAAGGCTTCTTAGGAAGAATTCCGCAATATTGCTGCCGGCAGGCCTCCGGCTGTTCCGGGTGAACATATCCTTGTAAATCCCCCTTGGATTCTTGTACACCCGTGAAATTTGGCCAGTTTATGCAGTTTGCATTGCTGCACAATTGCGCATGCCTAGCTCTGCCGCGGTTGCAAACATTCAGACGTGTCAGCAAGATAGCCTGGTCCCCGTAGGACACTCCCAGCCGACTGGGTATATCTGCTTCCCGTTCTTCTCACCTTATTGCTACTGATTCCAGCTTTGACCGCTACACTCTACTCATCCGGAGCAGTAAGTTGAACCTCAACTTATGGCCCTTTGTGAAAGTGTTGAGAAGTAGAGCTCAGTTGTTTGGCACGCCACCACTGTCCATCCAGCACTATGGACGGCACGGCCTACATCTGGCTCTAATTAGTCCACGGTAGTTTTCAGCCGAATGACCTCTGCCGGGAACACTCAGAATGAGGTTCAGAGTTATTGCACCATAGGAACGTTTCACTGCTTTAAAGGCTTCTCAGGCAGAATTCCAGAATGTTTGTTCCGGCAGGCCTCCGGCTTTTCCGGGTGAACATCTCCTTGTAAATCCGCCGTGGTTTCTTGTACACCCGTGAAATTTGGTCAGGTTATGCAGTTTGCATTGCTGCACAATTGCGCCTGCCTAACTCTGCCGCGTTTGCAAACATTCAGGCCTGCCAGCCAGATACGCTAGTCCCCGTAGGACACTGCCAGCGGACTGGGTATATCTGCTTCCCGTTCTTCTCACCTGAGTGCTACTGATTCCAACTTTGACGTCTACACTGTACTCAACCGGAGCAGTCAGATGAACTTCAACTTATGGTCCTTTGTGAAAGTGTTGAGAACTAGAGCTCAGTTGTTTGGCACGCCACCAATGTAAATCCAGGTCTATGGAGGGCACTGCCTGCATCTGGCTCTAATTAGTCCACGGTTGTGTTCAGCCGAATGACCTCTGCCCTGAACACTCAGAATGAGGTTCTGAGTTATTGCAACATAGGAGCGTTTCACTACTTTCAAGGTTTCTTAGGAAGGATTTTGGAATCTTGCTGCCACCTCGCCTCCGGCTGTTCCGGGTGAACATCTCCTGGTAAATCCCCCGTGGTTTCTTGTACACCCGTGAAATTTGGCCAGGTTATGCAGATTGCATTGCTGCACAATTGCGACTGCCTAGCTCTGCCGCATTTGCAAACATTCAGGCGTGGCAGCCAGATAGGCTAGTCCCCGTAGGACACTGCCAGCGGACTGGGTATATCTGCTTCCCGTTCTTCTCACCTGACTGCTACTGATTCCTGCTTTGACGGCTACATTCTACTCAACCGGAGCAGTAAGTTGAATCTAAACTTATGGCCCTTTGTGAAATTTTTGAGAACTATAGCTCAGTTGTTTGGCACGGCACAACTGTCCATCCAGCAATATGGACGGCACTGCCTACATCTGGCTCTAATTATTCCACGGTTGTGGTCAGCCGAATGACCTCTGCCGGGAAGAATCAGAATGAGGGTCTGAGTTACTTCAACATTGGAGCGTTTCACTGCTTTCAAGGCTTCTTAGGAAGAATTCCGGAATATTGCTGCCGGCAGGCCTCCGGCTGTTCCGGGTGAACATCTCCTTGTAAATCCCCCGTGGTTTCTTGTATACCCGTGAAATTTGAAAAGGTTATGCAGTTTGAATTGCTGCACAATTGCGCCTGCCTAGGTCTGCAGCGGTTGCAAACATTCAGGCCTGGCAGCCAGATAGGATGGTCCCCGTAGAACACTGCCAGCGGACTGGGTAGAACTTCTTCTCGTTCTTCTCACCTGAGCCCTACTGATTCTAGCTTTCACGGCTACACTCTACTTAACCGGAGCAGTAAGTTGAACCTCAACTTATGGCACTTTGTGAATGTGTTGAGAACTAGAGCTCAGTTGTTTGGCACGCCACCACTGTCAATCCAGCACTATGGACCGCACTTCCTACATCTGCCTCTAATTAGTCCACGGTTGTGTTCAGCCGAATGACCTCTGCAGGGAACACTCAGAATGAGGTTCTGAGGTACTGCAACTTCGGAGCGTTTCACTGCTTTCAAGGCTTCTTAGGAAGAATTCGGGAAACTTTTGCAGGCAGGACTCCTGCTGTTCCGTGTGAACATCTCCTTGTAAATCCCCCATGGTTTCTTGTACACCCGTGAAATTTGGCCAGGTTATGCAGTTTGCATTGCTGCACAACTGCGCCTGCCTAGCTCTGCCCCGTTTACAAACATTCAGGCGTGGTAGCCAGATAGGCTGGTTCGCGTAGGACACTGCCAGCAGACTGGGTATATCTGCTTCCCGTTCTTCTCACCTGAGTGCTAATGATTCCAGCTTTGATGGCTACACTCTACTCACCCGGAGCAGTAAGGTGAACCTCAACTTATGGCACTTTGTGAAAGTGTTGAGAACTAGAGCTCAGTTGTTTGGCACGCCACCACTGTCAATCCAGCACTATGGAGCGCACTTCCTCCATCTGCCTCTAATTAGTCCACGGTTGTGTTCAGCCGAATGACCTCTGCCGGGAACACTCAGAATGAGGTTCTTAGTTATTGCAACATAGGAGCGTTTCACTGATTTCAAGGCTTCTTAGGAAGAATTCCGGAATCTTGCTGCTGGCAGGCCTCCGGCTGCACCGGGTGAACATCTCCTTGTAAATCCTCCTTTGTTTCTTGTACACCCGTGAAATTTGGCCAGCTTATGCAGTTTGCATTGCTGCACAATTGCGCCTACCTAGCTCTACCGCGGTTGCAAACATTCAGGCGTGGCAGCCAGATAGACTGGTCCCCGTAGGACACTGCCAGGCGACTGGGTATATCTGCTTCCCGTTCTTCTCACCTGAGTGCTACTTATTCCAGCTTTGACGGCTACACACTACTCACCCGGAGCAGTAAGGTGAACCTCAACGTATCGCACTTTGTGAAAGTGTTGAGAACTAGAGCTCAGTTGTTTGGCACGCCACCACTGTCAATCCAGCACTATGGACCGCACTTCCTACACCTGCCTCTAATTAGTCCACGGTTGTGTACAGCCGAATGACCTCTGCCAGGAACACTCAGAATGAGGTTCTGAGTTATTTCAAGATAGTAGCGTTTGAATGCTTTCTAGGCTTCTTAGGAAGGATTACGGAATCTTTCTGCCTGTAGGCCTCCGGCTCTTCTGAGTGAACATCTCATTGTAAATCCCCCGTGGTTTCTTGTACACCTATTTAATTTTGCCAGGTTATGCAGCTTGCATTGCTGCACAATCACGCCTGCCTAGCTCTGCCGCGGTTGCAAACATTCAGGTGTGGCAGCCAGATAGGCTGGTCCCCGTAGGACACTGCCAGCGGATTGGGTATATCTGCTTCCTGTTCTTCTCACCTGAGTGCTACTTATTCCAGCTTTGACGGCTACACTCTACTCACCCGGCGCAGTAAGGTGAACCTCAACTTGTGGCACTTTGAGAAAGTGTTGAGAACTAGAGCTCAGTTGTTTGGCACGCCACCACTGTCCATCCAGCACTATGAAGACACTGACCATATATGGCTCTAATTAGTCCACGGTTGTGTTCTCCCGAATGACCTCTGCTCGGAACACTGAGAATGAGTTTCTGAGTTACTGCAACATAGGAGCATTTCACTCCTTTCAAGGATTCTTAGGAAGAATTCGGGAATCTTTTGCCGGCAGTCCTCCTGCTGTTCCGGGTGAACATCTCCTTGTAAATCCCCCGTGTTTTCTTGTACACCCGTGAAATTTGGCCAGCTTATGCAGTTTGCATTGCTAAACAATTGCGCCTGACTAGCTCTGCCGCGGTTGCAAACCTTCAGGCATGGCAGCCAGATATGCTGGTCCCCGAAGACACTGCCAGTAGATTGGGTATATCTGCTTCCCGTTCTTCTCACCTGAGTGCCACTGATTCCAGCTTTGACGGCTATACTCTACTCAACCGGAGCAGTAAGTTGAACCTGAACTTATGGCAGTTTATGAAAGTATTGAGAACTAGAGCTCAGTTGTTTGGCACGCCACCACTGTCCATACAGCACTATGGATAGAACTGCCTACATCTGGCGCTAATTAGTCCACAGTTTTGTTCAGCCGAATGACCTCTGCCCGAAACACTCAGAATGAGGTTCTGAGTTACTGCAACATGGGAGCGTTTCACTGCTTTCAAGGCTTCTTAGAAAGAATTCCCGAAATCTTGCTGCCAGAAGGCCTCCGGCTGATCCGGGTGAACATCTCCTTGTAAATCTCCCGTGGTTTCTTGTACACCCATGCAATTTGGCCAGGTTATGCAGTTTGCATTGCTGCACAATTGCGCCTGCGTAGCTCTGCCGCGGTTGCAAACATTCAGGCGTGGCAGCCAGATAGCCTGGTCCCCGAAGGACACTCCCAGCGGACTGGGTATATCTTCTTCCCGTTCTTCTCACCGGAGTGCTACTGATTCCAGCTTTGAGGGCTAGACTCTACTCAACCGGAGCAGTAAGTTGAACCTCAACTTATGGCAAATTGTGAAAGTGTTGAGAACTAGAGCTCAGTTGTTTGGCACGCCGGCACTGTCCATGCAGCACTATGGACGGCACTGCCTACATCTGGCTCTAATTAGTCCACGGTAGTTTTCAGCCGAATGACCTCTGCCGGGAACACTCAGAATGAGGTTCAGAGTTATTGCAACATAGGAGCGTTTCACTGCTTTCAAGGCTTCTCAGGCACAATTCCAGAATGTTGGTGTCGGCAGGCCTCGGGCTGTTCCGGGTGAATATCTCCTTGTAAATCCCCCGTGGTTTCTTGTACACCGGTGAAATTTGGCAAGGTTATGCAGTTTGCATTGCTGCACAATTGCGTCTCCCTAGCTCTGCCGGGGTTGCAAACATTCAGGCGTGGCAGCCAGATAGGCTGGTCCCCGTAGGACATTGCCAACGGACTAGGTATATCTGCTTCCCGTTCTTCTCACCTGAGTGCTACTGATTCCAGCTTTGACGGCTACACTCTACTCAACCGGAGCAGTAAGTTGAACCTCAACTTATGGCCCTTTGTGAAAGTGTTGAGAACTAGTTCTCAGTTGTTTGGCACGCCACCACTGTCCATCCAGCACTATGGACGGCACTGCCTACATCTGGCCCTAATTAGTGCACTGTTGTGTTCAGCCGAATGACCTCTGCCAGGAACACTCAGAAAGAGGTTCTGAGTTTCTGCAACATAGGAGCGTTTCACTGCTTTCAAAGCTTCTTAGGAAGAATTCCGGAATATTGCTGCCGACAGGCCTCCGGCTGTTCCGGGTGAACATATCCTTGTAAATCCCCCTTGGATTCTTGTTCACCCGTGAAATTTGGCCAGGTTATGCAGTTTGCATTGCTGCACAATTGCGGATGCCTAGCTTTGCCGCGGTTGCAAACATTCAGACGTGTCAGCAAGATAGCCTGGTCCCCGTAGGACACTCCCAGCGGACTGGGTATATCTGCTTCCCGTTCTTCTCACCTGATTGCTACTGATTCCAGCTTTGACCGCTACACTCTACTCATCCGGAGCAGTAAGTTGAACCTCAACTTATGGCCCTTTGTGAAAGTGTTGAGAAGTAGAGCTCAGTTGTTTGGCACGCCACCACTGTCCATCCAGCACTATGGACGGCACGGCCTACATCTGGCTCTAATTAGTCCACGGTAGTTTTCAGCCGAATGACCTCTGCCGGGAACACTCAGAATGAGGTTCAGAGTTATTGCAACATAGGAGCGTTTCACTGCTTTAAAGGCTTCTCAGGCAGAATTCCAGAATGTTGGTTCCGGCAGGCCTCCGGCTTTTCCGGGTGAACATCTCCTTGTAAATCCGCCGTGGTTTCTTGTACACCCGTGAAATTTGGCCAGGTTATGCAGCGTGCATTGCTGCACAATTGCGCCTGCCTAGGTCTGACGCGGTGGCAAACATTCAGGCGTGGCAGCCAGATAGGCTGGTCCCCGTAAGACACTGCCAGCGGACTAGTTATATCTGCTTCCCGTTCTTCTCACCTGAGTGCCACTGATTCGAGCGTTGACCGCTACACTCTACTCACCCGGACCAGTAAGTTGAACCTCAACTTATGGCACTGTGTGAAAGTGTTGAGAACTAGAGCGCAGTTGTTTGGCACGCCACCACTGTCCATCCAGCACTATGGACGGCACTGACTACTTCTGCCTCTAATTAGTCCACGGTTGTGTTTAGCCGAATGACCTCTGCCGGGAACATTCAGAATGAGGTTCTGAGTTACTGAAACATAGGAGCGTTTCAGTACTTTCACGGCTTCTTAGTAAGAATTCCGGACTCTTACTGCCAGCAGGCCTCCGGCTGTTCCACCTGAACATCTCCTTGTAAATACCCTGTGGATTCTTGTACAACCGTGAAATTTGGCCAGGTTATGCAGTTTGCATTGCTGCACAGTGGCAACTGCCTACCTCTGCCACGGTTGCAAACATTCAGGCGTGGCAGCCAGATAGGCTGGTTCCCGTACTACACTGCCAGCGGACTGGGTTATATCTGCTTCCCGTTCTTCTCACCTGAGTGCTACTGATTCCAGCTTTGACGGCTACACTCTACTCAACCAGAGCAGTAAGTTGAACCTCCACATATGGCACTTTGTGAAAGTGTTGAGAACTAGAGCTCAGTTGTTTGGCCAGCCACAACTGTCCATCCAGCACTATGGACGGCACTGCCTACATCTGGCTCTAATTAGTCCATGCTTGTGTTCAGCCGAATGACCTCTGCCGGGAACACTCAGAATGAGGTTCTGAATTATTGCGACATAGGAGTTTTTCACAGCTTTCAAGGCTTCTCAGGCAGAATTACAGAATGTTTGTGCCGGCAGGCCTCCGGCTGTTCCGGGTGAACATCTCTTTTAAAATCCCCCGTGGTTTCTTGTACACCCGTGTAATTTGGCCAGGTTATGCAGTTTGCATTGCTGCACAATTGAGCCGGCCTAGCTCTGCGGCGGTTGCAAACATTCAGGCGTGGCAGCCAGAAAGGCTGGTCCCCGTTGTACACTGACGGCGGACTGGGTATATCTGCTTCACATTCTTCTCACCTGAGTGCTACTGATTCCATCTTTGACGGCTACACTCTATACAACCGGAGCAGTAAGTTGAACCTTCACATATGTCACTTTGTGAAAGTGTTGAGAACTAGAGCTCAGTTGTTTGGCACGCCACCACAGTCCATCCAGCACTATGGACGGCAATGCCTACATCTAGCTCTAATTAGCCCACGGTTGTTTTCAGCCGAATGACCTCTGCCGGGAACACTCAGAATGAGGTTCTGAGTTACTGCCACATAGGAGCGTTTCACTGCTTTCAAGGCTTCTTAGGAAGAATTGCGGAATCTTGCTGCGGGCAGGCCTCTGGCTATTGGGGTGCACATCTCCTTTTAAATCCCCCGTGGTTTCTTGTACACCAGTGATATTCGGTCAGGTTATGAAGTTTGTATTGCTGCACAATTTCAACTGCCTAGCTCTGCCGCGGTTGCAAACATTCAGGCCTGGCAGTCAGATAGGCTGGTCCCCGTAGTACACTGCCAGCGGACTGGGTAGATCTGCTTCCCGTTCTTCTCACCTGAGTGCTACTGATTCCAGCTTTGACGGCTACACTCTATTCAACCGGAGCAGTAATTTGAACCTCAACTTATGGCCCTTTGTGAAAGTGTTGAGAACTAGAGCTCAGTTGTTTGGCACGTCACCACAGTCCATCCCGCACTATGGACGGCACTGACTACATCTGGCTCTAATTAGCCCACGGTTGTGTTCAGCCGAATGACCTCTGCCGGGAACACTCAGAATGAGGTTCTGAGTTACTGCCACATAGGAGCGTTTCACTGCTTTCAAGGCTTCTTAGGAAGAATTCCGGAATCTTGCTGCCCGCAGGCCTCTGGCTATTCCGGGTGCACATCTCCTTGTAAATCCCCCGTGGTTTCTTGTACACCAGTGATATTCGGCCAGGTTATGCAGTTTGTATTGGTGCACAATTTCGCCTGCCTATCTCTGCCGCGGTTGCAAACATTCAGGCCTGGCAGCCAGATAGGCTGGTCCCCGTAGTACACTGCCAGCGGACTGGGTATATCTGCTTCCCGTTCTTCTCACCTGAGTGCTACTGATTCCAGCTTTGACGGCTACACTCTACTCACCCGGAGCAGTAAGTTGAACGTCAACTTATGGCCCCTTGTGAAAGTGTTGAGAACTAGAGCTCAGTTGTTTGGCAAGCCAGTACTCTCGATCCAGCACTATGGACGGCACTGCCTACATCTGCCTCTAATTAGTCTACGGTTGTGGTCAGCCGAATGACCTCTGCCGGGAACACTCATAATGAGTGTCTGAGTTACTGCAACATAGGAGCGTTTCACTGCTTTCAAGGCTTCTTAGGAATAATTCCGGAATGTTGCTGCCGGCAGGCCTCTGGCTGTTCCGGGTTAACATCTACCTGTGAATCCCCCGTGGTTTCTAGTACACCCGTGAAATTTGGCCAGGTTTTGCAATTTTCATTGCTGCACAATTGTGCCTGCCTAGCTCTGCCGCGGTTGCAAACATTAAGGCGTGGCAGCCAGATAGGCTGGTCCCCATAGGACACGGCCAGCGGACTAGGTATATATGTTTCCCGTTCTTCTCACCTGAGTGCTACTGATTCCAGCTTTGACGGCTACACAACACTCAACCGGAGCAGTAAGTTGAACCTCAACTTATGGCCCTTTGTGAAAGTGTTGAGAACTAGAGCTCAGTTGTTTGGCACGCCACCACTGTCCATCCAGCCCAATGGACGGCACTGCCTACATCTGACTCGAATTAGTCCACGGTTGTGTTAAGCCCAATGACTTCTGCCAGGAACACTAAGAATGAGGTTCTGAGTTACTGCAACATAGGAGCGTATCACTGCTTTCAAGGCTTCTTAGGAAGAATTCGGGAAACTTTTGCCGGCAGGACTCCTGCTGTTCCGTGTGAACATCTCCTTGTAAATCCCCCGTGGTTTCTTGTACACCCGTGAAATTTGGCCAGGTTATGCAGTTTGCATTGCTGCACAACTGCCCCTGCCTAGCTCTGCCGCGTTTGCAAACATTCAGGCGTGGCAGCCAGATAGGCTGGTCCCCGTAGGACACTGCCAGCGGACTGGGTATATCTGCTTCCCGTTCTTCTCACCTGAGTGCTACTGATTCCAGCTTTGACGGCTACACTCTACTCACCCGAAGCAGTAAGGTGAACCTCAACTTATGGCACTTTGTGAAAGTGTTGAGAACTAGAGCTCAGTTGTTTGGCACGCCACCACTGTCATTCCAGCACTATGGACCGCACTTCCTACATCTGCCTCTAATTAGTCAACGTTTCTGTTCAGCCGAATGACCTCTGCCGGGAAGACTCAGAATGAGGTTCTGAGTTATTGCAACATAGCACCGTTTCACTGCTTTCAAGGGTTCTTAGGGAGAATTCTGGAATCTTGCTGCCGGCAGACCTCCGGCTGCTCCAGGTGAATATCTCCTTGTAAATCCTCCGTGGTTTCTAGTACAACCGTGAAATTTGGCCAGGTTATGCAGTTTACATTGCTGCACAATTGAGCCTGCCTAGCTCTGCCGCGGTTGCAAACATTCAGGCGTGGCAGCCAGATAGGCTGGTCCCCGTAGGACACTGCCAACGGACTGGGTATATCTGCTTCCCGTTCTTCTCACCTGAGTGCTACTGATTCCAGCTTTGACGGCTACACTCTACTCAAACGGAGCAGTAAGTTTAACCCCAACTTTTGGCCCTTTGTGTAAGTGTTGAGAACTAGAGCTCAGTTGTTTGGCACGCCACCACTGTCCATCCAGCACCATGGCCGGCACTGCCTACATCTGGCTCTAATTAGTCCAGGGTTGTGTTCAGCCGAATAACCTCTGCCGGGAACACTCAGAATGAGGTTATGAGTTATAGCAACATAGGAGCGTTTCATTTCTTTCAAGGCTTCTTAGGAAGGATTCCGGAATCTTTCTGCCGACACGCTTCCGACTGTTCCGGGTGAACATCTCCTTGTAAATCCCCCTTTGATCTTGTTCACCCGTGAAATTTGGCCAGGTTATGCAGTTTGCATTGCTGCACAATTGCGCCTGCCTAGGTTTGCCGCGGTTGCAAACATTCAGGCGTTGCAGCCAGATAGTCTGGTCCCCGTAGGACACTGCCAGCGGACTGCGTATATCTGCTTCCCGTTCTTCTCACCTGAGTGCTACTGATTCCAGCTTTGACGGCTAAACTCTACTCAACCTGAGCAATAAGTTGAACCTCAATTTATGGCCCTTTGTGAAAGTGTTGAGAACTAGAGCTCAGTTGTTTGGCACGCCACCACTGTCCATCCAGCACTATGGACGGCACTTCCTACATCTGGCTCTAATTAGTCCACGGTTGTGTTCAGCCGAATAACCTCTGCCGGGAACACTCAGAATGAGTTTCTGAGTTAATGCAACATAGGTGCATTTCAGTTCTTTCAAGGCTTCTTAGGAAGAATACTGGAATCTTGCTGCCGGCAGGCTTCGGTCTGTTCCGGGAACATCTTCTTGTAAATCCCCCGTGATTTCTTGTACACCGGTTAAATTTGGCCAGGTTATGCAGTTTGCATTGCTGCAAAATTGCGCCTGCCTAGTTTTGCCGCGGTTGCAAACATTCAGGCGTGGCAGCCCGATATGCTGGTCCCGGTCAGACACTGCAAGCGTTCTGGGTATATCTGCTTCCCGTCCTTCTCAACTGAGTGCTACTGATTCCAGCTTTGACGGCTACACTCTACTCACCTGGAGAAGTAAGTTGAACCTCAACTTATGGCCCTTTGTTAAAGTGTTGAGAACTAGAGCTCAGTTGTTTGGCACGCCACCACTGTCCATCCAGCACTATGGACGGCACTGCCTACATCTGGCTCTAATTAGTCCACGGCTGTGTTCAGCAGAATGACCTCTGCCGGGAACACTCAGAATGAGGTTCAGAGTTATTGGAACATAGGAGCATTTCACTGCTTTCAAGGCTTCTCAGGCAGAATTCCAGAAAGTTGGTGCCGGCAGGCCTCCGGCTGTTCCGGGTGAACATCTCCTTGTAAATCCGCCGTGGTTTCTTGTACACCCGTGAAATTTGGCCAGGTTATGCAGCGTGCTTTGCTGCACATTGCGCCTGCCTAGCTCTGACGGGGTTGCAAACATTCAGGCTTGGCAGGCAGATAGGCTGGTCCCCGTACGACACTGCCAGCGGACTGGGTTTATCTGCTTCCCGTTCTTCTCACCTGAGTGCTACTGATTCCAGCTTTGACGGCTACACTCTACTCAACCGGACCAGTTAGTTGAACCTCAACTTATGGCACTTTGTGAAAGTGTTGAGAACTAGAGCTCAGTTGTTTGGCACGCCACCACTGTCCATCCAGCACTATGGACGGCACTGCCTACATGTGGCTGTAATTACTCCATGGTTGTGTTCAGCTGAATGACCTCAGCCGGGAACACTCAGAATGAGGTTCTGCGTTATTGTAACATTGGAGCGTTTCACTGCTTTCAAGGCTTCTCAGGCAGAATTCCAGAATGTTGGTGCCGTCAGGCCACCGGCTGTTCCAGGTGAACATATCCTTGTAAATCCCCCGTCGTTTGAATTGCTGCACAATTGAGCATGCCTAGATCTGCCGCGGTTGTAAATATTCAGGCGTGGCAGCCAGATAGGCTGGTCCCCGTAGGACACTGCCAGCGGACTGTGTATATCTGCTTCCCTTTCTCTTCCCCTGAGTGCTACTGATTCCACCTTTGACGATTACACTCTACTCAACCCGAGCAGTAAGTTGAACCTCAACTTATGGCACTTTGTGAAAGTGTTGAGAACTAGAGCGCAGTTGTTTGGCATGCCATCACTGTCCATCCAGCATTACGGACGGCACTGCCTACATCTGGCTCTAATTAGTCCACGGTTGTGTTTAGCCGAATGACCTCTGCCGGGAACACTCAGAATGAGGTTCTAAGTTACTGGAACATAGGAACTTTTCAGTCCTTTCACGGCTTCTTAGGAAGAATTTCGGAATCTTACTAATGGCAGGCCTCCGGATGTTCCGGGTGAACATCTCCTTATAAATTCCCCGTGGTTTCTCGTACACTCGTGAAATTTGGCCAGGTGATGCAGTTTGCATTGCTGCACAATTTCGCCTGGCAAACTCTGCCGTGGTTGCAAACATTCAGGCGTGGCAGCGAGATATTCTGGTCCCATTAGGACACTGCCAGCGGACTGGGTATATCTGCTTCCCATTCTTCTCACCTGTGTGGTACTGATTCCAGCTATGACGGCTACACTCTAGTCACCCGGAGCAGTAAGTTGAACCTCAACTTATGGCACTTTGTGAAAGTGTTGAGAACTAGAGCGCAGTTGTTTGGCAAGCCACCACTGTCCATCAAGCTCTATGGACAGCACTGCCTATATCTGGCTCTAATGCTTCCATGGTTGTGTTCAGCCGAATGACCTCTGCCGGGAACACTCAGAATGAGGTTCTGAGTGATTGCAACATAGGAGCGTTTCACTGCTTTCAAGGATTCTTAGGAAGGATTCAGGAAACTTGCTGCCGGTAGGCAACCGGCTGTTCGGGGTGAACATCTCCTTGTAAATCCACCGTGGTTTCTTGTACACCCGTGAAATATGGCCAGGTTATGCAGTTTGCATTGCTGCACAATTGCGCCTGCCAAGCTCTCCCGCGTTTGCAAACATTCAGGCGTGGGAGCCAGATAGGCTGGTCCCCTTAGGACACTGCCAACGGACTGGATATATCTGCTTCCCGTTATTCTCACCTGAGTGCTACTGATTCCAGCTTTGACGGCTACACTCTACTGAACCGGAGCAGTTAGTTGAACCTCAAATTATGGCCCTTTGTGAAAGTTTTGAGAACTAGAGCTCAGTTGTTTGGCACGCCACCACTGTCCATCCAGCACTATGGACGGCACTGCATAAATCTGGCTCTAATTAGTCCACGTTTGTGTTGAGCCGAATGACCTCTGCCGGGAACACTCAGAATGAGGTTCAGAGTTATTGCAACGTAGGGGCGTTTCACTGCTTTCAAGGCTTCTGAGGCATAATTCCAGAATGTTGGTTCCGGCCGGCCTCCGGGTATTCCGGGTAAACATCTCCTTGTAAATCCCCCGTGGTTTCTTGTACACCCGTGAAATTTGGCCAGGTTATGCAGTTTGAATTGCTGCACAATTGAGCAGGCCTAGCTCTGCCGCGGTTGCAAACATTCAGGCGTGGCAGCCAGATAGGCAGGTCCCCGTTGGACACTGCCAGAAGACTGGGTATATCTGCTTCACGTTCTTCTCTCCTGAGTGCTACTGATTCCAGCTTTGACGGTTACACTGTACTCAACCGGAGCAGTAAGGTGAACCTCAACTTATCGCACTTTGTGAAAGTGTTGAGAACTAGAGCTCAGTTGTTTGGCACGCCACCACTATCCATCCAGCACTATGGACGGCACTGCCTACATCTGGCTCTAATGAGTCCACAGTTGTGTTCAGCCGAATGACCTCTGCCGGGAACACTCAGAATGAGGCTATGAGTTACTGCAACACAGGAGTGTTTCACTGCTTTCAAGGCTTCTCAGGAAGAATTCCGGAATCTTGCTGCTCGCAGGTCTCCGGCTGTTCCAGGTGAACATCTCCTTGTATATCCGCCGTGGTTTCTTGTACACCCGTGAAATTTAGCCAGGTAATGCAGTTTGTATTGCTGCACAATTGAGCATGCCTAGCTCTGCCGCGGTTGCAAACATTCAGCAGTGGCACCCAGATAGGCTGGTCCCCGTAGGACACTGCCAGCGCATGGGTATATCTGCTTAACGTTCTTCTCACCTGTGTGCTACTGATTCCAGCTTTGACGGCTACAGTGTACTCAACCGAAGCAGTAAGGTGAACCTCAACTTATGGCACTTTGTGAAAGTGTTGAGAACTAGAGCTCAGTTGTTTGGCACGCCACCACTGTCCATCCAGCACTATGGACGGCATTGCCTACATCTGGCTCTAATTAGTCCACAGTTGTGTTCAACCAAATGACCTCTGCCGGGAACACTCAGAATGAGGTTCTTAGTTATTGCAACATAGGAGCGTTTCACTGCTTTCAAGGCTTCTTAGAAAGGATTCCGGAATCTTGCGGCTGGCAGGCCTCCGGCGGTTCCGGGTGAACATCTCCTTGTAAATCCCCCGTGGTTTCTTGTACACCGGTGATATTTGGCCAGGGTATGCAGTTTGCATTGATGCACAATTGCGCCTCCCTAGCTCTGCCGCGGTTGCAAATATTCAGGCGTGGCAGCCCTATATGCTGGTCCCCGTAGGACACTGAAGGGGGACTGATTATATCTGCTTCCCGTTCTTCTCACCTGAGTGCTACTGATTCCAGCTTTTACTGCTACACTCTACTCAACCGGAGCTGTAAGTAGAACTTCTACTTATGGCACTTTGTGAAAGTGTTTAGAACTTGAGCTCAGTAGTTTGGCACGCCACCACTGTCCATCCAGCACTAAGGACGGCACTGCCTACATCTGTCTCTAATTAGTCCACGGTTGTGTTCAGCCAAATGACCTCTGCCGGGAACACTCAGAATGAGGTTCTCAGTTATTTCAACATAGGAGCGTTTCACTAATTTTAAGGTTTCTCAGGCAGAATTCCAGAATTTTGGTGCCGACAGGCCTCCGGCTGTTCCTGGTAAAAATCTCCTTTTAAATCCCCCGTTGTTTATTGTACAGCCGGGTAATTTGGCCAGGTGATGCAATTTGCATTGCTGCACAATTGCGCCTGCCGAGCTCTGCCGCCGTTGCAAACATTAAGGCGAGGCAGCCAGATAGGCTGGTCCCCGTAGGACACTGCCAACGGCTTGGTATATCTGCTTCCCGTTCTTCTCACCTGAGTGCTACTGATTCCAACTTTGACGGCTACACTCTACTCAACAGGAGCAGTAAGTAAAACCTCAAATTATGGCACTTTGTTAAAGTGTTGAGAACTAGAGCTCAGTTATTTGGCACGCCACCACTGTCCATCCAGCACTGTGGACGGCACTGCCTATATCTGGCTCTAATTAGTCCAAGGTTTTGTTCAGCCGAATGACCTCTGCCGGGAACACTCAGAATGAGGTTCTGAGTTATTGCAACATTGGAGCGTTTCACTGCTTTTAAGGCTTCGTAGGAAAGATTCCAGAATCTTGCTGCCGGCAGGCCTCCGGCTGTGCCTGGTGAACATCTCCATGTAAATCCCCCTTGGTTTCTTTTACACCCGTGAAATTTGGCCAGGTTATGCAGTTTGCATTGCTGCACAATTGCGTCTGCCTAGCTCTGCCGCGATTGCAAACATTCAGGAGTGGCATCCAGAATGCCTGGTCCCCGTAGGACACTGCCAGCGGACTGGGTATATCTGCTTCCCGTTCTTCTCACCTGAGGGCTACTGTTTCCAGCTTTGATGTCTACACTCTACTCAACCGGAGCTGTAAGTAGAACCTCAACTTATGGCACTTTGTGAATGTGTTGAGAACTAGCGCTCAGTTGTTTGGCACGTCACCACTGTCCATCCAGCACTATGGATGTCACTGCCTACATCTGAATCTAATTAGTCCAGGGTTGTGTTCAGCCGAATGACCTCTGCCCGGAAAACTCAGAATGAGGTTCTGAGTTACTGAAACATATGAGCGTTTCACTGCTTTCAAGCCTTCTTAGGAAGAATTCCGGAATGTTGCTGCCGGCAGGCCTCCGGATGTTCTGGGTGAAAATCTCTTTGTAAATCCCCCGTCATTTCTTGTACACCCGTGAAATTTGCCCTGGTTATGCAGTTTGCATTGCTGCACAATTGCGCCTGCCTAGCTCCGCCCCGGTTGCAAACATTCAGGCGTGGCAGCCAGAGAGGCTGGTCCCCGTAGGACACTGCCAGGGGACTGGTTTTATCTGCTTCCCGTTCTTCTCACTTGGGTGCTACTGATTCCAGCTTTGACAGCTACACTCTACCCAACCGGAGCAGTAAGTTAAACCTCAACGTATGGCACTTTGTGAAAGTGTTGAGAACTAGAGCTCAGTTGTTTGGCACGCCACCACTGTGCATCCACCACTACGGACGGCACTGCCTACATATGGCTCTATTTAGTCCACGGTTGTGTTCAGCCGAATGTCCTCTGCCGGGAACACTCAGAAGGAGGTTCTGAGTTATTGCAACATAGGAGCGTTTCACTGCTTTGAATGTTTCTCAGGAAGAATTGTGGAATGTTTCTTCCGGCAGGCCTCCGGCTGTTCCGGGTGAACATCTCCTTGTAAATCCCCTGTGGTTTCTTGTACATCCGTGAAATTTGGCCAGGTTATGCAATTTGCATTGCTGCACAATTACGCCTGCCTAGCTCTGCCGCGGTTGCAAACATTCAGGCATGGCAGCCAGATAGGCTGGTCTCCGTAGGACACTGCCAGCGGACTGGGTATATCTCCTTCCCGTTCTTCTCACCTGAGTGCTACTGATTCCAGCTTTGACGGCTACACTCTACTCACCTGGAGAAGTAAGTTGAACCTCAACTTATGTCACTTTGTGACAGTGTTGAGAACTAGAGCGCAGTTGTTTGGTATGCCACCAATGTCCATCCAGCACTAGGGACGACACTGCCTACATCTGGCTCTAATTAGTCCACGGTTGTGTTCAGCCAAATGACCTCTGCCGGGAACACTCAGAATGAGGTTCTGAGTTATTGCAACATAGGAGCGTTTCACTGCTTTCAAGGCTTCTCAGGCAGAATTCCAGAATGTTGGTGTCGGCAGGCCTCGGGCTGTTCCGGGTGAATATCTCCTTGTAAATCCCCCGTGGTTTCTTGTACACCCGTGAAATTTGGCCAGGTTATGCAGTTTGAATTGCTGCACAATTGAGCAGGCCTAGCTCTGCCGCGGTTGCAAACATTCAGGCGTGGCAGCCAGATAGGCAGGTCCCCGTTGGACACTGCCAGAAGACTGGGTATATCTGCTTCACGTTCTTCTCTCCTGAGTGCTACTGATTCCAGCTTTGACGGTTACACTGAACTCAACCGGAGCAGTAAGGTGAACCTCAACTTATCGCACTTTGTGAAAGTGTTGAGAACTAGAGCTCAGTTGTTTGGCACGCCACCACTATCCATCCAGCACTATGGACGGCACTGCCTACATCTGGCTCTAATGAGTCCACAGTTGTGTTCAGCCGAATGACCTCTGCCGGGAACACTCAGAATGAGGCTATGAGTTACTGCAACACAGGAGTGTTTCACTGCTTTCAAGGCTTCTCAGGAAGAATTCCGGAATCTTGCTGCTCGCAGGTCTCCGGCTGTTCCAGGTGAACATCTCCTTCTATATCCGCCGTGGTTTCTTGTACACCCGTGAAATTTAGCCAGGTAATGCAGTTTGTATTGCTGCACAATTGAGCATGCCTAGCTCTGCCGCGGTTGCAAACATTCAGCAGTGGCACCCAGATAGGCTGGTCCCCGTAGGACACTGCCAGCGCATGGGTATATCTGCTTAACGTTCTTCTCACCTGTGTGCTACTGATTCCAGCTTTGACGGCTACAGTGTACTCAACCGAAGCAGTAAGGTGAACCTCAACTTATGGCACTTTGTGAAAGTGTTGAGAACTAGAGCTCAGTTGTTTGGCACGCCACCACTGTCCATCCAGCACTATGGACGGCACTGCCTACATCTGGCTCTAATTAGTCCACAGTTGTGTTCAACCAAATGACCTCTGCCGGGAACACTCAGAATGAGGTTCTTAGTTATTGCAACATAGGAGCGTTTCACTGCTTTCAAGGCTTCTTAGAAAGGATTCCGGAATCTTGCGGCTGGCAGGCCTCCGGCGGTTCCGGGTGAACATCTCCTTGTAAATCCCCCGTGGTTTCTTGTACACCGGTGATATTTGGCCAGGGTATGCAGTTTGCATTGATGCACAATTGCGCCTCCCTAGCTCTGCCGCGGTTGCAAATATTCAGGCGTGGCAGCCCTATATGCTGGTCCCCGTAGGACACTGAAGGGGGACTGATTATATCTGCTTCCCGTTCTTCTCACCTGAGTGCTACTGATTCCAGCTTTTACTGCTACACTCTACTCAACCGGAGCTGTAAGTAGAACTTCTACTTATGGCACTTTGTGAAAGTGTTTAGAACTTGAGCTCAGTAGTTTGGCACGCCACCACTGTCCATCCAGCACTAAGGACGGCACTGCCTACATCTGTCTCTAATTAGTCCACGGTTGTGTTCAGCCAAATGACCTCTGCCGGGAACACTCAGAATGAGGTTCTCAGTTATTTCAACATAGGAGCGTTTCACTAATTTTAAGGTTTCTCAGGCAGAATTCCAGAATTTTGGTGCCGACAGGCCTCCGGCTGTTCCTGGTAAAAATCTCCTTTTAAATCCCCCGTTGTTTATTGTACAGCCGGGTAATTTGGCCAGGTGATGCAATTTGCATTGCTGCACAATTGCGCCTGCCGAGCTCTGCCGCCGTTGCAAACATTAAGGCGAGGCAGCCAGATAGGCTGGTCCCCGTAGGACACTGCCAACGGCTTGGTATATCTGCTTCCCGTTCTTCTCACCTGAGTGCTACTGATTCCAACTTTGACGGCTACACTCTACTCAACAGGAGCAGTAAGTAAAACCTCAAATTATGGCACTTTGTTAAAGTGTTGAGAACTAGAGCTCAGTTATTTGGCACGCCACCACTGTCCATCCAGCACTGTGGACGGCACTGCCTATATCTGGCTCTAATTAGTCCAAGGTTTTGTTCAGCCGAATGACCTCTGCCGGGAACACTCAGAATAAGGTTCTGAGTTATTGCAACATTGGAGCGTTTCACTGCTTTTAAGGCTTCGTAGGAAAGATTCCAGAATCTTGCTGCCGGCAGGCCTCCGGCTGTGCCTGGTGAACATCTCCATGTAAATCCCCCGTGGTTTCTTTTACACCCGTGAAATTTGGCCAGGTTATGCAGTTTGCATTGCTGCACAATTGCGTCTGCCTAGCTCTGCCGCGATTGCAAACATTCAGGAGTGGCATCCAGAATGCCTGGTCCCCGTAGGACACTGCCAGCGGACTGGGTATATCTGCTTCCCGTTCTTCTCACCTGAGGGCTACTGTTTCCAGCTTTGATGTCTACACTCTACTCAACCGGAGCTGTAAGTAGAACCTCAACTTATGGCACTTTGTGAATGTGTTGAGAACTAGCGCTCAGTTGTTTGGCACGCCACCACTGTCCATCCAGCACTATGGATGTCACTGCCTACATCTGACTCTAATTAGTCCAGGGTTGTGTTCAGCCGAATGACCTCTGCCCGGAAAACTCAGAATGAGGTTCTGAGTTACTGAAACATATGAGCGTTTCACTGCTTTCAAGCCTTCTTAGGAAGAATTCCGGAATGTTGCTGCCGGCAGGCCTCCTGATGTTCCGGGTGAAAATCTCTTTGTAAATCCCCCGTCATTTCTTGTACACCCGTGAAATTTGCCCTGGTTATGCAGTTTGCATTGCTGCACAATTGCACCTGCCTAGCTCCGCCCCGGTTGCAAACATTCAGGCGTGGCAGCCAGAGAGGCTGGTCCCCGTAGGACACTGCCAGGGGACTGGTTTTATCTGCTTCCCGTTCTTCTCACTTGGGTGCTACTGATTCCAGCTTTGACAGCTACACTCTACCCAACCGGAGCAGTAAGTTAAACCTCAACGTATGGCACTTTGTGAAAGTGTTGAGAACTAGAGCTCAGTTGTTTGGCACGCCACCACTGTGCATCCACCACTACGGACGGCACTGCCTACATATGGCTCTATTTAGTCCACGGTTGTGTTCAGCCGAATGTCCTCTGCCGGGAACACTCAGAAGGAGGTTCTGAGTTATTGCAACATAGGAGCGTTTCACTGCTTTGAATGTTTCTCAGGAAGAATTGTGGAATGTTTCTTCCGGCAGGCCTCCGGCTGTTCCGGGTGAACATCTCCTTGTAAATCCCCTGTGGTTTCTTGTACATCCGTGAAATTTGGCCAGGTTATGCAATTTGCATTGCTGCACAATTACGCCTGCCTAGCTCTGCCGCGGTTGCAAACATTCAGGCATGGCAGCCAGATAGGCTGGTCTCCGTAGGACACTGCCAGCGGACTGGGTATATCTCCTTCCCGTTCTTCTCACCTGAGTGCTACTGATTCCAGCTTTGACGGCTACACTCTACTCACCTGGAGAAGTAAGTTGAATCTCAACTTATGTCACTTTGTGACAGTGTTGAGAACTAGAGCGCAGTTGTTTGGTATGCCACCAATGTCCATCCAGCACTAGGGACGACACTGCCTACATCTGGCTCTAATTAGTCCACGGTTGTGTTCAGCCAAATGACCTCTGCCGGGAACACTCAGAATGAGGTTCTGAGTTATTGCAACATAGGAGCGTTTCACTGCTTTCAAGGCTTCTCAGGAAGGATTCCGGAATCTTGCTGCCGGCAGGACTCGGGCTCTTCCGGGTGAACATCTCCTTGTAAATTCCCTGTGGTTTCTTGTACACCCGTGAAATTTGGCCAGGTTATGCAGTTTGTATTGCTGCACAATTGCGCCTGCCTAGCTCTGCCACGGTTGCAAACATTCAGGCGTGGCAGCCAGATAGGCTGGTCCCCTTGTTCACTGCGAGCGGACTGGGTATATCTGCTTCCCGTTCTTCTCACCTGAGTGCTACTGATTCCAGCTTTGACGGCTACACTCTATTCAACTGGAGCAGTAAGGTGAACCTCAACTTATGGCACTTTGTGAAAGGTGGATAACTAGAGCTCAGTTGTTTGGTACACCACCACTGTCCATCCAGCACTATGGACGACACTGCCTACTCTGGCTCTAATTAGTCCACGGTTTTGTTCAGCCGAATAAGCTCTGCCGGGAACACTCAGAATAAGGTTGTGAGTTACTCCAACATAGGAGCGTTTAACTGCTTTCAAGGCTTCTTAGGAAGGATTCCGGAATCTTGCTGCCGGCAGGCCTCCGGCTGTTCCAGGTGAACATCTACTTGAAAATCCCCCGTGGTTTCTTGTACACCCATGAAATTTGGCCAGGTTATGCAGTTTTCATTGCTGCACAATTGCGCCTGCCTACCTCTGCCACGGTTGCAAACATTCAGGTGTGGCAGCCAGATTGGCTGGTCCCAGTAGGTCACTGCAAGCGGACTAGGTATATCTGCTTCCCGTTCTTCTCACCTGAGTGTTACTGATTCCAGCTTTGAAGGCTACAATCTACTCAACCGGAGAAGTAAGTTAAACTTCAACTTATGGCACTTTGTGAAAGTGTTGAGAAATAGAGCTCAGTTGTTTGGCACGCCACCATTGTCCATCCAGCACTATGGACGGCACTGCATACATCTGGCTCTAATTAGTCCACGGTTGTATTCAGCCGAATGACCTCTGCCAGGAACACTCAGACTGAGGTTCTGAGTTATTGCAACATATGAGCGTTTCACTGCTTTGAATGTTTCTCAGGAAAAATTCCGGAATGTTGCTGCCGGCAGGCCTCCGGCTGTTCCGGGTGATCATCTCCTTGTAAATCCCCCGTTGTTTCTTGTACACCCGTGAAATTTGGCCAGGTTATGCAGTTTGCATTGCTGCACAATTGCCCCTGCCTAGCTCTGCCGCGATTGCAAACAATCAGGCGTGGCAGCCAGATTGGCGGGTCCCCGTAGGACACTGCCAGCGGACTGGGTATATCTGCTTCCCATTCTACTCACCTGAGTGCTACTGATTCCAGCGTTGACAGCTACACTCTACTCAACCGGAGCAGTAAGTTGAACCTCAACTGATAGCGTTTTGTGAAAGTGTTGAGAACTAGGGCTCAGTTGTTTGGTACGCCACCACTGTCCATCCAGCACTATGGACCGCACTGCCTACATCTGCCTCTAATTAGTCCACGGTTGTGTTCAGCCGAATGAGCTCTGCTGGGAACATTCAGAATGAGGTTCGGAGTTACGGCAACATAGGAGCGTTTCACTGCTTTCAAGGCTTCTTAGGAAGAATTCTGGGGTCTTGCTGCCGGCAGGCCTCATGCTCTTCCGGGTGAACATCTCCTTGTATATCCCCCGTGGTTTCTTGTACACCCATGAAATTTGGCCAGATTATGCAGTTTTCATTCCTGCATAATTGCGCCTGCCTACCTCTGCAGCAGTTGCAAACATTCAGGCGTGGCAGCCAGATAGGCTGGTCCCCGTAGGACACTGCCAGCGGACTGGGTATATCTGCTTCCCGTTCTCCTCCCCTGAGTGCTACTGATTCCACCTTTGACAATTACACTCTACTCAACCCGAGCAGTAAGTTGAACCTCAAATTATGGCACTTTGTGAAAGTGTTGAGAACTAGAGCGCAGTTGTTTGGCATGCCACCACTGTCCATCCAGCATTATGGACGGCACTGCCTACATCTGGCTCTAATTAGTCCACGGTTGTGTTTAGCCGAATGACCTCTGCCGGGAACACTCAGAATGAGGTTCTGAGTTACTGCAACATAGGAGCGTTTCAGTACTTTCACGGCTTCTTAGGAAGAATTCCGGAATCTTACTGATGGCAGGCCTCCGACTGTTCCGAGTAAACATCACTTTGTAAATCCCCCGTGGATTCTTGTACACCCGTGAAATTTGGCCAGGTTATGCACTTTGCATTGCTGCACAATAGCGTCTGCCTACCTCTGCCGCGGTTGCAAACATTCAGGCGTGGCAGCCAGATAGGCTGGTCCCCGTAAGACACTGCCAGGGGACTGGGTATATCTGCTTCCCGTTCTTCTCTCCTGAGTGCTACTGATTCCAGCTTTGACGGTTACACTCTACTCAACAGGAGGAGTAAGTTGAACCGCAACTTATGGCACTTTGTGAAAGTGTTGAGAACTAGAGCTCAGATGTTTTTTCACACCACCACTGTCCATCCAGCACTATGGACGGCACTGCTTACATCAGGCTCAAATTAGTCCATGGTTGTGTTCAGCCGAATGACCTCTGCCGGAAACACTCAGAATGAGTTTCTTAGTTATTGCAACATAGGTGCGTTTCACTGCTTTCAAGACTTCTCAGGCAGAATTCCAGAATGTTGGTGCAGGCAGGCCTCCGGCAGTTCCGGGTAAACATCTCCTTTTAAATCCCCCGTGGTTTCTTGTAAACCCGTGCAATTTGGCCAGGTTATGCAGTTTGCATTGCTGCACAATTGCGCCTGCCTAGCTCTGCCGCGGATCAAAACATTCAGGCGTGGCAGCCAGAAAGCTAGTCCTCGTAGGACACTGCCAGCGAACTGGGTATATCTGCTTCCCGTTCTTCTCACCTGAGTGCTACTGATTCCAGCTTTGACGGTTACACTCTACTCAACCGGGGGAGTAAGGTGAACCGCACCTTATGGCACTTTGTGAAAGTGTTGAGAACTAGAGCTCAGATGTTTTTTCACACCACCACTGTCCATCCAGCACTATGGACGGCACTTCATATATCTGGCTCTAATGAGTCCACGGTAGTGTTCAGCCAAATGACCTCTGCCGGGAACACTCAGAATGAGGTTCTGAGTTACAGCAACATAGGAGCGTTTCAGTCCTTTCACGGATTCTTAGGAAGTATTCCGGAATCTTACTGATGGCAGGCCTCCGGCTGTTCCGAGTGAACATCTCCTTGTAAATCCCCCGCGGATTCTTGTACACCCGTGAAATTTGGCCAGGTGATGCAGTTTGCATTGCTGCACAATTGGGCCTGCCTAGCTCTGCCGCGGATGCAAACATTCAGGCGTGGAAGCCTGATTGGCTGGTCCCCGTAGGACACTGCCAGCGGAGTGGGTATATCTGCTTCCCGTTCTTCTCAGCTGAGTGCTACTGATTCCAGCTTTGAAGGCTTCACTCTACTCAACCGGAGCAGTAAGTTGAACCACAACTTATGGTACTTTGTGAAAGTGTTGAGAACTAGTGCTCTGTTGTTTTTCACGTCACCACTGTCCATCCAGCACTATGGACTGCACTGCCTACATCTGGCTCTAATTAGTCCACGGTTGTGTTCATCCGAATGACCTCTGCCAGGAAGACTCAGAATGAAGTTCTGAGTTATTACATCATAGGAGCGTTTCACTGCTTTCAAGGCTTCTCAGGCAGAATTCCAGAATATTGGTGCCGGCAGGCCTACGGCAGTTCTGGGTAACCATCTCCTTGTAAATCCCCCGTGGTTTCCTGTACACCCGTGAAATTTGGCCAGGTTATGCAGTTTGCATTGCTGCACAATTGCGCCTGCCTAGCTCTGCCGCGGTTGCAAACATTCAGGTTTGGCCGCCAGATAGGCTGGTCCCCGTAGGACACTGCCAGCGGACTGGGTATATCTGCTTCCCGTTCTTCTCTCCTGAGTGCTACTAATTCCAGCTTTGAAGGCTACACTCTACTCAACCGGAGCAGTAAGTTGAACCTGAACTTATGGCACTTTGTGAAAGTGTTGAGAACTAGAGCTCAGTTGTTTGGCACACCACCACTGTCCATCCAGCACTATGGACGGCATTGCCTACATCTTGCTCTAGTTAGTCCACGGTTGTGTTCAGCCGAATGACCTCTGCCGGGAACACTCAGAATGAGGTTCTGAGTTATTGCAACATAGGAGCGTTTCACTGCTTCAAGGCTTCTCAGGCAGAATTCCAGAATGTTTGTGCCGTCAGGCCACCGGCTGTTCCGGGTGAACATATCCTTGTAAATCCCCCGTCGTTTATTGTACACCCATGAAATTTGGCCAGGTCATGCAGTATGCATTGCTGCACAATTGCGCCTGCCTAGCTCTGCCGCGTTTGCAATCATTCAGGCGTGGCAGCCAAATAGGCTGGTCCCCGTTGGACACTGCCGGCGGACTGGGTATATCTGCTTCCCGTTCTTCTCACCTGAGTGCTACTGATTCCAGCTTTGACGGGTACACTCTACTGAACCGGAGCAGTTAGTTGAACCTCAAATTATGGCCCTTTGTGAAAGTTTTGAGAACTAGAGCTCAGTTGTTTGGCAGGCCACCACATTCCATCCAGCACTATGAAAGGCATTGCCTATATCTGGCTCTAATTAGTCCACGGTTGTGTTGAGTCGAATGACCTCTGCCGGGAACATTCAGAATGAGGTTCTGAGTTATTGCAACATAGGAGCGTTTTACTGCTTTCAAGGCTTTTTAGGAAGGATTCCGATAACTTGCTACCGGCAGGCAACCGGCTGTTCGGGGTGAACATCTCCTTGTAAAACCACCGTGGTTTCTTGTACACCCGTGAAATTTGGCCAGGTCATGCAGTTTGAATTGCTGCACAATTGAGCATGCCTAGCTCTGCCGGGGTTGCAAATATTCAGGCGTGGCAGCCAGATAGGCTGGTCCCCGTAGGACACTGCCAGCGGACTGGGTATATCTGCTTCCCGTTCTCCTCCCCTGAGTGCTACTGATTCCACCTTTGACGATTACACTCTACTCAACCTGAGCAGTAAGTTGAACCTCAACTTATGGCACTTTGTGAAAGTGTTGAGAACTAGAGCGCAGTTGTTTGGCACGCCACCACTGTCCATCCAGCATTATGGACGGCACTGCCTACATCTGGCTCTAATTAGTCCACGGTTGTGTTTAGCCGAATGACCTCTGCAGGGAACCCTCAGAATGAGGTTCTGAGTTACTGCAACATATGAGCGTTTCACTGCTTTCAAGGCTTCTCAGGAAGGATTCCGGAATTTTGCTGCTGGCAGGCCTCCGGCTGTTCCGGGTGAACATCTCCTTGTAAATCCCCCGTGGATTCTTGTACACCCGTGAAATTTGGCCAGATGATGCAGTTTGCATTGCTGCACAATTGTGCCTGCCTACCTCTGCCACGGTTGCAAACATTCAGGCGTGGCAGCCAGATAGTCTGGTCCCCGTAGGACATTGCCAGCGGACTGGGTATATCTGCTTCCCGTTCTTCTCACCTGAGTGCTACTGATTCCAGCTTTGACGGTTACACTCTACTCAACCGGAGCAGTAAGGTGAACCTCAACTTAGTGCCCTTTGTGAAAGTGTTGAGAACTAGAGCTCAGTTGTTTGGCACGCCACCACTGTCCATCCAGCACTATGGACGGCACTGCATATATCAGGCTCTAATGAGTCCACGGTTGTGTTCAGTCGAATGACCTCTGCCGGGAACACTCAGAATGAGGTTCTGAGTTATTACATCATAGGAGCGTTTCACTGCTTTCAAGGCTTCTCAGGCAGAATTCCAGAATATTGGTGCCGGCAGGCCTACGGCAGTTCTGGGTAACCATCTCCTTGTAAATCCCCAGTGGTTTCCTGTACACCCGTGAAACTTGGCCAGGTTATGCAGTTTGCATTGCTGCACAATTGCGCCTGCCTAGCTCTGCCGCGGTTGCAAGCATTCAGGCGTGGCACCCAGATAGGCTAGTCCCCGTAGGACACTGCCAGCAGACGGGGTATATCTCCTTCCCATACTTCTCACCTGAGTGCTACTGATTCCAGCTTTGACGGCTACACTCTACTCAACCGGAGCAGTAAGGTGAACCTCAAATTATGGCACTTTGTGAAAGTGTTGAGGACTAGAACTCAGTTGTTTGACACGGCACCAGTGTCCATCCAGCACTATGGACGGCACTGCCTATATCTGGCTCTAATTAGTCCATGGTTGGTTCAGCCGAATGACCTCTGCAGGGAACCCTCAGAATGAGGTTCTGAGTTACTGCAACATATGAGCGTTTCACTGCTTTCAAGGCTTCTTAGGAAAAATTACGGAATCTTACTGATAGCAGGCTTCCGGCTGTTCCGGGTGAACATCTCCTTGTAAATCCCCCGTGGTTTCTTGTACACCCGTGAAATATGGCCAGGTGATGCAGTTTGCATTGCTGCACAATTGCGCCTGCCTACCTCTGCCGCGGTTGCAAGCATTCAGGCGTGGCAGCCAGATAGGCTGGTCTCCGTAGGACACTGCCAGCGGACTGGGAATATCTGCTTCCCGTTCTTCTCGCCTGAGTGCTACTGATTCCAGCTTTGACGGTTACACTCTACTCAACCGGAGCAGTAAGGTGAAGCTCAACTTATGGCACTTTGTGAAAGTGTTGAGAACTAGAGCTCAGTTGTTTGCCGCGCCACCACTGTCCATCAAGCACTATGGACGGCAATGCATATATCTGGCTCTAATGACTCCACGGTTGTGTTCAGCCGAATGACCTCTGCCGGGAACACTCAGAATGAGGTTCTGAGTTCCTGCAACATAGGAGCGTTTCAGTACTTTCACGGTTTCTTAGGAAGAATTCCGGAATCTTACTGATGGCAGGCCTCCGACTGTTCCGAGTAAACATCACTTTGTAAATCCCCCGTGGATTCTTGTACACCCGTGAAATTTGGCCAGGTTATGCAGTTTGCATTGCTGCACAATTGCGCCTGCCTACCTCTGCCGCGGTTGCAAACATTCAGGCGTGGCAGCCAGATAGGTTGGTCCCCGTAAGACACTGCCAGGGGACTGGGTATATCTGCTTCCCGTTCTTCTCTCCTGAGTGCTACTGATTCCAGCTTTGACGGTTACACTCTACTCAACAGGAGGAGTAAGTTGAACCGCACCTTATGGCACTTTGTGAAAGTGTTGAGAACTAGAGCTCAGATGTTTTTTCACACCACCACTGTCCATCCAGCACTATGGACGGCACTGCTTACATCAGGCTCTAATTAGTCCATGGTTGTGTTCAGCCGAATGACCTCTGCCGGAAACACTCAGAATGAGTTTCTTAGTTATTGCAACATAGGTGCGTTTCACTGCTTTCAAGGCTTCTCAGGCAGAATTCCAGAATGTTGGTGCAGGCAGGCCTCCGGCAGTTCTGGGTAAACATCTCCTTTTAAATCCCCCGTGGTTTCTTGTAAACCCGTGCAATTTGGCCAGGTTATGCAGTTTGCATTGCTGCACAATTGCGCCTGCCTAGCTCTGCCGCGGATCAAAACATTCAGGCGTGGCAGCCAGAAAGCTAGTCCTCGTAGGACACTGCCAGCGAACTGGGTATATCTGCTTCCCGTTCTTCTCACCTGAGTGCTACTGATTCCAGCTTTGACGGTTACACTCTACTCAACCGGGGGAGTAAGGTGAACCGCACCTTATGGCACTTTGTGAAAGTGTTGAGAACTAGAGCTCAGATGTTTTTTCACACCACCACTGTCCATCCAGCACTATGGACGGCACTTCATATATCTGGCTCTAATGAGTCCACGGTAGTGTTCAGCCAAATGACCTCTGCCGGGAACACTCAGAATGAGGTTCTGAGTTACAGCAACATAGGAGCGTTTCAGTCCTTTCACGGATTCTTAGGAAGTATTCCGGAATCTTACTGATGGCAGGCCTCCGGCTGTTCCAAGTGAACATCTCCTTGTAAATCCCCCGCGGATTCTTGTACACCCGTGAAATTTGGCCAGGTGATGCAGTTTGCATTGCTGCACAATTGGGCCTGCCTAGCTCTGCCGCGGATGCAAACATTCAGGCGTGGAAGCCTGATAGGCTGGTCCCCGTAGGACACTGCCAGCGGAGTGGGTATATCTGCTTCCCGTTCTTCTCAGCTGAGTGCTACTGATTCCAGCTTTGAAGGCTTCACTCTACTCAACCGGAGCAGTAAGTTGAACCACAACTTATGGTACTTTGTGAAAGTGTTGAGAACTAGTGCTCTGTTGTTTGGCACGTCACCACTGTCCATCCAGCACTATGGACTGCACTGCCTACATCTGGCTCTAATTAGTCCACGGTTGTGTTCATCCGAATGACCTCTGCCAGGAAGACTCAGAATGAAGTTCTGAGTTATTACATCATAGGAGCGTTTCACTGCTTTCAAGGCTTCTCAGGCAGAATTCCAGAATATTGGTGCCGGCAGGCCTACGGCAGTTCTGGGTAACCATCTCCTTGTAAATCCCCCGTGGTTTCCTGTACACCCGTGAAATTTGGCCAGGTTATGCAGTTTGCATTGCTGCACAATTGCGCCTGCCTAGCTCTGCCGTGGTTGCAAACATTCAGGTTTGGCAGCCAGATAGGCTGGTCCCCGTAGGACACTGCCAGCGGACTGGGTATATCTGCTTCCCGTTCTTCTCTCCTGAGTGCTACTAATTCCAGCTTTGAAGGCTACACTCTACTCAACCGGAGCAGTAAGTTGAACCTGAACTTATGGCACTTTGTGAAAGTGTTGAGAACTAGAGCTCAGTTGTTTGGCACACCACCACTGTCCATCCAGCACTATGGACGGCATTGCCTACATCTTGCTCTAGTTAGTCCACGGTTGTGTCAGCCGAATGACCTCTGCCGGGAACACTCAGAATGAGGTTCTGAGTTATTGCAACATAGGAGCGTTTCACTGCTTCAAGGCTTCTCAGGCAGAATTCCAGAATGTTGGTGCCGTCAGGCCACCGGCTGTTCCGGGTGAACATATCCTTGTAAATCCCCCGTCGTTTATTGTACACCCATGAAATTTGGCCAGGTCATGCAGTATGCATTGCTGCACAATTGTGCCTGCCTAGCTCTGCCGCGTTTGCAATCATTCAGGCGTGGCAGCCAAATAGGCTGGTCCCCGTTGGACACTGCCGGCGGACTGGGTATATCTGCTTCCCGTTCTTCTCACCTGAGTGCTACTGATTCCAGCTTTGACGGGTACACTCTACTGAACCGGAGCAGTTAGTTGAACCTCAAATTATGGCCCTTTGTGAAAGTTTTGAGAACTAGAGCTCAGTTGTTTGGCAGGCCACCACATTCCATCCAGCACTATGAAAGGAATTGCCTATATCTGGCTCTAATTAGTCCACGGTTGTGTTGAGTCGAATGACCTCTGCCGGGAACACTCAGAATGAGGTTCTGAGTTACTGCAACATAGGAGCGTTTCACTGCTTTCAAGGCTTCTCAGGAAGGATTCCGGAATCTTGCTGCTGGCAGGCCTCCGGCTGTTCCGGGTGAACATCTCCTTGTAAATCCCCCGTGGATTCTTGTACACCCGTGAAATTTGGCCAGATGATGCAGTTTGCATTGCTGCACAATTGCCTGCCTACCTCTGCCACGGTTGCAAACATTCAGGCGTGGCAGCCAGATAGTCTGGTCCCCGTAGGACATTGCCAGCGGACTGGGTATATCTGCTTCCCGTTCTTCTCACCTGAGTGCTACTGATTCCAGCTTTGACGGTTACACTCTACTCAACCGGAGCAGTAAGGTGAACCTCAACTTAGTGCCCTTTGTGAAAGTGTTGAGAACTAGAGCTCAGTTGTTTGGCACGCCACCACTGTCCATCCAGCACTATGGACGGCACTGCATATATCAGGCTCTAATGAGTCCACGGTTGTGTTCAGTCGAATGACCTCTGCCGGGAACACTCAGAATGAGGTTCTGAGTTATTACATCATAGGAGCGTTTCACTGCTTTCAAGGCTTCTCAGGCAGAATTCCAGAATATTGGTGCCGGCAGGCCTACGGCAGTTCTGGGTAACCATCTCCTTGTAAATCCCCGGTGGTTTCCTGTACACCCGTGAAATTTGGCCAGGTTATGCAGTTTGCATTGCTGCACAATTGCGCCTGCCTAGCTCTGCCGCGGTTGCAAACATTCAGGTTTGGCAGCCAGATAGGCTGGTCCCCGTAGGACACTGCCAGTGGACTGGGTATATCTGCTTCCCGTACTTCTCTCCTGAGTGCTACTGATTCCAGCTTTGAAGGCTACACTCTACTCAACCGGAGCAGTAAGTTGAACCTGAACTTATGGCACTTTGTGAAAGTGTTGAGAACTAGAGCTCAGTTGTTTGGCACACCACCACTGTCCATCCAGCACTATGGACGGCATTGCCTACATCTTGCTCTAATTAGTCCACAGTTGTGTTCAGCCGAATGACCTCTGCCGGGAACACTCAGAATGAGGTTCTGAGTTATTGCAACATAGGAGCGTTTCACTGCTTCAAGGCTTCTCAGGCAGAATTCCAGAATGTTGGTGCCGTCAGGCCACTGGCTGTTCCGGGTGAACATATCCTTGTAAATCCCCCGTCGTTTATTGTACACCCATGAAATTTGGCCAGGTCATGCAGTATGCATTGCTGGACAATTGCGCCTGCCTAGCTCTGCCGCGTTTGCAATCATTCAGGCGTGGAAGCCAAATAGGCTGGTCCTCGTTGGACACTGCCGGCGGACTGGGTATATCTGCTTCCCGTTCTTCTCACCTGAGTGCTACTGATTCCAGCTTTGACGGGTACACTCTACTGAACCGGAGCAGTTAGTTGAACCTCAAATTATGGCCCTTTGTGAAAGTTTTGAGAACTAGAGCTCAGTTGTTTGGCAGGCCACCACATTCCATCCAGCACTATGAAAGGCATTGCCTATATCTGGCTCTAATTAGTCCACGGTTGTGTTGAGTCGAATGACCTCTGCCGGGAACACTCAGAATGAGGTTCTGAGTTATTGCAACATAGGAGCGTTTTACTGCTTTCAAGGCTTTTTAGGAAGGATTCCGATAACTTGCTACCTGCAGGCAACCGGCTGTTCGGGGTGAACATCTCCTTGTAAAACCACCGTGGTTTCTTGTACACCCGTGAAATTTGGCCAGGTCATGCAGTTTGAATTGCTGCACAATTGAGCATGCCTAGCTCTGCCGGGGTTGCAAATATTCAGGCGTGGCAGCCAGATAGGCTGGTCCCCGTAGGACACTGCCAGCGGACTGGGTATATCTGCTTCCCGTTCTCCACCCCTGAGTGCTACTGATTCCACCTTTGACGATTACACTCTACTCAACCTGAGCAGTAAGTTGAACCTCAACTTATGGCACTTTGTGAAAGTGTTGAGAACTAGAGCGCAGTTGTTTGGCACGCCACCACTGTCCATCCAGCATTATGGACGGCACTGCCTACATCTGGCTCTAATTAGTCCATGGTTGTGTTTAGCCGAATGACCTGTGCAGGGAACCCTCAGAATGAGGTTCTGAGTTACTGCAACATATGAGCGTTTCACTGCTTTCAAGGCTTCTCAGGAAGGATTCTGGAATCTTGCTGCTGGCAGGCCTCCGGCTGTTCCGGGTGAACATCTCCTTGTAAATCCCCCGTGGATTCTTGTACACCCGTGAAATTTGTCCAGATGATGCAGTTTGCATTGCTGCACAATTGTGCCTGCCTACCTCTGCCACGGTTGCAAACATTCAGGCGTGGCAGCCAGATAGTCTGGTCCCCGTAGGACATTGCCAGCGGACTGGGTATATCTGCTTCCCGTTCTTCTCACCTGAGTGCTACTGATTCCAGCTTTGGCGTTTACACTCTACTCAACCGGAGCAGTAAGTTGAACCTCAACTTAGTGCCCTTTGTGAAAGTGTTGAGAACTAGAGCTCAGTTGTTTGGCACGCCACCACTGTCCATCCAGCACTATGGACGGCACTGCATATATCAGGCTCTAATGAGTCCACGGTTGTGTTCAGTCGAATGACCTCTGCCGGGAACACTCAGAATGCGGTTCTGAGTTATTACATCATAGGAGCGTTTCACTGCTTTCAAGGCTTCTCAGGCAGAATTCCAGAATATTGGTGCCGGCAGGCCTACGGCAGTTCTGGGTAACCATCTCCTTGTAAATCCCCGGTGGTTTCCTGTACACCCGTGAAATTTGGCCAGGTTATGCAGTTTGCATTGCTGCACAAATGCGCCTGCCTAGCTCTGCCGCGGTTGCAAACATTCAGGTTTGGCAGCCAGATAGGCTGGTCCCCGTAGGACACTGCCAGCGGACTGGGTATATCTGCTTCCCGTTCTTCTCTCCTGAGTGCTACTGATTCCAGCTTTGACGGCTACACTCTACTCAACCGGAGCAGTAAGGTGCACCTCAACTTAGTGCCCTTTGTCAAAGTGTTGAGAACTAGAGCTCAGTTGTTTGGCACGCCACCACTGTCCATCCAGCACTATGGACGGCATTGCCTACATCTTGCTCTAATTAGTCCACTGTTGTGTTCAGCCGAATGACCTCTGCCGGGAACACTCAGAATGAGGTTCGGAGTTATTGCAACATAGGAGCGTTTCACTGCTACAAGGCTTCTCAGGCAGAATTCCAGAATGTTGGTGCCATCAGTATACCGGCTGTTCCGGGTGAACATATCCTTGTAAATCCCCCGTCGTTTATTGTACACCCATGAAATTTGGCCAGGTCATGCAGTATGCATTGCTGGACAATTGCGCCTGCCTAGCTCTGCCGCGTTTGCAATCATTCAGGCGTGGCAGCCAAATAGGCTGGTCCCCGTTGGACACTGCCGGCGGACTGGGTATATCTGCTTACCGTTCTTCTCACCTGAGTGCTACTGATTCCAGCTTTGACGGCTACACTCTACTGAACCGGAGCAGTTAGTTGAACCTCAAATTATGGCCCTTTGTGAAAGTTTTGAGAACTAGAGCTCAGTTGTTTTGCAGGCCACCACATTCCATCCAGCACTATGAAAGGCAATGCCTATATCTGGCTCTAATTAGTCCACGGTTGTGTTGAGTCGAATGACCTCTGCCGGGAACACTCAGAATTAGGTTCTGAGTTATTGCAACATAGGAGCGTTTTACTGCTTTCAAGGCTTTTTAGGAAGGATTCCGATAACTTGCTGCCGGCAGGCAACCGGCTGTTCCGGGTGAACATCTCCTTGTAAAACCACCGTGGTTTCTTGTACACCCGTGAAATTTGGCCAGGTTATGCAGTTTGAATTGCTGCACAATTGAGCATGCCTAGCTCAGCCGCGGTTGTAAATATTCAGGCGTGGCAGCCAGATAGGCTGGTCCCCGTAGGACACTGCCAGCGAACTATGTATATCTGCTTCCCTTTCTCTTCCCCTGAGTGCTACTGATTCCACCTTTGACGATTACACTCTACTCAACCCGAGCAGTAAGTTGAACCTCAACTTATGGCACTTTGTGAAAGTGTTGAGAACTAGAGCGCAGTTGTTTGGCATGCCATCACTGTCCATCCAGCATTATGGACGGCACTGCCTACATCTGGCTCTAATTAGTCCACGGTTGTGTTTAGCCGAATGACCTCTGCCGGGAACACTCAGAATGAGGTTCTGCGTTACTGGAACATAGGAACTTTTCAGTCCTTTCACGGCTTCTTAGGAAGAATTTCGGAATCTTACTAATGGCAGGCCTCCGGATGTTCCGGGTGAACATCTCCTTATAAATTCCCCGTGGTTTTTCGTACACTCGTGAAATTTGGCCAGTTGATGCAGTTTGCATTGCTGACAATTTCGCCTGGCAAACTCTGCCGTGGTTGCAAACATTCAGGCGTGGCAGCGAGATATTCTGGTCCCATTAGGACACTGCCAGCGGACTGGGTATATCTGCTTCCCATTCTTCTCACCTGTGTGGTACTGATTCCACCTATGACGGCTACACTCTAGTCACCCGGAGCAGTAAGTTGAACCTCAACTTATGGCACTTTGTGAAAGTGTTGAGAACTAGAGCGCAGTTGTTTGGCAAGCCACCACTGTCCATCAAGCTCTATGGACAGCACTGCCTGTATCTGGCTCTAATGCTTCCATGGTTGTGTTCAGCCGAATGACCTCTGCCGGGAACACTCAGAATGAGGTTCTGAGTGATTGCAACATAGGAGCGTTTCACTGCTTTCAAGGATTCTTAGGAAGGATTCAGGAAACTTGCTGCCGGTAGGCAACCGGCTGTTCGGGGTGAACATCTCCTTGTAAATCCACCGTGGTTTCTTGTACACCCGTGAAATATGGCCAGGTTATGCAGTTTGCATTGCTGCACAATTGCGCCTGCCAAGCTCTCCCGCGTTTGCAAACATTCAGGCGTGGGAGCCAGATAGGCTGGTCCCCTTAGGACACTGCCAACGGACTGGATATATCTGCTTCCCATTATTCTCACCTGAGTGCTACTTATTCCAGCTTTGACGGCTACACTCTGCTGAACCGGAGCAGTTAGTTGAACCTCAAATTATGGCCCTTTGTGAAAGTTTTGAGAACTAGAGCTCAGTTGTTTGGCACGCCACCACTGTCCATCCAGCACTATGGACGGCATTGCATACATCTGGCTCTAGTTAGTCCACGTTTGTGTTGAGCCGAATGACCTCTGCCGGGAACACTCAGAATGAGGTTCTGAGTTATTGCAACGTAGGGGCGTTTCACTGCTTTCAAGGCTTCTCAGGCATAATTCCAGAATGTTGGTTCCGGCCGACCTCCGGGTATTCCGGGTAACCATCTCCTTGTAAATCCCCCGTGGTTTCTTGTACACCCGTGAAATTTGGCCAGGTTATGCAGTTTGAATTGCTGCACAATTGAGCAGGCCTAGCTCTGCCGCGGTTGCAAACATTCAGGCGTGGCAGCCAGATAGGCAGGTCCCCGTTGGACACTGCCAGAAGACTGGGTATATCTGCTTCACGTTCTTCTCTCCTGAGTGCTACTGATTCCAGCTTTGACGGTTACACTGTACTCAACCGGAGCAGTAAGGTGAACCTCAACTTATCGCACTTTGTGAAAGTGTTGAGAACTAGAGCTCAGTTGTTTGGCACGCCACCACTATCCATCCAGCACTATGGACGGCACTGCATACATCTGGCTCTAATGAGTCCACAGTTGTGTTCAGCCGAATGACCTCTGCCGGGAACACTCAGAATGAGGCTATGAGTTACTGCAACACAGGAGTGTTTCACTGCTTTCAAGGCTTCTCAGGAAGAATTTCGGAATCTTGCTGCTCGCAGGTCTCCGGCTGTTCCAGGTGAACATCTCCTTGTATATCCGCCGTGGTTTCTTGTACACCCGTGAAATTTAGCCAGGTAATGCAGTTTGTATTGCTGCACAATTGAGCATGCCTAGCTCTGCCGCGGTTGCAAACATTCAGCAGTGGCACCCAGATAGGCTGGTCCCCGTAGGACACTCTCAGCGCATGGGTATATCTGCTTAACGTTCTTCTCACCTGAGTGCTACTGATTCCAGCTTTGACGGCTACAGTGTACTCAACCGGAGCAGTAAGGTGAACCTCAACTTATGGCACTTTGTGAAAGTGTTGAGAACTAGAGCTCAGTTGTTTGGCACGCCACCACTGTCCATCCAGCACTATGGACGGCACTGCCTACATCTGGCTCTAATTAGTCCACAGTTGTGTTCAGCCGAATGACCTCTGCCGGGAACACTCAGAATGAGGTTCTTAGTTATTGCAACATAGGAGCGTTTCACTGCTTTCAAGGCTTCTTAGAAAGGATTCCGGAATCTTGCGGCTGGCAGGCCTCCGGCGGTTCCGGGTGAACATCTCCTTGTAAATCCCCCGTGGTTTCTTGTACACCGGTGATATTTGGCCAGGGTATGCAGTTTGCATTGATGCACAATTGCGCCTCCCTAGCTCTGCCGCGGTTGCAAATATTCAGGCGTGGCAGCCCTATATGCTGGTCCCCGTAGGACACTGAAGGGGGACTGAATATATCTGCTTCCCGTTCTTCTCACCTGAGTGCTACTGATTCCAGCTTTTACTGCTACACTCTACTCAACCGGAGCTGTAAGTAGAACTTCTACTTATGGCACTTTGTGAAAGTGTTTAGAACTTGAGCTCAGTAGTTTGGCACGCCACCACTGTCCATCCAGCACTAAGGACGGCACTGCCTACATCTGTCTCTAATTAGTCCACGGTTGTGTTCAGCCAAATGACCTCTGCCGGGAACACTCAGAATGAGGTTCTCAGTTATTTCAACATAGGAGCGTTTCACTAATTTTAAGGTTTCTCAGGCAGAATTCCAGAATTTTGGTGCCGACAGGCCTCCGGCTGTTCCTGGTAAAAATCTCCTTTTAAATCCCCCGTTGTTTATTGTACACCCGGGTAATTTGGCCAGGTGATGCAATTTGCATTGCTGCACAATTGCGCCTGCCGAGCTCTGCCGCCGTTGCAAACATTAAGGCGAGGCAGCCAGATAGGCTGGTCCCCGTAGGACACTGCCAACGGCTTGGTATATCTGCTTCCCGTTCTTCTCACCTGAGTGCTACTGATTCCAACTTTGACGGCTACACTCTACTTAACAGGAGCAGTAAGTAAAACCTCAAATTATGGCACTTTGTTAAAGTGTTGAGAACTAGAGCTCAGTTATTTGGCACGCCACCACTGTCCATCCAGCACTGTGGACGGCACTGCCTATATCTGGCTCTAATTAGTCCAAGGTTTTGTTCAGCCGAATGACCTCTGCCTGGAAAACTCAGAATGAGGTTCTGAGTTATTGCAACATTGGAGCATTTCACTGCTTTTAAGGCTTCGTAGGAAAGATTCCAGAATCTTGCTGCCGGCAGGCCTCCGGCTGTGCCTGGTGAACATCTCCATGTAAATCCCCCGTGGTTTCTTTTACACCCGTGAAGTTTGGCCAGTTTATGCAGTTTGCATTGCTGCCCAATTGCGTCTGCCTAGCTCTGCCGCGATTGCAAACATTCAGGAGTGGCATCCAGAATGCCTGGTCCCCGTAGGACACTGCCAGCGGACTGGGTATATCTGCTTCCCGTTCTTCTCACCTGAGGGCTACTGATTCCAGCTTTGATGTCTACACTCTACTCAACCGGAGCTGTAAGTAGAACCTCAACTTATGGCACTTTGTGAATGTGTTGAGAACTAGCGCTCAGTTGTTTGGCACGCCACCACTGTCCATCCAGCACTATGGATGTCACTGCCTACATCTGACTCTAATTAGTCCAGGGTTGTGTTCAGCCGAATGACCTCTGCCTGGAAAACTCAGAATGAGGTTCTAAGTTACTGAAACATATGAGCGTTTCACTGCTTTCAAGCCTTCTTAGGAAGAATTCCGGAATGTTGCTGCCGGCAGGCCTCCGGATGTTCCGGGTGAAAATCTCTTTGTAAATACCCCGTCGTTTCTTGTACACCCGTGAAATTTGTCCTGGTTATGCAGTTTGCATTGCTGCACAACTGCGCCTGCCTAGCTCCGCCCCGGTTGCAAACATTCAGGCGTGGCAGCCAGAGAGGCTGGTCCCTGTAGGACACTGCCAGGGGACTGGTTTTATCTGCTTCCCGTTCTTCTCACTTGGGTGCTACTGATTCCAGCTTTGACAGCTACACTCTACACAACCGGAGCAGTAAGTTAAACCTCAACTTATGGCACTTTGTGAAAGTGTTGAGAACTAGAGCTCAGTTGTTTGGCACGCCACCACTGTGCATCCACCACTACGGACGGCACTGCCTACATATGGCTCTATTTAGTCCACGGTTGTGTTCAGCCGAATGACCTCTGCCGGGAACACTCAGAAGGAGGTTCTGAGTTATTGCAACATAGGAGCGTTTCACTGCTTTGAATGTTTCTCAGGAAGAATTGTGGAATGTTTCTTCCGGCAGGCCTCCGGCTGTTCCGGGTGAACATCTCCTTGTAAATCCCCTGTGGTTTCTTGTACATCCGTGAAATTTGGCCAGGTTATGCAGTTTGCATTTCTGCACAATTACGCCTGCCTAGCTCTGCCGTGGTTGCAAACATTCAGGCATGGCAGCCAGATAGGCTGGTCTCCGTAGGACCCTGCCAGCGGACTGGGTATATCTCCTTCCCGTTCTTCTCACCTGAGTGCTACTGATTCCAGCTTTGACGGCTACACTCTACTCACCTGGAGAAGTAAATTGAACCTCAACTTATGTCACTTTGTGAAAGTGTTGAGAACTAGAGCGCTGTTGTTTGGTATGCCACCACTGTCCATCCAGCACTAGGGACCACACTGCCTACATCTGGCTCTAATTAGTCCACGGTTGTGTTCAGCCAAATGACCTCTGCCGGGAACACTCAGAATGAGGTTCTGAGTTATTGCAACATAGGAGAGTTTCACTGCTTTCAAGGCTTCTCAGGAAGGATTCCGGAATCTTGCTGCCGGCAGGCCTCGGGCTCTTCCGGGTGAACATCTCCTTGTAAATTCCCTGTGGTTTCTTGTACACCCGTGAAATTTGGCCAGGTTATGCAGTTTGTATTACTGCACAATTGTGCCTGCCTATCTCTGCCGCGGTTCCAAACATTCAGGCGTGGCAGCCAAATAGGCTGGTCCCCTTGTTCACTGCCAGCGGACTGGGTATATCTGCTTCCCGTTCTTCTCACCTGAGTGCTACTGATTCCAGCTTTGACGGCTACACTCTATTCAACTGGAGCAGTAAGGTGAACCTCAACTTATGGCACTTTGTGAAAGGGTGGAGAACTAGAGCTCAGTTGTTTGGTACACCACCACTGTCCATCCAGCACTATGGACGCCACTGCCTACTCTGGCTCTAATTAGTCCACGGTTTTGTTCAGCCGAATAAGCTCTGCCGGGAACACTCAGAATGAGGTTGTGAGTTACTGCAACATAGGAGCGTTTAACTGCTTTCAAGGCTTCTTAGGAAGGATTCCGGAATCTTGCTGCCGGCAGGCCTCCGGCTGTTCCAGGTGAACATCTACTTGAAAATCCCCCGTGGTTTCTTGTACACCCGTGAAATTTGGCCAGGTTATGCAGTTTTCATTGCTGCACAATTGCGCCTGCCTACCTCTGCCACGGTTGCAAACATTCTGGTGTGGCAGCCAGATTGGCTGGTCCCAGTAGGTCACTGCAAGCGGACTAGGTATATCTGCTTCCCGTTCTTCTCACCTGAGTGTTACTGATTCCAGCTTTGACGGCTACAATCTACTCAACCGGAGCAGTAAGTTAAACTTCAACTTATGGCACTTTGTGAAAGTGTTGAGAAATAGAGCTCAGTTGTTTGGCACGCCACCACTGTCCATCCAGCACTATGGACGGCACTGCCTACATCTGGCTCTAATTAGTCCACGGTTGTGTTCAGCCAAATGACCTCTGCCGGGAACACTCAGAATGAGGTTCTGAGTTATTGCAACATAGGAGCGTTTCACTGCTTTCAAGGCTTCTCAGGCAGAATTCCAGAATGTTGGTGTCGGCAGGCCTCGGGCTGTTCCGGGTGAATATCTCCTTGTAAATCCCCCGTGGTTTCTTGTACACCCGTGAAATTTGGCCAGGTTATGCAGTTTGAATTGCTGCACAATTGAGCAGGCCTAGCTCTGCCGCGGTTACAAACATTCAGGCGTGGCAGCCAGATAGGCAGGTCCCCGTTGGACACTGCCAGAAGACTGGGTATATCTGCTTCACGTTCTTCTCTCCTGAGTGCTACTGATTCCAGCTTTGACGGTTACACTGTACTCAACCGGAGCAGTAAGGTGAACCTCAACTTATCGCACTTTGTGAAAGTGTTGAGAACTAGAGCTCAGTTGTTTGGCACGCCACCACTATCCATCCAGCACTATGGACGGCACTGCCTACATCTGGCTCTAATGAGTCCACAGTTGTGTTCAGCCGAATGACCTCTGCCGGGAACACTCAGAATGAGGCTATGAGTTACTGCAACACAGGAGTGTTTCACTGCTTTCAAGGCTTCTCAGGAAGAATTCCGGAATCTTGCTGCTCGCAGGTCTCCGGCTGTTCCAGGTGAACATCTCCTTGTATATCCGCCGTGGTTTCTTGTACACCCGTGAAATTTAGCCAGGTAATGCAGTTTGTATTGCTGCACAATTGAGCATGCCTAGCTCTGCCGCGGTTGCAAACATTCAGCAGTGGCACCCAGATAGGCTGGTCCCCGTAGGACACTGCCAGCGCATGGGTATATCTGCTTAACGTTCTTCTCACCTGTGTGCTACTGATTCCAGCTTTGACGGCTACAGTGTACTCAACCGAAGCAGTAAGGTGAACCCCAACTTATGGCACTTTGTGAAAGTGTTGAGAACTAGAGCTCAGTTGTTTGGCACGCCACCACTGTCCATCCAGCACTATGGACGGCACTGCCTACATCTGGCTCTAATTAGTCCACAGTTGTGTTCAACCAAATGACCTCTGCCGGGAACACTCAGAATGAGGTTCTTAGTTATTGGAACATAGGAGCGTTTCACTGCTTTCAAGGCTTCTTAGAAAGGATTCCGGAATCTTGCGGCTGGCAGGCCTCCGGCGGTTCCGGGTGAACATCTCCTTGTAAATCCCCCGTGGTTTCTTGTACACCGGTGATATTTGGCCAGGTATGCAGTTTGCATTGATGCACAATTGCGCCTCCCTAGCTCTGCCGCGGTTGCAAATATTCAGGCGTGGCAGCCCTATATGCTGGTCCCCGTAGGACACTGAAGGGGGACTGATTATATCTGCTTCCCGTTCTTCTCACCTGAGTGCTACTGATTCCAGCTTTTACTGCTACACTCTACTCAACCGGAGCTGTAAGTAGAACTTCTACTTATGGCACTTTGTGAAAGTGTTTAGAACTTGAGCTCAGTAGTTTGGCACGCCACCACTGTCCATCCAGCACTAAGGACGGCACTGCCTACATCTGTCTCTAATTAGTCCACGGTTGTGTTCAGCCAAATGACCTCTGCCGGGAACACTCAGAATGAGGTTCTCAGTTATTTCAACATAGGAGCGTTTCACTAATTTTAAGGTTTCTCAGGCAGAATTCCAGAATTTTGGTGCCGACAGGCCTCCGGCTGTTCCTGGTAAAAATCTCCTTTTAAATCCCCCGTTGTTTATTGTACAGCCGGGTAATTTGGCCAGGTGATGCAATTTGCATTGCTGCACAATTGCGCCTGCCGAGCTCTGCCGCCGTTGCAAACATTAAGGCGAGGCAGCCAGATAGGCTGGTCCCCGTAGGACACTGCCAACGGCTTGGTATATCTGCTTCCCGTTCTTCTCACCTGAGTGCTACTGATTCCAACTTTGACGGCTACACTCTACTCAACAGGAGCAGTAAGTAAAACCTCAAATTATGGCACTTTGTTAAAGTGTTGAGAACTAGAGCTCAGTTATTTGGCACGCCACCACTGTCCATCCAGCACTGTGGACGGCACTGCCTATATCTGGCTCTAATTAGTCCAAGGTTTTGTTCAGCCGAATGACCTCTGCCGGGAACACTCAGAATAAGGTTCTGAGTTATTGCAACATTGGAGCGTTTCACTGCTTTTAAGGCTTCGTAGGAAAGATTCCAGAATCTTGCTGCCGGCAGGCCTCCGGCTGTGCCTGGTGAACATCTCCATGTAAATCCCCCGTGGTTTCTTTTACACCCGTGACATTTGGCCAGGTTATGCAGTTTGCATTGCTGCACAATTGCGTCTGCCTAGCTCTGCCGCGATTGCAAACATTCAGGAGTGGCATCCAGAATGCCTGGTCCCCGTAGGACACTGCCAGCGGACTGGGTATATCTGCTTCCCGTTCTTCTCACCTGAGGGCTACTGTTTCCAGCTTTGATGTCTACACTCTACTCAACCGGAGCTGTAAGTAGAACCTCAACTTATGGCACTTTGTGAATGTGTTGAGAACTAGCGCTCAGTTGTTTGGCACGCCACCACTGTCCATCCAGCACTATGGATGTCACTGCCTACATCTGACTCTAATTAGTCCAGGGTTGTGTTCAGCCGAATGACCTCTGCCCGGAAAACTCAGAATGAGGTTCTGAGTTACTGAAACATATGAGCGTTTCACTGCTTTCAAGCCTTCTTAGGAAGAATTCCGGAATGTTGCTGCCGGCAGGCCTCCGGATGTTCCGGGTGAAAATCTCTTTGTAAATCCCCCGTCATTTCTTGTACACCCGTGAAATTTGCCCTGGTTATGCAGTTTGCATTGCTGCACAATTGCGCCTGCCTAGCTCCGCCCCGGTTGCAAACATTCAGGCGTGGCAGCCAGAGAGGCTGGTCCCCGTAGGACACTGCCAGGGGACTGGTTTTATCTGCTTCCCGTTCTTCTCACTTGGGTGCTACTGATTCCAGCTTTGACAGCTACACTCTACCCAACCGGAGCAGTAAGTTAAACCTCAACGTATGGCACTTTGTGAAAGTGTTGAGAACTAGAGCTCAGTTGTTTGGCACGCCACCACTGTGCATCCACCACTACGGACGGCACTGCCTACATATGGCTCTATTTAGTCCACGGTTGTGTTCAGCCGAATGTCCTCTGCCGGGAACACTCAGAAGGAGGTTCTGAGTTATTGCAACATAGGAGCGTTTCACTGCTTTGAATGTTTCTCAGGAAGAATTGTGGAATGTTTCTTCCGGCAGGCCTCCGGCTGTTCCGGGTGAACATCTCCTTGTAAATCCCCTGTGGTTTCTTGTACATCCGTGAAATTTGGCCAGGTTATGCAATTTGCATTGCTGCACAATTACGCCTGCCTAGCTCTGCCGCGGTTGCAAACATTCAGGCATGGCAGCCAGATAGGCTGGTCTCCGTAGGACACTGCCAGCGGACTGGGTATATCTCCTTCCCGTTCTTCTCACCTGAGTGCTACTGATTCCAGCTTTGACGGCTACACTCTACTCACCTGGAGAAGTAAGTTGAATCTCAACTTATGTCACTTTGTGACAGTGTTGAGAACTAGAGCGCAGTTGTTTGGTATGCCACCAATGTCCATCCAGCACTAGGGACGACACTGCCTACATCTGGCTCTAATTAGTCCACGGTTGTGTTCAGCCAAATGACCTCTGCCGGGAACACTCAGAATGAGGTTCTGAGTTATTGCAACATAGGAGCGTTTCACTGCTTTCAAGGCTTCTCAGGAAGGATTCCGGAATCTTGCTGCCGGCAGGACTCGGTCTCTTCCGGGTGAACATCTCCTTGTAAATTCCCTGTGGTTTCTTGTACACCCGTGAAATTTGGCCAGTTTATGCAGTTTGTATTGCTGCACAATTGCGCCTGCCTAGCTCTGCCACGGTTGCAAACATTCAGGCGTGGCAGCCAGATAGGCTGGTCCCCTTGTTCACTGCGAGCGGACTGGGTATATCTGCTTCCCGTTCTTCTCACCTGAGTGCTACTGATTCCAGCTTTGACGGCTACACTCTATTCAACTGGAGCAGTAAGGTGAACCTCAACTTATGGCACTTTGTGAAACGTGGATAACTAGAGCTCAGTTGTTTGGTACACCACCACTGTCCATCCAGCACTATGGACGACACTGCCTACTCTGGCTCTAATTAGTCCACGGTTTTGTTCAGCCGAATAAGCTCTGCCGGGAACACTCAGAATAAGGTTGTGAGTTACTCCAACATAGGAGCGTTTAACTGCTTTCAAGGCTTCTTAGGAAGGATTCCGGAATCTTGCTGCCGGCAGGCCTCCGGCTGTTCCAGGTGAACATCTACTTGAAAATCCCCCGTGGTTTCTTGTACACCCGTGAAATTTGGCCAGGTTATGCAGTTTTCATTGCTGCACAATTGCGCCTGCCTACCTCTGCCACGGTTGCAAACATTCAGGTGTGGCAGCCAGATTGGCTGGTCCCAGTAGGTCACTGCAAGCGGACTAGGTATATCTGCTTCCCGTTCTTCTCACCTGAGTGTTACTGATTCCAGCTTTGAAGGCTACAATCTACTCAACCGGAGAAGTAAGTTAAACTTCAACTTATGGCACTTTGTGAAAGTGTTGAGAAATAGAGCTCAGTTGTTTGGCACGCCACCATTGTCCATCCAGCACTATGGACGGCACTGCATACATCTGGCTCTAATTAGTCCACGGTTGTATTCAGCCGAATGACCTCTGCCAGGAACACTCAGACTGAGGTTCTGAGTTATTGCAACATATGAGCGTTTCACTGCTTTGAATGTTTCTCAGGAAAAATTCCGGAATGTTGCTGCCGGCAGGCCTCCGGCTGTTCCGGGTGATCATCTCCTTGTAAATCCCCCGTTGTTTCTTGTACACCCGTGAAATTTGGCCAGGTTATGCAGTTTGCATTGCTGCACAATTGCGCCTGCCTAGCTCTGCCGCGATTGCAAACAATCAGGCGTGGCAGCCAGATTGGCGGGTCCCCGTAGGACACTGCCAGCGGACTGGGTATATCTGCTTCCCATTCTACTCACCTGAGTGCTACTGATTCCAGCGTTGACAGCTACACTCTACTCAACCGGAGCAGTAAGTTGAACCTCAACTGATAGCGTTTTGTGAAAGTGTTGAGAACTAGGGCTCAGTTGTTTGGTACGCCACCACTGTCCATCCAGCACTATGGACCGCACTGCCTACATCTGCCTCTAATTAGTCCACGGTTGTGTTCAGCCGAATGAGCTCTGCTGGGAACATTCAGAATGAGGTTCCGAGTTACGGCAACATAGGAGCGTTTCACTGCTTTCAAGGCTTCTTAGGAAGAATTCTGGAATCTTGCTGCCGGCAGGCCTCATGCTCTTCCGGGTGAACATCTCCTTGTATATCCCCCGTGGTTTCTTGTACACCCATGAAATTTGGCCAGATTATGCAGTTTTCATTCCTGCATAATTGCGCCTGCCTACCTCTGCAGCAGTTGCAAACATTCAGGCGTGGCAGCCAGATAGGCTGGTCCCCGTAGGACACTGCCAGCGGACTGGGTATATCTGCTTCCCGTTCTCCTCCCCTGAGTGCTACTGATTCCACCTTTGACAATTACACTCTACTCAACCCGAGCAGTAAGTTGAACCTCAAATTATGGCACTTTGTGAAAGCGTTGAGAACTAGAGCGCAGTTGTTTGGCATGCCACCACTGTCCATCCAGCATTATGGACGGCACTGCCTACATCTGGCTCTAATTAGTCCACGGTTGTGTTTAGCCGAATGACCTCTGCCGGGAACACTCAGAATGAGGTTCTGAGTTACTGCAACATAGGAGCGTTTCAGTACTTTCACGGCTTCTTAGGAAGAATTCCGGAATCTTACTGATGGCAGGCCTCCGACTGTTCCGAGTAAACATCACTTTGTAAATCCCCCGTGGATTCTTGTACACCCGTGAAATTTGGCCAGGTTATGCACTTTGCATTGCTGCACAATAGCGTCTGCCTACCTCTGCCGCGGTTGCAAACATTCAGGCGTGGCAGCCAGATAGGCTGGTCCCCGTAAGACACTGCCAGGGGACTGGGTATATCTGCTTCCCGTTCTTCTCTCCTGAGTGCTACTGATTCCAGCTTTGACGGTTACACTCTACTCAACAGGAGAAGTAAGTTGAACCGCACCTTATGGCACTTTGTGAAAGTGTTGAGAACTAGAGCTCAGATGTTTTTTCACACCACCACTGTCCATCCAGCACTATGGACGGCACTGCTTACATCAGGCTCAAATTAGTCCATGGTTGTGTTCAGCCGAATGACCTCTGCCGGAAACACTCAGAATGAGTTTCTTAGTTATTGCAACATAGGTGCGTTTCACTGCTTTCAAGACTTCTCAGGCAGAATTCCAGAATGTTGGTGCAGGCAGGCCTCCGGCAGTTCCGGGTAAACATCTCCTTTTAAATCCCCCGTGGTTTCTTGTAAACCCGTGCAATTTGGCCAGGTTATGCAGTTTGCATTGCTGCACAATTGCGCCTGCCTAGCTCTGCCGCGGATCAAAACATTCAGGCGTGGCAGCCAGAAGGCTAGTCCTCGTAGGACACTGCCAGCGAACTGGGTATATCTGCTTCCCGTTCTTCTCACCTGAGTGCTACTGATTCCAGCTTTGACGGTTACACTCTACTCAACCGGGGGAGTAAGGTGAACCGCACCTTATGGCACTTTGTGAAAGTGTTGAGAACTAGAGCTCAGATGTTTTTTCACACCACCACTGTCCATCCAGCACTATGGACGGCACTTCATATATCTGGCTCTAATGAGTCCACGGTAGTGTTCAGCCAAATGACCTCTGCCGGGAACACTCAGAATGAGGTTCTGAGTTACAGCAACATAGGAGCGTTTCAGTCCTTTCACGGATTCTTAGGAAGTATTCCGGAATCTTACTGATGGCAGGCCTCCGGCTGTTCCGAGTGAACATCTCCTTGTAAATCCCCCGCGGATTCTTGTACACCCGTGAAATTTGGCCAGGTGATGCAGTTTGCATTGCTGCACAATTGGGCCTGCCTAGCTCTGCCGCGGATGCAAACATTCAGGCGTGGAAGCCTGATTGGCTGGTCCCCGTAGGACACTGCCAGCGGAGTGGGTATATCTGCTTCCCGTTCTTCTCAGCTGAGTGCTACTGATTCCAGCTTTGAAGGCTTCACTCTACTCAACCGGAGCAGTAAGTTGAACCACAACTTATGGTACTTTGTGAAAGTGTTGAGAACTAGTGCTCTGTTGTTTTGCACGTCACCACTGTCCATCCAGCACTATGGACTGCACTGCCTACATCTGGCTCTAATTAGTCCACGGTTGTGTTCATCCGAATGACCTCTGCCAGGAAGACTCAGAATGAAGTTCTGAGTTATTACATCATAGGAGCGTTTCACTGCTTTCAAGGCTTCTCAGGCAGAATTCCAGAATATTGGTGCCGGCAGGCCTACGGCAGTTCTGGGTAACCATCTCCTTGTAAATCCCCCGTGGTTTCCTGTTCACCCGTGAAATTTGGCCAGGTTATGCAGTTTGCATTGCTGCACAATTGCGCCTGCCTAGCTCTGCCGCGGTTGCAAACATTCAGGTTTGGCAGCCAGATAGGCTGGTCCCCGTAGAACACTGCCAGCGGACTGGGTATATCTGCTTCCCGTTCTTCTCTCCTGAGTGCTACTAATTCCAGCTTTGAAGGCTACACTCTACTCAACCGGAGCAGTAAGTTGAACCTGAACTTATGGCACTTTGTGAAAGTGTTGAGAACTAGAGCTCAGTTGTTTGGCACACCACCACTGTCCATCCAGCACTATGGACGGCATTGCCTACATCTTGCTCTAGTTAGTCCACGGTTGTGTTCAGCCGAATGACCTCTGCCGGGAACACTCAGAATGAGGTTCTGAGTTATTGCAACATAGGAGCGTTTCACTGCTTCAAGGCTTCTCAGGCAGAATTCCAGAATGTTGGTGCCGTCAGGCCACCGGCTGTTCCGGGTGAACATATCCTTGTAAATCCCCCGTCGTTTATTGTACACCCATGAAATTTGGCCAGGTCATGCAGTATGCATTGCTGCACAATTGCGCCTGCCTAGCTCTGCCGCGTTTGCAATCATTCAGGCGTGGCAGCCAAATTGGCTGGTCCCCGTTGGACACTGCCGGCGGACTGGGTATATCTGCTTCCCGTTCTTCTCACCTGAGTGCTACTGATTCCAGCTTTGACGGGTACACTCTACTGAACCGGAGCAGTTAGTTGAACCTCAAATTATGGCCCTTTGTGAAAGTTTTGAGAACTAGAGCTCAGTTGTTTGGCAGGCCACCACATTCCATCCAGCACTATGAAAGGCATTGCCTATATCTGGCTCTAATTAGTCCACGGTTGTGTTGAGTCGAATGACCTCTGCCGGGAACACTCAGAATGAGGTTCTGAGTTATTGCAACATAGGAGCGTTTTACTGCTTTCAAGGCTTTTTAGGAAGGATTCCGATAACTTGCTACCGGCAGGCAACCGGCTGTTCGGGGTGAACATCTCCTTGTAAAACCACCGTGGTTTCTTGTACACCCGTGAAATTTGGCCAGGTCATGCAGTTTGAATTGCTGCACAATTGAGCATGCCTAGCTCTGCCGGGGTTGCAAATATTCAGGCGTGGCAGCCAGATAGGCTGGTCCCCGTAGGACACTGCCAGCGGACTGGGTATATCTGCTTCCCGTTCTCCTCCCCTGAGTGCTACTGATTCCACCTTTGACGATTACACTCTACTCAACCTGAGCAGTAAGTTGAACCTCAACTTATGGCACTTTGTGAAAGTGTTGAGAACTAGAGCGCAGTTGTTTGGCACCCCACCACTGTCCATCCAGCATTATGGACGGCACTGCCTACATCTGGGTCTAATTAGTCCACGGTTGTTTTTAGCCGAATGACCTCTGCCGGGAACACTCAGAATGAGGTTCTGAGTTACTGCAACATAGGAGCGTTTCAGTACTTTCACGGCTTCTTAGGAAGAATTCCGGAATCTTACTGATGGCAGGCCTCCGACTGTTCCGAGTAAACATCACTTTGTAAATCCCCCGTGGATTCTTGTACACCCGTGAAATTTGGCCAGGTTATGCACTTTGCATTGCTGCACAATAGCGTCTGCCTACCTCTGCCGCGGTTGCAAACATTCAGGCGTGGCAGCCAGATAGGCTGGTCCCCGTAAGACACTGCCAGGGGACTGGGTATATCTGCTTCCCGTTCTTCTCTCCTGAGTGCTACTGATTCCAGCTTTGACGGTTACACTCTACTCAACAGGAGGAGTAAGTTGAACCGCACCTTATGGCACTTTGTGAAAGTGTTGAGAACTAGAGCTCAGATGTTTTTTCACACCACCACTGTCCATCCAGCACTATGGACGGCACTGCTTACATCAGGCTCAAATTAGTCCATGGTTGTGTTCAGCCGAATGACCTCTGCCGGAAACACTCAGAATGAGTTTCTTAGTTATTGCAACATAGGTGCGTTTCACTGCTTTCAAGACTTCTCAGGCAGAATTCCAGAATGTTGGTGCAGGCAGGCCTCTGGCAGTTCCGGGTAAACATCTCCTTTTAAATCCCCCGTGGTTTCTTGTAAACCCGTGCAATTTGGCCAGGTTATGCAGTTTGCATTGCTGCACAATTGCGCCTGCCTAGCTCTGCCGTGGATCAAAACATTCAGGCGTGGCAGCCAGAAAGCTAGTCCTCGTAGGACACTGCCAGCGAACTGGGTATATCTGCTTCCCGTTCTTCTCACCTGAGTGCTACTGATTCCAGCTTTGACGGTTACACTCTACTCAACCGGGGGAGTAAGGTGAACCGCACCTTATGGCACTTTGTGAAAGTGTTGAGAACTAGAGCTCAGATGTTTTTTCACACCACCACTGTCCATCCAGCACTATGGACGGCACTTCATATATCTGGCTCTAATGAGTCCACGGTAGTGTTCAGCCAAATGACCTCTGCCGGGAACACTCAGAATGAGGTTCTGAGTTACAGCAACATAGGAGCGTTTCAGTCCTTTCACGGATTCTTAGGAAGTATTCCGGAATCTTACTGATGGCAGGCCTCCGGCTGTTCCGAGTGAACATCTCCTTGTAAATCCCCCGCGGATTCTGGTACACCCGTGAAATTTGGCCAGGTGATGCAGTTTGCATTGCTGCACAATTGGGCCTGCCTAGCTCTGCCGCGGATGCAAACATTCAGGCGTGGAAGCCTGATTGGCTGGTCCCCGTAGGACACTGCCAGCGGAGTGGGTATATCTGCTTCCCGTTCTTCTCAGCTGAGTGCTACTGATTCCAGCTTTGAAGGCTTCACTCTACTCAACCGGAGCAGTAAGTTGAACCACAACTTATGGTACTTTGTGAAAGTGTTGAGAACTAGTGCTCTGTTGTTTTGCACGTCACCACTGTCCATCCAGCACTATGGACTGCACTGCCTACATCTGGCTCTAATTAGTCCACGGTTGTGTTCATCCGAATGACCTCTGCCAGGAAGACTCAGAATGAAGTTCTGAGTTATTACATCATAGGAGCGTTTCACTGCTTTCAAGGCTTCTCAGGCAGAATTCCAGAATATTGGTGCCGGCAGGCCTACGGCAGTTCTGGGTAACCATCTCCTTGTAAATCCCCCGTGGTTTCCTGTACACCCGTGAAATTTGGCCAGGTTATGCAGTTTGCATTGCTGCACAATTGCGCCTGCCTAGCTCTGCCGTGGTTGCAAACATTCAGGTTTGGCAGCCAGATAGGCTGGTCCCCGTAGGACACTGCCAGCGGACTGGGTATATCTGCTTCCCGTTCTTCTCTCCTGAGTGCTACTAATTCCAGCTTTGAAGGCTACACTCTACTCAACCGGAGCAGTAAGTTGAACCTGAACTTATGGCACTTTGTGAAAGTGTTGAGAACTAGAGCTCAGTTGTTTGGCACACCACCACTGTCCATCCAGCACTATGGACGGCATTGCCTACATCTTGCTCTAGTTAGTCCACGGTTGTGTTCAGCCGAATGACCTCTGCCGGGAACACTCAGAATGAGGTTCTGAGTTATTGCAACATAGGAGCGTTTCACTGCTTCAAGGCTTCTCAGGCAGAATTCCAGAATGTTGGTGCCGTCAGGCCACCGGCTGTTCCGGGTGAACATATCCTTGTAAATCCCCCGTCGTTTATTGTACACCCATGAAATTTGGCCAGGTCATGCAGTATGCATTGCTGCACAATTGCGCCTGCCTAGCTCTGCCGCGTTTGCAATCATTCAGGCGTGGCAGCCAAATAGGCTGGTCCCCGTTGGACACTGCCGGCGGACTGGGTATATCTGCTTTCCGTTCTTCTCACCTGAGTGCTACTGATTCCAGCTTTGACGGGTACACTCTACTGAACCGGAGCAGTTAGTTGAACCTCAAATTATGGCCCTTTGTGAAAGTTTTGAGAACTAGAGCTCAGTTGTTTGGCAGGCCACCACATTCCATCCAGCACTATGAAAGGCATTGCCTATATCTGGCTCTAATTAGTCCACGGTTGTGTTGAGTCGAATGACCTCTGCCGGGAACACTCAGAATGAGGTTCTGAGTTACTGCAACATAGGAGCGTTTCACTGCTTTCAAGGCTTCTCAGGAAGGATTCCGGAATCTTGCTGCTGGCAGGCCTCCGGCTGTTCCGGGTGAACATCTCCTTGTAAATCCCCCGTGGATTCTTGTACACCCGTGAAATTTGGCCAGATGATGCAGTTTGCATTGCTGCACAATTGTGCCTGCCTACCTCTGCCACGGTTGCAAACATTCAGGCGTGGCAGCCAGATAGTCTGGTCCCCGTAGGACATTGCCAGCGGACTGGGTATATCTGCTTCCCGTTCTTCTCACCTGAGTGCTACTGATTCCAGCTTTGACGGTTACACTCTACTCAACCGGAGCAGTAAGGTGAACCTCAACTTAGTGCCCTTTGTGAAAGTGTTGAGAACTAGAGCTCAGTTGTTTGGCACGCCACCACTGTCCATCCAGCACTATGGACGGCACTGCATATATCAGGCTCTAATGAGTCCACGGTTGTGTTCAGTCGAATGACCTCTGCCGGGAACACTCAGAATGAGGTTCTGAGTTATTACATCATAGGAGCGTTTCACTGCTTTCAAGGCTTCTCAGGCAGAATTCCAGAATATTGGTGCCGGCAGGCCTACGGCAGTTCTGGGTAACCATCTCCTTGTAAATCCCCGGTGGTTTCCTGTACACCCGTGAAATTTGGCCAGGTTATGCAGTTTGCATTGCTGCACAATTGCGCCTGCCTAGCTCTGCCGCGGTTGCAAACATTCAGGTTTGGCAGCCAGATAGGCTGGTCCCCGTAGGACACTGCCAGTGGACTGGGTATATCTGCTTCCCGTACTTCTCTCCTGAGTGCTACTGATTCCAGCTTTGAAGGCTACACTCTACTCAACCGGAGCAGTAAGTTGAACCTGAACTTATGGCACTTTGTGAAAGTGTTGAGAACTAGAGCTCAGTTGTTTGGCACACCACCACTGTCCATCCAGCACTATGGACGGCATTGCCTACATCTTGCTCTAATTAGTCCACAGTTGTGTTCAGCCGAATGACCTCTGCCGGGAACACTCAGAATGAGGTTCTGAGTTATTGCAACATAGGAGCGTTTCACTGCTTCAAGGCTTCTCAGGCAGAATTCCAGAATGTTGGTGCCGTCAGGCCACCGGCTGTTCCGGGTGAACATATCCTTGTAAATCCCCCGTCGTTTATTGTACACCCATGAAATTTGGCCAGGTCATGGAGTATGCATTGCTGGACAATTGCGCCTGCCTAGCTCTGCCGCGTTTGCAATCATTCAGGCGTGGAAGCCAAATAGGCTGGTCCTCGTTGGACACTGCCGGCGGACTGGGTATATCTGCTTCCCGTTCTTCTCACCTGAGTGCTACTGATTCCAGCTTTGACGGGTACACTCTACTGAACCGGAGCAGTTAGTTGAACCTCAAATTATGGCCCTTTGTGAAAGTTTTGAGAACTAGAGCTCAGTTGTTTGGCAGGCCACCACATTCCATCCAGCACTATGAAAGGCATTGCCTATATCTGGCTCTAATTAGTCCACGGTTGTGTTGAGTCGAATGACCTCTGCCGGGAACACTCAGAATGAGGTTCTGAGTTATTGCAACATAGGAGCGTTTTACTGCTTTCAAGGCTTTTTAGGAAGGATTCCGATAACTTGCTACCTGCAGGCAACCGGCTGTTCGGGGTGAACATCACCTTGTAAAACCACCGTGGTTTCTTGTACACCCGTGAAATTTGGCCAGGTCATGCAGTTTGAATTGCTGCACAATTGAGCATGCCTAGCTCTGCCGGGGTTGCAAATATTCAGGCGTGGCAGCCAGATAGGCTGGTCCCCGTAGGACACTGCCAGCGGACTGGGTATATCTGCTTCCCGTTCTCCACCCCTGAGTGCTACTGATTCCACCTTTGACGATTACACTCTACTCAACCTGAGCAGTAAGTTGAACCTCAACTTATGGCACTTTGTGAAAGTGTTGAGAACTAGAGCGCAGTTGTTTGGCACGCCACCACTGTCCATCCAGCATTATGGACGGCACTGCCTACATCTGGCTCTAATTAGTCCACGGTTGTGTTTAGCCGAATGACCTGTGCAGGGAACCCTCAGAATGAGGTTCTGAGTTACTGCAACATATGAGCGTTTCACTGCTTTCAAGGCTTCTCAGGAAGGATTCTGGAATCTTGCTGCTGGCAGGCCTCCGGCTGTTCCGGGTGAACATCTCCTTGTAAATCCCCCGTGGATTCTTGTACACCCGTGAAATTTGTCCAGATGATGCAGTTTGCATTGCTGCACAATTGTGCCTGCCTACCTCTGCCACGGTTGCAAACATTCAGGCGTGGCAGCCAGATAGTCTGGTCCCCGTAGGACATTGCCAGCGGACTGGGTATATCTGCTTCCCGTTCTTCTCACCTGAGTGCTACTGATTCCAGCTTTGGCGGTTACACTCTACTCAACCGGAGCAGTAAGGTGAACCTCAACTTAGTGCCCTTTGTGAAAGTGTTGAGAACTAGAGCTCAGTTGTTTGGCACGCCACCACTGTCCATCCAGCACTATGGACGGCACTGCATATATCAGGCTCTAATGAGTCCACGGTTGTGTTCAGTCGAATGACCTCTGCCGGGAACACTCAGAATGAGGTTCTGAGTTATTACATCATAGGAGCGTTTGACTGCTTTCAAGGCTTCTCAGGCAGAATTCCAGAATATTGGTGCCGGCAGGCCTACGGCAGTTCTGGGTAACCATCTCCTTGTAAATCCCCGGTGGTTTCCTGTACACCCGTGAAATTTGGCCAGGTTATGCAGTTTGCATTGCTGCACAAATGCGCCTGCCTAGCTCTGCCGCGGTTGCAAACATTCAGGTTTGGCAGCCAGATAGGCTGGTCCCCGTAGGACACTGCCAGCGGACTGGGTATATCTGCTTCCCGTTCTTCTCTCCTGAGTGCTACTGATTCCAGCTTTGACGGCTACACTCTACTTAACCGGAGCAGTAAGGTGCACCTCAACTTAGTGCCCTTTGTCAAAGTGTTGAGAACTAGAGCTCAGTTGTTTGGCACGCCACCACTGTCCATCCAGCACTATGGACGGCATTGCCTACATCTTGCTCTAATTAGTCCACTGTTGTGTTCAGCCGAATGACCTCTGCCGGGAACACTCAGAATGAGGTTCGGAGTTATTGCAACATAGGAGCGTTTCACTGCTTCAAGGCTTCTCAGGCAGAATTCCAGAATGTTGGTGCCATCAGTATACCGGCTGTTCCGGGTGAACATATCCTTGTAAATCCCCCGTCGTTTATTGTACACCCATGAAATTTGGCCAGGTCATGCAGTATGCATTGCTGCACAATTGCGCCTGCCTAGCTCTGCCGCGTTTGCAATCATTCAGGCGTGGCAGCCAAATAGGCTGGTCCCCGTTGGACACTGCCGGCGGACTGGGTATATCTGCTTACCGTTCTTCTCACCTGAGTGCTACTGATTCCAGCTTTGACGGCTACACTCTACTGAACCGGAGCAGTTAGTTGAACCTCAAATTATGGCCCTTTGTGAAAGTTTTGAGAACTAGAGCTCAGTTGTTTTGCAGGCCACCACATTCCATCCAGCACTATGAAAGGCAATGCCTATATCTGGCTCTAATTAGTCCACGGTTGTGTTGAGTCGAATGACCTCTGCCGGGAACACTCAGAATTAGGTTCTGAGTTATTGCAACATAGGAGCGTTTTACTGCTTTCAAGGCTTTTTAGGAAGGATTCCGATAACTTGCTGCCGGCAGGCAACCGGCTGTTCCGGGTGAACATCTCCTTGTAAAACCACCGTGGTTTCTTGTACACTCGTGAAATTTGGCCAGGTTATGCAGTTTGAATTGCTGCACAATTGAGCATGCGTAGCTCTGCCGCGGTTGTAAATATTCAGGCGTGGCAGCCAGATAGGCTGGTCCCCGTAGGACACTGCCAGCGGACTGTGTATATCTGCTTCCCTTTCTCTTCCCCTGAGTGCTACTGATTCCACCTTTGACGATTACACTCTACTCAACCCGAGCAGTAAGTTGAACCTCAACTTATGGCACTTTGTGAAAGTGTTGAGAACTAGAGCGCAGTTGTTTGGCATGCCATCACTGTCCATCCAGCATTATGGACGGCACTGCCTACATCTGGCTCTAATTAGTCCACGGTTGTGTTTAGCCGAATGACCTCTGCCGGGAACACTCAGAATGAGGTTCTGCGTTACTGGAACATAGGAACTTTTCAGTCCTTTCACGGCTTCTTAGGAAGAATTTCGGAATCTTACTAATGGCAGGCCTCCGGATGTTCCGGGTGAACATCTCCTTATAAATTCCCCGTGGTTTTTCGTACACTCGTGAAATTTGGCCAGTTGATGCAGTTTGCATTGCTGCACAATTTCGCCTGGCAAACTCTGCCGTGGTTGCAAACATTCAGGCGTGGCAGCGAGATATTCTGGTCCCATTAGGACACTGCCAGCGGACTGGGTATATCTGCTTCCCATTCTTCTCACCTGTGTGGTACTGATTCCAGCTTTGGCGGTTACACTCTACTCAACCGGAGCAGTAAGTTGAACCTCAACTTATGGCACTTTGTGAAAGTGTTGAGAACTAGAGCGCAGTTGTTTGGCAAGCCACCACTGTCCATCAAGCTCTATGGACAGCACTGCCTATATCTGGCTCTAATGCTTCCATGGTTGTGTTCAGCCGAATGACCTCTGCCGGGAACACTCAGAATGAGGTTCTGAGTGATTGCAACATAGGAGCGTTTCACTGCTTTCAAGGATTCTTAGGAAGGATTCAGGAAACTTGCTGCCGGTAGGCAACCGGCTGTTCGGGGTGAACATCTCCTTGTAAATCCACCGTGGTTTCTTGTACACCCGTGAAATATGGCCAGGTTATGCAGTTTGCATTGCTGCACAATTGCGCCTGCCAAGCTCTCCCGCGTTTGCAAACATTCAGGCGTGGGAGCCAGATAGGCTGGTCCCCTTAGGACACTGCCAACGGACTGGATATATCTGCTTCCCGTTATTCTCACCTGAGTGCTACTTATTCCAGCTTTGACGGCTACACTCTGCTGAACCGGAGCAGTTAGTTGAACCTCAAATTATGGCCCTTTGTGAAAGTTTTGAGAACTAGAGCTCAGTTGTTTGGCACGCCACCACTGTCCATCCAGCACTATGGACGGCATTGCATACATCTGGCTCTAGTTAGTCCACGTTTGTGTTGAGCCGAATGACCTCTGCCGGGAACACTCAGAATGAGGTTCAGAGTTATTGCAACGTAGGGGCGTTTCACTGCTTTCAAGGCTTCTCAGGCATAATTCCAGAATGTTGGTTCCGGCCGACCTCCGGGTATTCCGGGTAACCATCTCCTTGTAAATCCCCCGTGGTTTCTTGTACACCCGTGAAATTTGGCCAGGTTATGCAGTTTGAATTGCTGCACAATTGAGCAGGCCTAGCTCTGCCGCGGTTGCAAACATTCAGGCGTGGCAGCCAGATAGGCAGGTCCCCGTTGGACACTGCCAGAAGACTGGGTATATCTGCTTCACGTTCTTCTCTCCTGAGTGCTACTGATTCCAGCTTTGACGGTTACACTGTACTCAACCGGAGCAGTAAGGTGAACCTCAACTTATCGCACTTTGTGAAAGTGTTGAGAACTAGAGCTCAGTTGTTTGGCACGCCACCACTATCCATCCAGCACTATGGACGGCACTGCCTACATCTGGCTCTAATGAGTCCACAGTTGTGTTCAGCCGAATGACCTCTGCCGGGAACACTCAGAATGAGGCTATGAGTTACTGCAACACAGGAGTGTTTCACTGCTTTCAAGGCTTCTCAGGAAGAATTCCGGAATCTTGCTGCTCGCAGGTCTCCGGCTGTTCCAGGTTAACATCTCCTTGTATATCCGCCGTGGTTTCTTGTACACCCGTGAAATTTAGCCAGGTAATGCAGTTTGTATTGCTGCACAATTGAGCATGCCTAGCTCTGCCGCGGTTGCAAACATTCAGCAGTGGCACCCAGATAGGCTGGTCCCCGTAGGACACTGCCAGCGCATGGGTATATCTGCTTAACGTTCTTCTCACCTGTGTGCTACTGATTCCAGCTTTGACGGCTACAGTGTACTCAACCGAAGCAGTAAGGTGAACCTCAACTTATGGCACTTTGTGAAAGTGTTGAGAACTAGAGCTCAGTTGTTTGGCACGCCACCACTGTCCATCCAGCACTATGGACGGCACTGCCTACATCTGGCTCTAATTAGTCCACAGTTGTGTTCAACCAAATGACCTCTGCCGGGAACACTCAGAATGAGGTTCTTAGTTATTGCAACATAGGAGCGTTTCACTGCTTTCAAGGCTTCTTAGAAAGGATTCCGGAATCTTGCGGCTGGCAGGCCTCCGGCGGTTCCGGGTGAACATCTCCTTGTAAATCCCCCGTGGTTTCTTGTACACCGGTGATATTTGGCCAGGGTATGCAGTTTGCATTGATGCACAATTGCGCCTCCCTAGCTCTGCCGCGGTTGCAAATATTCAGGCGTGGCAGCCCTATATGCTGGTCCCCGTAGGACACTGAAGGGGGACTGATTATATCTGCTTCCCGTTCTTCTCACCTGAGTGCTACTGATTCCAGCTTTTACTGCTACACTCTACTCAACCGGAGCTGTAAGTAGAACTTCTACTTATGGCACTTTGTGAAAGGGTTTAGAACTTGAGCTCAGTAGTTTGGCACGCCAGCACTGTCCATCCAGCACTAAGGACGGCACTGCCTACATCTGTCTCTAATTAGTCCACGGTTGTGTTCAGCCAAATGACCTCTGCCGGGAACACTCAGAATGAGGTTCTCAGTTATTTCAACATAGGAGCGTTTCACTAATTTTAAGGTTTCTCAGGCAGAATTCCAGAATTTTGGTGCCGACAGGCCTCCGGCTGTTCCTGGTAAAAATCTCCTTTTAAATCCCCCGTTGTTTATTGTACAGCCGGGTAATTTGGCCAGGTGATGCAATTTGCATTGCTGCACAATTGCGCCTGCCGAGCTCTGCCGCCGTTGCAAACATTAAGGCGAGGCAGCCAGATAGGCTGGTCCCCGTAGGACACTGCCAACGGCTTGGTATATCTGCTTCCCGTTCTTCTCACCTGAGTGCTACTGATTCCAACTTTGACGGCTACACTCTACTCAACAGGAGCAGTAAGTAAAACCTCAAATTATGGCACTTTGTTAAAGTGTTGAGAACTAGAGCTCAGTTATTTGGCACGCCACCACTGTCCATCCAGCACTGTGGACGGCACTGCCTATATCTGGCTCTAATTAGTCCAAGGTTTTGTTCAGCCGAATGACCTCTGCCGGGAACACTCAGAATGAGGTTCTGAGTTATTGCAACATTGGAGCATTTCACTGCTTTTAAGGCTTCGTAGGAAAGATTCCAGAATCTTGCTGCCGGCAGGCCTCCGGCTGTGCCTGGTGAACATCTCCATGTAAATCCCCCGTGGTTTCTTTTACACCCGTGAAGTTTGGCCAGTTTATGCAGTTTGCATTGCTGCCCAATTGCGTCTGCCTAGCTCTGCCGCGATTGCAAACATTCAGGAGTGGCATCCAGAATGCCTGGTCCCCGTAGGACACTGCCAGCGGACTGGGTATATCTGCTTCCCGTTCTTCTCACCTGAGGGCTACTGATTCCAGCTTTGATGTCTACACTCTACTCAACCGGAGCTGTAAGTAGAACCTCAACTTATGGCACTTTGTGAATGTGTTGAGAACTAGCGCTCAGTTGTTTGGCACGCCACCACTGTCCATCCAGCACTATGGATGTCACTGCCTACATCTGACTCTAATTAGTCCAGGGTTGTGTTCAGCCGAATGACCTCTGCCTGGAAAACTCAGAATGAGGTTCTAAGTTACTGAAACATATGAGCGTTTCACTGCTTTCAAGCCTTCTTAGGAAGAATTCCGGAATGTTGCTGCCGGCAGGCCTCCGGATGTTCCGGGTGAAAATCTCTTTGTAAATCCCCCGTCGTTTCTTGTACACCCGTGAAATTTGCCCTGGTTATGCAGTTTGCATTGCTGCACAATTGCGCCTGCCTAGCTCCGCCCCGGTTGCAAACATTCAGGCGTGGCAGCCAGAGAGGCTGGTCCCTGTAGGACACTGCCAGGGGACTGGTTTTATCTGCTTCCCGTTCTTCTCACTTGGGTGCTACTGATTCCAGCTTTGACAGCTACACTCTACACAACCGGAGCAGTAAGTTAAACCTCAACTTATGGCACTTTGTGAAAGTGTTGAGAACTAGAGCTCAGTTGTTTGGCACGCCACCACTGTGCATCCACCACTACGGACGGCACTGCCTACATATGGCTCTATTTAGTCCACGGTTGTGTTCAGCCGAATGACCTCTGCCGGGAACACTCAGAAGGAGGTTCTGAGTTATTGCAACATAGGAGCGTTTCACTGCTTTGAATGTTTCTCAGGAAGAATTGTGGAATGTTTCTTCCGGCAGGCCTCCGGCTGTTCCGGGTGAACATCTCCTTGTAAATCCCCTGTGGTTTCTTGTACATCCGTGAAATTTGGCCAGGTTATGCAGTTTGCATTTCTGCACAATTACGCCTGCCTAGCTCTGCCGTGGTTGCAAACATTCAGGCATGGCAGCCAGATAGGCTGGTCTCCGTAGGACCCTGCCAGCGGACTGGGTATATCTCCTTCCCGTTCTTCTCACCTGAGTGCTACTGATTCCAGCTTTGACGGCTACACTCTACTCACCTGGAGAAGTAAATTGAACCTCAACTTATGTCACTTTGTGAAAGTGTTGAGAACTAGAGCGCTGTTGTTTGGTATGCCACCACTGTCCATCCAGCACTAGGGACCACACTGCCTACATCTGGCTCTAATTAGTCCACGGTTGTGTTCAGCCAAATGACCTCTGCCGGGAACACTCAGAATGAGGTTCTGAGTTATTGCAACATAGGAGAGTTTCACTGCTTTCAAGGCTTCTCAGGAAGGATTCCGGAATCTTGCTGCCGGCAGGCCTCGGGCTCTTCCGGGTGAACATCTCCTTGTAAATTCCCTGTGGTTTCTTGTACACCCGTGAAATTTGGCCAGGTTATGCAGTTTGTATTACTGCACAATTGTGCCTGCCTATCTCTGCCGCGGTTCCAAACATTCAGGCGTGGCAGCCAAATAGGCTGGTCCCCTTGTTCACTGCCAGCGGACTGGGTATATCTGCTTCCCGTTCTTCTCACCTGAGTGCTACTGATTCCAGCTTTGACGGCTACACTCTATTCAACTGGAGCAGTAAGGTGAACCTCAACTTATGGCACTTTGTGAAAGGGTGGAGAACTAGAGCTCAGTTGTTTGGTACACCACCACTGTCCATCCAGCACTATGGACGCCACTGCCTACTCTGGCTCTAATTAGTCCACGGTTTTGTTCAGCCGAATAAGCTCTGCCGGGAACACTCAGAATGAGGTTGTGAGTTACTGCAACATAGGAGCGTTTAACTGCTTTCAAGGCTTCTTAGGAAGGATTCCGGAATCTTGCTGCCGGCAGGCCTCCGGCTGTTCCAGGTGAACATCTACTTGAAAATCCCCCGTGGTTTCTTGTACACCCGTGAAATTTGGCCAGGTTATGCAGTTTTCATTGCTGCACAATTGCGCCTGCCTACCTCTGCCACGGTTGCAAACATTCAGGTGTGGCAGCCAGATTGGCTGGTCCCAGTAGGTCACTGCAAGCGGACTAGGTATATCTGCTTCCCGTTCTTCTCACCTGAGTGTTACTGATTCCAGCTTTGACGGCTACAATCTACTCAACCGGAGCAGTAAGTTAAACTTCAACTTATGGCACTTTGTGAAAGTGTTGAGAAATAGAGCTCAGTTGTTTGGCACGCCACCACTGTCCATCCAGCACTATGGACGGCACTGCATACATCTGGCTCTAATTAGTCCACGGTTGTATTCAGCCGAATGACCTCTGCCGGGAACACTCAGACTGAGGTTCTGAGTTATTGCAACATATGAGCGTTTCACTGCTTTGAATGTTACTCAGGAAAAATTCCGGAATGTTGCTGCCGGCAGGCCTCCGGCTGTTCCGGGTGAACATCTCCTTGTAAATCCCCCGTTGTTTCTTATACACCTGTGAAATTTGGCCAGATTATGCAGTTTTCATTCCTGCACAATGGCGCCTGCCTACCTCTGCAGCAGTTGCAAACATTCAGGCGTGGCAGCTAGATAGTTTGGTCCCCGTAGGAAACTGCCAACGGACTGGGTATATCTGCTTCCCGTTCTTCTCACCTGAGTGCCACTGATTCCAGCTTTGACGGCTACACTCTACTCAACCGGAGCAGTAAGTTAAACCTCAACGTATGGCACTTTGTGAAAGTGTTGAGAACTAGAGCTCAGTTGTTTGGCACGCCACCACTGTGCATCCACCACTACGGACGGCACTGCCTACATATGGCTCTATTTAGTCCACGGTTGTGTTCAGCCGAATGACCTCTGCCGGGAACACTCAGAAGGAGGTTCTGAGTTATTGCAACATAGGAGCGTTTCACTGCTTTGAATGTTTCTCAGGAAGAATTGTGGAATGTTTCTTCCGGCAGGCCTCCGGCTGTTCCGGGTGAACATCTCCTTGTAAATCCCCTGTGGTTTCTTGTACATCCGTGAAATTTGGCCAGGTTATGCAGTTTGCATTGCTGCACAATTGCGCCTGCCTAGCTCTGCCTCGGTTGCAAACATTCAGGCATGGCAGCCAGATAGGCTGGTCTCCGTAGGATACTGCCAGCGGACTGGGTATATCTCCTTCCCGTTCTTCTCACCTGAGTGCTACTGATTCCAGCTTTGACGGCTACACTCTACTCACCTGGAGAAGTAAGTTGAACCTCAATTTATGTCACTTTGTGAAAGTGTTGAGAACTAGAGCGCAGTTGTTTGGTATGCCACCACTGTCCATCCAGCACTAGGGACGACACTGCCTACATCTGGCTCTAATTAGTACACGGTTGTGTTCAGCCAAATGACCTCTGCCGGGAACACTCAGAATGAGGTTCTGAGTTATTGCAACATAGGAGCGTTTCACTGCTTTCAAGGCTTCTCAGGAAGGATTCCGGAATCTTGCTGCCGGCAGGCCTCGGGCTCTTCCGGGTGAACCTCTCCTTGTAAATTCCCTGTGGTTTCTTGTACACCCGTGAAATTTGGCCAGGTTATGCAGTTTGTATTGCTGCACAATTGCGCCTGCCTAGCTCTGCCGCGGTTGCAAACATTCAGGCGTGGCAGCCAGATAGGCTGGTCCCCTTGTTCACTGCGAGCAGACTGGGTATATCTGCTTCCCGTTCTTCTCACCTGAGTGCTACTGATTCCAGCTTTGACGGCTACACTCTATTCAACTGGAGCAGTAAGGTGAACCTCAACTCATGGCACTTTGTGAAAGGGTGGAGAACTAGAGCTCAGTTGTTTGGTACACCACCACTGTCCATCCAGCACTATGGACGACACTGCCTACTCTGGCTCTAATTAGTCCACGGTTTTGTTCAGCCGAATAAGCTCTGCCGGGAACACTCAGAATAAGGTTGTGAGTTGCTCCAACATAGGAGCGTTTAACTGCTTTCAAGGCTTCTTAGGAAGGATTCCGGAATCTTGCTGACGGCAGGCCTCCGGCTGTTCCAGGTGAACATCTACTTGAAAATCCCCCGTGGTTTCTTGTACACCCGTGAAATTTGGCCAGGTTATGCAGTTTTCATTGCTGCACAATTGCGCCTTCCTACCTCTGCCACGGTTGCAAACATTCAGGTGTGGCAGCCAGATTGGCTGGTCCCAGTAGGTCACTGCAAGCGGACTAGGTATATCTGCTTCCTGTTCTTCTCACCTGAGTGTTACTGATTCCAGCTTTGAAGGCTACAATCTACTCAACCGGAGCAGTAAGTTAAACTTCAACTTATGGCACTTTGTGAAAGTGTTGACAACTAGGGCTCAGTTGTTTGGCACGCCACCACTGTCCATCCAGCACTATGGACCGCACTGCCTACATCTGCCTCTAATTAGTTACGGTTGTGTTCAGCCGAATGAGCTCTGCTGGGAACATTCAGAATGAGGTTCGGAGTTACGGCAACATAGGAGCGTTTCACTGCTTTCAAGGATTCTTAGGAAGAATTCTGGAATCTTGCTGCCGGCAGGCCTCATGCTCTTCCGGGTGAACATCTCCTTGTATATCCCCCGTGGTTTCTTGTACACACATGAAATTTGGCCAGATTATGCAGTTTTCATTCCTGCACAATTGCGCCTGCCTACCTCTGCAGCAGTTGCAAACATTCAGGCGTGGCAGCCAGATAGGCTGGTCCCCGTAGGACACTGCCAGCGGACTGGGTATATCTGCTTCCCGTTCTCCTCCCCTGAGTGCTACTGATTCCACCTTTGACAATTACACTCTACTCAACCCGAGCAGTAAGTTGAACCTCAACTTATGGCACTTTGTGAAAGTGTTGAGAACTAGAGCGCAGTTGTTTGGCATGCCACCACTGTCCATCCAGCATTATGGACGGCACCGCCTACATCTGGCTCTAATTAGTCCACGGTTGTGTTTAGCCGAATGACCTCTGCCAGGAACACTCAGAATGAGGTTCTGCGTTATTGGAACATAGGAACTTTTCAGTCCTTTCACGGCTTCTTCGGAAGAATTTCGGAATCTTACTGATGGCAGGCCTCCGGATGTTCCGGGTGAACATCTCCTTATAAATTCCCCGTGGTTTCTCATACACTCGTGAAATTTGGCCAGGTGATGCAGTTTGCTTTGCTGCACAATTGCGCCTGGCAAACTCTGCCGTGGTTGCAAACATTCAGGCGTGGCAGCGAGATATTCTGGTCCCATTAGGACACTGCCAGCGGACTGGGTATATCTGCTTCCCATTCTTCTCACCTGAGTGGTACTGATTCCAGCTATGATGGCTACACTCTAGTCACCCGGAGCAGTAAGTTGAACCTCAACTTATGGCACTTTGTGAAAGTGTTGAGAACTAGAGCGCAGTTGTTTGGCAAGCCACCACTGTCCATCAAGCTCTATGGACAGCACTGCCTATATCTGGCTCTAATGAGTCCATGGTTGTGTTCAGCCGAATGACCTCTGCCGGGAACACTCAGAATGAGGTTCTGAGTGATTGCAACAAAGGAGCGTTTCAGTGCTTTCAAGGATTCTTAGGAAGGATTCAGGAAACTTGCTGCCGGTAGGCAACCGGCTGTTCGGGGAGAACATCTCCTTGTAAATCCACCGTGGTTTCTTGTACACCCGTGAAATATGGCCAGGTTATGCAGTTTGCATTGCTGCACAATTGCGCCTGCCAAGCTCTCCCGCGTTTGCAAACATTCAGGCGTGGGAGCCAGATAGGCTGGTCCCCTTAGGACACTGGCAACGGACTGGATATATCTGCTTCCCGATATTCTCACCTGAGTGCTACTGATTCCAGCTTTGACGGCTACACTCTACTGAACCGGAGCAGTTAGTTGAACCTCAAATTATGGCCCTTTGTGAAAGTTTTGAGAACTAGAGCTCAGTTGTTTGGCACGCCACCACTGTCCATCCAGCACTATGGACGGCACTGCATACATCTGGCTCTAATTAGTCCACGTTTGTGTTGAGCCGAATGACCTCTGCCGGGAACACTCAGAATGAGGTTCAGAGTTATTGCAACGTAGGGGCGTTTCACTGCTTTCAAGGCTTCTCAGGCATAATTCCAGAATGTTGGTTCCGGCCGGCCTCCGGGTATTCCGGGTAAACATCTCCTTGTAAATCCCCCGTGGTTTCTTGTACACCCGTGAAATTTGGCCAGGTTATGCAGTTTGAATTGCTGCACAATTGAGCAGGCCTAGCTCTGCCGCGGTTGCAAACATTCAGGCGTGGCAGCCAGATAGGCAGGTCCCCGTTGGACACTGCCAGAAGACTGGGTATATCTGCTTCACGTTCTTCTCTCCTGAGTGCTACTGATTCCAGCTTTGACGGTTACACTGTACTCAACCGGAGCAGTAAGTTGAACCTCAACTGATGGCACTTTGTGAAAGTGTTGAGAACTAGAGCTCAGTTGTTTGGCACGCCACCACTATCCATCCAGCACTATGGACGACACTGCCTACATCTGGCTCTAATGAGTCCACAGTTGTGTTCAGCCGAATGACCTCTGCCGGGAACACTCAGAATGAGGCTATGAGTTACTGCAACACAGGAGTGTTTCACTGCTTTCAAGGCTTCTCAGGAAGAATTCCGGAATCTTGCTGCTCGCAGGTCTCCGGCTGTTCCAGGTGAACATCTCCTTGTATATCCGCCGTGGTTTCTTGTACACCCGTGAAATTTAGCCAGGTAATGCAGTTTGTATTGCTGCACAATTGAGCATGCCTAGCTCTGCCGCGGTTGCAAACATTCAGCAGTGGCACCCAGATAGGCTGGTCCCCGTAGGACACTGCCAGCGCATGGGTATATCTGCTTAACGTTCTTCTCACCTGAGTGCTACTGATTCCAGCTTTGACGGCTACAGTGTACTCAACCGAAGCAGTAAGGTGAACCTCAACTAATGGCACTTTGTGAAAGTGTTGAGAACTAGAGCTCAGTTGTTTGGCACGCCACCACTGTCCATCCAGCACTATGGACGGCACTGCCTACATCTGGCTCTAATTAGTCCACAGTTGTGTTCAGCCGAATGACCTCTGCCGGGAACACTCAGAATGAGGTTCTTAGTTATTGCAACATAGGAGCGTTTCACTGCTTTCAAGGCTTCTTAGAAAGGATTCCGGAATCTTGCGGCTGGCAGGCCTCCGGGGGTTCCGGGTGAACATCTCCTTGTAAATCCCCCGTGGTTTCTTGTACACCGGTGATATTTGGCCAGGGTATGCAGTTTGCATTGATGCACAATTGCGCCTCCCTAGCTCTGCCGCGGTTGCAAATATTCAGGCGTGGCAGCCTTATATGCTGGTCCCCGTATGACACTGAAGGGGGACTGATTATATCTGCTTCCCGTTCTTCTCACCTGAGTGCTACTGATTCCAGCTTTTACTGCTACACTCTACTCAACCGGAGCTGTAAGTAGAACTTCTACTTATGGCACTTTGTGAAAGGGTTTAGAACTTGAGCTCAGTAGTTTGGCACGCCACCACTGTCCATCCAGCACTAAGGACGGCACTGCCTACATCTGTCTCTAATTAGTCCACGGTTGTGTTCAGCCAAATGACCTCTGCCGGGAACACTCAGAATGAGGTTCTCAGTTATTTCAACATAGGAGCGTTTCACTAATTTTAAGGTTTCTCAGGCAGAATTCCAGAATTTTGGTGCCGACAGGCCTCCGGCTGTTCCTGGTAAAAATCTCCTTTTAAATCCCCCGTTGTTTATTGTACAGCCGGGTAATTTGGCCAGGTGATGCAATTTGCATTGCTGCACAATTGCGCCTGCCGAGCTCTGCCGCCGTTGCAAACATTAAGGCGAGGCAGCCAGATAGGCTGGTCCCCGTAGGACACTGCCAACGGCTTGGTATATCTGCTTCCCGTTCTTCTCACCTGAGTGCTACTGATTCCAACTTTGACGGCTACACTCTACTCAACAGGAGCAGTAAGTAAAACCTCAAATTATGGCACTTTGTTAAAGTGTTGAGAACTAGAGCTCAGTTATTTGGCACGCCACCACTGTCCATCCAGCACTGTGGACGGCACTGCCTATATCTGGCTCTAATTAGTCCATGGTTTTGTTCAGCCGAATGACCTCTGCCGGGAACACTCAGAATGAGGTTCTGAGTTATTGCAACATTGGAGCGTTTCACTGCTTTTAAGGCTTCGTAGGAAAGATTCCAGAATCTTGCTGCCGGCAGGCCTCCGGCTGTGCCTGGTGAACATCTCCATGTAAATCCCCCGTGGTTTCTTTTACACCCGTGAAATTTGGCCAGTTTATGCAGTTTGCATTGCTGCCCAATTGCGTCTGCCTAGCTCTGCCGCGATTGCAAACATTCAGGAGTGGCATCCAGAATGCCTGGTCCCCGTAGGACACTGCCAGCGGACTGGGTATATCTGCTTCCCGTTCTTCTCACCTGAGGGCTACTGATTCCAGCTTTGATGTCTACACTCTACTCAACCGGAGCTGTAAGTAGAACCTCAACTTATGGCACTTTGTGAATGTGTTGAGAACTAGCGCTCAGTTGTTTGGCACGCCACCACTGTCCATCCAGCACTATGGATGTGACTGCCTACATCTGACACTAATTAGTCCAGGGTTGTGTTCAGCCGAATGACCTCTGCCTGGAAAACTCAGAATGAGGTTCTAAGTTACTGAAACATATGAGCGTTTCACTGCTTTCAAGCCTTCTTAGGAAGAATTCCGGAATGTTGCTGCCGGCAGGCCTCCGGATGTTCCGGGTGAAAATCTCTTTGTAAATCCCCCGTCGTTTCTTGTACACCCGTGAAATTTGCCCTGGTTATGCAGTTTGCATTGCTGCACAATTGCGCCTGCCTAGCTCCGCCCCGGTTGCAAACATTCAGGCGTGGCAGCCAGAGAGGCTGGTCCCCGTAGGACACTGCCAGGGGACTGGTTTTATCTGCTTCCCGTTCTTCTCACTTGGGTGCTACTGATTCCAGCTTTGACAGCTACACTCTACACAACCGGAGCAGTAAGTTAAACCTCAACTTATGGCACTTTGTGAAAGTGTTGAGAACTAGAGCTCAGTTGTTTGGCACGCCACCACTGTGCATCCACCACTACGGACGGCACTGCCTACATATGGCTCTATTTAGTCCACGGTTGTGTTCAGCCGAATGACCTCTGCCGGGAACACTCAGAAGGAGGTTCTGAGTTATTGCAACATAGGAGCGTTTCACTGCTTTGAATGTTTCTCAGGAAGAATTGTGGAATGTTTCTTCCGGCAGGCCTCCGGCTGTTCCGGGTGAACATCTCCTTGTAAATCCCCTGTGGTTTCTTGTACATCCGTGAAATTTGGCCAGGTTATGCAGTTTGCATTTCTGCACAATTACGCCTGCCTAGCTCTGCCGTGGTTGCAAACATTCAGGCATGGCAGCTAGATAGGCTGGTCTCCGTAGGACCCTGCCAGCGGACTGGGTATATCTCCTTCCCGTTCTTCTCACCTGAGTGCTACTGATTCCAGCTTTGACGGCTACACTCTACTCAACCGGAGCAATATGTTGAACCTCAACTTATGGCAATGTGTGAAAGTGTTGAGAACTAGAGCTCAGTTGTTTGGCACGCCACCACTGTCCATCCAGCACTATGGACGGCACTGCCTACATCGGGCTCTAATTAGTCCACGGTTGTGTTAAGCCGAATGACCACTTTCGGAAACACTCAGAATGAGGTTCTGCGTTATTGCAACCTAGGAGCTTTTCACTGCTTTCAAGGCTTTTTAGGAAGATTTCCGCAATGTTGTTGCAGGCAGACCTCCGGATGTTCTTGGTGAACATCTCCTTGTAAATCCCCCGTGCTTTCTTGTACACCCGTGAAATTTGGCCAGGTTATACAGGTTTTATTGCTACACAATTGCGCCTGCCTAGCACTGCCGCGGTTGCAAACATTCAGGCGTGGTAGCCAGATAGGCTGGTGCCCGTAGGACAGTGCCAGCTGACTGGGTATATCTGCTTCCCGTTCTTCTCACCTGAGTGCTACTGATTCCAGCTTTGACGGCTACACTCTACTCAACCGAAGCAGTAAGTACAACCTCAACTTATGGTAATGTGTGAAAGTGTTGAGAACTAGAGCTCAGTTGTTTGGCACACCACAACAGTCCATCCAGCACTATGGACGGCACTGCCTACATCTGGCTCTAATTAGTCCACGGTTGTGTTCAGCCGAATGACCTCTGTCGGGAACTCTCAGAATGAGGTTCTGAGTTGTTGCAACATAGGAGCATTACACTGTTTTCAAGGCTTCTTAGGAAGAATTCCAGAATCTTGCTGTCGGCAGGCCTCCAGCTGTTCCGGGTGAATATCTCCTTGTAAATCCCCCGTGTTTTCTTGTACACCCGTGAAATTTGGCCTGGTTATGCAGTTTGCATTGCTGCACAATTGCGCCTGCCTAGCTCTGCCGCGGTTGCAAACATTAAGGCGTGGCAGCCATTTAGGCTGGTCACAGTAGGACACTGCCAGCAGACTGGGTATATGTGCTTCCCGTTCTTCTCACCTGAGTGCTACTGATTCCAGCTTTGACGGCAACACTCTACTCAACCAGAGCAGTAAGTTGAACCTAAACTTATGGAACTCTGTGAAAGTGTTGAGAACTAGAGCTCAGTTGTTTGGCACGCCACCACTGTCCATCCAGCACTATGGACGGCACTGCCTACATCTGGCTCTAATTAGTCCACGGTTGTGATCAGCAGAATGACCTCTGCTGGGAACACTCAGAATGAGGTTCTGAGTTATTGCAACCTAGGAGCGTTTCACTGTTTTCAAGGCTTTTTAGGAAGAATTCCACAATGTTGTTACCGGCAGACCTCCGGCTTTTCCTGAAGAACATCTCCTTGTAAATCCCCCGTGGTTTCTTGTACAACCGTGAAATTTGGCCAGGTTATGTAGTTTGCATTGCTGCATAATTGCGCCTGCGTAGCTCTGCCGCGGTTGCAAACATTCAGGCGTGGCAGCCAGATAGGATGGTCCCCTTAGGACACTGCCAGCGTACTGGGTACATCTGCTTCCCGTTCTTCTCTCATGAGTGCTACTGATTCCAGTTTTGACAGCTACACTCTACTCTACCGGAGCAGTAAGTTGAACCTCAACTTATGGCACTTTGTGAAAGTGTTGAGAACTAGAGCTCAGTTGTTTGGCACGCCACCACTGTCCAGCACTATGGACGGCACTGCTTACATCTGGCTCTAATTAGTCCACGGTTATGTTCAGCCGAATGACCTCTTCCAGGAACACTCAATATGAGGTTCTGAGTTATTGCAACATAGGAGCGTTTCACTGCTTTCAAGGCTTCTTAGGAAAATTTCCGGAATCTTGCTGCGGGCAGTCCTCCAGCTGTTCCGGGTGAACATCTCCTGGTAAATCCCCCGTGGTTTCTTCTACACCCGTGAAATTTGGAAAGGTTATTCCGTTTGCATTGCTGCACAATTGCCCCTGCCTAGCGCTGCCACGGTTGCAAATATTCAGGCGTGGCAGCCAGATAGGCTGGTACCCGTAGGACACTGCCAGCGGACTGGGTATATCTGCTTCCAGTTCTTCTCACCTGAGTGCTACTGATTCCAGCTTTTACGGCTACACTATACTGAACCGAAGCAGTAAGTTGAACCTCAACTTATGGGACTTTGTCAAAGTGTTGAGAACTAGAGCTCAGTTGTTTGGCACGCCACCACAGTCCATCCAGCACTATGGACGGCACTGCCTACATCTGGCTCTAATAAGTCCACGGTTGTTTTCTGCCGAATGACCTATGCCGGGAACACTCAGAATGAGGTTCTGAGTTATTGCAACATAGGAGCGCTTCACTGCTTTCAAAGCTTCTTAGGAAGAATTCCGGAATCTTACTGCCGGCAGGCCTCCGTCTGTTCCGGGTGAATATCTCCTTGTAAATCCCCTGTGGTTTCTTGTACACCCGTGACATTTGGCCAGGGTATGCATTTGCATTGCTGTACAATTGCGCCTGCCTAGCTCTGCCGCGGTTGCAAACATTCAGGCGTGGCAGCCAGATAGGCTGGTCCCCGTAGGACACTGCCAGCGGACTGGGAATATCTTCCCGTTCTTCTCACCTGAGTGCTACTGATTCCAGCTTTGACGGCTACACTCTACTCAACCGGCGCAGTAAGTTGAACCTCAACTTATGGCACTTTGTGAAAGTGTTGAAAAGTTGAGCTCAGTTGTTTTGCATGCCACACTGTCCATCCAGTTTTATGGACGACTCTGCCTACATCTGGCTCTAAATAGTCCACGTTTGTGTTCAGCCGAATGACCTCTGCCGGGAACACTCAGAATGAGGTTCTGAGTTATTGCAACATAGGAGCGTTTCACTGCTTTCAAGGCTTCTTAGGAAGAATTCCGGAATCTTGCTGCCGGCAGGCCTCCGTCTGTTCCGGGTGAATATCTCCTTGTAAATCCCCCGTGGTTTCTTGAGTACACGTATAATTTGGCCAGGTTATGCAGTTTGCCTTTCTGCTCAGTTGCGCCTGCCTAGCTCTGCCGCGGTTGCAAGCATTCAGGTGTGGCAGCCAGATAGGCTGGTCCCCGTAGTACACTGCCAGCGGACTGGGTATATCTGCTTCCCTTTCTTCTCACCTGCGTGCTACTGATTCCAGCTTTGACGGCTACACTGTACTCAACTGGAGCAGTAACTTGCACCTCAACTTATGGCAATATGTGAAAGTTTTGAGAACTAGAGCTCAGTTGTTTGGCACGCCACCACTGTCCATCCAGCACTATGGACAGCACTGCCTACATCTGGCTCTAAATAGTCCACGGTTGTGTTCAACCAAATGATCTCTGCCGGGAACACTCAGAATGAGGTTCTGAGTTATTGCAACATAGGAGCGTTTCACTGCATTCAAGGTTCTTAGGAAGAATTCCGGAATCTTGCTGCCGGCAGGCCTCCGGCTGTTCCGGGTGAACATCTCATTGTAAATCTCCCGTGGTTTCTTGTACACCCGTGAAATTTCGCCAGGTGATGCAGTTTGCATTGCTGCACAATTGCGCCTGCCTAGCTCTGCTGCGGTTGCAAACATTCAGGCGTGGGAGCCAGGTAGGCTGGTCCCCGTAGGACACTGCCAACGGCCTGGGTATATCTGCTTCCCGTTCTTCTCAACTGAATGCTACTGATTCCAGCTTTGACGGCTACAGTCTACTCAAGCGGAGCAGTAAGTTGAACCTCAACCTGTGGCACTTTGTGAAAGTGTTGAGAACTAGAGAGCAGTTGTATGGAACGCCACCACTGTCCATCCAGCACTCTGGAAGGCACTGCCTACATCTGGCTCTAATGAGTCCACGGTTGTGTTCAGCCGAATGACCTCTGCCGGGAAGACTCAGAATGAGGTACTGAGTTATTGCAACATAGGAGCGTTTCACTGCTTTCAAGGCTTCTTAGGTAGGATTCCGAAATCTTGCTGCCGGCAAGCCTCCGGCTCTTCCGGCTGAACATCTCCTTGTAAGTCCCCCGTGGTTTCCTGTACACCCTTGAAATTTGGCCAGGTGATGCAGTTTGTATTGCTGCACAATTGCGCCTGCCTAGCTCTGCCGCGAATGCGAACATTCACTAGTGGCAGCCAGATAGGTTGGTCCCGTAGGACACTGCCAGCGGACTGGGTATATCTGCTTAACGTTATTCTCACCTGAGGGCTACTTATTCCAGCTTTGACGGCTACACACTACTCAACCGGAGCTGTAAGTAGAACCTCCACTTATGGCACTTTGTGAAAGTGTTGAGAACTAGAGCTCAGTTGTTTGGCACGCCACCACTGTCCATCCACCACTATGGACGGCACTGCCTACATCTGGCTCTAATTAGTCCACGGTTGTGTTCAGCCGATTGACCTCTGCTGGGAACACTCAGAATGAGGTTCTGAGTTATTGCAACATAGGAGCGTTTCACTGCTTTCAAGGCTTGTTAGGAAGTATTCTGGAATCTTACTGCCGGCACGCCTCTGGCTGTTCCTTGTGAACATCTCCTTGTAAATCCCCCGGGATTTCTTGTACACCCGTGAAATTTGGCCAGGTTATGCATCTTGCATTGCTGCACAATTGCGCTTGCCTAGCTCTGACGAGTTTGCAAACATTCAGGAGTGGCAGCCAGATAGGCTGGCCCCGTAGGACACTGCCAGTGGACTGGGTATATCTGCTTCCCGATCTTCTCACCTGAGTTCTAATGATTCCAGCTTTGACGGCTACACTCTACTATACCGGAGCAGTAAGGTGAACCTCAATTAATGGCACTTTGTGAAAGTGTTGAGGACTAGAGCTCAGTTGTTTGGCACGCCACCACTGTCAATCCAGCAGTATGGACGTCACTGCCTACATCTGCCTCTAATTAGTCCACTATTGTGCTCAGCTTAATGACCTCTGTCGGGAACACTCAGAATGAGGATCTGAGTTATTGCAACATAGGAGCGTTTCACTGCTTTCAAGGCTTTTCAGGAAGAATTCCGGAATCTTGCTGCCGGCAGGCCTCCGGCTGTTCCGGGTGAACATCTCATTGTAAATCTCCCGTGGTTTCTTGTACACCCGTGAAATTTCGCCAGGTGATGCAGTTTGCATTGCTGCACAATTGCGCCTGCCTAGCTCTGCTGCGGTTGCAAACATTCAGGCGTGGGAGCCAGGTAGGCTGGTCCCCGTAGGACACTGCCAACGGCCTGGGTATATCTGCTTCCCGTTCTTTTCACCTGAATGCTACTGATTCCAGCTTTGACGGCTACAGTCTACTCAAGCGGAGCAGTAATATGAACCTCAACTTGTGGCACTTTGTGAAAGAGTTGAGAACTAGAGAGCAGTTGTATGGAACGCCACCACTGTCCATCCAGCACTCTGGAAGGCACTGCTTACATCTGGCTCTAATGAGTCCACGGTTGTGTTCAGCCGAATGACCTCTGCCGGGAAGACTCAGAATGAGGTACTGAGTTATTGCAACATAGGAGCGTTTCACTGCTTTCAAGGCTTCTTAGGTAGGATTCCGAAATCTTGCTGCCGGCAAGCCTACGGCTCTTACGGCTGAACATCTCCTTGTAAGTCCCCCGTGGTTTCCTGTACACCATTGAAATTTGGCCAGGTGATGCAGTTTGCATTGCTGCACAATTGCGCCTGCCTAGCTCTGCCGCGAATGCGAACATTCACTAGTGGCAGCCAGATTGGTTGGTCCCGTAGGACACTGCCAGCGGACTGGGTATATCTGCTTAACGTTATTCTCACCTGAGGGCTACTGATTCCAGCTTTGACGGCTACACACTACTCAACCGGAGCTGTAAGTAGAACCTCCACTTATGGCACTTTGTGAAAGTGTTGAGAACTAGAGCTCAGTTGTTTGGCACGCCACCTCTGTCCATCCACCACTATGGACGGCACTGCCTACATCTGGCTCTAATTAGTCCACGGTTGTGTTCAGCCGATTGTCCTCTGCTGGGAACACTCAGAATGAGGTTCTGAGTTATTGCCACATAGGAGCGTTTCACTGCTTTCAAGGCTTGTTAGGAATTATTCTGGAATCTTACTGCCGGCACGCGTCTGGCTGTTCCTTGTGAACATCTCCTTGTAAATCCCCCGGGATTTCTTGTACACCCGTGAAATTTGGCCAGGTTATGCATCTTGCATTGCTGCACAATTGCGCTTGCCTAGCTCTGACGAGTTTGCAAACATTCAGGAGTGGCAGCCAGATAGGCTGGCCCCGTAGGACACTGCCAGTGGACTGGGTATATCTGCTTCCCGATCTTCTCACCTGAGTTCTAATGATTCCAGCTTTGACGGCTACACTCTACTATACTGGAGCATTAAGGTGAACCTCAACTTATGGCACTTTGTGAAAGTGTTGAGGACTAGAGCTCAGTTGTTTGGCACGCCACCACTGTCCATCCAGCAGTATGGACGTCACTGCCTACATCTGCCTCTAATTAGTCCACTATTGTGCTCAGCTTAATGACCTCTGTCGGGAACACTCAGAATGAGGATCTGAGTTATTGCAACATAGGAGCGTTTCACTGCTTTCAAGGCTTCTCAGGAAGAATTCCGGAATGTTGCTACCGGCAGGCCTCCGGCTGTTCCGGGTGAACATCTCCTTGTAAATCCCCCGTGGTTTCTTGTACACCCGTGAAATTTGGCCAGGTTATGCTGGTTGCATTGCTGCACAATCAGGCCTGACTAGCTCTGCCCCGTTTGCAAACATTCAGGCGTGGCAGCCAGATTAGCTGGTCCCCGTAGAACACTGCCAGCGGATTGGATATATCTGCTTCCTATTCTTCTCACCTGGGTGCTACTGATTCCAGCTTTGACGGCTACACTCTACTCAACCGGAGCAGTAAGTTGAACCTCAACTTATGGCACTTTGTGAAAGTGTTGAGAACTAGGGCTCAGTTGTTTGTCATTCCACCACTGTCCATCCAGCTCTATGAATGGTCCTGCATACATCTGGGTCTAATTAGTCCACGGTTGTGGTCAGCCGAATGACTTCTGCCAGGAACACTCAGAATGAGTTTGTGAGATATTGCAACATAGGAGTGTTTCACTGCTTTCAAGGCTTCTTAGGAATGATTCCGGAATCTTACTGCTGGCATGCCCCCAACTGTTCCGGGTGAACATCTCCTTGTAAATAACCCGTGGTTTCTTGTACACCCGAGATATTTGGCCAGGTTATGCAGCGTGCATTGTTGCACAATTGCGCCTGCCTAGCTCTGCCGCGGTTGCAAACATTCAGGCGTGGCAGCCAGATAGGCTGGTCCCCGTACAACACTCCCAGCGGACTGGGTATATCTTCTTCCCGTTCTTCTCACCTGAGTGCTACTGATTCCAGCTTTGACGGCTATACTCTACTCAACCGGAGCATTAAGTTGAACCTCAACTTGTGGCACTTTGTGAAAATGTTGAGAACTAGAGCTCAATTGTTTTGCAGGCTACCACTGTCCATCAAGCACTATGAAAGTCCCTGCATTCATCTGGCTCTAATTAGTCAAAGTTTGTGTTCAGCCGAATGACCTCTGACCGGAACTCTCAGAATGAGTTTCTGAGTTATTGCCACTTAGGAGCGTTTCACTGCTTTCAAGGATTCTTAGGAAGGATTCCGGAATCTTGCTGCAGGCAGGCTTCCGGCTTTTCCTGGTGAACATTTCCTTGTAAATCCCCCGTGATTTCTTGTACACCCGTGAAATTTGGCCAGGTTATGCAGTTTGAATTGCTGCAAAATTGCGCCTGCCTAGCTCTGCCGCGATTGCAAACATTCAGTAGTCGCAGCCAGATAGGTTGGTCCCAGTAGGACACTGCCAGCGGACTGGGTATATCTGTTTCCCGTTCTACTCACCTTAGTGCTACTGATACCAGCTTTGAAGGCTACAATCTACTCTACCGGAGCAGTAAGTTGAACCTCAACTTATGGCACTTTGTGAAAGTGTTGAGAAATAGAGTTCTGTTGTTTAGCATGCCACTACTGTCCATCCAGAACTATGGACAGCACTGCCTACATCTGGCTATAATTAGTCCACGGTTGTGTTCATCCCAATGACCTCTCCCTGGAACACTCAGAATGAGGTTATGAGTTACGGTACCATAGGAGCGTTTCAGTGCTTTCAAGGCTACTTAGGAAGAATTCCGGAATCTTGCTGCCGGAAGGACTCCCACTGTTCCGGGTGAACATCTCCTTGTAAATCCCCCGTGGTTTCTTGTACACCCGTGAAATTTGGCCAGCTTATGCAGTTTGCATTGCTGCACAATTGCGCCCGCCTAGTTCTGCCGCAGTTGGAAAAATTCTTGCATGGCAGCCAAATTGGCTGGTACTCGTAAGACACTGCTAGCGGACTGGGTATATCTGCTTCCCGTTCTTCTCACATGAGTGCTACTGATTCCAGCTTTGACGGCTACACTCTACTCAACCAGAGCAGTAAGTTGAACCTCAACTTTTGGCAGTTTGTGAAAGTGTTGAGAACTAGAGCTCAGTTGTTTGGCACGCCACCACTGTCCATCCAGCACTATGGACGGCACTGCCTACATCTGGCTCTAATTAGTCCACGGTTGTGTTCAGCCTAATGACCTCTGCCGGGAACACTCAGAATGAGGTTCTGAGTTATTGCAACATAGGAGCGTTTCACTGCTTTCAAGGTTTCTTGTGAATGATTCCGGAAAGTTGCTGCCGGCAGGCCTCTGACTGTTCCGGGTGAACATCTCCTTGTAAATCCCCCGTGGTTTCTTGTACACCCGTGAAATTTGGCCAGGTTATGCAGTTTGCATTGCTGCACAATTACGCCTGCGTAGCTCTGAAGCGGTTGCAAACATTCAGGCGTGGCAGCCAGATAGGCTGGTTCCCCTAGGACACTCCCAGGGGACTAGGTATATCTGCTTCCCATTCTTCTCACCTGAGTGTTACTGATTCCAGCTTTGACGGCTACACTCTACTCAACCGGAGCAGTAAGGTGAACCTCAACTTGTGGCACTTTGTGAAATTGTTGAGAACTAGAGCTCAGTTGTTTGGCACGCCACCACTGTCCATCCAGCACTATGAAAGTCACTGCCTACATCTGTCTCTAATAAGTCCACGGTTGTGTTCAGCCGAATGACCTCTGCCCGTAACACTCAGAATGAGGTTCTGAGTTACTGTAACATAGGAGCGTTTCACTGCTTTCATGCTTTTCAGGAAGAATTCCGAAATCTTGCTGCCGGCAGGCCTACGGCTGTTCCGGGTGAACATCTACTTGTAAATCCCCCGTGGTTTCTTGTACACCCGTGAAATTTGGCCAGGTTATGCAGCTTACATTGCTGCACAATCACGCCTGCCTAGCTCTGCCGCAGGTGCAAACATTCAGGCGTGACAGCCAGATAGGCTGGTCCCCGTAGGACACTGCCAGTGGACTGGGTATATCTGCTTTCCGTTCTTCTCAACTGAGTGCTACTGATTGCAGTTTTGAAGGCTACACTCTATTCAACCAGAGCAGTAAGTTGAACCTCAATTTATGGCACTTTGTGAAAGTGTTGAGAACTAGAGCTCAGTTGTTTGGTTCACCACCACTGTCCATCCAGCACGCTGGACGGCACTGCCTACATCTTGCTCTAATTAGTCCGGGTGACATCTCCTTGTAAATCTCCCGTGGTTTCTTGTACACCCGTGAAATTTGGCCAGGTTATTCAGTTTGCATTGCTGCACAATTGTGCCTTCCTAGCTCTGCCGCTGTTGCAAACATTCAGGCGTGACAGCCAGATAGGCTAGTCCCCGTAGGACACTGCCAGCCGACTGGGTATATCTGCTTCCCGTTCTTCTCACCTGAGTGCTATTGATTCCAGCTTTGAGGGTTACACTCTACTCAAGCGGAGCTGTAAGTAGAACCTCCACTAACGGCAATTTGTGAAAGTGTTGAGAACTAGAGCTCAGTTGTTTGGCACGCCACCACTGTCCATCCAGCACTATGGACGGCACTGCCTACATCTGGCTCTAATTAGTCCACGGTTGTGTTCAGCCGAATGACCTCTGCCGGGAACACTCAGAATGAGGTTCTGACTTACTGTAACATAGGAGCGTTTCACTGCTTTCAAGGCTTCTTAGGACGAATTCCGGAATCTTGCTGCCGGCAGGCCTCCAGCTGTTCAGGGTGAACATCTCCTTGTAAATCCCCGGTGCTTTCTTGTACACCTGTGCAATTTGGCCAGGTTATGCAGTTTGCATTGCTGCACAATTGTGCCTCCCTAGCTCTGCAACGCTTGCAAACATTCAGGCATGGCATCCAGATAGGCTGGTCCCCGTAGGACTGTGCCAGCGGACTGGGTATATCTGCTTCCAGTTCTTCTCACCTGAGTGCTACTGATTCCAGCTTTGACCGCTAAACTCTACTCAACCGGAGCAGTAAGTTGAACCTCAACTTATGGCACTTTGTGAAAGTTTTGAGACGTAGGGCTCAGTTGTTTGTCACGCCATCACAGTCCAGCCAGCACTATGGAGGGCACTGCCTACATCTGGCTCTAATTAGTCCACGGTTGTGCTCAGCCAGATGAGCTATGCTGGGAACACTCAGAATGAGGTTGTGAGTTATTGCAACATAGGAGCGTTTCACTGCTTTCAAGACTTCTCAGGCAGAATTCCAGAATTTTTGTGCCGACAGGCCTCCGGCTGTTCCGGGTGAACATCTCCTTGTAAATCCCCGGTGGTTTCTTGTACACCCGTGAAATTTGGCCAAGTCATGCAGTTTGCATTGCTGCACAATTGCGCATTTCAAGCTCTGCAATGGTTGCAAACATTCAGGATTGGCAGCCAGATAGGCTTGTCACCATAGGACACTGCCAGTGGACTAGGTATATCTGCTTCCCATTCTTCTCACCTGAGTGCTTCTGATTCCAGCTTTGTCTTCTACACTCTACTCACCCGGAGCATTAAGTTGAACCTCAACTTATGACACTTTGTGAAAGTGTTGAGAACTAGAGCACAGTTGTTTGGTATGCCACCACTGTAAATCCAGCACTATGGACGGCACTGCCTACATCTGGCTCTAATTAGTCGACGGTTGTGTTTAGCCGAATGACCTCTGCCGGGAACACTCTGAATGAGGTTCTGAGTTACTATACCATGGGAGCGTTTCAATGCTTTTAAGGCTTCTTAGGAAGAATTCCGGAATCTTGCTGCCGGCAGGCCTCCGGATGTTCCGGGTGAACATCTCCTTGTAAATCCCCCGTGGTTTCTTGTCCAACCGTGAAATTTGGCCAGGTGATGAAGTTTGCATTGCTGCACAATTGCGCCTGCCTACCTCTGCCGCCGTTGCAAACATTCAGGCGTGGCAGCCAGATAGGCTGGTCACCGTAGGACAGTGCCAGCGGACTGGGTATATCTGCTTCCCGTTCTTCTTACGTGAGTGCTACTGATTCCAGCTGACGGCTACACTCTACTCACCCAGAGCAGTAAGTTGAACCACAATTATGGCACTTTGTGAAAGTGTTGAGAACTAGAGCGCTGTTGTTTGGCATGCCACCAATGTCCATCCAGCACTATGGATGGCACTGCTACATCTGTCTCTAATTAGTCCACGTTTGTGTTTAGCCGAATGACCTCTGCCGGGAATACTCAGAATGAGGTTCTGAGTTACTGCAACATAGGAATGTTTCAGTAGTTTCACGGCTTCTTAGGAAGAATTCCGGAATCTTACTGTTGGCAGGCCTCTGTCTGTTCCGGGTGAACATCTCCTTGTAAATCCCCCTTGGATTCTTGTACACCCGTGAAATTTGGCCAGGTGATGCAGTTTGCATTGCTGCACAATTGCACCTGCCTACCTCTGCCGCGTTTGCAAACATTCAGGCGTGGCAGCCAGATAGGCTGATCCCCGTTGGACATTGCCAGCTGACTGGGTATATCTGCTTCCGGTTCTTCTCACCTCAGTGCTACTGATTCCAGCTTTGACGGCTACAATCTACTCAACCGGAGCAGTAAGTAGAATCTCAACTTATGGCACTTTGTGAAAGTGTTGAGAACTAGGGCTCAGTTGTTTGGCACGCCAACACTGTCCATCCAGCACTATGGATGGCACTGCCTACATCTGGCTCTAATTAGTCCACGCTTGTGTTCACCCCAATGACCTCTGCCGGGAACAGTCAGAATGAGTTTCTGAGTAATTGTAACATAGGAGCGTTTCACTGCTTTCAAGGCTTCTTAGGAAGGATGCCGGAATCTTGCTGCTGGCAGGCCTCCGGCTGCTCCGGGTGAACATCTCCTTGTAAATCCACCGTGGTTTCTTGTACACCCGTGAAATTTGGCCAGCTTATGCAGCTTGCATTCTTGCACAATCACGCCTGACTAGCTCTGCCGCGGTTGCAAACATTCAGGGGTGGCAGCAAGATATGCTGGTCCCTGTAAGACACTGCCAGCGGACTGGGTATATCTGTTCCCGTTCTTCTCACTTGAGTGCTACTGATTCCAGCTTTGACGGCTACAACCTACTCAACCGGAGCAGTAAGGTGAAACTCAACTTATGGCCCTTTGTGAAAGTGTTGAGAACTAGAGCTCAGTTGTTTGGCACGCCACCACTGCCCATTTAGCACTCTGGACCGCACTGCCTACATCTTGATCTAATTAGTCCAAGGTTGTGTTCAGCCGAATGACCTCTGCCGGGAACACTCAGAATGAGGTTCTGAGTTATTTCAACATAGTAGTGTTTCACTGCTTTCAAGGCTTCTTAGGAAGGATTCCGGAATCTTTCTGGCAGCAGGCCTCCGGCTGTTCTGCATGAACATCTCCTTGTAAATCCCCCGTGGTTTCGTGTACACCCGTGAAATATGGACAGGTTATGCAGTTTGTATTGCTGCACAATTGCCCCTGCCTTGCTCTGCCGCGGTTGCAAACATTCAGGCGTGGCAGCCAGATAGGCTGGTCGCCGTAGGACACTGCCAGCGGACTGGGTATATCTGCTTCCCGTTCTTCACACCTGAGTGCTACTTATTCCAACTTTGACGGCTACACTCTACTCAACAGGAGCAGTGAGTTGAAAATCCACATATGGCACTTTGTTAATGTGTTGAGAACTAGAGCTCAGTTGTTTGGCACGCCACCACTGTCCATCAATCACTATGGACGGCACTGCCTACATCTGGCTCTCATTAGTCCACGTTTGTGTTCAGCCCAAAGACCTCTGAATGGAACACTCAGAATGAGGTTCTGAATTATTGGAACATAGGAGCGTTTCACTGCTTTCAAAGCTTCTCAGGTAGAATTCCCGAATGTTGGTGCCGTCAGGCCTCCTTCTCTTCCGGGTCAACATCTCCTTGTAAATCCCCCGTGGTTTCTTGTACACCCGTGAAATTTGGCCAGGTTATGCAGTTTGCAATGCTGCACAATTGCCCCTGCCTATCTCTGCGACGGTTGCAAACATTCAGGCGTGACAGCCAGAAAGGCTGGTCCTCGTAGGACACTGCCAGCGGACTGGGTATATCTGCTTCCCGTTCTACTCACCTGAGTGCTATTGATTCCAGCTTTGACGGCTACACTCTATTCAAACGGAGCAGTAAGTTGTACCTCAACTTATGGCACTTTGTGAAAGTGTAGAGAACTAGAGCTCAGTTGTTTGGCACGCCACCACTGTCCATCAATCACTATGGACGGCACTGCCTACATCTGGCTCTCATTAGTCCACGTTTGTGTTCATCCGAAAGACCTCTGCCGGGAACACTCAGAATGAGGGTCTGAGTTATTGCAACATTAGACGTTTTACTGCTTTCAAATCTTCTTAGGAAGGTTTCCGTAATCTTGCTGCAGGGAGGGCTCTGGCTGTTCCGGGTGAACATCTCCTCGTAAATCCCCCGTTGTTTCTTGTACACACGTGAAATTTGGCCAGGTTATGCAGCTTGCATTGCTTCACAATCACGCCTGCCTAGCTCTGCCGCAGTTGCAAGCATTCAGGGGTGGCAGCCAGATAGGCTTGTCCCCGTAGGACACTGCCAGTGGACTGGGTATATCTGCTTTCCGTTCTTCTCACCTGAATGCTACTGATTCCAGTTTTGACGGCTACACTCTATTCAACCGGAGCAGTAAGTTGAACCTCAATTTATGGCACTTTGTGAAAGTGTTGAGAACTAGAGCTCAGTTGTTTGGCTCACCACCACTGTCCATCCAGCACTCTGGACGGCACTGCCTACATCCGCCTCTAATTAGTCCACGGTTGTGTTCAGCAGAATGACCTCTGCCGGGAACACTCAGAATGAGGTTCAGAGTTATTACAACATTTGAGCGTTTCACTGTTTTCAAGGCTTCTTAGGAAGGATTCCGGAATATTGTTGCCGGCAGGCCTCCGGCTGTTCCTGGTGAACATTTCCTTGTAAATCCCCCGTGGTTTCTTGTACACCCTTGAAATTTGGCCAGGTTATGCAGTTTGCATTGCTGCACAATTGCGCCTGCCTAGCTCTGCCCCGCTTCCAAACATTTAGGCGTGGGAGCCAGATGGCCTGGTCCCCGTGGGACACTGCCAGCGGAATGGGTATATCTGCTTCCCGTTCTTGTCACCTGAGTGCTACTGATTCCAGCTTTGACGGCTACACTCTACTCAACCGGAGCAGTAAGTTGAACCTCAACTTATGGCCCTTTGTGAATGTGTTGAGAACTAGAGCTCAGTTGTTTGGCACGACAACACTGTCCATCCAGCACTATGGACCGCACTGCCTACATCTGCCTCTAATTTTCCATGGTTGTGTTCAGCGGAATGACCTCTACCGGGAACACTCAGAATGAGGTTCTGAGTTACTGTACCATAGGAGCGTTTCACTGCTTTCAAGGCTTCTGAGGAAGGATTCCGGAATCTTGCTGCAGGCAGGGCTCCGGCTGTTCTGGGTGAACATCTCCTTGTAAATCCCCCGTGGTTTCTTGTACACTCCTGATATTTGGCCAGGTTATGCAGTTTGCATTGCTGCACAATTGCGCCTGCATAGCTCTGCCGCGCTTGCAAATATTTATGCGTGGTAGCCAGATAGGCTGGTCCCCGTGGGACACTGCCAGTGGAATAGGTATATCTGCTTCCCGTTCTTGTCACCTGAGTGCTACTGATTCCAGCTTTGACGGCTACACTCTACTCAACCGGAGCAGTAAGTTGAACCTCAACATATGGCCCTTTGTGAATGTGTTGAGAACTAGAGCTCAGTTGTTTGGCACGACAACACTCTCCATTCAGCACTATGGACCGCACTGACTACATCTGCCTCTAATTTTCCATGGTTGTGTTCAGCGGAATGACCTCTACCGGGAACACTCAGAATGAGGTTCTGAGTTACTCTACCATAGGAGCGTTTCACTGCTTTCAAGGCTTCTGAGGAAGGATTCCGGAATCTTGCTGCCGGCAGGTCTCCGGCTGCTCCGGGTGAACATCTCTTTGTAAATTCCCCGTGGTTTCTTGTACACTCCTGATATTTGGCCAGGTTATGCAGCGTGCATTGCTGCACAATTGTGCTTGCCTAACTCTGCCGCGGTTGCAAACATTCAGGCGTGGCAGCCAGATAGGCTGGTCCCCGTAGGACACTGCCAGCCGACTGGGTATATCTGCTTCCCGATCTACTCACCTGAGTGCTACTGATACCAGCTTTGACGGCTACACTCTACTCAACCGGAGCAGTAAGTTGAACCTCAACTTATGGCACTATGTGAAAGTCTTGAGAACTAGAGTTCTGTTGTTAGGCACGCCACCACTGTCCATCAATCACTATGGACGGCACTGCCTACATCTGGCTCTCATTAGTCCACGTTTGTGTTCATCCGAAAGACCTCTGCCGGGAACACTCAGAATGAGGGTCTGAGTTATTGCAACATTACACGTTTCACTGCTTTCAAGTCTTCTTAGGAAGGTTTCCGTACTCTTGCTGCAGGCAGGCCTCTGGCTGTTCTGGGTCAACATCTCCTTGTCAGTCCCCAGTGGTTTCTTGTACACTCGTGATATTTGGCCAGGTTATGCAGCGTGCATTGCTGCACATTTGCGCCTGCCTAGCTCTGCCACGGTTGCAAACATTCAGGCGTGGCAGACAGATAGGCTGGTCTCCGTAGGACACTGCCGACGGATTAGGTATTTCTGCTTCCCGTTCTTCTCACCTGAGTGCCAGTGATTCGAGCGTTGACCGCTACACTCTAGTCACCTGGACCAGTAAGTTGAACCTCAACTTATGGCTCTTGTGAAAGTGTTGAGAAATAGAGCTCATTTGTTTGGCACGCCACCACTGTCAATCCAGCACTATGGACGGCACTGCTTACATCTGCATCTAATTAGTCCACGGTTGTGTTCAGCCGAATGACCTCTGCCGGGAACACTCAGAATGAAGTTCTGAGTTATGGCAACATAGGAGCGTTATACTGCTTTCAATGCTTCTTAGAAAGAATTCCGGAATCTTGCTGCCGGGAGGCAGAACTAGAGTTCTGTTTTTTGACACGCCACCACTGTATATCCAGCACAATGGACGGCACTGGATACATCTGGCTCTAATTATTCAACGGTTGTTTTCATCCAAATGACATCTGCCTGGTGCAGTCAGAATGAGTTTATGATTTACGGTAACATACGAGCGTTTCACTGCTTTCAAGGCTTCTTAGGAATAATTCCGGAATCTTGCTGCCGGCAGGATTCCGACTGTTCCGGGTGAACATCTCCTTATAAATCCGCCGTGGTTTCTTGTACTCCCGTGAAATTTGGCCAGGTTATGCAGTTTGCATTGCTGCACAATATTTCCTGCCTAGCTCTGCTGCAATTGCAAACATTCAGGCGTGGCAGCCAGATAGGCTGGTCCCCGTAGGACACTGCCAGCGGCCTGGGTATATCTACTTCCTGTTCTTCTCACATGAGTACTACTGATTCCAGCTTTGACGGGTACACACTACTCAACCGGAGATATAAGTAGAACCTCAACTCATGGCACTTTGTGAAAGTGTTGAGAACTAGAGCTCAGTTCTTTGGCACGCCACCACTGTCCATCCATCACTCTGTACGGCACTGCCTACATCCGGCTCTAATTAGTCCACGGTTGTGTTCAGCCGAATGACCTCTGCCGGGAACACTCAGAATGAGGTTCTGAGCTACTGTAACATAAGAACGTTTCACTGGTTTCAATGCTTCTTAGGAAGAATTCCGGAATCTTGCAGCCAGCAGGCCACAGGCTCTTCCGGGTGAACATCTCCTTGTAAATCCCCCGTCGTTTCTTGTACACCCGTGAAATTTGGCCAGGTTATACAGTTTGCATTGCTGCACAATTGCGACTGCCTAGCTCTGCCGCGTTTGCAAATATTCAGGCGTGGCATCCAGATAGGCTGGTCCCAGTTGGACACTGCCAGCGGACTGGGTTTATCTGCTTCCCGTTCTTCTCACCTGAGTGCTACTGATTCCAGCTTTGACGGTTACACTCTACTCAACGGGAGCAGTAAGGTGAACCACTACTTATGGCACTTTTTGAAAGTGTTGAGAACTAGAGCTCAGTTGTTTGGCAGGCCACCACTGTCCATCCAGCACTATGGACTGCACTGCCTATATCTGGCTCTAATGATTCCACGGTTGTGTTCAGCCGAATGACCTCTGCCAGGAACACTCAGAATGAGGTTCTGAGTTACTGCAATATAGGGGCGTTACAGTAATTTCACGGCTTTTAGGAAGATTTCCGGAATATTACTGATGACAGGCCTCTGGCTGTTCCTGGTGGACATCTCCTTTTAAATCAACTGTGGATTCTTGTACACCCGTGAAATTTGGCCAGGTTATGCAGCTTGCATTGCTGCACAATTGCGCCTGCCTAGCTCTGCCGTGGTTGCAACCATTCCGGCGTGGCAGCCAGATAGGCTGGTCCCCGTAGGGCACTGCCAGCGGACTGGGTATATCTGCTTCCCTTTCTTCTCACCTGAGTGCTACTGATTCCAGCTTTGATGTCTACACTCTACTCAACTGGAGCAGTAAGTTGAACCTCAACTTGTGACACTTTGTGAAAGTGTTGAGAACTAGATCTCAGTTGTTTGGCACGCCACCACTGTCCATCCAGCACTATGACCGTCCCTGCCTTCATCTGGCTCTAAATAGTCAAAGGTTGTGTTCAGCCGAATGACATCTGCCGGGAACCCTCAGAATGAGGTTCTGAGTTATTGCAACATAGGAGATTTTCACTGCTTTCAGGGCTTCTTAGGAAGGATTCCGGAAGCTTGCTGCGGGCAGGCTTCCGGCTTTTCCGGGTGAACATCTCCTTGTAATTCCCCCGTGGTTTCTTGTACACCCATGAAATTTGGCCAGGTGATGCAGTTTGCATTGCTGCACGATTGCGCCTGCGTAGATCTGCCGCGATTTCAAACATTCAGGAGTCGCAGCCAGATAGGCTGGTCCCCGTAGGACACTGCCAGCGGACTGGGTATATCTGCTACCCGTTCTTCTCACCTGAGTGCTACTGATTTCACCTTTGACCGCTACACTCTACTCACCCGGAGCAGTAAGTTGAACCTCAACTTATGGCACTTTGTGAAAGTGTTGAGAACTAGAGCGCAGTTGTTTGGCACGCCACCAATGTCCATCCAGCACTATGGACGGCACTGCCTACATCTGGCTCTAATTAGTCCACGGTTGTGTTTAGCCCAATGACCTCTGCCGGGAACACTCAGAATGAGGGTCTGAGTTATTGCAACATTGGAGCGTTTCAATGCTTTTAAGGCTTCTTAGGAAGGATTCCGGAATCTTACTGCCGGAAGGCCTCCGGCTGTTCCGCGGGAACATCTCCTTGTAAATCCCCCGTGTATTCCTGTACACCATGGAAATTTGGCAAGGGGATGCAGTTTGCATTGCTGCACTATTGTGGCTGCATAGCTCTGCGGCGGTTGCAAACATTCAGGCGTGGCAGCCAGAAAGGCTGGTCCCCGTAGGACACTCCCAGGAGACTGGGTATATCTGCTTCCCGTTCTACTCACCTGAGTGCTACTGATACCAGCTTTGAAGGCTACACTCTACTCAACCGGAGCAGTAAGTTGAACCTCAACTTATGGCATTTTGTGAAAGTGTTGAGAACTAGAGTTCTGTTGTTCGGCACGCCATCACTGTCCATCCAGCTCTATGGACGGAACTGCATACATCTGGCTCTAATTAGTCAACGGTTGTGTTCATCCCAATGACCTCGGCTTGGAACACTCAGAATGAGGTTATGAGTTCTGGTAACATAGGAGCGTTTCACTGCTTTCAAGGCTTCTTAGGAAGAATTCCGGAATCTTGCTGCCGTCAGGCCTCCGGCTGTACCGGGTGAACATCTCCTTGTAAATACTCCGTGGTTTCTTGTACACCCGTGAAATTTGGCTAGGTTATGCAGTTTGCATTGCTGCACAATTGCGCCTGCCTAGCTCTGCCGCAGTTGCAAACATTCAGGGGTGGAAGCCAGATTGGCTGGTCCCCGTAGGACACTGCCAGCGGACTGGGTATATCTGCTTCCCCATCTTCTCACCTGAGTGGTACTGATTCCAGCTTTGACGGGTACACTCTACTCAACCGGAGCTGTAAGTAGAACCTCAACTTATGACACTTTGTGAAAGTGTTGAGAACTAGAGCTCAGTTGTTTGGCTCCCCACCACTGTCCATCCAGCACTCTGGACGGCACTGCCTACATCTTGCTCTAATTAGTCCGGGTGACATCTCCTTGTAAATCTCCCGTGGTTTCTTGTACACCCGTGAAATTTGGCCAGGTTATTCAGTTTGCATTGCTGCACAATTGTGCCATCCTAGCTCTGCCGCTGTTGCAAACATTCAGGCCTGACAGCTAGATAGGCTAGTCCCCGTAGGACACTGCCAGCCGACTGGGTATATCTGCTTCCCGTTCTTCTCACCTGAGTGCTATTGATTCCAGCTTTGAGGGTTACACTCTACTCAAGCGGAGCTGTAAGTAGAACCTCCACTAACGGCAATTTGTGAAAGTGTTGAGAACTAGAGCTCAGTTGTTTGGCACGCCACCACTGTCCATCCAGCACTATGGACGGCACTGCCTACATCTGGCTCTAATTAGTCCACGGTTGTGTTCAGCCGAATGACCTCTGCCGGGAACACTCAGAATGAGGTTCTGACTTACTGTAACATAGGAGCGTTTCACTGCTTTCAAGGCTTCTAGGACGAATTCCGTAATCTTGCTGCCGGCAGGCCTCCCGCTGTTCCGGGTGAACATCTCCTTGTAAATCCCCGGTGGTTTCTTGTACACCTGTGCAATTTGGCCAGGTTATGCAGTTTGCATTGCTGCACAATTGCGCCTCCCTAGCTCTGCCACGCTTGCAAACATTCAGGCGTGGCAGCCAGATAGGCTGGTCCCCGTAGGACTGTGCTTGCGGACTGGGTATATCTGCTTCCAGTTCTTCTCACCTGAGTGCTACTGATTCCAGCTTTGAGCGCTACACTCTACTCAACCGGAGCAGTAAGTTGAACCTCAACTTATGGCACTTTGTGAAAGTGTTGAGACGTAGGGCTCAGTTGTTTGGCACGCCATCACTGTCCATCCAGCACTATGGACGGCACTGCCTACATCTGGCTCTAATTAGTCCACGGTTGTGTTCAGCCGAATAACCTCTGCCAGGAACACTCAGAATGAGGTTGTGAGTTATTGCAACATAGGAGCGTTTCATTGCTTTCAATGCTTCTCAGGCAGAATTCCAGAATTTTTGTGCCGACATGCCTCCGGCTGTTCCGGGTGAACATCTCCTCGTAAATCCCCCGTGGTTTCTTGTACACCCGTGAAATTTGGCCAGGTTATGCAGTTTGCATTGCTGCACGATTGCGCATTTCAAGCTCTGCCGTGGTTGCAAACATTCAGGCTTGGCAGCCAGATAGTCTTGTTCCCATAGGACAGTGCCAGCTGACTGGGTATATCTGCTTCCCGTTCTTCTCACCTGAGTGCTACTGATTCCAGCTTTGACGGCTACAATCTATTCAACCGGTGCAGTAAGTAGAATCTCAACTTAAGGCAATTTGTGAAAGTGTTGAGAACTAGGGCTCAGTTGTTTGGCACGCCAAAACTGTCCATCTAGCACTATGGACGGCACTGCCTACATCTGGCTCTAATTAGTCCACGCTTGTGTTCACCCCAATGACCTCTGCCGGGAACACTCAGAATGAGTTTCTGAGTTATTGTAACATAGGAGCTATTCACTGCTTTCAAGGCTTCTTAGGAAGGATGCCGGAATCTTGCTGCTGGCAGGCCTCCGGCTGTTCCGAGAGAACATCTCCTAGTAAATCCCCCGTGGATTCTTGTACACCCGTGAAATTTGGCCAGGTGATGCAGTTTGCATTGCTACACAATTGCGCCTGACTACCTCTGCCGAGGTTGCAAACATTCAGGCGTGGCAGCCAGATAGGCTGGTCCCCGTAGGACACTGCCAGCGGACTGGTTATATCTGCTTCCCGTTCTTCTCACCTGAGTCCTACTGATTCCAGCTTTAACGACTACAATCTACTCAACCGGAGCAGTAAGTTGAACCTCAACTTGTGGCACTTTGTGAAAGTGTTTAGAACTAGAGCGCAGTTGTTTGGCACGCCACCACTGTCCTTCCAGCACTATGGAAGGCATTGCCTAAGACTGGCTCTAATTAGTCCACGGTTGTCTTCAGCTGAATGACCTCTGCTGGGAACACTCAGAATGCGGCTCTGAGTTATTGCAACATAGGAGCGTTTCACTGCTTTCAATGCTTCTTAGGCAGAATTCCAGAATGTTGGTGCTGGCAGGCCTCCGGCTATTCCGGGTAAACATCTCCCTGTAAATCCCCCGTCGTTTCTTGTACACCCGTGAAATTTAGCCAGGTTATGCAGTTTGCATTGCTGCACAAACACGCCTGCCTTGGTATGCCGCGGTTGCAAACATTCAGGCGTGGGAGCCAGATAGCCTGGTCCCTGTAGGACACTGCCAACGCACTGGGTATATCTGCTTCCCGTTCTTCTCACCTGAGTGCTACTGATTCCAGCTTTGACAGTTACACTCTACTAAACCGGAGCAGTAAGGTGAACTTCAACTTGTGGCACTTTGTGAAAGTGTTGAGAACTAGAGCGCAGTTGTTTGGCACGCCACCACTGTCCATCCAGCACTATGGAAGGCACTGCATAAATCTGGCTCTAATGAGTCCACGGTTGTGTTCAGCCGAATGAACTCTGCCGGGAACACTCAAAATGAGGTTCTGAGTTACTGCAACACAGGAGTGTTTCACTGCTTTCAAGGCTTCTTAGAAAGAATTCCGGAATCTTGCAGCCCGCAGGCCTCCGGCTGTTTCGGGTGAACATCTCCTCGTAAATCCCCCGTGGTTTCTTGTACACCCGTGAAATTTGGCCAGGTTATGCAGTTTGCATTGCTGCACATTCACGCCTGCCTAGCTCTGCCGGGATTGCAAACATTCAGGCGTGGCAATCAGATAGTCTGGTCCCCATAGGACACTGCCAGTGGACTAGGTATATCTGCTTCCCATTCTTCTCACCTGAGTGCTACTGATTCCAGCTTTGTCTTCTACACTCTACTCACCCGGAGCATTAAGTTGAACCTCAACTTATGGCACTTTGTGAAAGTGTTGAGAACTAGAGCGCAGTTGTTTGGCATGCCACCACTGTCCATCCAGCACTATGGACGGCACTGCCTACATCTGGCTCTAATTAGTCGACGGTTGTGTTTAGCCGAATGACCTCTGCCGGGAACAGTCTGAATGAGGTTCTGAGTTACTGTATCATAGGAGCGTTTCACTGCTTTTAAGGCTTCTTAGGAAGAATTCCGGAATCTTGCTGCCGGCAGCCCTCCGGCTGTTCCGGGTGAACATCTCCTTGTAAATCCCCCGTGGTTTCTTTTCACCCGTGAAATTTGGCCAGGTTATGCAGTATTCATTGCTGCACAATTGGCCTGCCTACCTCTGCCGCCGTTGCAAACATTCAGGCGTGGCCGCCAGATAGGCTGGTCCCCGTAGGACACTGCCAGCGGAATGGGTATATCTGCTTCCCGTACTTCTCAGCTGAGTGCTACTCATTCCAGGTTTGACGGGTACACTCTACTCAACTGGAGCAGTAAGGTGAACCTGCATATATGGCACTTTGTGAAAGTGTTGAGAACTAGAGCTCAGTTGTTTGGCACGCCAACACTGTCCATCCAGCACTATGAACGGCAGTGCCAACATCTGGCTCTAATTAGTCCACACTTGTGTTCAGCCGAATGACTTCTGCCAGGAACACTCAGAATGAGGTTCTGAGTCATTGCAATATAGGAATGTTTCAATGCTTTCATGCTTCTCAGGAAGAATTCCGGAATCTTGCTGCCGGCAGACCTGCGGCTGTTCCGGGTGAACATCTCCTTGTAAATCCCCCGTGGTTTCTTGTACACCCGTGAAATTTGGCCAGGTTATGCAGTTTGCATTGCTGTACAATTTCGCCTCCCTAGCTCTTCCACGGTTGCAAACATTCAGGCGTGGGAGCCAGATAGGCTCGTCCCCGTAGGACACTGCCATCGGACTGGGTATATCTGCTTCCCGTTCTTCTCACCTGAGTGCTAATGATTCCAGCTTTCATGGCTACATTCTACTTAACCGGAGCAGTTAGTTGAACATTAAATTATGGCCCTTTGTGAAAGTGTTGAGAACTACAGCTCAGTTGTTTGGCACGCCACCACTTTCCATCCAGCACTATGGACGGCACTGCCTACATCTGTCTCTAATTAGTCCACGGTTCTGTTGAGCTGAATGACCTCTGTCGGGAACACTCAGAACGAGGTTCGGAGTTATATCAACATAGTAGCGTTTCAATGCTTTCTAGGCTTCTTAGGAAGGATTACCGAATATTGCTGCCGGCAGGCCTCCGGCTGTTCCGGGTGAACATCTCCTTGTACATCCCCCGTGGTTTCTTGTACACCCGTGAAATTTGGCCAGGTTATGCAGCTTGCATTGCTGCACAATTGCGACTGCCTACCTCTGCCGCAGTCGCAAACATTCAGGCGTGGCAGCCAGATAGGCTGGTGCCCGTTGGACACTGCCAGCGGACTGGGTTTATCTGCTTCCCGTTCTTCTCACCTGAGTGCTACTGATTCCAGCTTTGACGGTTACACTCTACTCAACCGGAGCAGTAAGGTGAACCACTACTTATGGCACTTTTTGAAAGTGTTGAGAACTAGAGCTCAGTTGTTTGGCAGGCCACCACTGTCCATCAAGCACTATGGACGGCACTGCCTATATCTGGCTCTAATGAGTCCACGGTTGTGTTCAGCCGAATGGCCTCTGCCAGGAACACTCAGAATGAGGTTCTGAGTTACTGCAACATAGGAGCGTTACAGTACTTTCACGGCTTTTAGGAAGATTTCCGGAATATTACTGATGGCAGGTCTCTGGCTGTTCCTGGTGGACATCTCCTTTTAAATCAACTGTGGATTCTTGTACACCCGTGAAATTTGGCCAGGTTATGCAGCTTGCATTGCTGCACAATTGCGCCTGTCTAGCTCTGCCGTGGTTGCAAACATTCAGGCGTGGCAGCCAGATAGGCTGGTCCCCGTAGGGCACTGCCAGCGGACTGGGTATATCTGCTTCCCGTTCTTCTCACCTGAGTGCTACTGATTCCAGCTTTGATGTCTACACTCTACTCAACTGGAGCAGTAAGTTGAACCTCAACTTGTGACACTTTGTGAAAGTGTTGAGAACTAGAGCTCAGTTGTTTGGCACGCCACCACTGTCCATCCAGCACTATGACCGTCCCTGCCTTCATCTGGCTCTAAATAGTCAAAGGTTGTGTTCAGCCGAATGACATCTGCCGGGAACCCTCAGAATGAGGTTCTGAGTTATTGCAACATAGGAGATTTTCATTGCTTTCAGGGCTTCTTAGGAAGGATTCCGGAATCTTGCTGCGGGCAGGCTTCCGGCTTTTCCGGGTGAACATCTCCTTGTTAATCCCCCGTGGTTTCTTGTACACCCGTAAAATTTGGCCAGGTGATGCAGTTTGCATTGCTGCACGATTGCGCCTGCCTAGATCTGCCGCGATTTCAAACATTCAGGAGTCGCAGCCAGATAGGCTGGTCCCCGTAGGACACTGCCAGCCAACTGGGTATATCTGCTTCCCGTTCTACTCACCTGAGTGCTACTGATACCAGCTTTGAAGGCTACACTCTACTCAACCGGAGCAGTAAGTTGAACCTCAAATTATGACACTTTGTGAAAGTGTTGAGAACTAGAGTTCTGTTGTTTGACACGCCACCACTGTCCATCCAGCACTATGGACTGCACTGCATACATCTGGCTCTAATTAGTCAACGGTTCTTTTCATCCTAATTACCTCTGCCTGGAGCACTCAGAATGAGGATATGATTTAAGGTAACATAGGTGCTTTCATAGCTTTTAAGGCTTCTTAGGAAGAATTCCGGAATCTTGCTGCCGGCAGGATTCCGACTGTTCCGGGTGAACATCTCTTGTAAATCCGCCGTGCTTTCTTGTACTCCCGTGAAATTTGGCCAGGTTATGCAGTTTGCATTGCTGCACAATTGCGCCTGCCTAGCTCTGCCGCATTTGCAAACATTAAGGCGTGGCAGCCAGATAGGCTGGTCCCCGTAGGACACTGAGAGTGGACTGGGTATATCTGCTTCCAGTTCTTCTCACCTGAGTGCTACTGATTCCAGCTTTGACGGGTACACTCTGCTCAACCGGAGCTGTAAGTAGAACTTCAACTTATGGCACTTAGTGAAAATGTTGAGAACTAGAGATCAGTTGTTTGGCACGCCACCACTGTCCATCCAGCACTATGGACTGTAGTGCATACATCTGGCTCTAATTAGTCCACTGCTGTGTTCAGCCGAATGACCTCTGCCGGGAACACTCAGAATGAGGTTCTGAGTCATTGCAACATAAGAGCGTTTCAATGCTTTCAAGGCTTCACATTAAGATTTCCAGAATCTTGTAGCCGGAAGGCCTCCAGCTGTTCCGGATGAACATCTTGTAAATCCCCCGTGGTTTCTTGTACACTCGTGATATTTGGCAAGGTTATGCAGCATGCATTGCTGCACAATTGTTCCTGCCTGGCTCTGCGGCCGTTGCAAACATTCAGGCGTGCCAGCCAGATAGGCTGGTCCCCGTAGGACACTGCCAGCCAACTGGGTATATCTGCTTCCCGTTCTACTCATCTGAGTGCTACTGATTCCAGCTTTGACGACTACACTCTACTCAACTGGAGCAGTAAGTTGAACCTCCACTTATGGCACTTTGTGAAAGTGTTGAGAACTAGAGCTCAGTTGTTTGGCACGCCACCACTGTCCATCCAGCACTATGGACGGCACTGCCTACATCTGTCTCTAATTAGTGCACGGTTGTGTTCAGCAGAATGACCTCTGCCGGGAACACTCAGAATGAGGTTCAGATTTATTGCAACATTTGAGCGTTTCACTGTTTTCAAGGCTTCTTAGGAAGGATTCCGGAATCTTGCTGCCGGCAGGCCTCCGGCTGTTCCTGGTGAACATCTCCTTGTAAATCCCCCGTGGTTTCTTTTACACCCGTGAAATTTGGCCAGATTTTGCAGTTTGCATTGCTGCACAATTGCGCCTGCATAGCTCTGCCGTGCTTGCAAACATTTAGGCGTGGGCGCCAGATAGGCTGGTCCCAGTAGGACACTGCCAGAGGACTGGCTATATCTGCGTCACGTTCTTCTCAACTGAGTGCTACTGATTCCAGCTTTGATGGCTACACTCTACTCAATAGGAGCAGTAAGTTGAACCTCAACTTTTGGCACTTTGTGAAAGTGTGGAGAACTAGAGCTCAGTTGTTTGGCCCGCCACCACTGTCCATCCAGAACTATGAAAGGCGCTGCCTATATCTGGCTCTAATTAGTCCACGGTTATGTTCAGCCAAATGACCTCTGCCAGGAACATTCAGAATGAGGTTCTGAGTTACTGTAACATAGGAGCGTTTGACTGCTTTCAAGGCTTCTCAGGCAGAATTCCAGAATGTTGGTGCCGCAGGCCTCGGGATGTTTTGGTGAACATCTCCTTGTAAATCCCCGGTGGTTTCTTGTAAACACGTGAAATTTGGCCAGGTTATGCAGTTTGCATTGCTGCAGAATTGCGTCTGCCTAGGTGTGCCATGGTTGAAAACATTCACGCGTAGCAGCCACATAGGCTGGTCCCCTTAGGACACTGCCAGCGGACTGGGTACATCTCCTTCGCGTTCTTCTCACCTGAGTTCTACTGATTCCAGCTTTGTCGGCTACACTCTACTCACCCGGAGCAGTGAGGTGAACCTCAACTTATGGCACTTTGTGAAAGTGTAGAGAACTAGAGCTCAGTTGTTTGGCACGCCACCACTGTCCCTCCAGCACTCTGACGGCACTGCCTACATCTGTCTCTAATTTGTCCACGGTTGTGTTCAGCCAAATGACCTCTGCCGGGATCATTCAGAATGAGGTTCTGAGTTATTGCAACATAGGAGCGTTTCACTGCTTTCAAGGCTTCTTCGGAAGGATTCCAGAATCTTGCTCCCGGCAGGCCTCCGGCTGTTCCGGGTGAACATCTCCTTGTAAATCCCCCGTGGTTTCTTGTAAACCCGTGAAATTTGGCCAGGTTATGCAGTTTGCAATGCTGCACAATTGCGTTTGCCTAGCTCTGCCGCGGTTGCAAACATTCAGGCATGGGAGCCAGATAGGCTGGTCCCCGTAGGACACTGCCAACGGACTCGATATATCTGCTTACCGTTCTTCTCACCTGAGTGCAACTGATTCCAGCTTTGACAGCTACACTCTACTCAACCGGAACAGTTAGTTGAACCTCAAATTATGGTACTTTGTGAAAGGGTTGAGAACTAGAGCTCAGTTGTTTGGCACGCCACCACTGTCCATCCAGAACTATGGACGGCACTGCCTACATCTGGCTCTAATTAGTCCACGGTTGTGTTCAGCCAGATGAGCTCTGCCGGGAACACTCAGAATGAGGTTCTGAGTTATTGCAACATAGGAGCGTTTCACTGCTTTCAATGCTTCTTAGGAAGGATTACGGAAACTTGCTGCCGGCAGGCTACCGGCTGTTCCGGGTGAACATCTCCTTGTAAATCCCCCGTGGTTTCTTGTACACCCGTGAATTTTGCCCAGGTGATGCAGTTTGAAGTGCTGCACAATCACGCCTGCCTAGCTCTGCCGCGGTTGCAAACATTCAGGCGTGGCAGCCAGATAGGCTGGTCCCAGTAGGACACGGCCAGCGGACTGTGTACATCTGCTTCCAGTTCTTCTCAACTGAGGGCTACTGATTCCAGCTTTGACGGCTCCAATCTACTCAACCGGAGCAGTAAGGTGAACCTCAACTTATGGCACTTTGTGAAAGTGTTGAGAACTAGGGCACAGTTGTTTGGCACGCCACCACTGTCCATCCAGCACTCTGGACAGCACTGCCTACATCTGGCTCTAATTAATCCACGGTTGTGTTCAGCTGAATGACCTCTGCCGGGAACACTCAAAATGAGGTTCTGAGTTATTGCAACATAGGAGCGTTTCACTGCTTTCAAGGCTTCTTAGGAATGATTCCGAAATCTTGCTGCTGGCAGGTCTCCCGCTAGTCCGGGTGAACATTTCCTTGTAAATCCCCCGTGGTTTCTTGTACACCAATTAAATTTGGCCAGGTTATGCAGCTTGCATTGCTGCACAATTGTGCCTGCCTAGCCCTGCCGCGGTTGCAAACATTCAGGCGTGGCAGCCAGATAGGCTGGACCCCGTAGGACACTGCCAGCGGACTGGGTATATCTGCTTCCCGTTCTTCTCACCTGAGTGCTACTGATTCCAGCTTTGACGGCTACACTCTACTCAACAGGAGCAGTAAGTTGAACCTCAACTTATGGCCCTTTGTGAAAGTGTTGAGAACTTGAACTCAGTTGTTTGGCACTCCACCACTGTCCATCCAGCACTCTGGACGGCAATGCCTACATCTGGCTCTAATTAGTCCACGGTTGTGTTCAGCCGAATGACCTATGCCGGGAACACTCAGAATGAAGTTCTGAGTTATTGCAACATAGTAGCGTTTCACTGCTTTCAAGGCTTATTAGAAAGGATTCTGGAATCTTGCTGCCTGCAGGCCTCCTGCTGTTCCGGGTGAACATCTCCTTGTAAATCCCGCGTGGTCTCTTGTACACCCGTGAATTTCGGCCAGGTGATGCAGTTTGAATTGCTGCACAATCATGCCTGCCTAGCTCTGCCGCGGTTGCAAACATTCAGGCGTGGCAGCCAGATAGGCTTGTCCCAGTAGGACACTGCCAGCGAACTGGGTATATCTGCTTCCCGTTCTTCTCACCTGAGTGCTACTGATTCCAGCTTTGACGGCTACAATCTACTCAACGGGAGCAGTAAGTTGAACCTCAACTTATGGCACTTTGTGAAAGTGTTGAGAACGAGAGCTCAGTTGTTTGTCACGCCACCACTGTCCATCCAGCACTATGAAAGGCACTGCATATATCTGCCTCTAATTAGTCCACGGTTGTGTTCAGCTGAATGACCTCTGCCGGGAACACTCAGATTGAGGGTCTGAGTTATTGCAACATTGGAGCGTTTCACTGCTTTCAAGGCTTCACATTAAGATTTCCGGAATCTTGTTGTAGGAAGGCCTCCGGCTGTTCCGGGTGAACATCTCCTTGTAAATCCCCCGTGGTTTCTTGTACACTCGTGATATTTGGCCAGTTATGCAACGTGCATTGCTGCAAAATTGCGCCTGCCTACCTCTGCCGTGGTTGCAAACATTCAGGCGTGGCAGCCAGATATGCTGGTCCCAGTAGGACACTGCCAGCGGACTACGTATATCTGCTTCCCGTTCTTCTCACATGAGTGCTACTGATTCCAGCTTTGACGGCTACACTCTACTCAACTGGAGCAGTAAGTTGAACCTCAACTTATGGCCCTTTGTGAAAGTGTTGAGAACTAGAGCTCAGTTGTTTGGCACGCCACAACTGTCCATCCAGCACTATGGACGGCACTGCATACATCTGCCTCTAATTAGTCCAAGGTTGTGTTCAGCCGAATGACCTCTGCCGGGAACACTCAGAATGAGGTTCTGAGTTATTGCAACATAGGAGCGTTTCACTGCTTTCAAGGCTTCTTAGGAAGGATTCTGGAATCTTGCTGCCGGCATACCTCCGGTTCTTCCGGGTGAGCATCTCCTTGAAAATCGCCCGTGGTTTCTTTTACACACGTGAATTTTGGGCAGGTTATGCAGTTTGCATTGTTGCACAAGTTGCGCCTGCCTAGCTCTGCCGCGGTTGCAAACATTCAGGTATGGCAGCCAGATAGGCTGGTCCCCGTAGGACACTGCAAGCATACTGGGTATATCTGCTTCCCTTTCTTCTCATCTGAGTGCTACTGATTCCAGCTTTGGCGGCTACACTGTACTCAACCGGAGCAGTAAGTTGAACTTCCACTAATGGCATTTTGTGAAAATGTTGATAACTAGAGCTCAGTTGTTTGGCACGCCACCACTGTCCCTCCAGCACTGTGGACGGCACTGCCTACATCTGGCTCCAATTAGTCCAAGGTTGTGTTCAGCCGAATGACCTCTGCGGGGAACACTCAGAATGAGGTTCAGAGTTATTGCAACATAGGAGCGTTTCACTGCTTTCAAGGCTTCTCAGGCAGAATTCCAGAATGTTGGTGCCGGCAGGCCTCGGGGTGTTCCGGGTGAATATCTCCACGTAAATCCCCCGTGGTTTCTTGTACACCAGTGAAATTTGGCCAGGTTATGCAGTTTGCATTGCTGCACAATTGAGTCTCCCTAGCTCTGCCGCGGTTGCAATCATTCAGGCGTGGCAGCCAGATAGGCTGATCCCCGTAGGACACTGCGAGCGGGTTGGGTATATCTGCTTCCCGTTCTTCTCACCTGAGTGCTACTGATTCCAGCTTTGACGGCTACACTCTTCTCAGCCGGAGCAGTATGTTGAACCTCAACTTATGGCACTTTTTGAAAGTGTTGAGAATTACTGCTCAGTTGTTTGGCACGCCAGCACAGTCCATCCAGCACTATTGACGGCACTGCCTACATTTGGCTCTAATTAGTGCACGGTTGTGTTCAGCCAAATGACCTCTGCCCAGAAAACTCAGAATGAGGTTCTGAGTTACTGCAACATAGGAGCGTTTCACTGCTTTCAAGGCTTCTTAGGAAGAATTACGGAATCTTGCTGCCGGCAGGCCTCCAGGTTTTCCGGGTGAACATCTCCTTGTGAATCCCCGTGGTTTCATGTACACCCGTGAAATTTGGCCAGGTTATGCAGTTTGTATTGCTTCACAATTGCTGCCGTCAGTCCTCCGGCTGTTTCCGGTGAAAATCTCCTTGTAAATCCCCCGTGGTTTCTTGTACACCCGTGAAATTTGGCCACGTTATGCAGTTTGCATTGCTGCACAATTGTGCCTGTCTAGCTCTGCCACGGTTGCAAACATTCAGGCATGGCAGCCAGATAGGCTGGTCCCCGTAGGACACTGCCAGCGGACTGGGTATATCTGCTTCCCGTTCTCACCTGAGTGCTACTGATTCCAGCTTTGACGGCTACACTCTACTCAACGGGAGCAGTAAGTTGGACCTCAACTGATGGCAATTTGTGAAAGTGTTGAGAACTTGAGCTCTGTTGTTTGGCCCGCCACCACTGTCCATCCAGCACTATGGATGGCACTGCCTACATCTGGCTCTAATTAGTCCACGGTTGTGTTCAGCCGAATGACCTCTGCGGGAACACTCAGAATGAGGTTCTGAGTTACTGCAACATAGGAGCATTTCACTGCTTTCAAGGCTTCTTCGAAAGAATTCCGGAATCTTGCTGGCGGCAGGCCTCGGGCTGTTTCGGGTGAACATCTCCTCATAAATCCCCCGTGGTTTCTTGTACAACCCTAAAATTTGGCCAGGTTATGCAGTTTGCATTGTTGCACAATTGGGCCTGCCTAGCTCTGTGGCGGTTGCAAACATTCAGGCGTGGAAGCCAGATAGGCTGGTCCCGGTAGGATACTGCCAGCGTACTGGGTATATCTGTTTCACGTTCTTCTCACCTGAGTGCTACCGATTCCAGCATTGACGGCTACACTCTACTCAACCGTAGCACTGAGTTGAATGTCAACTTATGGCACTTTGTGAAAGTTTTGAGAACTAGAGCTCAGTTGTTTGGCACGCCACCACTGTCCATCGAGCATTATGGACAGCACTGCCTACATCTGGCTCTAATTACTCCAAGGTTGTGTTCAGCCGAATGACCTCTGCCGGGAAAACTCAGAATGAAGTTCTGAGATATTGAAACATAGGAGCATTTCACTGCTTTCAAGGCTTCTTAGGAAGAATTCAGGAATCTTGCTGCAGCCAGGCCTCCGGCTGTTCCGGGTGAACATCTCCTGGTAAATCCCCCTTGGTTTCTTGTACACCCGTGAAATTTGGCCAGGTTATGCAGTTTGCATTAATGCACAATTGCGCCTACATAGGTCTCTCACGGTTGCAAACATTCAGGCCTGGCAGCCAGATAGGCTGGTCCCCGTAGGACACTGCCAGCGGACTGGGTGTATCAGCTTCCCGTTCTTCTGACCTGAGTACTACTGATTCCAGCTTTGACGGCTACACTCTACTTAACCGGAGCAGTAAGTTGAACCTCACTTTATTGCACTTTGTGAAAGTGTTGAGAACTAGAGCTCAGTTGTTTGGCACACCACCACTGTCCATCCAGCCCGGTGGCAGGAACTGCCTACCTCTGGCTCTAATTAGTCCACGGTTGTGTTCAGCCGCATGACCTCTGCTGGGAACAATCAGAACGAGGTTATGAGTTACTGCAACATAGGAGCGTTTCAGTGCTTTCAAGGCTTCTTAGGAAGAATTCCGGAATGTTGTTGCCGGCAGGCCTCAAGCTGTTCCGGGTGAACATCTCCTTTTAAATCCTCCGTGGTTACTTGTACACACGTGAAATTTGGCCAGGTTATGCAGTTTGCATTGCTGCACTATTGTGTTAGCCTAGCTCTGCCGCACTTGCAAACATTCAGGCAAGGCAGCCAGAAAGGCTGGTCCCCGTGGCACACTGCCAGTGGACTGTGTATATCTGCTATCCGTTATCCTCACCTGAGTGCTGCTGATTCCAGCTTTGAGGGCTAAACTCTACTCAACCGGAGCAGAAAGTTGAACCTCAACTTATGGCACTTTGTGAAAGTGTTGAGAATTAGAGCTCAGTTGTTTGGCACGCCACCACTGTCCATCCAGCACTATGGACGTCACTGCCTACCTCTGGCTCTAATTAGTCCAAGGTTGTGTTCAGCCTAATGACCTCTGCCGGGAACACTCAGAATGAGGTTCTGAGTTATTGCAACATAGGGGCGTTTCACTGCTTTCAAGGTTTCTTCAGAAGAAATCCGAAATCTTGCTGGCGGCAGGCCTTTGGCTGTTCCGGGTGAACATCTCCTTGTAAATCCTCCGTGGTTTATTGAACACCCGTGAAATTTGGCCAGGTTATGCAGTTTGCATTGCTTCACAATTGCGCCTGCCTAGCTCAACTGCAGTTGCAAACATTCAGGCCTGGCAGCCATTTGGCTGGTCCACGTAGGACACTGCCAGCGGACTGGGTATATCTGCTTCCCGTCCTCACCTGAGTGCTACTGATTCCAGCTTTGACGGCTACACTCTACTCAACCGGAGCAGTAAGTTGAACCTCAACTGATGGCAATTTGTGAAAGTGTTGAGAACTAGAGCTCAGTTGTTTGGCCCGCCACCACTGTCCCTCCAGCACTATGGACGGCACTGCCTACATCTGGCTCTAATTAGTCCACGGTTGTGTTCAGCCGAATGAACTCTCCCGGGAACACTCACAATGAGATACTGAGTTATTGCAACGTAGGACCGTTTCACTGCTTTCAAGGATTCTTAGGAAGAATTCCGGAATATTGCTACTGTCAATCCTCCGGCTGTTTCCGGTGAACATCTCCTTGTAAATTCCCCGTGGTTTCTTGTACACCCGTGAAATTTGGCCAGGTTATGCAGTTTTCATTGCTGCACAATTGCGCCTGCCTAGCTCTGCCTCGGATGCAAACATTCAGGCGTGGCAGCCAGATAGGCTGTTCCTCGTAGGACACTGCCAGCGGACTGGGTATATCTGCTTCCCGTTCTTCTCACCTGAGTGCTACTGATTCCAGTTTGACGGCTACACTCTACTCAACTGAAGCAGTAACCTGAACCTCAACTTATGGCACTTTGTGAAAGTGTTGAGAACTAGAGCTCAGTTCTTTGGCATGCCACCACTGTCCATCCAGCACTATGGACGGCACTGCCTACATCTTGCTCTAATTAGTCCACGGTTGTGTTCATCCGATGACCTCTGCCGGGAACACTCAGAATGAGGATCTGAGTTGTTGCAACCTAGGAGCGTTCCACTGCTTTCAAGGCTTCTTCGGAAGAATTCCGGAAACTTGCTGCCAGCTGGCCTCAAGCTGTTCCGGGTGAACATCTCCTTGTAAATCCCCCTTGGTTTCTTGTACACCTGTGAAATTTGGCCACGTTATGCAGTTTGCATTGCTGCACAATTGCGCCTGCCTAGCTCTGCAGCGGTTCCAAATACTCAGGCGTGGCAGCCAGATAGGCTGGTCTCCGTAAGACACTGCCAGCTCATTGGGTATATCTGCTTCCCATTCTTCTCACCTGAGTGCTACCGATTCCAGCTTTGACTGCTACACTCTACTCAACCGGAGCAGTAAGGTGAACTTCAACTTATGGCACTTTGTGAAAGTGTTGAGAACTAGAATTCAGTTGTTTGGCACGCCACCACTGTCCATCAAGCACTATGGAAGGAACTGCCTACATCTGGCTCTAATTAGTCCACGGTTGTGTTCAGCCGAATGACCTCTGCCGGGAACAATGAGAACGAGGTTATGAGTTACTGCAACATAGGAGCGTTTCAGTGCTTTCAAGGATTCTTAGGAAGAATTTCGGAATGTTGTTGCCGGCAGGCCTCAAGCTGTTCCGGGTGAACATCTCATTGTAAATACTCCGTGGTTTCTGGTATACACGTGAAATTTGTCCAGGTTATGCAGTTTGCATTGCTGCACAATTGCGCCTGCCTAGCTCTGCGGCAGTTGCAAACATTGAGGCGTGGAAGTGAGATAGGCTGGTCCCCGTAGGACACTGCCAGCGGACTGGGTATATCTGCTTCCCGTTCTTCTCACCTGAGTGCTACTGATTCCAGCTTTGACGGCTACACTCTATTCAACCGGAGCAGTGAGTTGAACGTCAACTGATGTCACTTTGTGAAAGTTTTGAGAACTAGAGTTCAGTTGTTTGTCACGCCACCACTGTCCATCCAGCACTATGGACGGCACTGCCTACATCTGGCTCTAATTACTCCACGTTTGTGTTCAGCCAAATAACCTCTGCGGGAAAAACTCAGAATGAGGTTCTGAGTTATTGCAACATATGACCATTTCACTGCTTTCAAGGATTCTTAGGAAGAATTCCGGAATCTTGCTGCCCGCAGGACTCTGGTAGTTCCGGGGGAACATCTCCTTGTAAATCCCCCGTGGTTTCTTGTACACACGTGAAATTTTCCAGGTTATGCAGTTTGCATTGCTGCACAATTGCACCAGTCTAGCTCTGCTGCTGTTGCAAAAATTCAGGCGTGGCAGCCAGATAGGCTGGTCCACGTGGGATACTGCCAGCAGACTGGGTATATCTGCTTCCCGTTCTTCTCACCTGAGTGCTACTGATTCCAGCTTTGACGGTTCACTCTTCTCAACCTGAGTAGTAAGTGGAACCTCAACTTATGGCACTTTGTGAACTTGTTGAGAACTAGAGCTCAGTTATTTGGCACGCCACCACTGTCCATACAGCATTATGGACGGCACTGCCTACATCTGGCTCTAATTAGTCCACGGTTGTGTTCAGCCGAATGAACTCTGCGGGAACACTCAGAATGAGGTTCTGAGTTACTGCAACATAGGAGCGTTTCACTGCTTTCAAGGCTTCTTAGGAAGAATTCCGGAAACCTGCTGCCGGCAGGCCTCCAGTGTTTCCGGGTGAATATCTCCTTGTAAATCCTCCGTGGTTTCTTGTACACCCGTAAAATTTTGCCAGGTTATGCAGTTTGCATTGCTGCACAATTACGCCTGCCTAGCTCTGCCGCGGTTGCAAACATTCAGGCGTGGCAGCCAGATAGGCTGGTCCCCGTAGAACACTGCAAGAAGACTGGGTATACCTGCTTCCCGTTCTTCTCAACTGAGTGCTACTGATTCCAGCTTTGACGGCTACACTCTACTCAACCGGAGCAGTACGTTGAACCCCAACTTATGGCACTTTGTGAAAGTGTTGAGAACAAGAGCTCAGTTGTTAGGCACGCCGCCACTGTCCATCCAGCTCTATGGACGGCACTGCCTACATCTGGCTCTAATTAGTCCACGGTTGTGTTCAGCCGAATCACCTCTGCCAGGAACACTCAGAATAAGTTTCTGAGTTATTGCAACATAGGAGCGTTTCACTGCTTTCAAGGCTTCTTAGGAAGAATTCCGGAATGTTGATGCCGGCAGGCCTCCGGATTTTCAGGGTGAACCTCTCCTTGCAAATCCCCCGTGGTTTCTTGTACACCCGTAAAATTTGGCCAGGTGATGCAGTTTGCATTGCTGCACAATTGTGCCTGCCTAGCTCTGCCGCGGTTGCAAACATTCAGGCGTGGCAGCCAGATAGGCTGGTCCCATAGGACACTGCCAGCTCATTGGGTATATCTGCTTCGCGTTCTCACCTGAGTGCTACTGATTCCAGCTTTGATGGCTAAACTCTACTCAACCGGAGCAGAAAGTTGAACCTCAACTTATGGCACTTTGTGAAAGTGTTGAGAACTAGAGCTCAGTTGTTAGGCACGCCACCACTGTCCATACAGCATTATGGACGGCACTGCCTACATCTGGCTCTAATTAGTCCACGGTTGTGTTCAGCCGAATGAACTCTGCCGGGAACACCAGAATGAGGTTCTGAGTTATTGCAACCTAGGTGCGTTCCACTGCTTTCAAGGCTTCTTCAGAAGAATTCCGTAATCTTGCTGCCGGCAGGCTTCCGGCTCTTTCGGGTGAACATCTCCTTGTAAATCCCCCGTGGTTTCTTGTACACCCGTGAAATTTGGCCAGGTTATGCAGTTTGCCTTGCTGCAATATTGCGCCTGCCTAGCTCTGCCGCGGTTGCAAACATTCAGGCGTGGCAGCCAGATAGGCTGGTCCCCGTAGGACACTGACAGTGGATTGGGTATATCTGCGTCATGTTTTTCTCACCTGAGTGGTACTGAATACATCAATGATGGCTACACTCTACTCAACCGGAGCAGTAAGTTGAACCTAAACTGATGGCACTTTTTGAAAGTGTTGAGAACTAGAGCTCAGTTGTTTGGCACGCCACCACTGTCCATCCAGCACTATGGATGGCACTGCCTACATCTGGATCTAATTAGTCCATGGTTGGGTTCAGCCGAATGACCTCTGCCGGGAACACTCAGAATCAGTTTCTGAGTTATTGCAACATAGGAGGGTTTGACTACTTTCAAGGTTTCTTGGGAAGAATTCCAGAATCTTGCTGCCGGCAGGCCTACGGGTGTTCCGGGTGAAAATCTCCTTGTAAGTCCTCCGTGGTTTCTTGTACACCCATGAAATTTGGCCAGGTTATGCAGTTTGCATTGCTGCACAATATTGCGCCTGCATAGCTCTGCCGCGGTTTCAAACATTCAGGCCTGGCAGCCAGATAGGCTGGTCTCCGTAGGACACTGCCAGCTAACTGGGTATATCTGCTTCCCGTTCTTCTTACCTGAGTGCTACTGATTCTAGTTTTGACGGCTACACTCTACTCAACCGGAGCAGTGAGTTGAACCTCAACTGATGGCACTTTGTGAAAGTGTTGAGAATTAGAGCTCAGTTGTTTGGCACGCCACCACTGTCCATCCAGCACTATGGACGGCACTGCCTACATCTGTCTCTAATTAGTCCACCCTTGTGTTCAGCCGAATGACCTCTGCCGGAAACACTCAGAATGAGGTTCTGAGTTATTGCAACATAGGAGCGTTTCAGTACTTTCACGGCTTCTTAGGAAGAATTCCGGAATATTACTGATGGCAGGCCTCCGGCTGTTCCTGGTGAACATCTCCTTGTAAATCCCCCGTTTATTCTTGTACACCCGGGAAATTTGGCCAGGTTATGCAGCTTGCATTGCTGCACAATTGCGCCTGCCAAGCTCTGCCCTGGTTGCAAACATTCATGCATGGCAGCCAGATAGGCTGGTCCCCGTAGGACACTGCCAGCTGACTGGATATATCAGCTTCCCGTTTTTCTGACCTGAGTACTACTGATTCCAGCTTTGACGGCTACACTCTACTCATCCGGAGCAGTAAGTTGAACCTCAACTTATGGCACTTTGTGAAAGGTTTGAGAACTAGAGCTCAGTTGTTTGGCACGCCACCACTGTCCATCCAGGACTATGAACGGCCCTGCATTTATCTGGCTCTAATTAGTCAAAGGTTGTGTTCAGCTGAATGACCTCTGCCGGGAACCCTCAGAATGAGGTTCAGTGTTATTGCAACATAGGAGCGTTTCATTCCTTTCAAGGCTTCTTAGGAAGGATTCCGGAATCTTGCTGCAGGCAGGCTTCCAGCTTTTCCTGGTGAACATCTCCTTGTAAATCCGCTGTGGTTTCTTGTACACCCGTGAATTTTGGCCAGGTGATGCAGTTTGAATTGCTGCACAATTGTGCCTCCCTAGCTCTGCCACTGTTGCAAACACTCATTCGTGGCAGCCAGATAGGCTGTTCTCAGTAGGACACTGCCAGCGGACTGGGTATATCTGCTTCCCGTTCTTCTCACCTGAGTGCTACGGATTCCAGCTTTGACGGCTAGAATCTACTCAACCGGAGCAGTAAGTTGAACATCAACTTGTGGCACTTTGTGAAAGTGTTGAGAACTAGGGCTCAGTTGTTGGCACGCCACCACTGCCCATCCAGCACTCTGGACAGCACTGCCTACATCTGGCTCTAATTAATCCACGATTGTGTTCAGCTGAATGACCTCTGCCGGGAACACTCAAAATGAGGTTCTGAGTTATTTCCACATAGGAGCATTTCACTGCTTTCAAGGCTTCTTAGGAATGATTCCGCAATGTTGCTGCCGGCAGGCCTCCGGCTGTTTTGGGTGAACATCTCCTTGTAAATCCCCCGAGGTTTCTTGTACAACCATGAAATTTGGCCAGGTTATGCAGATTGCATTGCTGCACAAATGCGCCTGAGCATCTCTGCTGCAGTTGCAAACATTCAGGCGTGGCAGCCAGATAAGCTGGTCCCCGTAGGATACTGCCAGCGGACTGGGTATATCTGCTTCCCGTTCTTCTCACCTGAGTGCTACTGATTCCAGCTTTGAGGGCTACACTCTACTCAACCGTAGCAGTAAGTTGATCCTCACTTTTGGCACTTTGTGAAAGTGTTGAGAACTAGAGTGCAGTTGTATGGCACGCCACCACTGTCCATCCAGCACTATGGACGGCACTGCCTACATTGGGCTCTAATTATTCCATGGTTGTGTTCAGCGGAATAATATCTGTCGGGAACACTCAGAATGAGGTTGTGAGTTATTGCAACATAGGAGCGTTTCTCTGTTTTCAAGGCTTCTTAGGAAGGACTCCGGAATCTTACAGCCGGCAGGCCTCCATCTGTTCCGGGTGAACATCTACTTGTAAATCCTCCATGGATTCTTGTACACCCGTGAAATTTGGCCAGGTTATGCAGGTTGAATTGCTGCACAATTGTGCATTCCTATCTCTGCCGCGGTTGCAAACATTCAGTCGCGGCAGCCAGATATGCTGGTCCCAGTAGGACACTGCCAGCGGACTACGTATATCTGCTTCCCGTTCTTCTCACCTGAGTGCTACTGATTCCAGTTTTGACGGCTACACTCTACTCAACTGGAGCAGTAAGTTGAACCTCAACTTATGGCCCTTTGTGAAAGTGTTGAGAATTAGAGCTCAGTTGTTTGGCACGCCACAACTGTCCATCCAGTACTATGGACGGCACTGCATACATCTGCCTCTAATTAGTCCAAGGTTGTGTTCAGCCGAATGACCTCTGCCGGGAACACTCAGAATGAGGTTCTGAGTTATTGCAACATAGGAGCGTTTCACTGCTTTCAAGGCTTCTTAGGAAGGATTCTGGAATCTTCCTGCCGGCATACCACCGGCTCTTCCGGGTGAACATCTCCTTGAAAATCGCCCGTGGTTTCTTTTACACACATGAAATTTGGGCAGGTTATGCAGTTTGCATTGTTGCACAATTGCGCCTGCCTAGCTCTGCCGCGGTTGCAAACATTCAGGTATGGCAGCCAGATAGGCTAGTCCCCGTAGGACACTGCAAGCGGACTGGGTATATCTGCTTCCCGATCTTCTCACCTGAGTGCTACTGATTCCAGCTTTGGCGGCTACACTGTACTCAACCGGAGCAGTAAGTTGAACTTCCACTAATGGCATTTTGTGAAAATGTTGATAACTAGAGCTCAGTTGTTTGGCACGCCACCACTGTCCCTCCAGCACTGTGGACGGCACTGCCTACATCTGGCTCTAATTAGTCCAAGGTTGTGTTCAGCCGAATGACCTCTGCCGGGAACACTCAGAATGAGGTTCAGAGTTATTGCAACATAGGAGCGTTTCACTGCTTTCAAGGCTTCTCAGGCAGAATTCCAGAATGTTGGTGCCGGCAGGCCTCGGGCTTTTCCGGGTGAATATCTCCTTGTAAATCCCCCGTGGTTTCTTGTACACCAGTGAAATTTGGCCAGGTTATGCAGTTTGAATTGCTGCACAATTGAGTCTCCCTAGCTCTGCCGCGGTTGCAATCATTCAGTCGTGGCAGCCAGATAGGCTGATCCCCGTAGGACACTGCGAGCAGGTTGGGTATATCTGCTTCCCGTTCTTCTCACCTGAGTGCTACTGATTCCAGCTTTGACGGCTACACTCTACTCAGCCGGAACAGTAAGTTGAACCTCGACTTATGGCACTTTTTGAAAGTGTTGAGAATTACAGCTCAGTTGTTTGGCACGCCAGCACAGTCCATCCAGCACTATTGACGGCACTGCCTACATTTGGCTCTAATTAGTGCACTGTTGTGTTCAGACAAATGACCTCTGCCCAGAAAACTCAGAATGAGGTTCTGAGTTACTGCAACATAGGAGCGTTTCACTGCTTTCAAGGCTTCTTAGGAAGAATTACGGAATCTTGCTGCCGGTAGGCCTCCGGGATTTCCGGGAGAACATCTCCTTGTAAATCCCCGTGGTTTCGTGTACACCCGTGAAATTTGGCCAGGTTATGCAGTTTGCATTGCTTCCCAATTGCTGCTGTCAGTCCTCCGGCTGTTTCCGGTGAAAATCTCCTTGTAAATCCCCCGTGGTTTCTTGTACACCCGTGAAATTTGGCCACGTTATGCAGTTTGCATTGCTGCACAATTGTGCCTGCCTAGCTCTGCCGCGGTTGCAAACATTCACGTATGGCAGCCAGATAGGCTGGTCCCAGTAGGACACTGACAGCGGACTGGGTATATCTGCTTCCCGTTCTCACCTGAGTGCTACTGATTCCAGATTTGACGGCTACACTCTACTCAACGGGAGCAGTAAGTTGGACCTCAACTGATGGCAATTTGTGAAAGTGTTGAGAACTTGAGCTCTGTTGTTTGGCCCGCCAGCACTGTCTATCCAGCACTATGGACGGCACTGCCTACATCTGGCTCTAATTAGTCCACGTTTGTGTTCAGCCGAATGACCTCTGCGGGAACACTCAGAATGAGGTTCTGAGTTACTGCAACATAGGAGCATTTCACTGCTTTCAAGGCTTCTTCGAAAGAATTCCGGAATCTTGCTGGCGGCAGGCCTCGGGCTGTTTCGGGTGAACATCTCCTCATAAATCCCCCGTGGTTTCTTGTACAACCCTAAAATTTGGCCAGGTTATGCAGTTTGCATTGCTGCACAATTGGGCCTGCCTAGCTATGTGGCGGTTGCAAACATTCAGGCGTGGAAGCCAGATACGCTGGTCCCCGTAGGATACTGCCAGCGTACTGGGTATATCTGCTTCCCGTTCTTCTCACCTGAGTGCTACCGATTCCAGCATTGACGGCTACACTCTACTCAACCGGAGCAGTGATTTGAATGTCAACTTATGGCACTTTGTGAAAGTTTTGAGAACTAGAGCTCAGTTGTTTGGCACGCCACCACTGTCCATCGAGCATTATGGACAGCACTGCTTACATCTGGCTCTAATTACTCCAAGGTTGTGTTCAGCCGAATGACCTCTGCCGGGAAAACTCAGAATGAAGTTCTGAGATATTGAAACATAGGAGCATTTCACTGCTTTCAAGGCTTCTTAGGAAGAATTCAGTAATCTTGGTGCAGCCAGGCCTCCGGCTGTTCCGGGTGAACAACTCCTGGTAAATCCCCTTGGTTTCTTGTACACCCGTGAAATTTGGCCAGGTTATGCAGTTTGAATCAATGCACAATTGCACCTACCTAGGTCTCTCACGTTTGCAAACATTCAGGCGTGGCATCCAGATAGGCTGGTCCCCGTAGGACACTGCCAGCGGACTGGGTATATCAGCTTCCCATTGTTCTGACCTGAGTACTACTGATTCCAGCTTTGACGGCTACACTCTACTTAACCGGAGCAGTAAGTTGAACCTCAATTTATGGCACTTTGTGAAAATGTTGAGAACTAGAGCTCAGTTGTTTGGCACACCACCACTGTCCATCAAGCACGATGGACGGCACTGCCTACATCTGGCTCTAATTAGTCCACGGTTGTGTTCAGCCGAATGACCTTTGCCGGGGACGCCAGAATGAGGTTCTGAGTTTTTGCAACCTAAGAGCGTTCCACTGCTTTCAAGGCTTCTTCCGAAGAATTCCGGAATCTTGCTGCCGGCAGGCCTCCGGCTGTTCCGGGTGAACATCTCCTTGTAAATCCCCCGTGGTTTCTTGTACACCTGTGAAATTTGGCCAGGTTATGCAGTTTGCATTGCTGCACAATGGCGCCTGCCTAGCTCTGCCGTGGTTGCAAACATTCCGGCGTGGCAGCAAGATAGGCTGGTCCCCGTAGGACACTGCCAGCTAACTGGGTATATCTGCTTCCCATTCTTCACACCAGAGTGCTACTGATTCCAGATTTGACTGCTACACTCTACTCAACCGGAGCAGTAAGTTGAACCTCAACTTATGGCACTTTGTGAAAGTGTTGAGAACTAGAGCTCAGTTGTTTGACACGCCACCACTGTCCATCGAGCACTATGGAAGGAACTGCCTACATATGGCTCTAATTAGTCCACGGTTGTGTTCAGCCGAATGACCTCTGCTGGGAACAATCAGAACGAAGTTATGAGTTACTGCAACATAGGAGCGTTTCAGTGCTTTCAAGGCTTCTTAGGAAGAATTCCGGAATGTTGTTGCCGGCAGGCCTCAAGCTGTTCCTGGTGAACATCTCCTTTTAAATCCTCCGTGGTTACTTGTACACACGTGAAATTTGGCCAGGTTATGCAGTTTGCATTGCTGCACTATTGTGTTAGCCTAGCTCTGCCGCACTTGCAAACATTCAGGCAAGGCAGCCAGAAAGGCTGGTCCCCGTGGGACACTGCCAGTGGACTGTGTATATCTGCTATCCGTTATCCTCACCTGAGTGCTGCTGATTCCAGCTTTGAGGGCTACACTCTACTCAACCGGTGCAGTTAGTTGAACCTCAACTGATGGCACTTTGTGAAAATGTTGAGAACTAGAGCTCAGTTGTTTGGTACGCCACCACTATCCATCCATCACTGTGGACGGCACTGCCTACATCTGGCTCAAATTAGTCCATGGTTGTGTTCAGCCGAATGACCTCTGCTGGGAACACTGAGAATGAGGGTCTGAGTTATTGCAACATAGGAGCGTTTCACTGCTTTCAAGGCTTCTTAGGAAGAATTCCAGAATGTTGCTGCCGGCAGGCCTCCGGCTGTTCCGGGTGAACATCTCCTTGTAAATCCCCCGTGGTTTCTTGTACACCCGTGAAATTTGGCCAGGTTATGCAGTTTGCCTTGCTGAACAATTGCGCCAGCCTAGCTGTGCCGCGGTTGCAAACATTCAGGCGTGGCAGCCAGATAGGCTGGTCCCCGTAGGACACTGCCAGCGGACTGGGTATATCTGCTTCCCGTTCTTCTCACCTGAGTGTTACTGATTCCAGGTTTGACGGCTACACTCTACTCAACGGAAGCAGTAAGCTGAACCTCAACTTATGGCACTTTGTGAAAGTGTTGAGAACTAGAGCTCAGTTCTTTGGCATGCCACCACTGTCCATCTAGCACTATGTACGGCACTGCCTACATCTGGCTCTAATTAATCCACGGTTGTGTTCAGCCGATGACCTCTGCCGGGAACACTCAGAATGAGATTCTGAGTTATTGCAACATAGGAGCGTTTCAATGATTTGAAGGCTACTTAGGAGGATTCCGTAACCTTGCTGCCGGATCGCCGCCGGCTGTTCCGGGTGAACATCTCCTTGTAAATCACCTGTGGTTTTTATACACCCGTAAAATTTGTCCTGGTTATGCAGGTTGCATTGCTACACAATTGGGCCTGCCTAGCTCTGCCGTGGTTGCAAACATTCAGTTGTGGCAGCCAGATAGGCTGGTCCCCGTAGGACACTGCCAACGGACTGGGTAGACCTGCTTCCCGTTCTTTACACCTGAGTGGTACTGATTCCAGCTTTGACGGCTACACTCTACTCACCCGGAGCAGTAAGTTGAACCCCAACTTATGGCACTTTGTGAAAGTGTTGACAACAAGAGCGCAGTTGTTAGGCATACCACCACTGTCCATCGAGTACTATGGATGGCATTGCCTACATCTGGCTCTAATTAGTCCACCGTTGTGTTCAGCCAAATGACCTCTGCCGGGAACACTCAGAATGATGTTCTGAGTTATTGCAACATAGGACCGTTTCACTGTTTTCAAGGATTCTTAGGAAGAATTCCGGAATCTTGCTGCCCGCAGGACTCCGGCAGTTCCGGGTGAACATCTCCTTGTAAATCCCCTGTGGTTTCTTGTACACCCGTGAAATTTGGCCAGGTTATGCAGTTTGCATTGCTGCACAATTGCGCCAGTCTAGCTCTGCTGCGGTTGCAAACATTCAGGCGTGGCAGCCAGATAGGCTGGTCCACGTAGGACACTGCCAGCGGACTGGGTATATCTGCTTCCCGTTCTTCTGAACTGAGTGCTACTGATTCCAGCTTTGATGGCTAAACTCTACTCAACCGGAGCAGAAAGTTGAACCTCAACTTATGGCACTTTGTGAAAGTGTTGAGAACTAGAGCTCAGTTGTTTGGCACGCCACTACTGTCCATCAAGCACTATGGACGGCAATGCATATATCTGGCTCTAATGACTCCACGGTTGTGTTCAGCCGAATGACCTCTGCCGGGAACACTCAGAATGAGGTTCTGAGTTACTGCAACATAGGAGCGTTTCAGTACTTTCAGGGCTTCTTAGGAAGAATTCCGGAATCTTACTGATGGCAGGCCTCCGACTGTTCCGAGTAAACATCACTTTGTAAATTCCCCGCGGATTCTTGTACACCCGTGAAATTTGGCCAGGTTATGCAGTTTGCATTGCTGCACAATTGCGCCTGCCTACCTCTGCCGCGGTTGCAAACATTCAGGCGTGGCAGCCAGATAGGCTGGTCCCCGTAAGACACTGCCAGGGGACTGGGTATATCTGCTTCCCGTTCTTCTCTCCTGAGTGCTACTGATTCCAGCTTTGACGGTTACACTCTACTCAACAGGAGGAGTAAGTTGAACCGCACCTTATGGCACTTTGTGAAAGTGTTGAGAACTAGAGCTCAGATGTTTTTTCACACCACCACTGTCCATCCAGCACTATGGACGGCACTGCTTACATAAGGCTCAAATTAGTCCATGGTTGTGTTCAGCCGAATGACCTCTGCCGGAAACACTCAGAATGAGTTTCTTAGTTATTGCAACATAGGTGCGTTTCACTGCTTTCAAGGCTTCTCAGGCAGAATTCCAGAATGTTGGTGCAGGCAGGCCTCCGGCAGTTCCGGGTAAACATCTCCTTTTAAATCCCCCGTGGTTTCTTGTAAACCCGTGCAATTTGGCCAGGTTATGCAGTATGCATTGCTGCACAATTGCGCCTGCCTAGCTCTGCCGCGGATCAAAACATTCAGGCGTGGCAGCCAGAAGGCTAGTCCTCGTAGGACACTGCCAGCGAACTGGGTATATCTGCTTCCCGTTCTTCTCACCTGAGTGCTACTGATTCCAGCTTTGACGGTTACACTCTACTCAACCGGGGGAGTAAGGTGAACCGCACCTTATGGCACTTTGTGAAAGTGTTGAGAACTAGAGCTCAGATGTTTTTTCACACCACCACTGTCCATCCAGCACTATGGACGGCACTTCATATATCTGGCTCTAATGAGTCCACGGTAGTGTTCAGCCAAATGACCTCTGCCGGGAACACTCAGAATGAGGTTCTGAGTTACAGCAACATAGGAGCGTTTCAGTCCTTTCACGGATTCTTAGGAAGTATTCCAGAATCTTACTGATGGCAGGCCTCCGGCTGTTCCGAGTGAACATCTCCTTGTAAATCCCCCGCGGATTCTTGTACACCCGTGAAATTTGGCCAGGTGATGCAGTTTGCATTGCTGCACAATTGTGCCTGCCTAGGTCTGCCGCGGATGCAAACATTCAGGCGTGGAAGCCTGATAGGCTGGTCCCCGTAGGACACTGCCAGCGGAATGGGTATATCTTCTTCCCGTTCTTCTCAGCTGAGTGCTACTGATTCCAGCTTTGAAGGCTTCACTCTACTCAACCGGAGCAGTAAGTTGAACCACAACTTATGGTACTTTGTGAAAGTGTTGAGAACTAGTGCTCTGTTGTTTTGCACGTCACCACTGTCCATCCAGCACTATGGACTGCACTGCCTACATCTGGCTCTAATTAGTCCACGGTTGTGTTCATCCGAATGACCTCTGCCAGGAAGACTCAGAATGAGGTTCTGAGTTATTACATCATAGGAGCGTTTCACTGCTTTCAAGGCTTCTCAGGCAGAATTCCAGAATATTGGTGCCTGCAGGCCTACGGCAGTTCTGGGTAACCATCTCCTTGTAAATCCCCCGTGGTTTCCTGTACACCCGTGAAATTTGGCCAGGTTATGCAGTTTGCATTGCTGCACAATTGCGCCTGCCTAGCTCTGCCGCGGTTGCAAACATTCAGGTTTGGCAGCCAGATAGGCTGGTCCCCGTAGGACACTGCCAGCGGACTGGGTATATCTGCTTCCCGTTCTTCTCTCCTGAGTGCTACTAATTCCAGCTTTGAAGGCTACACTCTACTCAACCGGAGCAGTAAGTTGAACCTGAACTTATGGCACTTTGTGAAAGTGTTGAGAACTAGAGCTCAGTTGTTTGGCACACCACCACACTCCATCCAGCACTATGGACGGCATTGCCTACATCTTGCTCTAGTTAGTCCACGGTTGTGTTCAGCCGAATGACCTCTGCCGGGAACACTCAGAATGAGGTTCTGAGTTATAGCAACATAGGAGCGTTTCACGGCTTCAAGGCTTCTCAGGCAGAATTCCAGAATGTTGGTGCCGTCAGGCCACCGGCTGTTCCGGGTGAACATATCCTTGTAAATCCCCCGTCGTTTATTGTACACCCATGAAATTTGGCCAGGTCATGCAGTATGCATTGCTGCACAATTGCGCCTGCCTAGCTCTGCCGCGTTTGCAATCATTCAGGCGTGGCAGCCAAATAGGCTGGTCCCCGTTGGACACTGCCGGCGGACTGGGTATATCTGCTTCCCGTTCTTCTCACCTGAGTGCTACTGATTCCAGCTTTGACGGGTACACTCTACTGAACCGGAGCAGTTAGTTGAACCTCAAATTATGGCCCTTTGTGAAAGTTTTGAGAACTAGAGCTCAGTTGTTTGGCAGGCCACCACATTCCATCCAGCACTATGAAAGGCATTGCCTATATCTGGCTCTAATTAGTCCACGGTTGTGTTGAGTCGAATGACCTCTGCAGGGAACACTCAGAATGAGGTTCTGAGTTATTGCAACATAGGAGCGTTTCACTGCTTTCAAGGCTTCTCAGGAAGGATTCCGGAATCTTGCTGCTGGCAGGCCTCCGGCTGTTCCGGGTGAACATCTCCTTGTAAATCCCCCGTGGATTCTTGTACACCCGTGAAATTTGGCCAGGTTATGCAGTTTGCATTGCTGCACAATTGTGCCTGCCTACCTCTGCCCCGGTTGCAAACATTCAGGCGTGGCAGCCAGATAGTCTGGTCCCCGTAGGACATTGCCAGCGGACTGGGTATATCTGCTTCCCGTTCTTCTCACCTGAGTGCTACTGATTCCAGCTTTGACGGTTACACTGTACTCAACCGGAGCAGTAAGGTGAACCTCAACTTAGTGCCATTTGTGAAAGTGTTGAGAACTAGATCTCAGTTGTTTGGCACGCCACCACTGTCCATCCAGCACTATGGACGGCACTGCATATATCAGGCTCTAATGAGTCCACGGTTGTGTTCAGTCGAAAGACCTCTGCCGGGAACACTCAGAATGAGGTTCTGAGTTATTACATCATAGGAGCGTTTCACTGCTTTCAAGGCTTCTCAGGCACAATTCCAGAATATTGGTGCCGGCAGGCCTACGGCAGTTCTGGGTAACCATCTCCTTGTAAATCCCAGGTGGTTTCCTGTACACCCGTGAAATTTGGCCAGGTTATGCAGTTTGCATTGCTGCACATTTGCGCCTGCCTAGCTCTGCCGCGGTTGCAAACATTCAGGTTTGGCAGCCAGATAGGCTGGTCCCCGTAGGACACTGCCAGCGGACTGGGTATATCTGCTTCCCGTTCTTCTCTCCTGAGTGCTACTGATTCCAGCTTTGAAGGCTACACTCTACTCAACCGGAGCAGTAAGTTGAACCTGAACTCATGGCACTTTGTGAAAGTGTTGAGAACTAGAGCTCAGTTGTTTGGCACACCACCACTCTCCATCCAGCACTATGGACGGCATTGCCTACACCTTGCTCTAATTAGTCCACAGTTGTGTTCAGCCGAATTACCTCTGCCGGGAACACTCAGAATGAGGTTCTGAGTTATTGCAACATAGGAGCGTTTCACTGCTTCAAGGCTTCTCAGGCAGAATTCCAGAATGTTGGTGCCGTCAGGCCACCGGCTGTTCCGGGTGAACATATCCTTGTAAATCCCCCGTCGTTTATTGTACACCCATGAAATTTGGCCAGGTCATGCAGTATGCATTGCTGGACAATTGCGCCTGCCTAGCTCTGCCGCGTTTGCAATCATTCAGGCGTGGCAGACATATAGGCTGGTCCTCGTTGGACACTGCCGGCGGACTGGGTATATCTGCTTCCCGTTCTTCTCACCTGAGTGCTACTGATTCCAGCTTTGACGGGTACACTCTACTGAACCGGAGCAGTTAGTTGAACCTCAAATTATGGCCCTTTGTGAAAGTTTTGAGAACTAGAGCTCAGTTGTTTGGCAGGCCACCACATTCCATCCAGCACTATGAAAGGCATTGCCTATATCTGGCTCTAATTAGTCCACGGTTGTGTTGAGTCGAATGACCTCTGCCGCGAACACTCAGAATGAGGTTCTGAGTTATTGCAACATAGGAGCGTTTTACTGCTTTCAAGGCTTTTTAGGAAGGATTCCGATAACTTGCTACCGGCAGGCAACCGGCTGTTCGGGGTGAACATCTCCTTGTAAAACCACCGTGGTTTCTTGTACACCCGTGAAAGTTGGCCAGGTCATGCAGTTTGAATTGCTGCACAATTGAGCATGCCTAGCTCTGCCGGGGTTGCAAATATTCAGGCGTGGCAGCCAGATAGGCTGGTCCCCGTAGGACACTGCCAGCGGACTGGGTATATCTGCTTCCCGTTCTCCTCCCCTGAGTGCTACTGATTCCACCTTTGACGATTACACTCTACTCAACCTGAGCAGTAAGTTGAACCTCAACTTATGGCACTTTGTGAAAGTGTTGAGAACTAGAGCGCAGTTGTTTGGCACGCCACCACTGTCCATCCAGCATTATGGACGGCACTGCCTACATCTGGCTCTAATTAGTCCACGGTTGTGTTTAGCCGAATGACCTGTGCAGGGAACCCTCAGAATGAGGTTCTGAGTTACTGCAACATATGAGCGTTTCACTGCTTTCAAGGCTTCTCAGGAAGGATTCTGGAATCTTGCTGCTGGCAGGCCTCCGGCTGTTCCGGGTGAACATCTCCTTGTAAATCCCCCGTGGATTCTTGTACACCCGTGAAATTTGGCCAGATGATGCAGTTTGCATTGCTGCACAATTGTGCCTGCCTACCTCTGCCACGGTTGCAAACATTCAGACGTGGCAGCCAGATAGTCTGGTCCCCGTAGGACATTGCCAGCGGACTGGGTATATCTGCTTCCCGTTCTTCTCACCTGAGTGCTACTGATTCCAGCTTTGACGGTTACACTCTACTCAACCGGAGCAGTAAGGTGAACCTCAACTTAGTGCCCTTTGTGAAAGTGTTGAGAACTAGAGCTCAGTTGTTTGGCACGCCACCACTGTCCATCCAGCACTATGGACGGCACTGCATATATCAGGCTCTAATGAGTCCACGGTTGTGTTCAGTCGAATGACCTCTGCCGGGAACACTCAGAATGAGGTTCTGAGTTATTACATCATAGGAGCGTTTCACTGCTTTCAAGGCTTCTCAGGCAGAATTCCAGAATATTGGTGCCGGCAGGCCTACGGCAGTTCTAGGTAACCATCTCCTTGTAAATCCCCCGTGGTTTCCTGTACACCCGTGAAATTTGGCCAGGTTATGCAGTTTGCATTGCTGTACAAATGCGCCTGCCTAGCTCTGCCGCGGTTGCAAACATTCAGGTTTGGCAGCCAGATAGGCTGGTCCCCGTAGGACACTGCCAGCGGACTGGGTATATCTGCTTCCCGTTCTTCTCTCCTGAGTGCTACTGATTCCAGCTTTGACGGCTACACTCTACTCAACCGGAGCAGTAAGGTGCACCTCAACTTAGTGCCCTTTGTCAAAGTGTTGAGAACTAGAGCTCAGTTGTTTGGCACGCCACCACTGTCCATCCAGCACTATGGACGGCATTGCCTACATCTTGCTCTAATTAGTCCACTGTTGTGTTCAGCCGAATGACCTCTGCCGGGAACACTCAGAATGAGGTTCTGAGTTATTGCAACATAGGAGCGTTTCACTGCTTCAAGGCTTCTCAGTTAGAATTCCAGAATGTTGGTGCCATCAGTATACCGGCTGTTCCGGGTGAACATATCCTTGTAAATCCCCCGTCGTTTATTGTACACCCATGAAATTTGGCCAGGTCATGCAGTATGCATTGCTGCACAATTGTGCCTGCCTAGCTCTGCCGCGTTTGCAATCATTCAGGCGTGGCAGCCAAATAGGCTGGTCCCCGTTGGACACTGCCGGCGGACTGGGTATATCTGCTTACCCTTCTTCTCACCTGAGTGCTACTGATTCCAGCTTTGACGGCTACACTCTACTGAACCGGAGCAGTTAGTTGAACCTCAAATTATGGCCCTTTGTGAAAGTTTTGAGAACTAGAGCTCAGTTGTTTTGCAGGCCACCACATTCCATCCAGCAATATGAAAGGCATTGCCTATATCTGGCTCTAATTAGTCCACGGTTGTGTTGAGTCGAATGACCTCTGCCGGGAACCCTCAGAATTAGGTTCTGAGTTATTGCAACATAGGAGCGTTTTACTGCTTTCAAGGCTTTTTAGGAAGGATTCTGATAACTTGCTGCCGGCAGGCAACCGGCTGTTCCGGGTGAACATCTCCTTGTAAAACCACCGTGGTTTCTTGTACACCCGTGAAATTTGGCCAGGTTATGCAGTTTGAATTGCTGCACAATTGAGCATGCCTAGCTCTGCCGCGGTTGTAAATATTCAGGCGTGGCAGCCAGATAGGCTGGTCCCCGTAGGACACTGCCAGCGGACTGTGTATATCTGCTTCCCTTTCTCTTCCCCTGAGTGCTACTGATTCCACCTTTGACGATTACACTCTACTCAACCCGAGCAGTAAGTTGAACCTCAACTTATGGCACTTTGTGAAAGTGTTGAGAACTAGAGCGCAGTTGTTTGGCATGCCATCACTGTCCATCCAGCATTATGGACGGCACTGCCTACATCTGGCTCTAATTAGTCCACGGTTGTGTTTAGCCGAATGACCTCTGCCGGGAACACTCAGAATGAGGTTCTGAGTTACTGGAACATAGGAACTTTTCAGTCCTTTCACGGCTTCTTAGGAAGAATTTCGGAATCTTACTAATGGCAGGCCTCCGGATGTTCCGGGTGAACATCTCCTTATAAATTCCCCGTGGTTTCTCGTACACTCGTGAAATTTGGCCAGGTGATGCAGTTTGCATTGCTGCACAATTTCGCCTGGCAAACTCTGCCCTGGTTGCAAACATTCAGGCGTGGCAGCGAGATATTCTGGTCCCATTAGGACACTGCCAGCGGACTGGGTATATCTGCTTCCCATTCTTCTCACCTGTGTGGTACTGATTCCAGCTATGACGGCTACACTCTAGTCACCCGGAGCAGTAAGTTGAACCTCAACTTATGGCACTTTGTGAAAGTGTTGAGAACTAGAGCGCAGTTGTTTGGCAAGCCACCACTGTCCATCAAGCTCTATGGACAGCACTGCCTATATCTGGCTCTAATGCTTCCATGGTTGTGTTCAGCCGAATGACCTCTGCCGGGAACACTCAGAATGAGGTTCTGAGTGATTGCAACATAGGAGCGTTTCACTGCTTTCAAGGATTCTTAGGAAGGATTCAGGAAACTTGCTGCCGGTAGGCAACCGGCTGTTCGGGGCGAACATCTCCTTGTAAATCCACCGTGGTTTCTTGTACACCCGTGAAATATGGCCAGGTTATGCAGTTTGCATTGCTGCACAATTGCGCCTGCCAAGCTCTCCCGCGTTTGCAAACATTCAGGCGTGGGAGCCAGGTAGGCTAGTCCCCTTAGGACACTGCCAACGGACTGGATATATCTGCTTCCCGTTATTCTCACCTGAGTGCTACTGATTCCAGCTTTGACGGCTACACTCTACTGAACCGGAGCAGTTAGTTGAACCTCAAATTATGGCCCTTTGTGAAAGTTTTGAGAACTAGAGCTCAGTTGTTTGTCACGCCACCACTGTCCATCCAGCACTATGGACGGCACTGCATAAATCTGGCTCTAATTAGTCCACGTTTGTGTTGAGCCGAATGACCTCTGCCGGGAACACTCAGAATGAGGTTCTGAGTTATTGCAACGTAGGGGCGTTTCACTGCTTTCAAGGCTTCTCAGGCATAATTCCAGAATGTTGGTTCCGGCCGGCCTCCGGGTATTCCGGGTAAACATCTCCTTGTAAATCCCCCGTGGTTACTTGTACACCCGTGAAATTTGGCCAGGTTATGCAGTTTGAATTGCTGCACAATTGAGCAGGCCTAGCTCTGCCGCGGTGCAAACATTCAGGCGTGGCAGCCAGATAGGCAGGTCCCCGTTGGACACTGCCAGAAGACTGGGTATATCTGCTTCACGTTCTTCTCACCTGAGTGCTACTGATTCCAGCTTTGACGGTTACACTGTACTCAACCGGAGCAGTAAGGTGAACCTCAACTTATCGCACTTTGTGAAAGTGTTGAGAACTAGAGCTCAGTTGTTTGGCACGCCACCACTATCCATCCAGCACTATGGACGGCACTGCCTACATCTGGCTCTAATGAGTCCACAGTTGTGTTCAACCAAATGACCTCTGCCGGGAACACTCAGAATGAGGTTCTTAGTTATTGCAACATAGGAGCGTTTCACTGCTTTCAAGGCTTCTTAGAAAGGATTCCGGAATCTTGCGGCTGGCAGGCCTCCGGCGGTTCCGGGTGAACATCTCCTTGTAAATCCCCCGTGGTTTCTTGTACACCGGTGATATTTGGCCAGGGTATGCAGTTTGCATTGATGGACAATTGCGCCTCCCTAGCTCTGCCGCAGTTGCAAATATTCAGGCGTGGCAGCCCTATATGCTGGTCCCCGTAGGACACTGAAGGGGGACTGATTATATCTGCTTCCCGTTCTTCTCACCTGAGTGCTACTGATTCCAGCTTTTACTGCTACACTCTACTCAACCGGAGCTGTAAGTAGAACTTCTACTTATGGCACTTTGTGAAAGTGTTTAGAACTTGAGCTCAGTAGTTTGGCACGCCACCACTGTCCATCCAGCACTAAGGACGGCACTGCCTACATCTGTCTCTAATTAGTCCACGGTTGTGTTCAGCCAAATGACCTCTGCCGGGAACACTCAGAATGAGGTTCTCAGTTATTTCAACATAGGAGCGTTTCACTAATTTTAAGGTTTCTCAGGCAGAATTCCAGAATTTTGGTGCCGACAGGCCTCCGGCTGTTCCTGGTAAAAATCTCCTTTTAAATCCCCCGTTGTTCATTGTACACCCGGGTAATTTGGCCAGGTGATGCAATTTGAATTGCTGCACAATTGCACCTGCCGAGCTCTGCTGCCGTTGCAAACATTAAGGCGAGGCAGCCAGATAGGCTGGTCCCCGTAGGACACTGCCAACGGCTTGATATATCTGCTTCCCGTTCTTCTCACCTGAGTGCTACTGATTCCAACTTTGACGGCTACACTCTACTCAACAGGAGCAGTAAGTAAAACCTCAAATTATGGCACTTTGTTAAAGTGTTGAGAACTAGAGCTCAGTTATTTGGCACGCCACCACTGTCCATCCAGCACTGTGGACGACACTGCCTATATCTGGCTCTAATTAGTCCAAGGTTTTGTTCAGCCGAATGACCTCTGCCGGGAACACTCAGAATGAGGTTCTGAGTTATTGCAACATTGGAGCGTTTCACTGCTTTTAAGGCTTCGTAGGAAAGATTCCAGAATCTTGCTGCCGGCAGGCCTCCGGCTGTGCCTGGTGAACATCTCCATGTAAATCCCCCGTGGTTTCTTTTACACCCGTGAAATTTGGCCAGGTTATGCAGTTTGCATTGCTGCACAATTGCGCCTGCCTAGCTCTGCCACGGAGGCAAACATTCAGGCGTGGAAGCCTGATAGGCTGGTCCCCCTAGGACACTGCCAGCGGAGTGGGTATATCTGCTTCCCGTTCTTCTCACCTGACTGCTACTGATTCCAGCTTTGACGGTTACACTCTACTCAACCGGAGGAGAAAGTTGAACCGCAACTTATGGCACTTTGTGAAAGTGTTGAGAAATAGAGCTCAGTTGTTTTTCCACTTCACCACTGTCCATCCAGCACTATGGACCGCACTTCATATATCTGGCTCTAATGAGTCCACGGTTGTGTTCAGCCGAATGACCTCTGCCGGGAACATTCAGAATGAGGTCCTGAGTTACTGTAACATAGGAGCGTTTCACTGCTTTCAAGGCCTCCCGAGAAGAATTCCGGAATCTTGCTGCCGGCAGGCCTACGGCTGTTCCGGGTGAACATCTCCTTGTAAATCCCCCGTGGTTTCTTGTACACCCGTGACATTTGGCCAGGTTATGAAGTTTGCATTGCTGCACAATTGCGCCTGCCTAGCTCTGCCACGGTTCCAAACATTCAGGCGTGGCAGCCACATAGGCTGGTCCCCGTAGGCACTGCCAGCGGACTGGGTATATCTGCTTCCCGTTCATCTCACCTGAGTGCTACTGATTCCAGGTTTGAAGGCTACACTCTACTCAACCGGAGCAGTAAGGTGAACCTCAAATTATGGCACTTTGTGAAAGTGTTGAGAACTAGAACTCAGTTGTTTGACACGGCACCAGTGTCCATCCAGCACTATGCACGGCACTGCCTACATCTGGCTCTAATTAGTCCATGGTTGTGTTCAGCCGAATGACCTCTGCAGGGAACCCTCAGAATGAGGTTCTGAGTTACTGCAACATATGAGCGTTTCACTGCTTTCAAGGCTTCTCAGGAAGGATTCCGGAATCTTGCTGCTGGCAGGCCTCCGGCTGTTCCGGGTGAACATCTCCTTTAAATCCCCCGTGGATTCTTGTACACCCGTGAAATTGGCCAGATGATGCAGTTTGCATTGCTGCACAATTGTGCCTGCCTACCTCTGACACGGTTGCAAACATTCAGGCGTGGCAGCCAGATAGTCTGGTCCCCGTAGGACATTGCCAGCAGAATGGGTATATCTGCTTCCCGTTCTTCTCACCTGAGTGCTACTGATTCCAGCTTCCGGGGTTACACTCTACTCAACCGGAGCAGTAAGGTTAACCTCAACTTATGGCCCTTTGTGAAAGTGTTGAGAACTAGAGCTCAGTTGTTTGGCACGCCACCACTGTCCATCCAGCACTATGGACGGCACTGCCTATATCTGGCTCTATTTAGTCCACGGTTGTGTTCAGCCGAATGAACTCTGCCGGGAACACTCAGAATGAGGTTCTGAGTTATTGCAACATAGGAGCGTTTCACTGCTTTCAAGGCTTCTCAGGCAGAATTCCAGAATGTTGGTGCCGGCAGGCCTCCGGCAGTTCCGGGTAACCATCTCCTGGTAAATCCCCTGTGGTTTCTTGTAAAATCGTGAAATTTGGCAAGATTATGCAGTTTCCATTGCTGCACAATCCCGCCTGCCTAGCTCTACCGCGGTTGCAAACATTCAGGCGTGGCAACCAGAAAGGTTGGTCCCTGTAGGCACTGCCAGCGGACTGGGTATATCTGCTTCCCGTTTTTCTCACCTGAGTGCTACTGATTCCAGCTTTGACGGCTACACTCTACTCAACCCGAGGAGTAAGATGAACCTCAACTTGTGGCACTTTGTGAAAGGATTGACAACTAGAGCTCAGTTGTTTGGCACGCCACCACTGTCCATCCAGCACTATTTAAGGCACTGCCTATATCTGGCTCTATTTAGTCCACGGTTTTGTTCTCCCGAATGACCTCTGCAGGGAACACTCAGAATGAGGTTCTGAGTTATGGCAACATAGGAGCGTTTCACTGTTTTCAAGGCTTCTTAGGAAGGATTCCGGAAACTTGCTGCGGGCAGGCCACCGGCTGTTCCGGGTGAACATCTCCTTGTAAATCCCCCGTCGTTTATTGTACACCCAAAAATTTGGCCAGGTAATGCAGTTTGCATTGCTGCACAATTGCGCCTGCCTAGCTCTGCCGCGTTTGCAAACATTCAGGCGTGGCAGCCAAATACGCTGGTCCCCGTTGGACACTGCCAGCGGACTGGGTATATCTGCTTCCCGTTCTTCTCACCTGAGTGCTACTGATTCCAGCTTTGACGGCTACACTCTTCTCAACCGGAGCAGTTAGATGAACCTCAAATTATGGCCTTTGTGAAAGTGTTGAGAACTAGAGCTCAGTTGTTTGGCTCGCCACCACTCTCCATCGAGCACTATGAAAGGCACTGCCTATATCTGGCTCTAATTAGTCCACGGTTGTGTTCAGCCGAATGACCTCTGCTGGGAACACTCAGAATGAGGTTCTGCGTTACTGCAACATAGGAGCTTTTCAGTACTTTCACGACTTCTTAGGATGAATTCCGGAATCTTACTGATGGCAGGCCTCCGGCTGTTCCGGGTGAACATCTCCTTGTAAATCCCCCGTGGTTTATTGTACACCCATGAAATTTGGCCAGGTTATGCAGTTTGCATTGCTGCACAATTGCACTTGCCTAGCTCTACCGCGGTTGCAAACATTCAGGCATGGCAGGCAGATAGGCTAGTCCCCGTAGGACACTGCCAGCAGACGGAGTATATCTGCTTCCCGTTTTTCTCACCTGAGTGCTACTGATTCCAGCTTTGACGGCTACACTCTACTCAATCCGAGCAGTAAGATGAACCTCAACTTGTGGCACTTCGTGAAAGTGTTGAGAACTAGAGCTCAGTTGTTTGGCACGCCACCACTGTCCATCCAGCACTATGAAAGGCACTGTCTATATCTGGCTCTAATTAGTCCACGGTTGTGTTCAGCCGAATGACCTCTGCTGGGAACACTCAGAATGAGGTTCTGAGTTACTGCAACATAGGAGCTTTTCAGTACTTTCACGACTTCTTAGGAAGAATTCCGGAATCTTACTGATGGCAAGCCTCTGGCTGTTCCGGGTGAACATCTCCTTGTAAATCCCCCTTTGTTTCTTGTACACCCGTGAAATTTTGCAAGATTATGCAGTTTGCATTGCTGCACAATCCCGCCTGCCTAGCTCTGCCGCGCTTGCAAATATTCAGGCGTGGAAGGCAGATAGGCTGGTCCCCATAGGACACTGCCAGCGGACTGGGTATATCTGCTTCCCGTTCTTCTCACCTCAGTGCTAGTGATTCCAGCTTTGACGGCTACACTCTACTCAACCGGAGCAGTAAGGTGAAGCTCAACTTATGGCACTTTGTGAAAGTGTTGAGAAATAGAACTCAGTTGTTTGGCAAGCCACCACTGTCCATCCAGCACTATGGACGGCACTGCCTATATCTGCCTCTAATTAGTCCACGGTTGTGTTCAGCCGAATGACCTCTGCAGGGAACACTCAAAATGAGGTTCTGAGTTATTGCAACATAGCGGCATTTCACTGCTTTCAAGGCTTCTCAGGCGGAATTCCAGAATGTTGGTGCCGGCAGGCCTCCGGATATTCCGGGTAAACATCTCCTAGTAAATCCCCCTTGGTTTCTTGTACACCCGTGAAATTTGGCCAGGGTATGCAGTTTTCATTGCTGCACAATTGTGCCTGCGTAGCTCTGCCGCGTTTCCAAACATTCAGGCGTGGCAGCCAGATAGGCTGGTCCCCGTAGGACACTGGCAGTGGCCTGGGAATATCTGCTTCCCGTTCTTCTCACCTGAGTACTACTGATTCCAGCTTTGACTGTTACACTCTACTCAACCGGAGCAGTAAGGTGAAGCTCAACTTATGGCACATTGTGAAAGTGTTGAGAACTAGAGCTCAGTTGTTTGCCGCGCCACCACTGTCCATCCAGCACTAAAGACGGCACTGCATATATCTGGCTCTAATGACTCCACGGTTGTGTTCAGCCGAATGACCTCTGCCGGGAACACTCAGAATGAGGTTCTGAGTTACTGCAACATAGGAGCGTTTCAGTACTTTCACGGCTTCTTAGGAAGAATTCCGGAATCTTACTGATGGCAAGCCTCCGGCTTTTCCGGGTGAACATCTCCTTGTAAGTCCCCCGTGGTTTCTTGTACACCCGTGCAATTTGGCCAGGTTATGCAGTTTGCATTGCTGCACAATTGCGCCTGCCTAGCGCTACCGCGGTTGCAAACATTCAGTCATGGCAGCCAGATAGGCTAGTCCCCGTAGGACACTGCCAGCAGACGGAGTATATCTGCTTCCCATACTTCTCACCTGAGTGCTACTTATTCCAGCTTTGACGGCTACACTCTACTGAACCGGAGCAGTAAGTTGAACCTCAACTTGTGGCACTTTGTGAAAGTGTTGAGAACAAGAGCGCAGTTGTTTGGCACGCCACCACTGTCCATCCAGCACTATGGAAGGCACTGCCTACATCTGGCTCTAATTAGTCCTCGGTTGTGTTCAGCCGAATGACCTCTTCCAGGATCACTCAGAATGAGGTTCTGAGTTATTGCAACATAGGAGCGTTTCACTGCTTTCAAGGCTTCTCAGGCAGAATTCCAGATTGTTGGTGCCGGCAGGCCTCCGGCTGTTCCGGCTGAACATCTCCTTGTAAATCCCCCTTGGTTTCTTGTACACCCGTGAAATTTTGCAAGATTATGCAGTTTGCATTGCTGCACAATTGCGCCTGCCTAGCTCTGCCGGGGTTTCAAACATTCAGGCGTGGCAACCAGAAAGGTTGGTCCCTGTAGGACACTGCCAGCGGACTGGGTATATCTGCTTCCCGTTCTTCTCACCTGAGTGCTACTGATTCCAGCTTTGACGGCTACACTCTACTCAACCGTAGCAGTATGTTGAACCTCAACTTGTGGCACTTTGTGAAAGGGTTGAGAACTAGAGCGCAGTTGTTTGGCAAGCCACCACTGTCCATCCAGCACTATGGAAGGCACTGCCTACATCGGGCTCTAAGTAGTCCAGGGTTGTGTTCAGCCGAATGACATCTGCTGGGAACACTCAGAATGAGGTTCTGATTTATTGCAACATAGGAGCATTTCACTGCTTTCAAGGCTTTTAAGGCAGAATTCCAGAATGTTGGTGCCGGCAGCCCTCCGGCTGTTCCAGGTGAACATCTCCTTGTACATCCCCCGTGGTTTCTTGTACACCCGTGAAATTTGGCCAGGTTATGCAGTATGCATTGCTGCACAATTGCGTCTGCCTAGGTCTGCCACGGTTGCAAACATTCAGGCGTGGCAGGCAGATAGGCTGGTCCCCGTAGGACACTGCCAGCGGACTGGGTATATCTCCTTCCCGTTCTTCTCACCTGAGTGCTACTGATTCCAGCTTTGAAGGCTACACTCTACTGAACCGGATCAGTTAGTTGAACCTCAAATTATGGCCCTTTGAGAAAGTGTTGAGAACTAGAGCTCAGTTGTTTGGCACGCCACCACTGTCAATCCAGCACTATGTACCGCACTGCCTACATCTCTCTCTAATTAGTCCACGGTTGTGTTGAGCCGAATTACCTCTGCCGGGAACACTCAGAATGAGGTTCTGAGTTACTACAATATAGGAGCGTTTCAGTAGTTTCACGGCTTCTTAGGAAGAATTCCGGAATCTTACTGATGGCAGGGCTCCGGCTGTTCCTGGTGAACATCTCCTTGTAAATCCCCTTGGATTCTTGTACACCCGTGAAATTTGGCCAGGTTATGCAGTATGCATTGCTGCACAATTGCGCCTGCCTAGCTCTGCCGCGGTTGCAAACATTCAGGCGTGGCTGCCAGATAGGCTGGTCCCCGTAGGACACTGCCAGGGAACTGGGTATATCTGCTTCCCATTCTTTTCTCCTGGGTGCTTCTGATTCCAGCTTTGACGGTTACACTCTACTCAACCGGAGCAGTAAGGTGAACCTCAACTTATGGCACTTTGTGAAAGGGTTGAGAACTAGAGCGCAGTTGTTTGGCATGCCACCACTGTCCATCCAGCACTATGGACGGCACTGCTTACATAAGGCTCTAATTAGTCCATGGTTGTGTTCAGCCGAATGACCTCTGCCGGAAACACTCACAATGAGGTTCTTAGTTATTGCAACATAGGTGGGTTTCACTGCTTTCAAGGCTTCTCAGGCAGAAATCCAGAATGTTGGTGCCGGCAGGCCTCCGGCAGTTCCGGGTAAACATCTCCTTTTAAATACCCCGTGGTTTCTTGTAAACCCGTGCAATTTGGCCAGGTTATGCAGTTTGCATTGCTGCACAATAGCGCCTGCCTAGCTCTGCCGCGGATCAAAACATTCAGGCATGGCAGCCAGAAGGCTAGTCCTCGTAGGACACTGCCAGCGAACTGGGTATATCTGCTTCCCGTTCTTCACACCTGAGTGCTACTGATTCCAGCTTTGACGGTTACACTCTACTCAACCGGAGGAGTAAGGTGAACCGCACCTTATGGCACTTTGTGAAAGTGTTGAGAACTAGAGCTCAGATGTTTTTTCACACCACCACTGTCCATCCAGCACTATGGACGGCACTTCATATATCTGGCTCTAATGAGTCCACGGTCGTGTTCGGCCAAATGACCTCTGCCGGGAACACTCAGAATGAGGTTCTGAGTTACAGCAACCAAGGAGCGTTTCAGTACTTTCACGGATTCTTAGGAAGTATTCCGGAATCTTACTGATGGCAGGCCTCCGGCTGTTCCTAGTGAACATCTCCTTGTAAATCCCCCGTGGATTCTTGTACACCCGTGAAATTTGGCCAGGTGATGCAGTTTGCATTGCTGCACAATTGTGCCTGCCTAGCTCTGCCACGGATGCAAACATTCAGGCGTGGAAGACTGATAGGCTGGTCCCCCTAGGACACTGCCAGCGGAGTGGGTATATCTGCTTCCCGTTCTTCTCAGCTGAGTGCTACTGATTCCAGCTTTGAAGGCTTCACTCTACTCAACCGGAGCAGTAAGTTGAACCTGAACTTATGGCACTTTGTGAAAGTGTTGAGAACTAGAGCTCAGTTGTTTGGCACGCCACCACTGTCCATCCAGCACTATGGACGGCACTGCCTACATCTTGCTCTAATTAGTCCACGGTTGTGTTCAGCCGAATGACCTCTGCCGGGAACACTCAGAATGAGGGTTTGAGTTATTGCAACATAGGAGCGTTGCACTGCTTCAAGGCTTCTCAGGCAGAATTCCAGAATGTTGGTGCCGTCAGGCCACCGGCTGTTCCGGGTGAACATATCCTTGTAAATCCCCCGTCGTTTATTGTACACCCATGAAATTTGGCCAGGTCATGCAGTATGCATTGCTGCACAACTGCGCCTGCCTAGCTCTGCCGCGTTTGAAATCATTCAGGCGTGGCAGCCAAATAGGCTGGTCCCCGTTGGACACTGCGGGCAGACTGGGTATATCTGCTTACAGTTCTTCTCACCTGAGTGGTACTGATTCCAGCTTTCACGGCTACACTCTACTGAACTGGAGCAGTTAGTTGAACCTCAAATTATGGCCCTTTGTGAGAGTTTTGAGAACTAGAGCTCAGTTGTTTGGCAGGCCACCACATTCCATCCAGCACTATGAAAGGCATTGCCTATATCTGGCTCTAATTAGTCCACGGTTGTGTTGAGTCGAATGACCTCTGCCGGGAACACTCAGAATGAGGTTCTGAGTTATTGCAACATAGGAGCGTTTTACTTCTTTCAAGGCTTTTTAGGAAGGATTCCGATAACTTGCTGCCGGCAGGCAATGGGCTGTTCCGGGTGAACATCTCCTTGTAAAACCACCGTGGTTTCTTGTACACCCGTGAAATTTGGCCAGGTTATGCAGTTTGAATTGCTGCACAATTGAGCATGCCTAGCTCTGCCGCGGTTGCAAACATTCAGGCGTGGCAGCCAGATAGGCTGGTCCCCGTAGGACACTGCCAGCGGACTGGGTATATCTGTTTCCCGTTCTCCTCCCCTGAGTGCTACTGATTCCACCTTTGACGATTACATTCTACTCAACCCGAGCAGTAAGTTGAACCTCAACTTATGGCACTTTGTGAAAGTGTTGAGAACTAGAGCGCAGTTGTTTGGCATGCCACCACTGTCCATCCAGCATTATGGACGGCACTGCCTACATCTGGCTCTAATTAGTCCACGGTTGTGTTTAGCCGAATGACCTCTGCTGGGAAAACTCAGAATGAGGTTCTGAGTTACTGCAACATAGGAACTTTTCAGTCCTTTCACGGCTTCTTAGGAAGAATTCCGGAATCTTACTGATGGCAGGCCTCAGGATGTTCCGGGTGAACATATCCTTATAAATCCCCCGTGGTTTCTCGAACACTCGTGAAATTTGACCAGGTGATGCAGTTTGCATTGCTGCACAATTGCACCTGGCAAACTCTGCCGTGATTGCAAACATTAAGGCGTGGCAGCGAGATATTCTGGTCCCATTAGGACACTGCAAGTGGACTGGGTATATCTGCTTCCCATTCTTCTCACCTGAGTGGTACTGATTCCAGCTATGACGGCTACATTCTAGTCACCCGGAGCAGTAAGTTGAACCTCAACTTATGGCACTTTGTGAAAGTGTTGAGAACTAGAGCGCAGTTGTTTGGCACGCCACCACTGTCCATCCAGCTCTATGGACAGCACTGCCTATATCTGGCTCTAATGAGTCCACGGTTGTGTTCAGCCGAATGACCTCTGTCGGGAACACTCAGAATAAGGTTCTGAGTTATTGCAACATAGGAGTGTTTCACTGCTTTCAAGGATTTTTAGGAAGGATTCAGGAAACTTGCTGCTGGTAGGCAACCGGCTGTTCGGGGTGAACATCTCCTTGTAAATCCACCGTGGTTTCTTGTACAACAGTGAAATTTGGCCAGGTTATGCAGTTTGCATTGCTGCACAATTGCGCCTGCCAAGCTCTCCCGCGTTTGCAAACATTCAGGCGTGGGAGCCAGATAGGCTGGTCCCCTTAGGACACTGCCAACGGACTGGTTATATCTGCTTCCCGTTATTCTCACCTGAGTTCTACTGATTCCAGCTTTGACGGCTACACTCTACTGAACCGGAGGAGTTATTTGAATCTCAAATTATGGCCCTTTGTGAAAGTGTTGAGAACTAGAACTCATTTGTTTTGCAGGCCACCACTGTCAATCCCGCAATATGGACGGCTCTGCCTACATCTGGCTCTAATCAGTCCACGGTTGTATTGAGCCGAATGACCTCTGCCAGGAACACTCAGAATGAGGTTCGGAGTTACTGCAACATTGGAGCGTTTCACTGCTTTCAAGGCTTCTTAGAAAGAATTCCAAATTTTGCTGCCGGCAGGCCTCCAGCTGTGACACGTGAACATTGCCTTGTAAATCCCCCGTGGTTTCTTGTACACCCGTGCAATTTGGTCAGGTTATGCAGTTTGCATTGCTGCACAATTTTGCCTGTCTAGCTCTAGCGCGGTTGCAAACATTCAGGCGTGGCAGCCAGATAGGCTGGTCACCGTAGGACACTGCCAGCTGACTGGGTATATCTGCTTCCGTTCTTCTCACCTAAGTGCTACTGATTCCAGCTTTGACGGCTACACTCTACTCAACCGTTGCACTAAGTTGAAACTCCACTTATGGCACTTTTTGAAAGTGTTGAGAACTAGAGCTCAGTTGTTTGGCACGCCACCACTGTCCATCCAGCACTATGGACGGCACTGACTACATCTGGCTCTAATTAATCCATGGTTGTGTTCAGCCGAAAGACCTCTGCCGGGAACACTCAGAATGAGGTTCTGAATTATTGCATCATAGGAGCGTTTCACTGCTTTCAAGGCTTCTCAGGCAGAATTCCAGAATGTTGGTGCAGGCAGGTCTCGGGCTGTTCCGGGTGAACATCTCCTTGTAAATCCCCCGTGGTTTCTTGTACACCCGTGAAATTTGGCCAGGTTATGCAGTTTGAATTGCTGCACAATTGCGCCTGCCTAGCTCTGCCGCGGTTGCAAATATTCAGGCGTGGCAGCCAGATAGGCTGGTCCCCTTAGGACACGTCCAGCGGACTCGGTATATCTGCTTCCGTTTTTCTCACCTGAGTGCTAATGATCCCAGCTTTGACGGCTACACTCTATTCAAACAAGCACTAAGTTGAACCTCAACTTATGGCACTTTGTGAAAGTGTTGAGAACTAGAGCTCAGTTGTTTTGCTGGCCACCACTGTCCATCCAGCACTATGGACGGCACTGCCTACATCTGGCTCTAATCAGTCCACGGTTGTATTCAGCCGAATGACCTCTGCCGGGTACCCTCAGAATGAGGTTCTGAATTACTGCAACATCGGAGCGTTTCACTGCTTTCAAGGCTTCTTAGGAAGAATTCCGGAATCTTGCTGCCCGCAGGCCTCATGCTGTTCTGGGTGAACATCTCGTTGTATATCGCCCGTGGTTTCTTGTACACCCGTGAAATTTGGCCAGGTTATGCAGTTTTCATTCCTGCACAATTGCGCCTGCCTAACTCTGCAGCACTTGCAAACATTCAGGCGTGGCAGCCAGATAGGCTGGTCCCAGTATTACACTGCCAGCTGACTGGGTATATCTGCTTCCCGCTCTTCTCAACTGAGTGCTACTGATTCCAGCTTTGACGGCTACAATGTACTCAACCCGAGCAGTAAGTTAAACCGCAACTTATGGCACTTTGTGAAAGTGTTGAGAACTAGAGGTCAGTTGTTTGGCACGCCACCACGATCCATCCAGCACTATGGATAGCACTGCATACATCTGGCTCTAATTAGTCCACGGTTGTATTCAGTCGAATGACCTCTGCCGGGAACACTCAGACTGAGGTTCTGAGTTATTGCAACATAGGAGCGTTTCACTGCTTTGAATGTTTCTCAGGAAGAATTCCGGACTGTTGCTGCCGGCAAGCCTCCGGCTGTTCCGAGTGAACATCTCCTTGTAAATCCCCCGTGGTTTCTTGTACACCCGTGAAATTTGGCCAGGTTATGCAGTTTGCATTGCTGCACAATTGTGCCTGCCGAGCTCTGAAACTGTTGCAAACATTCAGGTGTGGCAGCTAGCTAGGTTGGTCCCCGTAGGAAACTGCCAACGGACTGGGTATATCTGCTTCCAGTTCTTCTCAGCTGAGTGCCACTGATTACAGCTTTGATGGCTACACTCTACTCAACCAGAGCAGTAAGTTGAACCTCAACTTATGACACATTGTGAAAGTGTTGAGAACTAGAGCTCAGTTGTTTTGCAGGCCACCACTGTCCATCCTGCACTATGGACGGCTCTGCCTACATCTGGCTCTAATCAGTCCACGGTTGTATTGAGCCGAATGACCTCTGCCGGGAACACTCAGAATGAGGTTCTGAGTTCCTGCAACATTGGAGCGTTTCACTGCTTTCAAGGCTTCTCAGGAAGGATTCCGGAATCTTGCTGCTGGCAGGCCTCCGGCTGTTCCGGGTGAACATCTCCTTTAAATCCCCCGTGGATTCTTGTACACCCGTGAAATTGGCCAGATGATGCAGTTTGCATTGCTGCACAATTGTGCCTGCCTACCTCTGACACGGTTGCAAACATTCAGGCGTGGCAGCCAGATAGTCTGGTCCCTGTAGGACATTGCCAGCAGAATGGGTATATCTGCTTCCCGTTCTTCTCACCTGAGTGCTACTGATTCCAGCTTTGACGGTTACACTCTACTCAACGGGAGCAGTAAGGTGAACCTCAACTTAGTGCCCTTTGTGAAAGTGTTGAGAACTAGATCTCAGTTGTTTGGCACGCCACCACTGTCCATCCAGCACTATGGACGGCACTGCATATATCAGGCTCTAATGAGTCCATGGTTGTGTTCAGCCGAATGACCTCTGCCGGGAACACTCAGAATGAGGTTGTGAGTTATTGCAACATAGGAGCGTTTCACTGCTTTCAAGGCTTCTGAGGCATAATTCCAGAATGTTGGTGCCGGCAGGCCTCCAGCAGTTCCGGGTAAACATCTCCTTGTAAATCCCCCGTGGTTTCTTGTACACCCGTGAAATTTGGCCAGGTTATGCAGTTTGCATTGCTGCACAATTGCGCCTGCCTAGCTCTGCCGCGGTTGCAAACATTCAGGCGTGGCAGCCAGATAGGCTGGTCCCCGTAGGACACTGCCAGCGGACTGGGTATATCTGCTTCCCGTTCTTCTCACCTGAGTGCTACTGATTCCAGCTTCCGGGGTTACACTCTACTCAACCGGAGCAGTAAGGTTAACCTCAACTTATGGCCCTTTGTGAAAGTGTTGAGAACTAGAGCTCAGTTGTTTGGCACGCTACCACTGTCCATCCAGCACTATGGACGGCACTGCCTATATCTGGCTCTATTTAGTCCACGGTTGTGTTCAGCCGAATGAACTCTGCCGGGAACACTCAGAATGAGGTTCTGAGTTATTGCAACATAGGAGCGTTTCACTGCTTTCAAGGCTTCTCAGGCAGAATTCCAGAATGTTGGTGCCGGCAGGCCTCCGGCAGTTCCGGGTAACCATCTCCTGGTAAATCCCCTGTGGTTTCTTGTAAAATCGTGAAATTTGGCAAGATTATGCAGTTTCCATTGCTGCACAATCCCGCCTGCCTAGCTCTACCGCGGTTGCAAACATTCAGGCGTGGCAACCAGAAAGGTTGGTCCCTGTAGGCACTGCCAGCGGACTGGGTATATCTGCTTCCCGTTTTTCTCACCTGAGTGCTACTGATTCCAGCTTTGACGGCTACACTCTACTCAACCCGAGGAGTAAGATGAACCTCAACTTGTGGCACTTTGTGAAAGGATTGACAACTAGAGCTCAGTTGTTTGGCACGCCACCACTGTCCATCCAGCACTATTTAAGGCACTGCCTATATCTGGCTCTATTTAGTCCACGGTTTTGTTCTCCCGAATGACCTCTGCAGGGAACACTCAGAATGAGGTTCTGAGTTATGGCAACATAGGAGCGTTTCACTGTTTTCAAGGCTTCTTAGGAAGGATTCCGGAAACTTGCTGCGGGCAGGCCACCGGCTGTTCCGGGTGAACATCTCCTTGTAAATCCCCCGTCGTTTATTGTACACCCAAAAATTTGGCCAGGTAATGCAGTTTGCATTGCTGCACAATTGCGCCTGCCTAGCTCTGCCGCGTTTGCAAACATTCAGGCGTGGCAGCCAAATACGCTGGTCCCCGTTGGACACTGCCAGCGGACTGGGTATATCTGCTTCCCGTTCTTCTCACCTGAGTGCTACTGATTCCAGCTTTGACGGCTACACTCTTCTCAACCGGAGCAGTTAGATGAACCTCAAATTATGGCCTTTGTGAAAGTGTTGAGAACTAGAGCTCAGTTGTTTGGCTCGCCACCACTCTCCATCGAGCACTATGAAAGGCACTGCCTATATCTGGCTCTAATTAGTCCACGGTTGTGTTCAGCCGAATGACCTCTGCTGGGAACACTCAGAATGAGGTTCTGCGTTACTGCAACATAGGAGCTTTTCAGTACTTTCACGACTTCTTAGGATGAATTCCGGAATCTTACTGATGGCAGGCCTCCGGCTGTTCCGGGTGAACATCTCCTTGTAAATCCCCCGTGGTTTATTGTACACCCATGAAATTTGGCCAGGTTATGCAGTTTGCATTGCTGCACAATTGCACTTGCCTAGCTCTACCGCGGTTGCAAACATTCAGGCATGGCAGGCAGATAGGCTAGTCCCCGTAGGACACTGCCAGCAGACGGAGTATATCTGCTTCCCGTTTTTCTCACCTGAGTGCTACTGATTCCAGCTTTGACGGCTACACTCTACTCAATCCGAGCAGTAAGATGAACCTCAACTTGTGGCACTTCGTGAAAGTGTTGAGAACTAGAGCTCAGTTGTTTGGCACGCCACCACTGTCCATCCAGCACTATGAAAGGCACTGTCTATATCTGGCTCTAATTAGTCCACGGTTGTGTTCAGCCGAATGACCTCTGCTGGGAACACTCAGAATGAGGTTCTGAGTTACTGCAACATAGGAGCTTTTCAGTACTTTCACGACTTCTTAGGAAGAATTCCGGAATCTTACTGATGGCAAGCCTCTGGCTGTTCCGGGTGAACATCTCCTTGTAAATCCCCCTTTGTTTCTTGTACACCCGTGAAATTTTGCAAGATTATGCAGTTTGCATTGCTGCACAATCCCGCCTGCCTAGCTCTGCCGCGCTTGCAAATATTCAGGCGTGGCAGGCAGATAGGCTGGTCCCCATAGGACACTGCCAGCGGACTGGGTATATCTGCTTCCCGTTCTTCTCACCTCAGTGCTAGTGATTCCAGCTTTGACGGCTACACTCTACTCAACCGGAGCAGTAAGGTGAAGCTCAACTTATGGCACTTTGTGAAAGTGTTGAGAAATAGAACTCAGTTGTTTGGCAAGCCACCACTGTCCATCCAGCACTATGGACGGCACTGCCTATATCTGCCGCTAATTAGTCCACGGTTGTGTTCAGCCGAATGACCTCTGCAGGGAACACTCAAAATGAGGTTCTGAGTTATTGCAACATAGCGGCATTTCACTGCTTTCAAGGCTTCTCAGGCGGAATTCCAGAATGTTGGTGCCGGCAGGCCTCCGGATATTCCGGGTAAACATCTCCTAGTAAATCCCCCTTGGTTTCTTGTACACCCGTGAAATTTGGCCAGGGTATGCAGTTTTCATTGCTGCACAATTGTGCCTGCGTAGCTCTGCCGCGTTTCCAAACATTCAGGCGTGGCAGCCAGATAGGCTGGTCCCCGTAGGACACTGGCAGTGGCCTGGGAATATCTGCTTCCCGTTCTTCTCACCTGAGTGCTACTGATTCCAGCTTTGACTGTTACACTCTACTCAACCGGAGCAGTAAGGTGAAGCTCAACTTATGGCACATTGTGAAAGTGTTGAGAACTAGAGCTCAGTTGTTTGCCGCGCCACCACTGTCCATCCAGCACTAAAGACGGCACTGCATATATCTGGCTCTAATGACTCCACGGTTGTGTTCAGCCGAATGACCTCTGCCGGGAACACTCAGAATGAGGTTCTGAGTTACTGCAACATAGGAGCGTTTCAGTACTTTCACGGCTTCTTAGGAAGAATTCCGGAATCTTACTGATGGCAAGCCTCCGGCTTTTCCGGGTGAACATCTCCTTGTAAGTCCCCCGTGGTTTCTTGTACACCCGTGCAATTTGGCCAGGTTATGCAGTTTGCATTGCTGCACAATTGCGCCTGCCTAGCGCTACCGCGGTTGCAAACATTCAGTCATGGCAGCCAGATAGGCTAGTCCCCGTAGGACACTGCCAGCAGACGGAGTATATCTGCTTCCCATACTTCTCACCTGAGTGCTACTTATTCCAGCTTTGACGGCTACACTCTACTGAACCGGAGCAGTAAGTTGAACCTCAACTTGTGGCACTTTGTGAAAGTGTTGAGAACAAGAGCGCAGTTGTTTGGCACGCCACCACTGTCCATCCAGCACTATGGAAGGCACTGCCTACATCTGGCTCTAATTAGTCCTCGGTTGTGTTCAGCCGAATGACCTCTTCCAGGATCACTCAGAATGAGGTTCTGAGTTATTGCAACATAGGAGCGTTTCACTGCTTTCAAGGCTTCTCAGGCAGAATTCCAGATTGTTGGTGCCGGCAGGCCTCCGGCTGTTCCGGCTGAACATCTCCTTGTAAATCCCCCTTGGTTTCTTGTACACCCGTGAAATTTTGCAAGATTATGCAGTTTGCATTGCTGCACAATTGCGCCTGCCTAGCTCTGCCGGGGTTTCAAACATTCAGGCGTGGCAACCAGAAAGGTTGGTCCCTGTAGGACACTGCCAGCGGACTGGGTATATCTGCTTCCCGTTCTTCTCACCTGAGTGCTACTGATTCCAGCTTTGACGGCTACACTCTACTCAACCGTAGCAGTATGTTGAACCTCAACTTGTGGCACTTTGTGAAAGGGTTGAGAACTAGAGCGCAGTTGTTTGGCAAGCCACCACTGTCCATCCAGCACTATGGAAGGCACTGCCTACATCGGGCTCTAAGTAGTCCAGGGTTGTGTTCAGCCGAATGACATCTGCTGGGAACACTCAGAATGAGGTTCTGATTTATTGCAACATAGGAGCATTTCACTGCTTTCAAGGCTTCTAAGGCAGAATTCCAGAATGTTGGTGCCGGCAGCCCTCCGGCTGTTCCAGGTGAACATCTCCTTGTACATCCCCCGTGGTTTCTTGTACACCCGTGAAATTTGGCCAGGTTATGCAGTATGCATTGCTGCACAATTGCGTCTGCCTAGGTCTGCCACGGTTGCAAACATTCAGGCGTGGCAGGCAGATAGGCTGGTCCCCGTAGGACACTGCCAGCGAACTGGGTATATCTCCTTCCCGTTCTTCTCACCTGAGTGCTACTGATTCCAGCTTTGAAGGCTACACTCTACTGAACCGGATCAGTTAGTTGAACCTCAAATTATGGCCCTTTGAGAAAGTGTTGAGAACTAGAGCTCAGTTGTTTGGCACGCCACCACTGTCCATCCAGCACTATGTACCGCACTGCCTACATCTCTCTCTAATTAGTCCACGGTTGTGTTGAGCCGAATTACCTCTGCCGGGAACACTCAGAATGAGGTTCTGAGTTACTACAATATAGGAGCGTTTCAGTAGTTTCACGGCTTCTTAGGAAGAATTCCGGAATCTTACTGATGGCAGGGCTCCGGCTGTTCCTGGTGAACATCTCCTTGTAAATCCCCTTGGATTCTTGTACACCCGTGAAATTTGGCCAGGTTATGCAGTATGCATTGCTGCACAATTGCGCCTGCCTAGCTCTGCCGCGGTTGCAAACATTCAGGCGTGGCTGCCAGATAGGCTGGTCCCCGTAGGACACTGCCAGGGAACTGGGTATATCTGCTTCCCATTCTTCTCTCCTGAGTGCTTCTGATTCCAGCTTTGACGGTTACACTCTACTCAACCGGAGCAGTAAGGTGAACCTCAACTTATGGCACTTTGTGAAAGGGTTGAGAACTAGAGCGCAGTTGTTTGGCATGCCACCACTGTCCATCCAGCACTATGGACGGCACTGCTTACATAAGGCTCTAATTAGTCCATGGTTGTGTTCAGCCGAATGACCTCTGCCGGAATCACTCACAATGAGGTTCTTAGTTATTGCAACATAGGTGGGTTTCACTGCTTTCAAGGCTTCTCAGGCAGAAATCCAGAATGTTGGTGCCGGCAGGCCTCCGGCAGTTCCGGGTAAACATCTCCTTTTAAATACCCCGTGATTTCTTGTAAACCCGTGCAATTTGGCCAGGTTATGCAGTTTGCATTGCTGCACAATTGCGCCTGCCTAGCTCTGCCGCGGATCAAAATATTCAGGCATGGCAGCCAGAAGGCTAGTCCTCGTAGGACACTGCCAGCGAACTGGGTATATCTGCTTCCCGTTCTTCACACCTGAGTGCTACTGATTCCAGCTTTGACGGTTACACTCTACTCAACCGGAGGAGTAAGGTGAACCGCACCTTATGGCACTTTGTGAAAGTGTTGAGAACTAGAGCTCAGATGTTTTTTCACACCACCACTGTCCATCCAGCGCTATGGACGGCACTTCATATATCTGGCTCTAATGAGTCCACGGTCGTGTTCGGCCAAATGACCTCTGCCGGGAACACTCAGAATGAGGTTCTGAGTTACAGCAACCAAGGAGCGTTTCAGTACTTTCACGGATTCTTAGGAAGTATTCCGGAATCTTACTGATGGCAGGCCTCCGGCTGTTCCTAGTGAACATCTCCTTGTAAATCCCCCGTGGATTCTTGTACACCCGTGAAATTTGGCCAGGTGATGCAGTTTGCATTGCTGCACAATTGCGCCTGCCTAGCTCTGCCACGGATGCAAACATTCAGGCGTGGAAGACTGATAGGCTGGTACCCTAGGACACTGCCAGCGGAGTGGGTATATCTGCTTCCCGTTCTTCTCAGCTGAGTGCTACTGATTCCAGCTTTGAAGGCTTCACTCTACTCAACCGGAGCAGTAAGTTGAACCTGAACTTATGGCACTTTGTGAAAGTGTTGAGAACTAGAGCTCAGTTGTTTGGCACGCCACCACTGTCCATCCAGCACTATGGACGGCACTGCCTACATCTTGCTCTAATTAGTCCACGGTTGTGTTCAGCCGAATGACCTCTGCCGGGAACACTCAGAATGAGGGTTTGAGTTATTGCAACATAGGAGCGTTGCACTGCTTCAAGGCTTCTCAGGCAGAATTCCAGAATGTTGGTGCCGTCAGGCCACCGGCTGTTCCGGGTGAACATATCCTTGTAAATCCCCCGTCGTTTATTGTACACCCATGAAATTTGGCCAGGTCATGCAGTATGCATTGCTGCACAACTGCGCCTGCCTAGCTCTGCCGCGTTTGAAATCATTCAGGCGTGGCAGCCAAATAGGCTGGTCCCCGTTGGACACTGCGGGCAGACTGGGTATATCTGCTTACAGTTCTTCTCACCTGAGTGGTACTGATTCCAGCTTTCACGGCTACACTCTACTGAACCGGAGCAGTTAGTTGAACCTCAAATTATGGCCCTTTGTGAGAGTTTTGAGAACTAGAGCTCAGTTGTTGGGCAGGCCACCACATTCCATCCAGCACTATGAAAGGCATTGCCTATATCTGGCTCTAATTAGTCCACGGTTGTGTTGAGTCGAATGACCTCTGCCGGGAACACTCAGAATGAGGTTCTGAGTTATTGCAACATAGGAGCGTTTTACTTCTTTCAAGGCTTTTTAGGAAGGATTCCGATAACTTGCTGCCGGCAGGCAATGGGCTGTTCCGGGTGAACATCTCCTTGTAAAACCACCGTGGTTTCTTGTACACCCGTGAAATTTGGCCAGGTTATGCAGTTTGAATTGCTGCACAATTGAGCATGCCTAGCTCTGCCGCGGTTGCAAACATTCAGGCGTGGCAGCCAGATAGGCTGGTCCCCGTAGGACACTGCCAGCGGACTGGGTATATCTGTTTCCCGTTCTCCTCCCCTGAGTGCTACTGATTCCACCTTTGACGATTACATTCTACTCAACCCGAGCAGTAAGTTGAACCTCAACTTATGGCACTTTGTGAAAGTGTTGAGAACTAGAGCGCAGTTGTTTGGCATGCCACCACTGTCCATCCAGCATTATGGACGGCACTGCCTACATCTGGCTCTAATTAGTCCACGGTTGTGTTTAGCCGAATGACCTCTGCCGGGAAAACTCAGAATGAGGTTCTGAGTTACTGCAACATAGGAACTTTTCAGTCCTTTCACGGCTTCTTAGGAAGAATTCCGGAATCTTACTGATGGCAGGCCTCAGGATGTTCCGGGTGAACATATCCTTATAAATCCCCAGTGGTTTCTCGAACACTCGTGAAATTTGACCAGGTGATGCAGTTTGCATTGCTGCACAATTGCACCTGGCAAACTCTGCCGTGATTGCAAACATTAAGGCGTGGCAGCGAGATATTCTGGTCCCATTAGGACACTGCAAGTGGACTGGGTATATCTGCTTCCCATTCTTCTCACCTGAGTGGTACTGATTCCAGCTATGACGGCTACATTCTAGTCACCCGGAGCAGTAAGTTGAACCTCAACTTATGGCACTTTGTGAAAGTGTTGAGAACTAGAGCGCAGTTGTTTGGCACGCCACCACTGTCCATCCAGCTCTATGGACAGCACTGCCTATATCTGGCTCTAATGAGTCCACGGTTGTGTTCAGCCGAATGACCTCTGTCGGGAACACTCAGAATAAGGTTCTGAGTTATTGCACCATAGGAGTGTTTCACTGCTTTCAAGGATTTTTAGGAAGGATTCAGGAAACTTGCTGCTGGTAGGCAACCGGCTGTTCGGGGTGAACATCTCCTTGTAAATCCACCGTGGTTTCTTGTACAACCGTGAAATTTGGCCAGGTTATGCAGTTTGCATTGCTGCACAATTGCGCCTGCCAAGCTCTCCCGCGTTTGCAAACATTCAGGCGTGGGAGCCAGATAGGCTGGTCCCCTTAGGACACTGCCAACGGACTGGTTATATCTGCTTCCCGTTATTCTCACCTGAGTTCTACTGATTCCAGCTTTGACGGCTACACTCTACTGAACCGGAGGAGTTATTTGAATCTCAAATTATGGCCCTTTGTGAAAGTGTTGAGAACTAGAACTCATTTGTTTTGCAGGCCACCACTGTCAATCCCGCAATATGGACGGCTCTGCCTACATCTGGCTCTAATCAGTCCACGGTTGTATTGAGCCGAATGACCTCTGCCAGGAACACTCAGAATGAGGTTCGGAGTTACTGCAACATTGGAGCGTTTCACTGCTTTCAAGGCTTCTTAGAAAGAATTCCAAATTTTGCTGCCGGCAGGCCTCCAGCTGTGACACGTGAACATTGCCTTGTAAATCCCCCGTGGTTTCTTGTACACCCGTGCAATTTGGTCAGGTTATGCAGTTTGCATTGCTGCACAATTTTGCCTGTCTAGCTCTAGCGCGGTTGCAAACATTCAGGCGTGGCAGCCAGATAGGCTGGTCACCGTAGGACACTGCCAGCTGACTGGGTATATCTGCTTCCGTTCTTCTCACCTAAGTGCTACTGATTCCAGCTTTGACGGCTACACTCTACTCAACCGTTGCACTAAGTTGAAACTCCACTTATGGCACTTTTTGAAAGTGTTGAGAACTAGAGCTCAGTTGTTTGGCACGCCACCACTGTCCATCCAGCACTATGGACGGCACTGACTACATCTGGCTCTAATTAATCCATGGTTGTGTTCAGCCGAAAGACCTCTGCCGGGAACACTCAGAATGAGGTTCTGAATTATTGCATCATAGGAGCGTTTCACTGCTTTCAAGGCTTCTCAGGCAGAATTCCAGAATGTTGGTGCAGGCAGGTCTCGGGCTGTTCCGGGTGAACATCTCCTTGTAAATCCCCCGTGGTTTCTTGTACACCCGTGAAATTTGGCCAGGTTATGCAGTTTGAATTGCTGCACAATTGCGCCTGCCTAGCTCTGCCGCGGTTGCAAATATTCAGGCGTGGCAGCCAGATAGGCTGGTCCCCTTAGGACACGTCCAGCGGACTCGGTATATCTGCTTCCGTTTTTCTCACCTGAGTGCTAATGATCCCAGCTTTGACGGCTACACTCTATTCAAACAAGCACTAAGTTGAACCTCAACTTATGGCACTTTGTGAAAGTGTTGAGAACTAGAGCTCAGTTGTTTTGCTGGCCACCACTGTCCATCCAGCACTATGGACGGCACTGCCTACATCTGGCTCTAATCAGTCCACGGTTGTATTCAGCCGAATGACCTCTGCCGGGTACCCTCAGAATGAGGTTCTGAATTACTGCAACATCGGAGCGTTTCACTGCTTTCAAGGCTTCTTAGGAAGAATTCCGGAATCTTGCTGCCCGCAGGCCTCATGCTGTTCTGGGTGAACATCTCGTTGTATATCGCCCGTGGTTTCTTGTACACCCGTGAAATTTGGCCAGGTTATGCAGTTTTCATTCCTGCACAATTGCGCCTGCCTAACTCTGCAGCACTTGCAAACATTCAGGCGTGGCAGCCAGATAGGCTGGTCCCAGTATTACACTGCCAGCTGACTGGGTATATCTGCTTCCCGCTCTTCTCAACTGAGTGCTACTGATTCCAGCTTTGACGGCTACAATGTACTCAACCCGAGCAGTAAGTTAAACCGCAACTTATGGCACTTTGTGAAAGTGTTGAGAACTAGAGGTCAGTTGTTTGGCACGCCACCACGATCCATCCAGCACTATGGATAGCACTGCATACATCTGGCTCTAATTAGTCCACGGTTGTATTCAGTCGAATGACCTCTGCCGGGAACACTCAGACTGAGGTTCTGAGTTATTGCAACATAGGAGCGTTTCACTGCTTTGAATGTTTCTCAGGAAGAATTCCGGACTGTTGCTGCCGGCAAGCCTCCGGCTGTTCCGAGTGAACATCTCCTTGTAAATCCCCCGTGGTTTCTTGTACACCCGTGAAATTTGGCCAGGTTATGCAGTTTGCATTGCTGCACAATTGTGCCTGCCGAGCTCTGAAACTGTTGCAAACATTCAGGTGTGGCAGCTAGCTAGGTTGGTCCCCGTAGGAAACTGCCAACGGACTGGGTATATCTGCTTCCAGTTCTTCTCAGCTGAGTGCCACTGATTACAGCTTTGATGGCTACACTCTACTCAACCAGAGCAGTAAGTTGAACCTCAACTTATGACACATTGTGAAAGTGTTGAGAACTAGAGCTCAGTTGTTTTGCAGGCCACCACTGTCCATCCTGCACTATGGACGGCTCTGCCTACATCTGGCTCTAATCAGTCCACGGTTGTATTGAGCCGAATGACCTCTGCCGGGAACACTCAGAATGAGGTTCTGAGTTCCTGCAACATTGGAGCGTTTCACTGCTTTCAAGGCTTCTCAGGAAGGATTCCGGAATCTTGCTGCTGGCAGGCCTCCGGCTGTTCCGGGTGAACATCTCCTTTAAATCCCCCGTGGATTCTTGTACACCCGTGAAATTGGCCAGATGATGCAGTTTGCATTGCTGCACAATTGTGCCTGCCTACCTCTGACACGGTTGCAAACATTCAGGCGTGGCAGCCAGATAGTCTGGTCCCTGTAGGACATTGCCAGCAGAATGGGTATATCTGCTTCCCGTTCTTCTCACCTGAGTGCTACTGATTCCAGCTTTGACGGTTACACTCTACTCAACGGGAGCAGTAAGGTGAACCTCAACTTAGTGCCCTTTGTGAAAGTGTTGAGAACTAGATCTCAGTTGTTTGGCACGCCACCACTGTCCATCCAGCACTATGGACGGCACTGCATATATCAGGCTCTAATGAGTCCATGGTTGTGTTCAGCCGAATGACCTCTGCCGGGAACACTCAGAATGAGGTTGTGAGTTATTGCAACATAGGAGCGTTTCACTGCTTTCAAGGCTTCTGAGGCATAATTCCAGAATGTTGGTGCCGGCAGGCCTCCAGCAGTTCCGGGTAAACATCTCCTTGTAAATCCCCCGTGGTTTCTTGTACACCCGTGAAATTTGGCCAGGTTATGCAGTTTGCATTGCTGCACAATTGCGCCTGCCTAGCTCTGCCGCGGTTGCAAACATTCAGGCGTGGCAGCCAGATAGGCTGGTCCCCGTAGGACACTGCCAGCGGACTGGGTATATCTGCTTCCCGTTCTTCTCACCTGAGTGCTACTGATTCCAGCTTCCGGGGTTACACTCTACTCAACCGGAGCAGTAAGGTTAACCTCAACTTATGGCCCTTTGTGAAAGTGTTGAGAACTAGAGCTCAGTTGTTTGGCACGCTACCACTGTCCATCCAGCACTATGGACGGCACTGCCTATATCTGGCTCTATTTAGTCCACGGTTGTGTTCAGCCGAATGAACTCTGCCGGGAACACTCAGAATGAGGTTCTGAGTTATTGCAACATAGGAGCGTTTCACTGCTTTCAAGGCTTCTCAGGCAGAATTCCAGAATGTTGGTGCCGGCAGGCCTCCGGCAGTTCCGGGTAACCATCTCCTGGTAAATCCCCTGTGGTTTCTTGTAAAATCGTGAAATTTGGCAAGATTATGCAGTTTCCATTGCTGCACAATCCCGCCTGCCTAGCTCTACCGCGGTTGCAAACATTCAGGCGTGGCAACCAGAAAGGTTGGTCCCTGTAGGCACTGCCAGCGGACTGGGTATATCTGCTTCCCGTTTTTCTCACCTGAGTGCTACTGATTCCAGCTTTGACGGCTACACTCTACTCAACCCGAGGAGTAAGATGAACCTCAACTTGTGGCACTTTGTGAAAGGATTGACAACTAGAGCTCAGTTGTTTGGCACGCCACCACTGTCCATCCAGCACTATTTAAGGCACTGCCTATATCTGGCTCTATTTAGTCCACGGTTTTGTTCTCCCGAATGACCTCTGCAGGGAACACTCAGAATGAGGTTCTGAGTTATGGCAACATAGGAGCGTTTCACTGTTTTCAAGGCTTCTTAGGAAGGATTCCGGAAACTTGCTGCGGGCAGGCCACCGGCTGTTCCGGGTGAACATCTCCTTGTAAATCCCCCGTCGTTTATTGTACACCCAAAAATTTGGCCAGGTAATGCAGTTTGCATTGCTGCACAATTGCGCCTGCCTAGCTCTGCCGCGTTTGCAAACATTCAGGCGTGGCAGCCAAATACGCTGGTCCCCGTAGGACACTGCCAGCGGACTGGGTATATCTGCTTCCCGTTCTTCTCACCTGAGTGCTACTGATTCCAGCTTTGACGGCTACACTCTTCTGAACCGGAGCAGTTAGATGAACCTCAAATTATGGCCTTTGTGAAAGTGTTGAGAACTAGAGCTCAGTTGTTTGGCTCGCCACCACTCTCCATCGAGCACTATGAAAGGCACTGCCTATATCTGGCTCTAATTAGTCCACGGTTGTGTTCAGCCGAATGACCTCTGCTGGGAACACTCAGAATGAGGTTCTGCGTTACTGCAACATAGGAGCTTTTCAGTACTTTCACGACTTCTTAGGATGAATTCCGGAATCTTACTGATGGCAGGCCTCCGGCTGTTCCGGGTGAACATCTCCTTGTAAATCCCCCGTGGTTTATTGTACACCCATGAAATTTGGCCAGGTTATGCAGTTTGCATTGCTGCACAATTGCACTTGCCTAGCTCTACCGCGGTTGCAAACATTCAGGCATGGCAGGCAGATAGGCTAGTCCCCGTAGGACACTGCCAGCAGACGGAGTATATCTGCTTCCCGTTTTTCTCACCTGAGTGCTACTGATTCCAGCTTTGACGGCTACACTCTACTCAATCCGAGCAGTAAGATGAACCTCAACTTGTGGCACTTCGTGAAAGTGTTGAGAACTAGAGCTCAGTTGTTTGGCACGCCACCACTGTCCATCCAGCACTATGAAAGGCACTGTCTATATCTGGCTCTAATTAGTCCACGGTTGTGTTCAGCCGAATGACCTCTGCTGGGAACACTCAGAATGAGGTTCTGAGTTACTGCAACATAGGAGCTTTTCAGTACTTTCACGACTTCTTAGGAAGAATTCCGGAATCTTACTGATGGCAAGCCTCTGGCTGTTCCGGGTGAACATCTCCTTGTAAATCCCCCTTTGTTTCTTGTACACCCGTGAAATTTTGCAAGATTATGCAGTTTGCATTGCTGCACAATCCCGCCTGCCTAGCTCTGCCGCGCTTGCAAATATTCAGGCGTGGCAGGCAGATAGGCTGGTCCCCATAGGACACTGCCAGCGGACTGGGTATATCTGCTTCCCGTTCTTCTCACCTCAGTGCTAGTGATTCCAGCTTTGACGGCTACACTCTACTCAACCGGAGCAGTAAGGTGAAGCTCAACTTATGGCACTTTGTGAAAGTGTTGAGAAATAGAACTCAGTTGTTTGGCAAGCCACCACTGTCCATCCAGCACTATGGACGGCACTGCCTATATCTGCCGCTAATTAGTCCACGGTTGTGTTCAGCCGAATGACCTCTGCAGGGAACACTCAAAATGAGGTTCTGAGTTATTGCAACATAGCGGCATTTCACTGCTTTCAAGGCTTCTCAGGCGGAATTCCAGAATGTTGGTGCCGGCAGGCCTCCGGATATTCCGGGTAAACATCTCCTAGTAAATCCCCCTTGGTTTCTTGTACACCCGTGAAATTTGGCCAGGGTATGCAGTTTTCATTGCTGCACAATTGTGCCTGCGTAGCTCTGCCGCGTTTCCAAACATTCAGGCGTGGCAGCCAGATAGGCTGGTCCCCGTAGGACACTGGCAGTGGCCTGGGAATATCTGCTTCCCGTTCTTCTCACCTGAGTGCTACTGATTCCAGCTTTGACTGTTACACTCTACTCAACCGGAGCAGTAAGGTGAAGCTCAACTTATGGCACTTTGTGAAAGTGTTGAGAACTAGAGCTCAGTTGTTTGCCGCGCCACCACTGTCCATCCAGCACTAAAGACGGCACTGCATATATCTGGCTCTAATGACTCCACGGTTGTGTTCAGCCGAATGACCTCTGCCGGGAACACTCAGAATGAGGTTCTGAGTTACTGCAACATAGGAGCGTTTCAGTACTTTCACGGCTTCTTAGGAAGAATTCCGGAATCTTACTGATGGCAAGCCTCCGGCTTTTCCGGGTGAACATCTCCTTGTAAGTCCCCCGTGGTTTCTTGTACACCCGTGCAATTTGGCCAGGTTATGCAGTTTGCATTGCTGCACAATTGCGCCTGCCTAGCGCTACCGCGGTTGCAAACATTCAGTCATGGCAGCCAGATAGGCTAGTCCCCGTAGGACACTGCCAGCAGACGGAGTATATCTGCTTCCCATACTTCTCACCTGAGTGCTACTTATTCCAGCTTTGACGGCTACACTCTACTGAACCGGAGCAGTAAGTTGAACCTCAACTTGTGGCACTTTGTGAAAGTGTTGAGAACAAGAGCGCAGTTGTTTGGCACGCCACCACTGTCCATCCAGCACTATGGAAGGCACTGCCTACATCTGGCTCTAATTAGTCCTCGGTTGTGTTCAGCCGAATGACCTCTTCCAGGATCACTCAGAATGAGGTTCTGAGTTATTGCAACATAGGAGCGTTTCACTGCTTTCAAGGCTTCTCAGGCAGAATTCCAGATTGTTGGTGCCGGCAGGCCTCCGGCTGTTCGGGCTGAACATCTCCTTGTAAATCCCCCTTGGTTTCTTGTACACCCGTGAAATTTTGCAAGATTATGCAGTTTGCATTGCTGCACAATTGCGCCTGCCTAGCTCTGCCGGGGTTTCAAACATTCAGGCGTGGCAACCAGAAAGGTTGGTCCCTGTAGGACACTGCCAGCGGACTGGGTATATCTGCTTCCCGTTCTTCTCACCTGAGTGCTACTGATTCCAGCTTTGACGGCTACACTCTACTCAACCGTAGCAGTATGTTGAACCTCAACTTGTGGCACTTTGTGAAAGGGTTGAGAACTAGAGCGCAGTTGTTTGGCAAGCCACCACTGTCCATCCAGCACTATGGAAGGCACTGCCTACATCGGGCTCTAAGTAGTCCAGGGTTGTGTTCAGCCGAATGACATCTGCTGGGAACACTCAGAATGAGGTTCTGATTTATTGCAACATAGGAGCATTTCACTGCTTTCAAGGCTTCTAAGGCAGAATTCCAGAATGTTGGTGCCGGCAGCCCTCTGGCTGTTCCAGGTGAACATCTCCTTGTACATCCCCCGTGGTTTCTTGTACACCCGTGAAATTTGGCCAGGTTATGCAGTATGCATTGCTGCACAATTGCGTCTGCCTAGGTCTGCCACGGTTGCAAACATTCAGGCGTGGCAGGCAGATAGGCTGGTCCCCGTAGGACACTGCCAGCGAACTGGGTATATCTCCTTCCCGTTCTTCTCACCTGAGTGCTACTGATTCCAGCTTTGAAGGCTACACTCTACTGAACCGGATCAGTTAGTTGAACCTCAAATTATGGCCCTTTGAGAAAGTGTTGAGAACTAGAGCTCAGTTGTTTGGCACGCCACCACTGTCCATCCAGCACTATGTACCGCACTGCCTACATCTCTCTCTAATTAGTCCACGGTTGTGTTGAGCCGAATTACCTCTGCCGGGAACACTCAGAATGAGGTTCTGAGTTACTACAATATAGGAGCGTTTCAGTAGTTTCACGGCTTCTTAGGAAGAATTCCGGAATCTTACTGATGGCAGGGCTCCGGCTGTTCCTGGTGAACATCTCCTTGTAAATCCCCTTGGATTCTTGTACACCCGTGAAATTTGGCCAGGTTATGCAGTATGCATTGCTGCACAATTGCGCCTGCCTAGCTCTGCCGCGGTTGCAAACATTCAGGCGTGGCTGCCAGATAGGCTGGTCCCCGTAGGACACTGCCAGGGAACTGGGTATATCTGCTTCCCATTCTTCTCTCCTGAGTGCTTCTGATTCCAGCTTTGACGGTTACACTCTACTCAACCGGAGCAGTAAGGTGAACCTCAACTTATGGCACTTTGTGAAAGGGTTGAGAACTAGAGCGCAGTTGTTTGGCATGCCACCACTGTCCATCCAGCACTATGGACGGCACTGCTTACATAAGGCTCTAATTAGTCCATGGTTGTGTTCAGCCGAATGACCTCTGCCGGAATCACTCACAATGAGGTTCTTAGTTATTGCAACATAGGTGGGTTTCACTGCTTTCAAGGCTTCTCAGGCAGAAATCCAGAATGTTGGTGCCGGCAGGCCTCCGGCAGTTCCGGGTAAACATCTCCTTTTAAATACCCCGTGATTTCTTGTAAACCCGTGCAATTTGGCCAGGTTATGCAGTTTGCATTGCTGCACAATTGCGCCTGCCTAGCTCTGCCGCGGATCAAAATATTCAGGCATGGCAGCCAGAAGGCTAGTCCTCGTAGGACACTGCCAGCGAACTGGGTATATCTGCTTCCCGTTCTTCACACCTGAGTGCTACTGATTCCAGCTTTGACGGTTACACTCTACTCAACCGGAGGAGTAAGGTGAACCGCACCTTATGGCACTTTGTGAAAGTGTTGAGAACTAGAGCTCAGATGTTTTTTCACACCACCACTGTCCATCCAGCGCTATGGACGGCACTTCATATATCTGGCTCTAATGAGTCCACGGTCGTGTTCGGCCAAATGACCTCTGCCGGGAACACTCAGAATGAGGTTCTGAGTTACAGCAACCAAGGAGCGTTTCAGTACTTTCACGGATTCTTAGGAAGTATTCCGGAATCTTACTGATGGCAGGCCTCCGGCTGTTCCTAGTGAACATCTCCTTGTAAATCCCCCGTGGATTCTTGTACACCCGTGAAATTTGGCCAGGTGATGCAGTTTGCATTGCTGCACAATTGCGCCTGCCTAGCTCTGCCACGGATGCAAACATTCAGGCGTGGAAGACTGATAGGCTGGTACCCTAGGACACTGCCAGCGGAGTGGGTATATCTGCTTCCCGTTCTTCTCAGCTGAGTGCTACTGATTCCAGCTTTGAAGGCTTCACTCTACTCAACCGGAGCAGTAAGTTGAACCTGAACTTATGGCACTTTGTGAAAGTGTTGAGAACTAGAGCTCAGTTGTTTGGCACGCCACCACTGTCCATCCAGCACTATGGACGGCACTGCCTACATCTTGCTCTAATTAGTCCACGGTTGTGTTCAGCCGAATGACCTCTGCCGGGAACACTCAGAATGAGGGTTTGAGTTATTGCAACATAGGAGCGTTGCACTGCTTCAAGGCTTCTCAGGCAGAATTCCAGAATGTTGGTGCCGTCAGGCCACCGGCTGTTCCGGGTGAACATATCCTTGTAAATCCCCCGTCGTTTATTGTACACCCATGAAATTTGGCCAGGTCATGCAGTATGCATTGCTGCACAACTGCGCCTGCCTAGCTCTGCCGCGTTTGAAATCATTCAGGCGTGGCAGCCAAATAGGCTGGTCCCCGTTGGACACTGCGGGCAGACTGGGTATATCTGCTTACAGTTCTTCTCACCTGAGTGGTACTGATTCCAGCTTTCACGGCTACACTCTACTGAACCGGAGCAGTTAGTTGAACCTCAAATTATGGCCCTTTGTGAGAGTTTTGAGAACTAGAGCTCAGTTGTTGGGCAGGCCACCACATTCCATCCAGCACTATGAAATGCATTGCCTATATCTGGCTCTAATTAGTCCACGGTTGTGTTGAGTCGAATGACCTCTGCCGGGAACACTCAGAATGAGGTTCTGAGTTATTGCAACATAGGAGCGTTTTACTTCTTTCAAGGCTTTTTAGGAAGGATTCCGATAACTTGCTGCCGGCAGGCAATGGGCTGTTCCGGGTGAACATCTCCTTGTAAAACCACCGTGGTTTCTTGTACACCCGTGAAATTTGGCCAGGTTATGCAGTTTGAATTGCTGCACAATTGAGCATGCCTAGCTCTGCCGCGGTTGCAAACATTCAGGCGTGGCAGCCAGATAGGCTGGTCCCCGTAGGACACTGCCAGCGGACTGGGTATATCTGTTTCCCGTTCTCCTCCCCTGAGTGCTACTGATTCCACCTTTGACGATTACATTCTACTCAACCCGAGCAGTAAGTTGAACCTCAACTTATGGCACTTTGTGAAAGTGTTGAGAACTAGAGCGCAGTTGTTTGGCATGCCACCACTGTCCATCCAGCATTATGGACGGCACTGCCTACATCTGGCTCTAATTAGTCCACGGTTGTGTTTAGCCGAATGACCTCTGCCGGGAAAACTCAGAATGAGGTTCTGAGTTACTGCAACATAGGAACTTTTCAGTCCTTTCACGGCTTCTTAGGAAGAATTCCGGAATCTTACTGATGGCAGGCCTCAGGATGTTCCGGGTGAACATATCCTTATAAATCCCCAGTGGTTTCTCGAACACTCGTGAAATTTGACCAGGTGATGCAGTTTGCATTGCTGCACAATTGCACCTGGCAAACTCTGCCGTGATTGCAAACATTAAGGCGTGGCAGCGAGATATTCTGGTCCCATTAGGACACTGCAAGTGGACTGGGTATATCTGCTTCCCATTCTTCTCACCTGAGTGGTACTGATTCCAGCTATGACGGCTACATTCTAGTCACCCGGAGCAGTAAGTTGAACCTCAACTTATGGCACTTTGTGAAAGTGTTGAGAACTAGAGCGCAGTTGTTTGGCACGCCACCACTGTCCATCCAGCTCTATGGACAGCACTGCCTATATCTGGCTCTAATGAGTCCACGGTTGTGTTCAGCCGAATGACCTCTGTCGGGAACACTCAGAATAAGGTTCTGAGTTATTGCACCATAGGAGTGTTTCACTGCTTTCAAGGATTTTTAGGAAGGATTCAGGAAACTTGCTGCTGGTAGGCAACCGGCTGTTCGGGGTGAACATCTCCTTGTAAATCCACCGTGGTTTCTTGTACAACCGTGAAATTTGGCCAGGTTATGCAGTTTGCATTGCTGCACAATTGCGCCTGCCAAGCTCTCCCGCGTTTGCAAACATTCAGGCGTGGGAGCCAGATAGGCTGGTCCCCTTAGGACACTGCCAACGGACTGGTTATATCTGCTTCCCGTTATTCTCACCTGAGTTCTACTGATTCCAGCTTTGACGGCTACACTCTACTGAACCGGAGGAGTTATTTGAATCTCAAATTATGGCCCTTTGTGAAAGTGTTGAGAACTAGAACTCATTTGTTTTGCAGGCCACCACTGTCAATCCCGCAATATGGACGGCTCTGCCTACATCTGGCTCTAATCAGTCCACGGTTGTATTGAGCCGAATGACCTCTGCCAGGAACACTCAGAATGAGGTTCTGAGTTACTGCAACATTGGAGCGTTTCACTGCTTTCAAGGCTTCTTAGAAAGAATTCCAAATTTTGCTGCCGGCAGGCCTCCAGCTGTGACACGTGAACATTGCCTTGTAAATCCCCCGTGGTTTCTTGTACACCCGTGCAATTTGGTCAGGTTATGCAGTTTGCATTGCTGCACAATTTTGCCTGTCTAGCTCTAGCGCGGTTGCAAACATTCAGGCGTGGCAGCCAGATAGGCTGGTCACCGTAGGACACTGCCAGCTGACTGGGTATATCTGCTTCCGTTCTTCTCACCTAAGTGCTACTGATTCCAGCTTTGACGGCTACACTCTACTCAACCGTTGCACTAAGTTGAAACTCCACTTATGGCACTTTTTGAAAGTGTTGAGAACTAGAGCTCAGTTGTTTGGCACGCCACCACTGTCCATCCAGCACTATGGACGGCACTGACTACATCTGGCTCTAATTAATCCATGGTTGTGTTCAGCCGAAAGACCTCTGCCGGGAACACTCAGAATGAGGTTCTGAATTATTGCATCATAGGAGCGTTTCACTGCTTTCAAGGCTTCTCAGGCAGAATTCCAGAATGTTGGTGCAGGCAGGTCTCGGGCTGTTCCGGGTGAACATCTCCTTGTAAATCCCCCGTGGTTTCTTGTACACCCGTGAAATTTGGCCAGGTTATGCAGTTTGAATTGCTGCACAATTTCTCCTGCCTAGCTTTGCCGCGATTGCAAACATTCAGGCGTGGCAGCCACATAGGCTGGTACCCGTAGGACACTGCCAGGGGACTGGCTAGATCTGCTTCCCGTTTGTGTCACCTGAGTGCTACTGATTCCAGCTTTGACGGCTACACTCTACTGAACAGGAGCAGTAAGTTGAACCTCAACTTAAGGCATTTTGTGAAAGTGTTGAGAACTAGAGCTCAGTTGTTTGGCACGCCAACACTGTCCATCCAGCACTATGGACGGCACTGCCTACATCTGGCTCTTATTAGTCCACGGTTGTGTTCAGCCGAATGACCTCTGCCGGGAACACTCAGAATGAGGTTCTGAGTTACTGCAACATATTAGCTTTTCACTGCTTTCAAGGCTTCCTAGGAAAAATTCCGGAATCTTTCTGCCGGCAGGCCTCCGGCTTTTCCAGGTGAACATCTACTTGAAAATCCCCCGTGGTTTTTTGTACACCCGTGAAATTTGGCCAGGTTATGAAGTTTGCATTGCTGCACAATTGCGCCTGCCTAGCTCTGCCGCGGTTGCAAATATTCAGGCGTGGCAGCCAGATAGGCTGGTCCCCTTAGGACACGTCCAGCGGACTCGGTATATCTGCTTCCGTTTTTCTCACCTGAGTGCTAATGATCCCAGCTTTGACGGCTACACTCTATTCAAACAGAGCACTAAGTTGAACCTCAACTTATGGCACTTTGTGAAAGTGTTGAGAACTAGAGCTCAGTTGTTTTGCTGGCCACCACTGTCCATCCAGCACTATGGACGGCACTGCCTACATCTGGCTCTAATCAGTCCACGGTTGTATTCAGCCGAATGACCTCTGCCGGGTACCCTCAGAATGAGGTTCTGAATTACTGCAACATCGGAGCGTTTCACTGCTTTCAAGGCTTCTTAGGAAGAATTCCGGAATCTTGCTGCCCGCAGGCCTCATGCTGTTCTGGGTGAACATCTCGTTGTATATCGCCCGTGGTTTCTTGTACACCCGTGAAATTTGGCCAGGTTATGCAGTTTTCATTCCTGCACAATTGTGCCTGCCTAACTCTGCAGCACTTGAAAACATTCAGGCGTGGCAGCCAGATAGGCTGGTCCCAGTATTACACTGCCAGCTGACTGGGTATATCTGCTTCCCGCTCTTCTCAACTGAGTGCTACTGATTCCAGCTTTGACGGCTACAATGTACTCAACCCGAGCAGTAAGTTAAACCGCAACTTATGGCACTTTGTGAAAGTGTTGAGAACTAGAGGTCAGTTGTTTGGCACGCCACCACGATCCATCCAGCACTATGGATAGCACTGCATACATCTGGCTCTAATTAGTCCACGGTTGTATTCAGTCGAATGACCTCTGCCGGGAACACTCAGACTGAGGTTCTGAGTTATTGCAACATAGGAGCGTTTCACTGCTTTGAATGTTTCTCAGGAAGAATTCCGGACTGTTGCTGCCGGCAAGCCTCCGGCTGTTCCGAGTGAACATCTCCTTGTAAATCCCCCGTGGTTTCTTGTACACCCGTGAAATTTGGCCAGGTTATGCAGTTTGCATTGCTGCACAATTGTGCCTGCCGAGCTCTGAAACTGTTGCAAACATTCAGGTGTGGCAGCTAGCTAGGTTGGTCCCCGTAGGAAACTGCCAACGGACTGGGTATATCTGCTTCCAGTTCTTCTCAGCTGAGTGCCACTGATTACAGCTTTGATGGCTACACTCTACTCAACCAGAGCAGTAAGTTGAGCCTCAACTTATGACACATTGTGAAAGTGTTGAGAACTAGAGCTCAGTTGTTTTGCAGGCCACCACTGTCCATCCTGCACTATGGACGGCTCTGCCTACATCTGGCTCTAATCAGTCCACGGTTGTATTGAGCCGAATGACCTCTGCCGGGAACACTCAGAATGAGGTTCTGAGTTCCTGCAACATTGGAGCGTTTCACTGCTTTCAAGGCTTCTTGGAAAGAATTCCAAATTTTGCTGCCGGCAGGCCTCCGGCTGTGACAGGTGAACATCGCCTTGTAAATCCCCCGTGGTTTCTTGTACACCCGTGCAATTTGGTCTGGTTATGCAGTTTGCATTGCTGCACAATTTTGCCTGCCTAGCTCTGCCACGGTTGCAAACATTCAGGCGTGGCAGCCAGATAGGCTGGTCCCCGTAGGACACTGCCAGCGGACTGGGTATATCTGCTACTTGTTCTTCTCACCTGAGTGCTACTGATTTGAGCTTTGACCGCTACACTCTACTCACCCGGAGCAGTAATTTGAACCTCAACTTATGGCACTTTGTGAAAGTGTTGAGAACTAGAGCGCAGTTGTTTGACACGCCACCACTGTCCATCCAGCACTATGGACGGCACTGCCTACATCTGGCTCTAATTAGTCCACGGTTGTGTTTAGCCCAATGACCTCTGCCGGGAACACTCAGAATGAGGGTCTGAGTTATTGCAACATTGGAGCGTTTCAATGCTTTCAAGGATTCTTAGGAAGGATTCCGGAATCTTACTGCCGGAAGGCCTCCGGCTGTTCCGGGTGAACATCTCCTTGTAAATCACCCGTGGATTCCTGTACACCATGGAAATTTGGCAAGGGGATGCAGTTTGCATTGCTGCACAATTTCGCCTGCATAGCTCTGCGGCGGTTGCAAACATTCAGGCTTGGCAGCCAGAAAGGCTGGTCCCCGTAGGACACTCCCAGCGGACTGTGTATATCTGCTTCCCGTTCTACTCACCTGAGTGCTACTGATACCAGCTTTGAAGGCTACACTCTACTCAACCGGAGCAGTAAGTTGAACCTCAACTTATGGCACTTTGTGAAAGTGTTGAGAATTAGAGTTCTGTTGTTTGACATGCCATCACTGTCCATCCAGCTCTATGGACGGAACTGCATACATCTGGCTCTAATTAGTAAACGGTTGTGTTCATCCCAATGACCTCGGCCTGGAACACTCAGAATGAGGTTATGAGTTCCGGTAACATAGGAGCATTTCACTGCTTTCAAGGCTTCTTAGGAAGAATTCCGGAATCTTGCTGCCGGCAGGCCTCCGGCTGTACCGGGTGAACATCTCCTTGTAAATCCTCCGTGGTTTCTTGTACACCCGTGAAATTTGGCTAGGTTATGCAGTTTGCATTGCTGCACAATTGCGCCTGCCTAGCTCTGCCGCAGTTGCAAACATTCAGGGGTGGAAGCCAGATTGGCTTGTCCCCGTAGGACACTACCAGCGGATTGGGTATATCTGTTTCCCGTTCTTCTCACCTGAGTGCTACTGATTCCATCTTTGACGGGTACACTCTACTGAACCGGAGCTGTAAGTAGAACCTCAACTTATGACACTTTGTGAAAGTGTTGAGAACTAGAACTCAGTTGTTTGGCACGCCACCACTGTCCATCCAGCACTATGGACTGTACTGCCTACATCTGCCTCTAATTAGTCCACGGTTGTTTTCAGCCGAATGACATCTGCCGGGAACACTCAGAATGATGTTCTGAGTTACTGTAACATAAGAGCGTTTCACTGCTTTCAAGGCTTCTTAGGAAGAATTCAGGAATCTTTCAGCCGGCAGGCCTCCGGTTGTTCCGGGTGAATATCTCCCTGTAAATTCCCCGTGGTTTCTTGTACACCCGTGATATTTGGCCAGGATATGAAGTTTGCATTGCTGCACAATTGCGCCTGACTTCCTCTGCCGTGGTTGCAAACATTCAGGCGTGGCAGCCCGATAGGCTGGTCCCTGTAGGACACTGCCAGCGGACTGTGTATATCTGCTTCCCGTTCTTCTCACGTGAGGGCTACTTATTCCAGCTTTCCCGGCTACACTCTATTCAACAGGAGCAGTAAGTTGAACCTCAACTTATGGCACTTTTTGAAAGTGTTGAGAATTAGAGCTCAGTTGTTTGGCACGCCACCACTGTCCATCCAGCACTATGGACGGCACTGCCTACATCTGGCTTTAATTTCTAAACGGTTGTGTTCAACCGAATGACCTCTGCCGGGAACTCTCAGAATGAGGTTCTGAGTGACTGTACCATAGGAGCCTTTCACTGCTTTCAAGGCTTGTCAGGAAGAACTCCGGAATCTTGCTGCCGGCAGGCCTCCGGCTGTTCCGGGTGAACATCTCTTTGTAAATTCCCCGTGGTTTCTTGTACACCCGTGTAATTTGGCCAGGTTATGCAGCTTGCTTTGCTGCACAATCACGCCTGACTAGCTCTGCCGCGGTTGCAATCAGGCATGTCAGCCAGATAGGTTGGTCCCAGTAGGACACTGCCAGTGGACTGGGTATATCTGCTTCCCGTTCTACTCACCTTAGTGCTACTGATACCAGCTTTGAAGGCTACACTCTTCTCAACCGGAGCAGTAAGTTGAACCTCAACTTATGGACCTTTGTGAAAGTGTTGAGAACTAGAGCTCAGTTGTTTGGCACGCCACCACTTTCCATCCAGCACTATGGACGGCACTGCCTACATCTGGCTCTAATTAGTCCATGGTTGTGTTGAGCCTAATGACCTCTGCCGGGAACACTCAGAATGAGGTTCGGAGTTATATCAACATAGTAGCGTTTCAATGCTTTCTAGGCTTCTTAGGAAGGATTACCGAATATTGCTGCCGGCAGGCCTCCGGCTGTTCCGGGAGAACATCTCATCGTAAATCCCCCGTGGTTTCTTGTACACCCGTGAAATTTGGCTAGGTTATGCAGCTTGCATTGCTGTACAATCCCGCCTGCCTAGCTCTGCCGAAGTTGCAAACATTCAGGGGTGGCATCCAGATAGGCTGGTCCCTGTAGGACACTGCCAGCGGACTGGGTATATCTGCTTTCCGTTCTTCTCACCTGAGTGCTACTGATTCCAGTTTTGACGGCTACACTCTATTCAACCGGAGCAGTAAGTTGAACCTCAATTTATGGCACTTTGTGAAAGTGTTGAGAACTAGAGCTCAGTTGTTTGGCTCACCACCACTGTCCATCCAGCACTCTGGACGGCACTGCCTACATCTTGCTCTAATTAGTCCGGGTGACATCTCCATGTAAATCCCGCGAGGTTTCTTGTACACCAGTGAAATTTGGCCAGGTTATTCAGGTTGCATTGCTGCACAATTGTGCCTTCCTAGCTCTGCCGCTGTTGCAAACATTCAGGCGTGGCAGCCATATAGGCTGGTCCCCGTAGGACAGTGCCAGCCGACTGGGTATATCTGCTTCCCGTTCTTATCACCTGAGTGCTATTGATTCCAGCTTTGAGGATTACACTCTACTCAACAGGAGCTGTAAGGAGAACCTCCACTAATGGCAATTTGTGAAAGTGTTGAGAACTAGAGCTCAGTTGTTTGGCACGCCACCACTGTCCATCCAGCACTATGGACGGCACTGCATACATCTGGCTCTAATTTGTCCAAAGTTGTGTTCAGCCGAATGACCTCTGCCGGGAACACTCAGAATGAGGTTCTGACTTACTGAAACATAGGAGCGTTTCACTGCTTTCAAGGCTTCTTAGGACGAATTCCGGAATCTTGCTGATGGCAGGCCTCCGGCTGTTCCGGGTGAACATCTCCTTGTAAATCCCCCGTGGTTTCTTGTACACCTGTGCAATTTGGCCAGGTTATGCAGTTTGCATTGCTGCACAATTGCGCCTCCCTAGCTCTGCCACGCTTGCAAACATTCAGGCGTGGCAGCCAGATAGGCTGATCCCCGTGGGACTGTGCCATCGGACTGGGTATATCTGCTTCAAGTTCTTCTCACCTGAGTGCTACTGATTCCAGCTTTGACCGCTACACTCTACTCAAACGGAGCAGTAAGTTGAACCTCAACTTATGGCACTTTGTGAAAGTGTTGAGAACTAGGGCTCAGTTGTTTGGCACGCCATCACTGTCCATCCAGCACTATGGACGGCAATGCCTACATCTGGCTATAATTAGTCCACGATTGTGTTCAGCCGAATAACCTCTGCCAGGAACACTCAGAATGAGGTTGTGAGTTATTGCAACATAGGAGCGTTTCACTGCTTTCAACGCTTCTCAGGCAGAATTCCAGAATTTTTGTGCCGACAGGCCTCCGGCTGTTCCGGGTGAACATCTCCTTGTAAATCCCAGGTGGTTTCTTGTACACCCGTGAAATTTGGCCAGGTGATGCAGTTTGCATTGCTGCACAATTGCTCATTTCAAGCTCTGCCGTGGTTGCAAACATTCAGGCTTGGCAGCCAGATATTCTTGTCACCGTAGGACACTGCCAGCTGACTGGGTATATCTGCTTCCCGTTCTTCTCACCTGAGTGCTACTGATTCCAGCTTTGACGGCTACAATCTACTCAACCGGAGCAGTAAGTAGAATCTCAACTTATGGCACTTTGTGAAAGTGTTGAGAACTAGGGCTCAGTTTTTTGGCATGCCACCACTGTAAATCCAGCACTATGGACGGCACTGCCTACATCTGGCTCTAATTAATCCACGGTTGTGTTCAGCTTAATGACCTCTGTCGGGAACACTCAGAATGAGGTTCTGAGTTATTGCAACATAGAAGTGTTTCACTGCTTTCAAGGCTTCTTAGGAAAAATTCCAGAATCTTACTGCCGGCAGGCCTCTGGCTGTTCCGGGTGAACATCTCCTTGTAAATCCCCCGTGGTTTCTTGTACACCCGTGAAATTTAGCCAGGTTATGCAGTTTGCATTGCTGCACAATTGCGCCTGACTAGCTCTGCCGCAGTTGCAAACATTCAGGCATGGCAGCCAGATAGGCTGGTACCCGTAAGACACTGCTAGCCGACAGGGTATATCTGTTTCCAGTTATTCTCACCTGAGTGCTACTGATTCCAGCTTTGACGGCTACACTCTACTCAACCGGAGCAGTAAGTTGAACCTCAACTTATGGCACTTTGTGAAAGTGTTGAGAACTAGAGCTCAGTTGTTTGGCACGCCACCACTGTCCATCCAGCACTATGGACGGCACTGCCTACATCTGCCTCTAATTAGTCCACGGTTGTTTTCAGCCGAATGACATCTGCCGGGAACACTCAGAATGATGTTCTGAGTTACTGTAACATAAGAGCGTTTCACTGCTTTCAAGGCTTCTTAGGAAGAATTCAGGAATCTTTCAGCCGGCAGGCCTCCGGTTGTTCCGGGTGAATATCTCCCTGTAAATTCCCCGTGGTTTCTTGTACACCCGTGATATTTGGCCAGGATATGAAGTTTGCATTGCTGCACAATTGCGCCTGACTTCCTCTGCCGTGGTTGCAAACATTCAGGCGTGGCAGCCCGATAGGCTGGTCCCTGTAGGACACTGCCAGCGGACTGTGTATATCTGCTTCCCGTTCTTCTCACGTGAGGGCTACTTATTCCAGCTTTCCCGGCTACACTCTATTCAACAGGAGCAGTAAGTTGAACCTCAACTTATGGCACTTTTTGAAAGTGTTGAGAATTAGAGCTCAGTTGTTTGGCACGCCACCACTGTCCATCCAGCACTATGGACGGCACTGCCTACATCTGGCTTTAATTTCTAAACGGTTGTGTTCAACCGAATGACCTCTGCCGGGAACTCTCAGAATGAGGTTCTGAGTGACTGTACCATAGGAGCCTTTCACTGCTTTCAAGGCTTGTCAGGAAGAACTCCGGAATCTTGCTGCCGGCAGGCCTCCGGCTGTTCCGGGTGAACATCTCTTTGTAAATTCCCCGTGGTTTCTTGTACACCCGTGTAATTTGGCCAGGTTATGCAGCTTGCTTTGCTGCACAATCACGCCTGACTAGCTCTGCCGCGGTTGCAATCAGGCATGTCAGCCAGATAGGTTGGTCCCAGTAGGACACTGCCAGTGGACTGGGTATATCTGCTTCCCGTTCTACTCACCTTAGTGCTACTGATACCAGCTTTGAAGGCTACACTCTTCTCAACCGGAGCAGTAAGTTGAACCTCAACTTATGGACCTTTGTGAAAGTGTTGAGAACTAGAGCTCAGTTGTTTGGCACGCCACCACTTTCCATCCAGCACTATGGACGGCACTGCCTACATCTGGCTCTAATTAGTCCATGGTTGTGTTGAGCCTAATGACCTCTGCCGGGAACACTCAGAATGAGGTTCGGAGTTATATCAACATAGTAGCGTTTCAATGCTTTCTAGGCTTCTTAGGAAGGATTACCGAATATTGCTGCCGGCAGGCCTCCGGCTGTTCCGGGAGAACATCTCATCGTAAATCCCCCGTGGTTTCTTGTACACCCGTGAAATTTGGCTAGGTTATGCAGCTTGCATTGCTGTACAATCCCGCCTGCCTAGCTCTGCCGAAGTTGCAAACATTCAGGGGTGGCATCCAGATAGGCTGGTCCCTGTAGGACACTGCCAGCGGACTGGGTATATCTGCTTTCCGTTCTTCTCACCTGAGTGCTACTGATTCCAGTTTTGACGGCTACACTCTATTCAACCGGAGCAGTAAGTTGAACCTCAATTTATGGCACTTTGTGAAAGTGTTGAGAACTAGAGCTCAGTTGTTTGGCTCACCACCACTGTCCATCCAGCACTCTGGACGGCACTGCCTACATCTTGCTCTAATTAGTCCGGGTGACATCTCCATGTAAATCCCGCGAGGTTTCTTGTACACCAGTGAAATTTGGCCAGGTTATTCAGGTTGCATTGCTGCACAATTGTGCCTTCCTAGCTCTGCCGCTGTTGCAAACATTCAGGCGTGGCAGCCATATAGGCTGGTCCCCGTAGGACAGTGCCAGCCGACTGGGTATATCTGCTTCCCGTTCTTATCACCTGAGTGCTATTGATTCCAGCTTTGAGGATTACACTCTACTCAACAGGAGCTGTAAGGAGAACCTCCACTAATGGCAATTTGTGAAAGTGTTGAGAACTAGAGCTCAGTTGTTTGGCACGCCACCACTGTCCATCCAGCACTATGGACGGCACTGCATACATCTGGCTCTAATTTGTCCAAAGTTGTGTTCAGCCGAATGACCTCTGCCGGGAACACTCAGAATGAGGTTCTGACTTACTGAAACATAGGAGCGTTTCACTGCTTTCAAGGCTTCTTAGGACGAATTCCGGAATCTTGCTGATGGCAGGCCTCCGGCTGTTCCGGGTGAACATCTCCTTGTAAATCCCCCGTGGTTTCTTGTACACCTGTGCAATTTGGCCAGGTTATGCAGTTTGCATTGCTGCACAATTGCGCCTCCCTAGCTCTGCCACGCTTGCAAACATTCAGGCGTGGCAGCCAGATAGGCTGATCCCCGTGGGACTGTGCCATCGGACTGGGTATATCTGCTTCAAGTTCTTCTCACCTGAGTGCTACTGATTCCAGCTTTGACCGCTACACTCTACTCAAACGGAGCAGTAAGTTGAACCTCAACTTATGGCACTTTGTGAAAGTGTTGAGAACTAGGGCTCAGTTGTTTGGCACGCCATCACTGTCCATCCAGCACTATGGACGGCAATGCCTACATCTGGCTATAATTAGTCCACGATTGTGTTCAGCCGAATAACCTCTGCCAGGAACACTCAGAATGAGGTTGTGAGTTATTGCAACATAGGAGCGTTTCACTGCTTTCAACGCTTCTCAGGCAGAATTCCAGAATTTTTGTGCCGACAGGCCTCCGGCTGTTCCGGGTGAACATCTCCTTGTAAATCCCAGGTGGTTTCTTGTACACCCGTGAAATTTGGCCAGGTGATGCAGTTTGCATTGCTGCACAATTGCTCATTTCAAGCTCTGCCGTGGTTGCAAACATTCAGGCTTGGCAGCCAGATATTCTTGTCACCGTAGGACACTGCCAGCTGACTGGGTATATCTGCTTCCCGTTCTTCTCACCTGAGTGCTACTGATTCCAGCTTTGACGGCTACAATCTACTCAACCGGAGCAGTAAGTAGAATCTCAACTTATGGCACTTTGTGAAAGTGTTGAGAACTAGGGCTCAGTTTTTTGGCATGCCACCACTGTAAATCCAGCACTATGGACGGCACTGCCTACATCTGGCTCTAATTAATCCACGGTTGTGTTCAGCTTAATGACCTCTGTCGGGAACACTCAGAATGAGGTTCTGAGTTATTGCAACATAGAAGTGTTTCACTGCTTTCAAGGCTTCTTAGGAAAAATTCCAGAATCTTACTGCCGGCAGGCCTCTGGCTGTTCCGGGTGAACATCTCCTTGTAAATCCCCCGTGGTTTCTTGTACACCCGTGAAATTTAGCCAGGTTATGCAGTTTGCATTGCTGCACAATTGCGCCTGACTAGCTCTGCCGCAGTTGCAAACATTCAGGCATGGCAGCCAGATAGGCTGGTACCCGTAAGACACTGCTAGCCGACAGGGTATATCTGTTTCCAGTTATTCTCACCTGAGTGCTACTGATTCCAGCTTTGACGGCTACACTCTACTCAACCGGAGCAGTAAGTTGAACCTCAACTTATGGCACTTTGTGAAAGTGTTGAGAACTAGAGCTCAGTTGTTTGGCACGCCACCACTGTCCATCCAGCACTATGGACGGCACTGCCTACATCTGGCTCTAATTAGTCCACGCTTGTGTTCACACCAATGACCTCTGCCAAGAACACTCAGAATGAGCGTTTCACTGCTTTCAAGGTTTCTTAGGAAGGATTCTGGAATCTTGCTGCTGGCAGGCCTCCGACTGTCCCGAGAGAACATCTCCTTGTAAATCCCCCGTGGATTCTTGTACACCCGTGAAATTTAGCCAGGATATGCAGTTTGCATTGCTGCACAATCACGCCTGCCTTGCTCTGCCGCGGTTGCAAACATACACGCGTGGGAGCCAGATAGGCTGGTCCTTGTAGGACACTGCCAACGCACTGGGTATATCTGCTTCCCGTTCTTCTCACCTGAGTGCTACTTATTGCAGCTTTGACAGTTACACTCCACTAAACCGGAGCAGTAAGGTGAACTTCAACTTGTGGCACTTTGTGAAAGTGTTGAGAACTAGAGCGCAGTTGTTTGGCACGCCACCACTGTCCATCCAGCACTATGGAAGGCACTGCCTAAATCTGGCTCTAATGAGTCCACTGTTGTGCTCAGCCGAATGACCTCTGCCGGGAACACTCAGAATGAGGCTCTGAGTTACTGCAACATAGGAGTGTTTCACTGATTTCAAGGCTTCTTAGGAATGACTCCTGAATGTTGCTGGCGGCAGGACTCCAGCTGCTCCGGGTGAACATCTCCTTGTAAATCCACCGTGGTTTCTTGTACACCCGTGAAATTTGGCCAGCTTATGCAGCTTGCATTCTTGCACAATCAGGCCTGACTAGCTCTGCCGCGGTTGCAAATATTCAGGGGTGGCAGCAAGATAGGCTGGTCCCCGTAAGACACTGCCAGCGGACTGGGTATATCTGTTCCCGTTCTTCTCACTTGAGTGCTACTGATTCCAGCTTTGACGGCTACATTCTACTCAACCGGAGCAGTAAGTTGAAACTCAACTTATGGCCCTTTGTGAAAGTGTTGAGAACTAGAGCTCAGTTGTTTGGCACGCCACCACTGCCCATCCTGCACTCTGGACGGCACTGCCTACATCTGGCTCTAATTAGTCCACGGTTGTGTTCAGCCGAATGACCTCTGCCGGGAACACTCAGAATGAGGTTCTGAGTTATTTCAACATAGTAGCGTTTCACTGCTTTCAAGGCTTCTTAGGAAGGATTCCGGAATCTTTCTGCCGGAAGGCCTCCGGCTGTTCTGCATGAACATCTCCTTGTAAATCCCCCGTGGTTTCTTGTACACCCGTGAAATATGGACAGGTTATGCAGTTTGTATTGCTGCACAATTGCCCCTGCCTTGTTCTGCCGCGGTTGCAAACATTCAGGCGTGGCACCCAGATAGGCTGGTCGCCGTAGGACACTGCCAGCGGACTGGGTATATCTGCTTCCCGTTCTTCACACCTGAGTGCTACTTATTCCAACTTTGACGGCTACACTCTACTCAACCGGAGCAGTGAGATGAAAATCCACATATGGCACTTTGTTAATGTGTTGAGATCTAGAGCTCAGTTGTTTTTCCACTTCACCACTGTCCATCCAGCACTATGGACAGCACTGACTACATCTGGCTCTAATTAATCCACGCTTGTGTTCAGCCCAAAGACCTCTGCCTGGAACACTCAGAATGAGGTTCCGAATTATTGGAACATAGGAGCGTTTCACTGCTTTCAAGGCTTCACAGGTAGAATTCCAGAATTTTGGTGCCGTCAGGCCTCCTTCTCTTCCGGGTGAACATCTCCTTGTAAATCCCCCGTGGTTTCATGTACACCCGTAAAATTTGGCCAGTTATGCAGTTTGCAATGCTGCACAATTGCCCCTGCCTATCTCTGCGACGGTTACAAACATTCAGGCGTGGCAGCCAGAAAGGCTGGTCCTCGTAGGACACTGCCAGTGGACTGGGTATATCTGCTTCCCGTTCTACTCACCTGAGTGCTATTGATTCCAGCTTTGACGGCTACACTCTATTCAAACGGAGCAGTAAGTTGAACCTCAACTTATGGCACTTTGTGAAAGTGTAGAGAACTAGAGCTCAGTTGTTTGGCACGCCACCACTGTCCATCAATCACTATGGACGGCACTGCCTACATCTGGCTCTCATTAGTCCACGTTTGTGTTCATCTGAAAGACCTCTGCCGGGAACACTCAGAATGAGGGTCTGAGTTATTGCAACATTAGACGTTTCACTGCTTTCAAGTCTTCTTAGGATGGTTTCCGTAATCTTGCTGCAGGCAGGCCTCTGGCTGTTCCGGGTGAACATCTACTTGTAAGTCCCCGGTGGTTTCTTGTACACTCGTGATATTTGGCCAGGTTATGCAGCGTGCATTGATGCACATTTGCGCCTGCCTAGCTCTGCCATGGTTGCAAACATTCAGGCGTGGCAGACAGATAGGCTGGTCTCTTTAGGACACTGCTGACGGATTAGGTATTTCTGCTTCCTGTTCTTCTCACCTGAGTGCCAGTGATTTGAGCGTTGACCGCTACACTCTACTCACCTGGAACAGTAAGTTGAACCTCAACTTATGGATCTTGTGAAAGTGTTGAGAAATAGAGCTCATTTGTTTGGCACGCCACCACTGTCTATCCAGCACTATGGACGGCACTGCTTACATCTGCATCTAATTAGTCCACGGTTGTGTTCAGCCGAATGACCTCTGCCGGGAACACTCATAATGAGGTTGTGAGTTATGGCAACATAGGAGCGTTATACTGCTTTCAAGGCTTCTTAGGAAGAATTCCGGAATCTTGCTGCCGGCAGGCCTCCGGCTGTTCCGGGTGAACATCTCCTTGTAAATCCCCCGTGGTTTCTTTTACACCCGTGAAATTTGGCCAGGTTATGCACTATTCATTGCTGCACAATTGGCCTGCCTAGCTCTGCCGCGGTTGCAAACATTCAGGCGTGGCCGCCAGATAGGCTGGTCCCCGTAGGACACTGCCAGCGGAATGGGTATATCTGCTTCCCGTACTTCTCAGCTGAGTGCTACTCATTCCAGGTTTGACGTGTACACTCTACTCAACCGGAGCAGTAAGGTGAAGCTGCATATATGGCACTTGGTGAAAGTGTTGAGAACTAGAGCTCAGTTGTTTGGCACGCCACCACGGTCCATCCAGCACTATGAACGGCAGTGCCAACATCTGGCTCTAATTAGTCCACACTTGTGTTCAGCCGAATGACTTCTGCCAGGAACACTCAGAATGAAGTTCTGAGTCATAGAAACATAAGAATGTTTCAATGCTTTCAAGGTTTCACATTAAGATTTCTGGAATCTTGTTGCCGGAAGGCCTCCGGCTGTTCCGTGTGAACATCTCCTTGTAAATCCCCCGTGGTTTCTCGTACACTCGTGATATTTGGCCAGGTTATGCAGCGTGCTTTGCTGCACAATTGCGCCTGACTATCTCTGCCGCGGTTGCAAACATTCAGGCGTTGGAGCCTGATAGGTAGGTCCCCGTAGTACACTGCCAGCGGACTGGGTATATCTGCTTCCCGTACTTCTCAGCTGAGTGCTATTCATTCCAGCTTTGACGGCTACACTCTACTCAACTGGAGCAGTAAGTTGAACCTCAACTTATGGCACTTGGTAAAAGTGTAGAGAACTAGAGCTCAGTTGTTTGGCACGCCACCACTGTCCATCCAGCACTATGGACAGCACTGCTTACATGTAGATCTAATTAGTCCACGGTTGTGTTCAGCCGACTGACCTCTGCCGGGAACACCCAGAATGAGGGTCTGAGTTATTGCAACATTGGAGCGTTTCACTGCTTTCAAGGCTTCTTAGGAAAGATTCCGTAACCTTGCTGCCGGCAGGCCTCTGGCTGTTCCGGGTGAACATCTTGTAAATCCCCCGTGGTTTCTTGTACACTGGTGATATTTGGCCAGGTTATGCAACGTGCATTGCTGCACAATTGCTCCTGCCTAGCTCTGCAGCGGTTGCAAACATTCAGGCGTGGCACCCAGATAGGTTGGTCCCCGTAGGACACTGCCAGCGGACTGGGTATATCTGCTTCCCGTCCTTCTCACCTGAGAACTTCTGATTCGACCTTTGACCCCTACACTCTACTCACCCGGAGCAGTAAGTAGAACCTCAACTTATGGCACTTTGTGAAAGTGTTGAGAAGTAGAGCGCAGTTGTTTGGCACGCCACCACTGTCCATCCAGCACTATGGACGGCACTGCCTACATCTGGCTCTAATTAGTACATGGTTGGGTTTAGCCAAATGACCTCTGCCGGGAACACTCAGAATGAGGTTCTGAGTTACTGAAACATAGGAGCATTTCAGTACTTTCACGGCTTCTTAGGAAGAATTCCGGAATCTTACTGCCGGCAGGCCTCTGGCTGTTCCGAGTGAACATCTCCTTGTAAATCCCCCTTGGATTCTTGTACACCCGAGAAATTTGGCAAGGCGATGCAGTTTGCATTGCTGCACAATTGCGCCTGCCTAGGTCTGCCGCGGTTGCAAACATTCAGGCTTGGCATCCAGATAGGCTGGTCCCCATAAGTCACTGCCAGCGGACTGGGTATATCTGCTTCCCGTTCTTCTCACCTGAGTGCTACTGATTCCAGCTTTGACGGATACACTCTACTCAACCGGAACAGTAAGTTGAACCTCAACTCATGGAACTTTGTGAAAGTGTTGAGAACTAGAGCTCAGTTGTTTGGCCCGCCTCCACTGTCCATCCAGCACTATGGACCGCACTGCCTACATCTGGCTCTAATTAATCCACGCTTGTATTAAACCCAAAGACCTCTGCCTGCAACACTCAGAATGAGTTTCTGAGTTACTGTAACATAGGAGCGTTTCACTGCTTTCATGCTTCTCAGGAAGAATTCCGGAATCTTGCTGCTGGCCGGCCTCCGGCTGTTCCGGGTGAACATCTCCTTGTAAATCCCCCATGGTTTCTTGTACACCCGTGAAATTTGGCCAGGTTATGCAGTTTGCATTGATGCACAATTGCGCCTTCCTAGCTCTGCCACGGTTGCAAACATTCAGGCGTGGAAGCCAGATAGTCTCGTCCCCGTAGGACACTGCCAGCGGAATGGGTATATCTGCTTCCCGTTCTTGTCACCTGAGTGCTACTGATTCCAGCTTTGACGGCTACACTCTACTCAACCGGAGCAGTAAGGTGAACCTCAACTTATGGCCCTTTGTGAATGTGTTCAGAACTAGAGCTCAGTTGTTTGGCACGACAACACTGTCCATCCAGCACTATGGACCGCACTGCCTACATCTGCCTGTAATTTTCCATGGTTGTGTTCAGCGGAATGACCTCTACCGGGAACACTCAGAATGAGGTCCTGAGTTACTGTACCATAGGAGCGTTTCAATGCTTTCAAGGCTTTTGAGGAAGGATTCCGGAGTCTTGCTGCAGGCAGGGCTACGGCTGTTCCGGGTGAACATCTCCTTGTAAATCCCCCGTGGTTTCTTGTACACTCCTGATATTTGGCCAGGTTATGTAGTTTGCATTGCTGCACAATTGCGCCTGCCTAGCTCTGCCGCGCTTGCAAACATTTAGGCGTGGGAGCCAGATAGGCTGGTCCCCATGGGACACTGCCAGCGGAATGGGTATATCTGCTTCCCCTTCTACTCACCTGAGTGCTACTGATTCCAGCTTTGAGGGCTACACTCTACTCAACCGGAGCAGTAAATTGAACCTCAACTTATGGCCCTTTGTGAATGTGTTGAGAACTAGAGCTCAGTTGTTTGGCACGACAACACTGTCCATACAGCACTATGGACCGCACTGCCTACATCTGCCTCTAATTTTCCATGGTTGTGTTCAGCGGAATGACCTCTACCGGGAACACTCAGAATGAGGTTCTGAGTTACTGTACCATAGGAGCGTTTCACTGTTTTCAAGGCTTCTGAGGAAGGATTCCGGAATCTTGCTGCCGGCAGGTCTCCGGCTGTTCCAGGTGAACATCTCCTTGTAAATCCCCCGTGGTTTCTTATACACTCCTGATATTTGGCCAGGTTATGCAGCGTGCATTGCTGCACAATTGTGCTTGCCTAACTCTGCCCCGGTTGCAAACATTCAGGCGTGGCAGCCAGATAGGCTGGTCCCCGTAGGACACTGCCAGCCGACTGGGTATATCTGCTTCCCCTTCTACTCACCTGAGTGCTACTGATCCCAGCTTTGACGGCTACACTCTACTCAACCGGAGCAGTAAGGTGAACCTCAACTTATGGCCCTTTGTGAATGTGTTCAGAACTAGAGCTCAGTTGTTTGGCACGACAACACTGTCCATCCAGCACTATGGACCGCACTGCCTACATCTGCCTGTAATTTTCCATGGTTGTGTTCAGCGGAATGACCTCTACCGGGAACACTCAGAATGAGGTCCTGAGTTACTGTACCATAGGAGCGTTTCAATGCTTTCAAGGCTTTTGAGGAAGGATTCCGGAGTCTTGCTGCAGGCAGGGCTACGGCTGTTCCGGGTGAACATCTCCTTGTAAATCCCCCGTGGTTTCTTGTACACTCCTGATATTTGGCCAGGTTATGTAGTTTGCATTGCTGCACAATTGCGCCTGCCTAGCTCTGCCGCGCTTGCAAACATTTAGGCGTGGGAGCCAGATAGGCTGGTCCCCATGGGACACTGCCAGCGGAATGGGTATATCTGCTTCCCCTTCTACTCACCTGAGTGCTACTGATTCCAGCTTTGAGGGCTACACTCTACTCAACCGGAGCAGTAAATTGAACCTCAACTTATGGCCCTTTGTGAATGTGTTGAGAACTAGAGCTCAGTTGTTTGGCACGACAACACTGTCCATACAGCACTATGGACCGCACTGCCTACATCTGCCTCTAATTTTCCATGGTTGTGTTCAGCGGAATGACCTCTACCGGGAACACTCAGAATGAGGTTCTGAGTTACTGTACCATAGGAGCGTTTCACTGTTTTCAAGGCTTCTGAGGAAGGATTCCGGAATCTTGCTGCCGGCAGGTCTCCGGCTGTTCCAGGTGAACATCTCCTTGTAAATCCCCCGTGGTTTCTTATACACTCCTGATATTTGGCCAGGTTATGCAGCGTGCATTGCTGCACAATTGTGCTTGCCTAACTCTGCCCCGGTTGCAAACATTCAGGCGTGGCAGCCAGATAGGCTGGTCCCCGTAGGACACTGCCAGCCGACTGGGTATATCTGCTTCCCCTTCTACTCACCTGAGTGCTACTGATCCCAGCTTTGACGGCTACACTCTACTCAACCGGAGCAGTAACTTGAACCTCAACTTATGGCACTTTGTGAAAGTCTTGAGAACTAGAGTTCTGTTGTTTGGCACGCCACCACTGTCCATCCAGCACTATGGATGGAACTGCATATATCTGGCTCTAATTAGTCAACGGTAGTGTTCATCCCAATGACCTCTGCCTGGAACACTCAGAATGATGTTATGAGTTACGGTAACATAGGAGTGTTTCACTGCTTTCAAGGCTTCTTAGGAAGAATTCCGGGATCTTGCTCCTGGCAGGACTCCGACAGTTCTGGGTGAACATCTCCTTGTAAATCCGCCGTGGTTTCTTGTACACCCGTGAAATTTGTCCAGGTTATGCAGTTTCCATTGCTGCACAATTGCGCCAGCGTTGCTCTGCCGCGGTTGCAAACATTCAGGCGTGGAGCCAAATAGGCTGGTCCCCGTAGGACACTGCCAGCGGACTGGGAATATCTACTTCCCATTCTTCCCACCTGAGTGCTACTGATTCCAGCTTTGACGGCTACACTCTACTCAACCGGAGCAGTAAGTTGAACCTCAACTTATGGCACTTTGTGAAAGTGTTGAGAACTAGGGCTCAGTTGTTTGGCACGCCAACACTGTCCATCCAGCACTATGGACGGCACTGCCTACATCTGGCTCTATTTAGTCCACGGTTGTGTTCAGCCGAAAGATCTCTGCCGGGAACACTTAGAATGTGTTTCTGAGTTATTGCAATATGGGAGCGTTTCACTGCTTTCAAGGCTTCTTAGGTCGGATTCTGAAATCTTACTGCCGGCAGGCCTCCCGCTGTTCCGGGTGAACATCTCCTTGTAAATCCCCGTTGTTTCTTGTACACCCGTGACATTTGGCCAGGTGATGCAGTTTGCATTGGTGCACAATTGCGCCTGCCTAGGTCTCCTGCGGTTGCAAACATTGAAGAGTGGCAGCCAGATTGGCTGGACCCGTAGGACACTGCCAGCGGACTGGGTATATCTGCTTCCTGTTCTTCTCACCTGAGGGCTACTGATTCCAGGTTTGAAGGCTACCCTCTACTTAAGCGGAGCTGTAAGTAGAACCTCAACTTATGCCACTTTGTGAAAGTGTTGAGAACTAGAGCTCAGTTGTTTGGCACGCCACCACTGTCCATCCAGCACTATGGACAGCACTGCCTACATCTATCTCTAATTAGTCCACGGTTGTGTTCAGCCGAATGACCTCAGCCGGGAGCACTGAGAATGAGGTTCTGAGTTACTGTAACATAGGAGAGTTTCACTGATTTCAAGGCTTCTTAGGAAGAATTCCGGAATCTTGCAGCCGGCAGGCCTCCAGCTGTTCCGGGTGAACATCTCCTTGTAAATCCCCCGTGGATTCTTGTACACGCAGGAAATTTGGCAAGGGGATGCAGTTTGCATTGCTGCACAATTGTGCCTGCCTAGCTCTGCCGCGGTTGCAAACATTCAGGCGTGGCAGCCAGATAGGAAGGTCCCCGTAGGACACTGCCAGCGGACTGGGTATATCTGCTTCCCGTTCTACTCACCTGAGTGCTACTGATACCAGCTTTGAAGGCTACACTCTACTCAACCGGAGCAGTAAGTTAAACCTCAACTTATGGCACTTTGTGAAAGTGTTGAGAACTAGAGTTCTGTTGTTTGGCACGACAACACTGTCTGTCCAGCACTATGGACGGCACTGCTTACATCTGGCTCTAATTATTCCACGGTTGTGTTCAGTCGAATGACCTCTGCCGGGAACACTCAGAATGAGGTTGTGAGTTATGGCAACATAGGAGCGCTTCACTGCTTTCAAGGCTTCTTAGGAAGAATTCCGGAATATTGCTGCCGGCAGACCTCCGGCTGTTCCGGGTCAACATCTCCTTGTAAATCCCCCGTGGTTTCTTGTACACCCGTGAAATTTGGCCAGGTTATGCAGTTTTCATTGCTGCACAATTGCGCCTGCCTAGCTCTGCCGCGGTTGCAAACATTCAGGCGTGGCGGACAGATAGGCTGGTCCCCGTAGGACACTGCCAGCGGACTGGGTATATCTGCTTCCAGATCTTCTCACCTGAGTGCTACTGATTCCAGCTTTGACGGCTACACTCTACTCAACCGGAGCAGTAAGTTGAACCTCAAATTATGGCACTTTGTGAAAGTGTTGAGAACTAGAGTTCTGTTGTTTGACACGCCACCACTGTATATCCAGCACTATGGTCGGCTCTGGATACATCTGGCTCTAATTAGTCAACGGTTGTTTTCATCCAAATGACATCTGCCTGGAGCAGTCAGAATGAGGTTATGATTTACGGTAACATACGAGCGTTTCACTGCTTTCAAGGCTTCTTAGGAATAATTCCAGAATCTTGCTGCCGGCAGGATTCCGACTGTTCCGGGTGAACATCTCCTTGTAAATCCGCCGTGGTTTCTTGTACTCCCGTGAAATTTGGCCAGGTTATGCAGTTTGCAATGCTGCAAAATATTGCCTGCCTAGCTCTGCTGCAATTGCAAACATTCAGGCGTGGCAGCCAGATAGGCTGGTCCCCGTAGGACACTGCCAGCGGCCTGGGTATATCTACTTCCTGTTCTTCTCACATGAGTGCTACTGATTCCAGGTTTGACGGGTACACACTACTCAACCGGAGATGTAAGTAGAACCTCAACTCATGGCATTTTGTGAAAGTGTTGAGAACTAGAGCTCAGTTGTTTGGCACGCCACCACTCTCCATCCAGCACTCTGTACGGCACTGCCTACATCCGGCTCTAATTAGTCCACGGTTGTGTTCAGCCGAATGACCTCTGCCGGGAACACTCAGAATGAGGTTCTGAGTTATTGCAACATAAGAACGTTTCACTGGTTTCAAGGCTTCTTAGGAAGAATTCCGGAATATTGCAGCCGACAGGCCTCCGGCTGTTCCTGGTGAACATCTCCTTTTAAATCCCCCGTGGTTTCTTGTACACCCGTGAAATTTGGCCAGGTTATGCAGTTTGCATTGCTGCACAATTGTGCCTGCCTACCTCTGAAGCAGTTGCAAACATTCAGGCGTGGCAGCCCGATAGGCTGGTACCCGTAGGACACTGCCAGTGGACTTGGTATATCTGCTTCCCGTTCTTCTCACCTGAGGGCTACTTATTCCAGCTTTCCCGGCTACACTCTACTCAACCGGAGCAGTAAATTGAACCTCAACTTATGGCACTTTGTGGAAGTGTAGCGAACTAGAGCTCAGTTATTTGGCACGCCACCACTGTCCATCCAGCACTATGGACGGCACTGCCTATATCTGGCTCTATTTAGTCCACGGTTGTGTTCAGCCGAATGACCTCTGCCGAGAACAATCAGAATGAGGGTCTGAGTTATTGCAACATAGGAGAGTTTCACTGCTTTCAAGGCTTCTTAGGAAGGATTCCGGAAACTTGCTGCCCGCAGGCCACAGGCTCTTCCGGGTGAACATCTCCTTGTAAATCCCCCGTCGTTTCTTGTACACCCGTGATATTTGGCCAGGTTATACAGTTTGCATTGCTGCACAATTGCGACTGCCTTGCTCTGCCGCGTTTGCAAATATTCAGGCATGGCAGCCAGATAGGCTGGTCCCCGTTGGACACTGCCAGCGGACTGGGTTTATCTGCTTCCCGTTCTTCTCACCTGAGTGCTACTGATTCCAGCTTTGACGGTTACACTCTACTCAACGGGAGCAGTAAGGTGAACCACTACTTATGGCACTTTTTGAAAGTTTTGAGAACTAGAGTTCAGTTGTTTGGCAGACCACCACTGTCCATCCAGCACTATGGACGGCACTGCCTATATCTGGCTCTAATGAGTCCACGGTTGTGTTCAGCCGAATGACCTCTGCCAGGAACACTCAGAATGAGGTTCTGAGTTACTGCAACATAGGAGCGTTACAGTACTTTCACGGCTTTTAGGAAGATTTCCGGAATATTACTGATGACAGGCCTCTGGCTGTTCCTGGTGGACATCTCCTTTTAAATCAACTGTGGATTCTTGTACACCCGTGAAATTTGGCCAGGTTATGCAGCTTGCATTGCTGCACAATTGCGCCTGCCTAGCTTTGCCGTGGTTGCAAACATTCCGGCGTGGCAGCCAGATAGGCTGGTCCCCGTAGGGCACTGCCAGCGGACTGGTTATATCTGCTTCCCGTTCTTCTCACCTGAGTGCTACTGATTCCAGCTTTGATGTCTACACTCTACTCAACTGGAGCAGTAAGTTGAACCTTAACTTGTGACACTTTGTGAAAGTGTTGAGAACTAGAGCTCAGTTTTTTGCACGCCACCACTGTCCATCCAGCACTATGACCGTCTCTGCCTTCATCTGGCTCTAAATAGTCAAAGGTTGTGTTCAGCCGAATGACATCTGACGGGAACCCTCAGAATGATGTTCTGAGTTATTGCAACATAGGAGATTTTCACTGCTTTCAGGGTTCTTAGGAAGGATTCCAGAATCTTGCTGTGGGCAGGCTTCCGGCTTTTCCGGGTGAACATCTCCTTGTAAATCCCCCGTGGTTTCTTGTACACCCGTGAAATTTGGCCAGGTGATGCAGTTTGCAATGCTGCACGATTGCACCTGCCTAGATCTGCCGCGATTTCAAACATTCAGGAGTCGCAGCCAGATAGGCTGGTCCCCGTAGGACACTGCCAGCGGACTGGGTATATCTGGGACCCGTTCTTCTCACCTGAGTGCTTCTGATTTGAGCTTTGACCGCTACACTCTACTCACCCAGAGCAGTATGTTGACCCTCAACTTATGGCACTTTGTGAAAGTGTTGATAACTAGAGCCCAGTTGTTTGGCACGCCACCAATGTCCATCCAGCACTATGGACGGCACTGCCTACATCTGGCTCTAATTAGTCCAGGGTTGTGTTCAGCCGAATGACCTCTGCCGAGACACTCAGAATGAGGTTCTGAGTTATTGCAACATAGGAGCGTTTCACTCCTTTCAAGGCTTCACAGGAAGAATTGCGGAAGGTTCCTGTGGGCAGGCCTCCTGCTGTTCCGGGTGAACTTCTCCTTGTAAATCCCCCGTGGTTTCTTGTACACCGGTTAAATTTGGCCAGGTTATGCAGTTTGCATTGCTGCAAAATTGCGCAGGCCTAGCTCTGCCGCATTTGCAAACATTCAGGCGTGGCAGGCAGATAGGCTGGTCCGTGTAGGACACTGCCAGCAGACTGGGTATATCTGCTTCTCGTTCTTCTCACTTGAGTGCTACTGATTGCAGTTTTGAGGGCTACACTATACTCAACCGGAGCAGTAAGTTCAACCTCAACTTATGGCACTTTGTGAAAGTGTTGAGAACTAGAGCTCAGTTGTTTGGCATGCCACCACTGTCCATCCAGCACTATAGACGGCACTGCCTCCATCTGGCTCTAATTAGTTCACGGTTCTGTTCAGCCGAAAGACCTCTGTCGGGAACACTCAGAATGATGTTCAGATTTACTGCAACATAGGAGCGTTTGACTGCATTCAAGGCTTCTTAGGTAGAATTCCGGAATCCTGCTGCCGGCAGGCCTCCGGCTGTTCCGCATGAACATTTCCTTGTAAATCCCACATGGTTTCTTGTACATTGGTGCAATTTGGCCAGGTTATGCAGTGTGCATTGCTGCACAATTGCGCCTGCGTAGCTCTGCCACGGTTGAAACATTCAGGCGTGGCGGCCAGATAGGCTGGTCCCCGTAGGACACTCCCAGCAGATTGGGTATATCTGCTTACCGTTCTTCTCACCTGAGTGCTACTGATTCCAGCTTTGACAGCTACACTCTACTCAACCGGAGCAGTAAGTTGAACCACAACTTATGGCCCTTTGTGAAAGTATTGAGAACTAGAGCTCAGTTGTTTGGCACTCCACCCCTGTCCATTCAGCACTATGGACGGCACTGCCTACATCTGGCTCTAATTAGATCATGGTTGTGTTCAGCCGAATGACCTCTGCCGGGATCACTCAGAATGAGGTTCTGAGTTAATGCAACATAGGAGCGTTTCACTGCTTTCAAGGCTTCTTAGGAAGGATTCCGGAATCTTGCTGCCTGTAGGCCTCCGAATGTTCGGGGTGAACATCTCCTTGTAAATCCCTCATGGTTTCTTGTACACCCGTGAAATTTGGCCAGGTTATGCAGTGTGCATTTCTGCACAATTGCGCCTGCCTAGCTCTGCCGCGGTTGCAAACATTCAGGCGTGGCAGCCAGATAGGCTGGTCCCCTTTGGACACTGCCAGGGGACTGGGTATATCTGCTTCCCTTTCTTCTCTCCTGATTGCTACTGATTCCAGCTTTCACGGTTACACTCTACTCAAAGGGAGCAGTAAGTTGAACCTCAACTTATGGCACTTTGTGAAAGTGTTGAGAACTAGAGCTCAGTTGTTTGGCACGCCACCACGGTCCAAACAGCACTATGGACGGCACTGCCTACATCTGGCTCTAATTAGTCCACGGTTGTGTTCAGTCGAATGACCTCTGCCGGGAAGAATCAGAATGACGTTCTGAGTTATAGCAACATTGGAGCTTTTCACTGCTTTCAAGGCTTCATAGTTAGAATTCCGGAATGTTGCTGCTGGCAGGCCTCCGGCTGTTCCGGGAGAACATCTCCTTGTAAATACCCCGTGGTTTATTGTACACCGGTGAAATTTGGCCAGGTTATGCAGCTTGCATTGCTGCACAATTGTGCCTGCCTAGCTCTGCCGCGGTTGTAAACATTCAGGCGTGTCAGCCAGATAGGCTGGTCCCCGTAGGACGCTGCCAGCGGACTGGGTATATCTGCTTCCCGTTCTTCTCACCTGAGTGCTACTGATTCCAGCTTTGACTGTTACACTCCACTCAACCGGAGAAATAAGTTGAACCTCAACTGATCGCACTTTGTGAAAGTGTTGAGAACTAGAGCTCAGTTTTTTGGCCCGCCACCACTGTCCATCCAGCACTCTGGACAGCACTGCCTACATCTGGCACTAATTAGTCCACCGTTGTGTTCACCCGAATGACCTCTGCCGGGAAGACTCAGAATGAGTTTCGGAGTTATTGCAACATAGGAGCGTTTCACTGGTTTCAAGGTTTCTTAGGAAGGATTCCAGAATCTTGCTGCCGACAGTCCTCCGGCTTTTCCGGGTGAACATCTCCTTGTAAATCCCCCGTGGTTTCTTGTACACCCGTGATATTTGGCCAGGTTATGCAGTTTGCATTGCTGCACAATTGCGCCTGCCTATCTCTGCCTAGGTTCTATACATTCAGGCGTGGCAGCCAGATAGACTGGTCCCCGTTGGACACTGCCAGCGGACTGGGTATATCTGCTTCCTGTTCTTCTCACTTGAGTGCTACTGATTCCAGCTTTGCCGGATACACTCTACTCAACCGGAGCAGTAAGATGAACCTCAACTTATGGCATTTTGTGAAAGTGTTGAGAACTAGAGCTCAGTTGTTTGGCACGCCACCACTGTCCATCCAGCACTCTGGACAGCACTGCCTACATCTGTCTCTAATTAGTCCACGGTTGTGTTCAGCCGAATGACCTCTGCCGGGAAGAATCAGAATGAGGTTCTGACTTATTGAAACATAGGAGCGTTTCACTGCTTTCAAGGCTTCTTAGGAAGGATTCCGGAAACTTGCTGCCGGCAGGCCTCCCGCGGTTCTGGGTGACATCTCCTTGTAAATCACGCGTGGTTTCTTGTACACCCGTGAAATTTGGCCAGGGTATGCATTTTGCATTGCTGCACAATTTCGCCTGCCTAGCTCTGCGGCGGTTGCAAACATTCAGGCGTGGTAGCTAGATAGACTGGTCCCCCTTGGACACTGCCAGTGGACTGGGTATATCTGGTTCCCGTTCTTCTCACCTGATTGCTACTGATTCCAGCTTTGACGGTTACACTCTACTCAACCGGAGCAGTAAGTTGAACCTCAACTTATGGCACTTTGTGAAAGTGTTGAGAACTAGAGCTCAGTTGTTTGGCACGCCACCATGGTCCAAACACCACTATGGACGGCACTGCCTACATCTGGCTCTAATTAGTCCACGGTTGTGTTCACCCGAATGACCTCTGCCGGGAACACTCAGAATGAGGTTCTGAGTTGTTGCAACATTGGAGCGTTTCACTGCTTTCAAGGCTTCACTGGAAAAATTCCAGAATGTTGCTACCGGCAGGCCTCCGACTGTTCCGGATGAACATCTCCTTGTAAATCCCCCGTGGTTTCTTGTACACCGGTGATATTTGGCCAGGTTATGCAGTTTGCATTGCTGCACAATTGCGCCTGCCTATCTCTGCCTAGGTTCTATACATTCAGGCGTGGCAGCCAGATAGACTGGTCCCCGTTGGACACTGCGAGCGGACTGGGTATATCTGCTTCCTGTTCTTCTCACTTGAGTGCTACTGATTCCAGCTTTGCCGGATACACTCTACTCAACCGGAGCAGTAAGATGAACCTCAACTTATGGCATTTTGTGAAAGTGTTGAGAACTAGAGCTCAGTTGTTTGGCACGCCACCACTGTCCATCCAGCACTCTGGACAGCACTGCCTACATCTGTCTCTAATTAGTCCACGGTTGTGTTCAGCCGAATGACCTCTGCCGGGAAGAATCAGAATAAGGTTCTGACTTATTGAAACATAGGAGCGTTTCACTGCTTTCAAGGCTTCTTAGGAAGGATTCCGGAAACTTGCTGCCGGCAGGCCTCCCGCGGTTCTGGGTGACATCTCCTTGTAAATCACGCGTGGTTTCTTGTACACCCGTGAAATTTGGCCAGGTTATGCATTTTGCATTGCTGCACAATTTCGCCTGCCTAGCTCTGCGGCGGTTGCAAACATTCAGGCGTGGTAGCTAGATAGACTGGTCCCCCTTGGACACTGCCAGTGGACTGGGTATATCTGGTTCCCGTTCTTCTCACCTGATTGCTACTGATTCCAGCTTTGACGGTTACACTCTACTCAACCGGAGCAGTAAGTTGAACCTCAACTTATGGCACTTTGTGAAAGTGTTGAGAACTAGAGCTCAGTTGTTTGGCACGCCACCATGGTCCAAACACCACTATGGACGGCACTGCCTACATCTGGCTCTAATTAGTCCACGGTTGTGTTCACCCGAATGACCTCTGCCGGGAACACTCAGAATGACGTTCTGAGTTATTGCAACATTGGAGCATTTCACTGCTTTCAAGGCTTCAGAGTTAGAATTCCAGAATGTTGCTGCTGGCAGGCCTCCGTCTGTTCCGGGTGAACATCTCCTTGTAAATCCCCCGTGGTTTCTTGTACACCCGTGAAATTTGGCCAGGTTATGCAACTTGCATTGCTGCAGAATTGTGCCTGCCTAGGTCTGCCGCGGTTGGAAACATTCAGGCGTGTCAGCCAGATAATCTGGTCCCCGTAGGACACTGCCAGCGGACTGGGTATATCTGCTTCTCGTTCTTCTCACCTGAGTGCTACTGATTCGAGCTTTCACGGATACACTGTACTCACCCGGAGCTGTAAGAAGAACCTCAACTTATGACACTTTGTGAAAGTGTTGAGAATTGGAGCTCAGTTATTTGGCACTCCACCACTGTCCATCCAGCACTCTGGACGGCACTGCCTACATCTGGCTCTAATTAGTCCACGGTTGTGTTCAGCCGAAATACCTCTGTCGGGAACACTCAGAATGAGGTTCTGAGTTATTGCAACATAGGAGCGTTTCACTGCTTTCAAGGCTTCTTAGGAAGGATTTTGGAAACTTGCTGCCGGCAGGCCTCCGGCTGTTCCGGGTGACATCTCCTTGTAAATCCCGCGTGGTTTCTTGTACACCCGTGAAATTTGGCCAGGTTATGCAGTTTGCATTTCTGCACAATTTCGCCTGCCTAACTCTGCCGCGGTTCCAAACATTCAGGCTTCTCAGCCAGATAGACTGGTCCCCGTTGTACACTGCCAGCAGACTGGGTATATCTGCTTCCCGTTCTTCTCAATTGAGTGCTACTGATTCCAGCTTTGACTGTTACACTCCACTCAACCGGAGAAATAAGTTGAAACTCAACTGATCACACTTTGTGAAAGTGTTGAGAACTAGAGCTCAGTTGTTTGGCACGCCACCACTGTCCATCCAGCACTATGGACGGCCCAGCCTACATCTGGCTCTAATTAGTCCATGGTTGTGTTCAGCCGAATGACCTCTGCCGGGATCACTCAGAATGAGTTTCGGGGTTATTGCAACATTGGAGCTTTTCACTGCTTTCAAGGCTTTACAGGAAGAATTCCGGAATGTTGCTGCTGGCAGGCCTCCGGCTGTTCCGGGTGAACATCTCCTTGTAAATACCCCGTGGTTTCTTGTACACCCGTGAAATTTGGCCAGGTTATGCAGCTTGCATTGCTGCACAATTGCGCCTGCCTATCTATGCAGCGGTTGTAATCATTCAGGCGTGGCAGCCAGATAGGCTTGTCCCCGTAGGACACTGCCAGCGGACTGGGCATATCTGATTCCCGTTCTTCTCACCTGAGTGCTACTGATTCCAGCTTTGATGGCTACACTCTACTCAAACGGAGCAGTAAGTAGAACCTCAACTTATGGCACTTTGTGAAAGTGTTGGGAACTAGAGCTCAGTTGTTTGTCACGCCACCACGGTCCAAACAGGACTACGGATGGAACTGCCTACATCTGGCTCTAATTAGTCCACGGTTCTGTTCCGTCGAATGACCTCTGCCGGGAAGAATCAGAATGAGGTTCTTAGATATTGCAACATTGGAGCTTTTCACTGCTTTCAAGGATTCACAGGAAGAATTCCGGAATGTAGCTGCTGGCAGGCCTCCGGCTGTTCCGGGTGAACATCTCCTTGTAAATCCCCCTTGGTTTCTTGTACACCCGTGAAATTTGGCCAGGTTATGCAGCTTGCATTGCTGCACAATTGAGCCTGCCTAGCTCTGCCGCGGTTGTAATCATTCAGGCGTGTCAGCCAGATAGTCTGGTCCCCGTAGGAGACTGCCAGCGGACAGGGTATATCTGCTTCCCGTTCTTCTCACCTGAGTGCTACTGATTCCAGCTTTGACGAATACACTGTACTCACCCGGAGCTGTAAGAAGAACCTCAACTTATGACACTTTGTGAAAGTGTTGAGAACAAGAGCTCAGTTGTTTGGCACGCCACTACAGTCCATCCAGCACTGTGGACGGCACTGCCTACATCTGGCTCTAATTAGTCCACGTTTGTGTTCAGCCGAATGACCTCTGCCGGGAGCACTCAGAATGAGGTTCTGAGTTATTGCAACATTGTAGCGTTTCACTGCTTTCAAGGCTTCACAGGAAGAATTCCGCAATCTTGCTGCCGGCAGGCCTCCGGCTGTTCTGGCTGAACGTCTCCTTGTAAATCCCACGTGGTTTCTTGTACACCCGTGAAATTTGGCCAGGTTATGCAGTTTGCATTGCTGCAAAATTGCTCCTACCTAGCTCTGCCGCGGTTGTAAATATTCAGGCGTGGCAGCCAGATAGGCTGGTCCACGTAGGACACTGCCAGCCGACTGAGTATATCTGCTTCCCGTTCTTCTCACCTGAGTGCTACTGTTTCCAGCTTTGATGGCTACACTCTACTCAACCAGAGCAGTAAGTAGAACCTCAACTTATGGCACATTGTGAAAGTGTTGGGAACTAGAGCTCAGTTATTTGGCACGCCACCACGGTCCATCCAGCACTATGGACGGCACTGCCTATATGTGGCTGTAATTAGTCCACGGTTGTGTTCAGCCGAATGACCTCTGCCGGGAACACTCAGAATGAGGTTCGGAGTTACTGCAACATAGGAGCGTTTCACTGGTTTCAAGGCTTCTTAGGAAGGATTCCCGAATCTTGCTGCCGGCAGGCCTCCGGCTTTTCCGGGTGAACATCTCCTTGTAAATCCCCCGTGGTTTCTTGTACACCCGTGATATTTGGCCAGGTTATGCAGTTTGCATTGCTGCACAATTGCGCCTGCCTAACTCTGCCTCGGTTCTAAACATTCAGGCGTGGCAGCCAGATAGACTGGTCCCCGTTGGACACTGCCAGCGGACTGGGTATATCTGCTTCCTGTTCTTCTCACTTGAGTGCAACTGATTCCAGCTTTGACGGTTACACTCTACTCAACCGGAGCAGTAAGATGAACCTCAACTTATGGCACTTTGTGAAAGTGTTGAGAACTAGAGCTCAATTGTTTGGCACGCCACCATGGTCCAAACAGCACTATGGACGGTACTGCCTACATCTGGCTCTAATTAGTCCAGGGTTGTGTTCAGTCGAATGACCTCTGCCGGGAACAATCAGAATGAGGTTCTGAGTTATTGCAACATTGGAGCTTTTCACGGCTTTCAAGGCTTCACAGGAAGAATTCCGGAACGTTGATGCTGGCAGGCCTCCGGCTGTTCCGGGTGAACATCTCCTTGTAAATCCCCCGTGGTTTCTTGTACACCCGTGAAATTTGGCCAGGTTTTGCAGCTTGCATTGCTGCACAATTGTGCCTGCCTAGCTCTGCCGCGGTTGTAAACATTCAGGCGTGTCAGCCAGATAGGCTGGTCCCCGAAGGACACTGCCAGCGGACTGGGTATATCTGCTTTCCGTTCTTCTCACCTGAGTGCTACTGAGTCCAGCTTTGACGGATACACTCTACTCACCCGGAGCTGTCAGAAGAACCTCAACGTATGGCACTTTGTGAAAGTGTTGAGAACTAGAGCTCAGTTTTTTGGCACGCCACCACTGTCCATCCAGCACTATGGACGGCACTGCCTATATGTGGCTGTAATTAGTCCACGGTTGTGTTCAGCCGAATGACCTCTGCCGGGAACACTCAGAATGAGGTTCGGAGTTACTGCAACATAGGAGCGTTTCACTGGTTTCAAGGCTTCTTAGGAAGGATTCCCGAATCTTGCTGCCGGCAGGCCTCCGGCTTTTCCGGGTGAACATCTCCTTGTAAATCCCCCGTGGTTTCTTGTACACCCGTGATATTTGGCCAGGTTATGCAGTTTGCATTGCTGCACAATTGCGCCTGCCTAACTCTGCCTCGGTTCTAAACATTCAGGCGTGGCAGCCAGATAGACTGGTCCCCGTTGGACACTGCCAGCGGACTGGGTATATCTGCTTCCTGTTCTTCTCACTTGAGTGCAACTGATTCCAGCTTTGACGGTTAATCTCTACTCAACCGGAGCAGTAAGATGAACCTCAACTTATGGCACTTTGTGAAAGTGTTGAGAACTAGAGCTCAATTGTTTGGCACGCCACCATGGTCCAAACAGCACTATGGACGGTACTGCCTACATCTGGCTCTAATTAGTCCAGGGTTGTGTTCAGTCGAATGACCTCTGCCGGGAAGAATCAGAATGAGGTTCTGAGTTATTGCAACATTGGAGCTTTTCACGGCTTTCAAGGCTTCACAGGAAGAATTCCGGAACGTTGATGCTGGCAGGCCTCCGGCTGTTCCGGGTGAACATCTCCTTGTAAATCCCCCGTGGTTTCTTGTACACCCGTGAAATTTGGCCAGGTTTTGCAGCTTGCATTGCTGCACAATTGTGCCTGCCTAGCTCTGCCGCGGTTGTAAACATTCAGGCGTGTCAGCCAGATAGGCTGGTCCCCGAAGGACACTGCCAGCGGACTGGGTATATCTGCTTTCCGTTCTTCTCACCTGAGTGCTACTGAGTCCAGCTTTGACGGATACACTCTACTCACCCGGAGCTGTCAGAAGAACCTCAACGTATGGCACTTTGTGAAAGTGTTGAGAACTAGAGCTCAGTTTTTTGGCACGCCACCACTCTCCATCCAGCACTATGGACGGCACTGCCTACATCTGGCTCTAATTAGTCCACGGTTGTGTTCAGCCGAATGACCTCTGCCGGGAACACTCAGAATGAGGTTGTGACTTACTGTAACATAGGAGCGTTTCACTGCTTTCAAGGTTTCTCAGGAAGAATTCCGGAATCTTGCTGAAGGCAGTCCTCCTGCTGTTCTGGGTGAACATCTCCTTGTAAATACCCCGTGGTTTCTTGTACACCCGGGATATTTGGCCAGGTTATGCAGTTTGCATTGCTGCACAATTGCGCCTGCCTAGATTTGCCGCGGTTGCAAACATTCAGACTTGGCCGCCAGATAGGCTTGTCCCCGTTGGACACTGCCAGCGGACTGGGTATATCTGCTTCCACTACTTCTCACCTGAGTGCTAGTGATTCCAGCTTTGACGGCTACACTCTACTCAAACGGAGCGGAAATTAGAACTTCAACTTATGGCTCTTTGTGAAAGTGTTGGGAACTAGAGCTTAGTTATTTGGCACGCCACCAAAGTCCATCCAGCACTATCGACGGCAATGCCTATATCTGGCTCTAATTAGTCCACGGTTGTGTTCAGCCGAATGACCTCTGCCGGGAACACTCAGAATGAGGTTCTGAGTTACTGTTACATAGGAGCGTTTCACTGGTTTCAAGGTTTCTTAGGACGACTTCCGGAACCTTGTTGCCGGCAGGCCTCCGGCTGTTCCGGGTGAATATCTCCTTGTAAATTCCCCGTGGTTTCTTGTAAACCCGTGATATTTGGCCAGGTTATGCAGTTTGCATTGCTGCACAATTGTGCCTGCCTAGATCTGCCGCTGTTGCAAACATTCAGGCGTGGCCGCCAGATAGGCTGGTCCCCGTTGGACACTGCCAGCGGACTGGGTATATCTGCTTCCTGTTCTTCTCACCTGAGTGCTACTGATTCCAGCTTTGAAGGATACATTCTACTCAAACGGAGCAGTAAGTAGAACCTCAACTTATGGCAATTTGTGAAAGTGTTGGGAACTAGACCTCAGTTATTTGGCACGCCACAACTGTCCATCCAGCACTATGGACGTCACTGCCTATATCTGGCTCTAATTAGTGCACGGTTGTGTTCAGCCAAATGACCTCTGCCGGGAACACTCACAATGAGTTTCTGAGTTATTGCAACATAGGAGCTTTTCACTGCTTTCAAGGCTTCTCAGGAAGGATTCCGGAATCTTACTGCCAGCCGGCCTCTGGCTCTTCCGGGTGAACATCTCCTTGTAAATCCCCCGTGGTTTCTTGTACACCCGTGATATTTGGCCAGGTTATGCATTTTGCATTGCTGCACAATTGCGCCTGCCTAGCTCTCCCGCGGTTGCAAACATTTAGACGTGGCAGCCAGATAGGCTGTTCCCCGTAAGACACTGCAAGCAGACTGGGTATATCTGCTTCCCCTTCTTCTCACATGAGTGCTACTGATTCCAGCATTGACGGCTACACTCTACTCACCTGGCTAAGTAAGGTGAACCTCAACTTGTGCTACTTTGTGAAAGTGTTGAGAATTAGAGCTCAGTTGATTGGCACGCCACCACGGTCCATCCAGCACTATGGATGGCACTGCCTATATCTGGCTCTAATGAGTCCATGGTTGTGTGCAGCCGAATGACCTCTGCCGGGAACACTCAGAATGAGGTTTTGAGTTACTGCAAAATAGGAGTGTTTCACTGCTTTCAAGGCTTCTTAGGAAGAATTCCGGCATCTTGCTGCCCCCAGGCCTCTGGCTGTTCCGGGTAAACATCTCCTTGTAAATCCCCCGTGGTTTCTTGTACACCCGTGAAATTTGGCCAGGTTATGCAGCTTGCATTGCTGCACAATCTCGCCCCCCAACCTCTGCCGCGGTTGCAAACATTCAGGCGTGGCAGCCAGATAGGCTGGTCCCCGTAGAAAACTGCCAGTGTACTGGTTATATCTGCTTCCCGTTCTTCTCACCTGAGTGCTACTGATTCCAGCTTTGAGGGCTACACTCTACTCAACCCGAGCAGTAAGTTGAACCTCTACTTATGGGACTTTGTGAAAGTGTTGAGAACTAAAGCTCAGTTGTTTCGCACGCCACCACTGTCCATCCAGTACTATGGACGGCACTGCCTACATCTGGCTCTAATTAGTCCACGGTTGTGTGCAGCCAAATGACCTCTGCCGGGAACACTCAGAATGAGGTTCTGAGTTACTCTAACATAGGAGCATTTCACTGCTTTCAAAGCTTTTCAGGAAGAATTCCGGAATCTTGCTGCCGGCATGCCTCCGGCTGTTCCGGGTGAACATCTCATTGTAAATCTCCCGTGGTTTCTTGTACACCCGTGAAATTTCGCCAGGTGATGCAGTTTGCATTGCTGCACAATTGCGCCTGCCTAGCTCTGCTGCGGTTGCAAACATTCAGGCGTGGGAGCCAGGTAGGCTGGTCCCCGTAGGACACTGCCAACGGCCTGGGTATATCTGCTTCCCGTTCTTCTCAACTGAATGCTACTGATTCCAGCTTTGACGGCTACAGTCTACTCAAGCGGAGCAGTAAGTTGAACCTCAACTTGTGGCACTTTGTGAAAGTGTTGAGAACTAGAGAGCAGTTGTATGGAACGCCACCACTGTCCATCCAGCACTCTGGAAGGCACTGCCTACATCTGGCTCTAATGAGTCCACGGTTGTGTTCAGCCGAATGACCTCTGCCGGGAAGACTCAGAATGAGGTACTGAGTTATTGCAACATAGGAGCGTTTCACTGCTTTCAAGGCTTCTTAGGTAGGATTCCGAAATCTTGCTGCCGGCAAGCCTCCGGCTCTTACGGCTGAACATCTCCTTGTAAGTCCCCCGTGGTTTCCTGTACACCCTTGAAATTTGGCAAGGTGATGCAGTTTGCATTGCTGCACAATTGCGCCTGCCTAGCTCTGCCGCGAATGCGAACATTCACTAGTGGCAGCCAGATAGGTTGGTCCCGTAGGACACTGCCAGCGGACTGGGTATATCTGCTTAACGTTATTCTCACCTGAGGGCTACTGATTCCAGCTTTGACGGCTACACACTACTCAACCGGAGCTGTAAGTAGAACCTCCACTTATGGCACTTTGTGAAAGTGTTGAGAACTAGAGCTCAGTTGTTTGGCACGCCACCACTGTCCATCCACCACTATGGACGGCACTGCCTACATCTGGCTCTAATTAGTCCACGGTTGTGTTCAGCCGATTGACCTCTGCTGGGAACACTCAGAATGAGGTTCTGAGTTATTGCAACATAGGAGCGTTTCACTGCTTTCAAGGCTTGTTAGGAAGTATTCTGGAATCTTACTGCCGGCACGCCTCTGGCTGTTCCTTGTGAACATCTCCTTGTAAATCCCCCGGGATTTCTTGTACACCCGTGAAATTTGGCCAGGTTATGCATCTTGCATTGCTGCACAATTGCGCTTGCCTACCTCTGACGAGTTTGCAAACATTCAGGAGTGGCAGCCAGATAGGCTGGCCCCGTAGGACAATGCCAGTGGACTGGGTATACCTGCTTCCCGATCTTCTCACCTGAGTTCTAATTATTCCAGCTTTGACGGCTACACTCTACTATACCGGAGCAGTAATGTGAACCTCAATTAATGGCACTTTGTGAAAGTGTTGAGGACTAGAGCTCAGTTGTTTGGCACGCCACCACTGTCAATCCAGCAGTATGGACGTCACTGCCTACATCTGCCTCTAATTAGTCCACTATTGTGCTCAGCTTAATGACCTCTGTCGGGAACACTCAGAATGAGGATCTGAGTTATTGCAACATAGGAGCGTTTCACTGCTTTCAAGGCTTTTCAGGAAGAATTCCGGAATCTTGCTGCCGGCAGCCCTCGGCTGTTCCGGGTGAACATCTCATTGTAAATCTCCCGTGGTTTCTTGTACACCAGTGAAATTTCGCCAGGTGATGCAGTTTGCATTGCTGCACAATTGCGCCTGCCTAGCTCTGCTGCGGTTGCAAACATTCAGGCGTGGGAGCCAGGTAGGCTGGTCTCCGTAGGACACTGCCAACGGCCTGGGTATATCTGCTTCCCGTTCTTTTCACCTGAATGCTACTGATTCCAGCTTTGACGGCTACAGTCTACTCAAGCGGAGCAGTAAGATGAACCTCAACTTGTGGCACTTTGTGAAAGAGTTGAGAACTAGAGAGCAGTTGTATGGAACGCCACCACTGTCCATCCAGCACTCTGGAAGGCACTGCCTACATCTGGCTCTAATGAGTCCACGGTTGTGTTCAGCCGAATGACCTCTGCCGCGAAGACTCAGAATGAGGTACTGAGTTATTGCAACATAGGAGCGTTTCACTGCTTTCAAGGCTTCTTAGGTAGGATTCCGAAATCTTGCTGCCGGCAAGCCTCCGGCTCTTCCGGCTGAACATCTCCTTGTAAGTCCCCCGTGGTTTCCTGTACACCCTTGAAATTTGGCCAGGTGATGCAGTTTGCATTGCTGCACAATTGTGCCTGCCTAGCTCTGCCGCGAATGCGAACATTCACTAGTGGCAGCCAGATTGGTTGGTCCCGTAGGACACTGCCAACGGACTGGGTATATCTGCTTAAGGTTATTCTCACCTGAGGGCTACTGATTCCAGCTTTGACGGCTACACACTACTCAACCGGAGCTGTAAGTAGAACCTCCACTTATGGCACTTTGTGAAAGTGTTGAGAACTAGAGCTCAGTTGTTTGGCACGCCACCTCTGTCCATCCACCACTATGGACGGCACTGCCTACATCTGGCTCTAATTAGTCCACGGTTGTGTTCAGCCGATTGTCCTCTGCTGGGAACACTCAGAATGAGGTTCTGAGTTATTGCCACATAGGAGCGTTTCATTGCTTTCAAGGCTTGTTAGGAAGTATTCTGGAATCTTACTGCCGGCACGCCTCTGGCTGTTCCTTGTGAACATCTCCTTGTAAATCCCCCGGGATTTCTTGTACACCCGTGAAATTTGGCCAGGTTATGCATCTTGCATTGCTGCACAATTGCGCTTGCCTAGCTCTGACGAGTTTGCAAACATTCAGGAGTGGCAGCCAGATAGGCTGGTCCCGTAGGACACTGCCAGTGGACTGGGTATATCTGCTTCCCGATCTTCTCACCTGAGTTCTAATGATTCCAGCTTCGACGGCTACACTCTACTATACCGGAGCAGTAAGGTGAACCTCAACTTATGGCACTTTGTGAAAGTGTTGAGGACTAGAGCTCAGTTGTTTGGCACGCCACCACTGTCAATCCAGCAGTATGGACGTCACTGCCTACATCTGCCTCTAATTAGTCCACTATTGTGCTCAGCTTAATGACCTCTGTCGGGAACACTCAGAATGAGGATCTGAGTTATTGCAACATAGGAGCGTTTCACTGCTTTCAAGGCTTCTCAGGAAGAATTCCGGAATGTTGCTACCGGCAGGCCTCCGGCTGTTCCGGGTGAACATCTCCTTGTAAATCCCCCGTGGTTTCTTGTACACCCGTGAAATTTGGCCAGGTTATGCTGGTTGCATTGCTGCACAATCAGGCCTGACTAGCTCTGCCGCGGTTGCAAACATTCAGGCGTGGCAGCCAGATTAGCTGGTCCCCGTAGAACACTGCCAGCGGATTGGATATATCTGCTTCCTATTCTTCTCACCTGGGTGCTACTGATTCCAGCTTTGACGGCTACACTCTACTCAACCGGAGCAGTAAGTTGAACCTCAACTTATGGCACTTTGTGAAAGTGTTGAGAACTAGGGCTCAGTTGTTTGTCATTCCACCACTGTCCATCCAGCTCTATGAATGGTCCTGCATACATCTGGGTCTAATTAGTCCACGGTTGTGGTCAGCCGAATGACTTCTGCCGGGAACACTCAGAATGAGTTTGTGAGATATTGCAACATAGGAGTGTTTCACTGCTTTCAAGGCTTCTTAGGAATGATTCCGGAATCTTGCTGCTGGCATGCCCCCAACTGTTCCGGGTGAACATCTCCTTGTAAATAACCCGTGGTTTCTTGTACACCCGAGATATTTGGCCAGGTTATGCAGCGTGCATTGTTGCACAATTGCGCCTGCCTAGCTCTGCCGCGGTTGCAAACATTCAGGCGTGGCAGCCAGATAGGCTGGTCCCCGTACAACACTCCCAGCGGACTGGGTATATCTTCTTCCCGTTCTTCTCACCTGAGTGCTACTGATTCCAGCTTTGACGGCTATACTCTACTCAACCGGAGCATTAAGTTGAACCTCAACTTGTGGCACTTTGTGAAAGTGTTGAGAACTAGAGCTCAATTGTTTTGCAGGCCACCACTGTCCATCAAGCACTATGAAAGTCCCTGCATTCATCTGGCTCTAATTAGTCAAAGTTTGTGTTCAGCCGAATGACCTCTGACGGGAACTCTCAGAATGAGTTTCTGAGTTATTGCCACTTAGGAGCGTTTCACTGCTTTCAAGGATTCTTAGGAAGGATTCCGGAATCTTGCTGCAGGCAGGCTTCCGGCTTTTCCTGGTGAACATTTCCTTGTAAATCCCCCGTGATTTCTTGTACACCCGTGAAATTTGGCCAGGTTATGCAGTTTGAATTGCTGCAAAATTGCGCCTGCCTAGCTCTGCCGCGATTGCAAACATTCAGTAGTCGCAGCCAGATAGGTTGGTCCCAGTAGGACACTGCCAGCGGACTGGGTATATCTGCTTCCCGTTCTACTCACCTTAGTGCTACTGATACCAGCTTTGAAGGCTACAATCTACTCTACCGGAGCAGTAAGTTGAACCTCAACTTATGGCACTTTGTGAAAGTGTTGAGAAATAGAGTTCTGTTGTTTAGCATGCCACCACTGTCCATCCAGCACTATGGACGGCACTGCCTACATCTGGCTATAATTAGTCCACGGTTGTGTTCATCCCAATGACCTCTCCCTGGAACACTCAGAATGAGGTTATGAGTTACGGTACCATAGGAGCGTTTCACTGCTTTCAAGGCTACTTAGGAAGAATTCCGGAATCTTGCTGCCAGAAGGACTCCCACTGTTCCGGGTGAACATCTCCTTGTAAATCCCCCGTGGTTTCTTGTACACCCGTGAAATTTGGCCAGCTTATGCAGTTTGCATTGCTGCACAATTGCGCCCGCCTAGTTCTGCCGCAGTTGGAAAAATTCATGCATGGCAGCCAAATTGGCTGGTACTGGGTATATCTGCTTCCCGTTCTTCTCACATGAGTGCTACTGATTCCAGCTTTGAAGGCTACACTCTACTCAACCAGAGCAGTAAGTTGAACCTCAACTTGTGGCAGTTTGTGAAAGTGTTGAGAACTAGAGCTCAGTTGTTTGGCACGCCACCACTGTCCATCCAGCACTATGGACGGCACTGCCTACATCTGGCTCTAATTAGTCCACGGTTGTGTTCAGCCTAATGACCTCTGCCGGGAACACTCAGAATGAGTTTCTGAGTTATTGCAACATAGGAGCGTTTCACTGCTTTCAAGGTTTCTTGTGAATGATTCGGGAAAGTTGCTGCCGGCAGGCCTCTGACTGTTCCGGGTGAACATCTCCTTATAAATCCCCCGTGGTTTCTTGTACACAAGTGAAATTTGGCCAGGTTATGCAGTTTGCATTGCTGCACAATTACGCCTGCGTAGCTCTGAAGCGGTTGCAAACATTCAGGCGTGGCAGCCAGATAGGCTGGTTCCCCTAGGACACTCCCAGGGGACTAGGTATATCTGCTTCCCATTCTTCTCACCTGAGTGTTACTGATTCCAGCTTTGACGGCTACACTCTACTCAACCGGAGCAGTAAGGTGAAACTCAACTTGTGGCACTTTGTGAAATTGTTGAGAACAAGAGCTCAGTTGTTTGGCACGCCACCACTGTCCATCCAGCACTATGAAAGTCACTGCCTACATCTGTCTCTAATAAGTCCACGGTTGTGTTCAGCCGAATGACCTCTGCCCGGAACACTCAGAATGAGGTTCTGAGTTACTGTAACATAGGAGCGTTTCACTGCTTTCATGCTTTTCAGGAAGAATTCCGAAATCTTGCTGCCGGCATGCCTCCGGCTGTTCCGGGTGAACATCTACTTGTAAATCCCCCGTGGTTTCTTGTACACCCGTGAAATTTGGCCAGGTTATGCAGCTTACATTGCTGCACAATCACGCCTGCCTAGCTCTGCCGCAGGTGCAAACATTCAGGCGTGACAGCCAGATAGGCTGGTCCCCGTAGGACACTGCCAGTGGACTGGGTATATCTGCTTTCCGTTCTTCTCACCTGAGTGCTACTGATTCCAGTTTTGAAGGCTACACTCTATTCAACCAGAGCAGTAAGTTGAACCTCAATTTATGGCACTTTGTGAAAGTGTTGAGAACTAGAGCTCAGTTGTTTGGTTCACCACCACTGTCCATCCAGCACGCTGGACGGCACTGCCTACATCTTGCTCTAATTAGTCCGGGTGACATCTCCTTGTAAATCTCCCGTGGTTTCTTGTACACCCGTGAAATTTGGCCAGGTTATTCAGTTTGCATTGCTGCACAATTGTGCCTTCCTAGCTCTGCCGCTGTTGCAAACATTCAGGCGTGACAGCCAGATAGGCTAGTCCCCGTAGGACACTGCCAGCCGAGTGGGTATATCTGCTTCCCGTTCTTCTCACCTGAGTGCTATTGATTCCAGCTTTGAGGGTTACACTCTACTCAAGCGGAGCTGTAAGTAGAACCTCCACTAACGGCAATTTGTGAAAGTGTTGAGAACTAGAGCTCAGTTGTTTGGCACGCCACCACTGTCCATCCAGCACTATGGACGGCACTGCCTACATCTGGCTCTAATTAGTCCACGGTTGTGTTCAGCCGAATGACCTCTGCCGGGAACACTCAGAATGAGGTTCTGACTTACTGTAACATAGGAGCGTTTCACTGCTTTCAAGGCTTCTTAGGACGAATTCCGGAATCTTGCTGCCGGCAGGCCTCCGGCTGTTCAGGGTGAACATCTCCTTGTAAATCCCCGGTGCTTTCTTGTACACCTGTGCAATTTGGCCAGGTTATGCAGTTTGCATTGCTGCACAATTGTGCCTCCCTAGCTCTGCAACGCTTGCAAACATTCAGGCATGGCATCCAGATAGGCTGGTCCCCGTAGGACTGTGCCAGCGGACTGGGTATATCTGCTTCCAGTTCTTCTCACCTGAGTGCTACTGATTCCAGCTTTGACCGCTACACTCTACTCAACGGGAGCAGTAAGTTGAACCTCAACTTATGGCACTTTGTGAAAGTGTTGAGACGTAGGGCTCAGTTGTTTGGCACGCCATCACAGTCCAGCCAGCACTATGGACGGCACTGCCTACATCTGGCTCTAATTAGTCCACGGTTGTGTTCAGCCAGATGAGCTATGCTGGGAACACTCAGAATGAGGTTGTGAGTTATTGCAACATAAGAGCGTTTCACTGCTTTCAAGACTTCTCAGGCAGAATTCCAGAATTTTTGTGCCGACAGGCCTCCGGCTGTTCAGGGTGAACATCTCCTTATAAATCCCCGGTGGTTTCTTGTACACCCGTGAAATTTGGCCAGGTCATGCAGTTTGCATTGCTGCACAATTGCGCATTCAAGCTCTGCCGTGGTTGCAAACATTCAGGCTTGGCAGCCAGATAGGCTTGTCACCATAGGACACTGCCAGTGGACTAGGTATATCTGCTTCCCATTCTTCTCACCTGAGTGCTACTGATTCCAGCTTTGTCTTCTACACTCTACTCACCCGGAGCATTAAGTTGAACCTCAACTTATGGCACTTTGTGAAAGTGTTGAGAACTAGAGCACAGTTGTTTGGTATGCCACCACTGTCCATCCAGCACTATGGACGGCACTGCCTACATCTGGCTCTAATTAGTCGACGGTTGTGTTTAGCCGAATGACCTCTGCCGGGAACACTCTGAATGAGGTTCTGAGTTACTGTACCATGGGAGCGTTTCAATGCTTTTAAGGCTTCTTAGGAAGAATTCCGGAATCTTGCTGCCGGCAGGCCTTCGGATGTTCCGGGTGAACATCTCCTTGTAAATCCCCCGTGGTTTCTTGTCCAACCGTGAAATTTGGCCAGGTGATGAAGTTTGAATTGCTGCACAATTGCGCCTGCCTACCTCTGCCGCCGTTGCAAACATTCAGGCGTGGCAGCCAGATAGGCTGGTCACCGTAGGACAGTGCCAGCGGACTGGGTATATCTGCTTCCCGTTCTTCTTACCTGAGTGCTACTGATTCCAGCTGACGGCTACACTCTACTCACCCAGAGCAGTAAGTTGAACCACAATCATGGCACTTTGTGAAAGTGTTGAGAACTAGAGCGCTGTTGTTTGGCATGCCACCAATGTCCATCCAGCACTATGGATGGCACTGCTACATCTGTCTCTAATTAGTCCACGTTTGTGTTTAGCCGAATGACCTCTGCCGGGAATACTCAGAATGAGGTTCTGAGTTACTGCAACATAGGAATGTTTCAGTAGTTTCACGGCTTCTTAGGAAGAATTCCGAAATCTTACTGTTGGCAGGCCTCTGGCTGTTCCGGGTGAACATCTCCTTGTAAATCCCCCTTGGATTCTTGTACACCCGTGAAATTTGGCCAGGTGATGCAGTTTGCATTGCTGCACAATTGCACCTGCCTACCTCTGCCGCGTTTGCAAACATTCAGGCGTGGCAGCCAGATAGGCTGATCCCCGTTGGACATTGCCAGCAGACTGGGTATATCTGCTTCCCGTTCTTCTCACCTCAGTGCTACTGATTCCAGCTTTGACGGCTACAATCTACTCAACCGGAGCAGTAAGTAGAATCTCAACTTATGGCACTTTGTGAAAGTGTTGAGAACTAGGGCTCAGTTGTTTGGCACGCCACCACTGTCCATCCAGCACTATGGATGGCACTGCCGACATCTGGCTCTAATTAGTCCACGCTTGTGTTCACCCCAATGACCTCTGCCGGGAACAGTCAGAATGAGTTTCTGAGTAATTGTAACATAGGAGCGTTTCACTGCTTTCAAGGCTTCTTAGGAAGGATGCCGGAATCTTGCTGCTGGCATGCCTCCGGCAGTTTCGGGTGAACATCTCCATGTAAATCCCCCGTGGTTTCTTGTACACCTGTGAAATTTGGCCAGGTTATGCAGGTTGTATCGCTGCACAATCATGCCTGACTTGCTCTGCCGCGTTTGCAAACATTCAGGCGTGGGAGCCAGATAGGCTGGTCCCTGAAGGACACTGCCAACGCACTGGGTATATCTGCTTCCCGTTCTTCTCACCTGAGTGCTACTGATTCCAGCTTTGACAGTTACACTCTACTAAACCGGAGCAGTAAGGTGAACTTCAACTTGTGGCACTTTGTGAAAGTTTTGAGAACTAGAGCGCAGTTGTTTGGAACGCCACCACTGTCCATCCAGCACTATGGAAGGCACTGCCTAAATCTGGCTCTAATGACTCCACGGTTGTGTTCAGCCGAATGACCTCTGCCGGGAACACTCAGAATGAGGTTCTGAGTTATTGCATCATAGGAGTGTTTCACTGCTTTCAAGGCTTCTTAGGAAGAATTCCGGAATCTTGCTGCCCCCAGGCCTCCGGCTGTTTCGGGTGAACATCTCCATGTAAATCCCCGGTGGTTTCTTGTACACCCGTGAAATTTGGCCAGGTTATGCAGTTTGCATTGCTGCACATTCACGCCTGCCTAGCTCTGCCGCGGTTGCAAACATTCAGGCGTGGCAACCAGATAGTCTGGTCCCCGTAGGACACTGCCAGTGGACTAGGTATATCTGCTTCCCATTCTTCTCACCTGAGTGCTACTGATTCCATCTTTGTCTTCTACACTCTACTCACCCGGAGCATTAAGTTGAACCTCAACTTAAGGCACTTTGTGAAAGTGTTGAGAACTAGAGCGCAGTTGTTTGGTATGCCACCACTGTCCATCCAGTACTATGGACGGCACTGCCTACATCTGGCTCTAATTTGTCGACGGTTGTGTTTAGCCGAATGACCTCTGCCGGGAACACTCTGAATGAGGTTCTGAGTTACTGTACCATAGGAGCGTTTCAATGCTTTTAAGGCTTCTTAGGAAGAATTCCGGAATCTTGCTGCCGGCAGGCCTCTGGATGTTCCGGGTGAACATCTCCTTGTAAATCCCCCGTGGTTTCTTGTCCAACCGTGAAATTTGGCCAGGTGATGAAGTTTGCATTGCTGCACAATTGCGCCTGCCTACCTCTGCCGCCGTTGCAAACATTCAGGCGTGGCAGATAGATAGGCTGGTCACCGTAGGACAGTGCCAGCGGACTGGGTATATCTGCTTCCCGTTCTTCTTACCTGAGTGCTACTGATTCCAGCTGACGGCTACAATCTACTCACCCAGAGCAGTAAGTTGAACCACAATTATGGCACTTTGTGAAAGTGTTGAGAACTAGAGCGCTGTTGTTTGGCATGCCACCAATGTCCATCCAGCACTATGGATGGCACTGCCTACATCTGTCTCTAATTAGTCCACGTTTGTATTTAGCCGAATGACCTCTGCCGGGAATACTCAGAATGAGGTTCTGAGTTACTGCAACATAGGAATGTTTCAGTAGTTTCACGGCTTCTTAGGAAGAATTCCGGAATCTTACTGTTGGCAGGCCTCTGGCTGTTCCGGGTGAACATCTCCTTGTAAATCCCCCTTGGATTCTTGTACACCCGTGAAATTTGGCCAGGTGATGCAGTTTGCATTGCTGCACAATTGCACCTGCCTTCTTCTGCCGCGTTTGCAAACATTCAGGCGTGGCAGCCAGATAGGCTGATCCCCGTTGGACACTGCCAGCAGACTGGGTATATCTGCTTCACGTTCTTCTCACCTGAGTGCTACTGATTCCAGTTTTGACGGTTACACTCTACTCAACCGGAGCAGTTAGGTGAACCTCAACTTATTGCACTTTGTGAAAGTGTTGAGAACTAGAGCTCAGTTGTTTGGCACGCCACCACTGCCCATGCAGCACTCTGGACCGCACTGCTACATCTCGCTCTAATTAGTACACGTTTGTGTTCAGCCGAATGACCTCTGCCGGGAACACTCAGAATGAGGTTCTGAGTTATTGCAACAAATGAGCGTTTCACTGCTTTCAAGGCTTCTTAGGAATGATTCCTGAATGTTGCTGGCGGCAGGCCTCCGGCTGCTCCGGGTGAACATCTCCTTGTAAATCCACCGTGGTTTCTTGTACACCCGTGAAATTTGGTCAGCTTTTGCAGCTTGCATTCTTGCACAATCACGCCTGACTAGCTCTGCCGCGGTTGCAAACATTCAGGGGTGGCAGCAAGATATGCTGGTCCCCGTAAGACATTGCCAGCGGACTGGGTATATCTGTTCCCGTTCTTCTCACTTGAGTGCTACTGATTCCAGCTTTGACGGCTACAACCTACTCAACCGGAGCAGTAAGGTGAAACTCAACTTATGGCCCTTTGTGAAAGTGTTGAGAACTAGAGCTCAGTTGTTTGGCTCGCCACCACTGCCCATCCAGCACTCTGGACCGCACTGCCTACATCTTGATCTAATTAGTCCAAGGTTGTGTTCAGCCGAATGACCTCTGCCGGGAACACTCAGAATGAGGTTCTGAGTTATTTCAACATAGTAGTGTTTCACTGCTTTCAAGGCTTCTTAGGAAGGATTCCGGAATCTTTCTGCCAGCAGGCCTCCGGCTGTTCTGCATGAACATCTCCTTGTAAATCCCCCGTGGTTTCTTGTACACCCGTGAAATATGGACAGGTTATGCAGTTTGTATTGCTGCACAATTGCCCCTGCCTTGCTCTGCCGCGGTTGCAAACATTCAGGCGTGGCAGCCAGATAGGCTGGTCGCCGTAGGACACTGCCAGCGGACTGGGTATATCTGCTTCCCGTTCTTCACACCTGAGTGCTACTTATTCCAACTTTGACGGCTACACTCTACTCAACAGGAGCAGTGAGTTGAAAATCCACATATGGCACTTTGTTAATGTGTTGAGAACTAGAGCTCAGTTGTTTGGCACGCCACCACTGTCCATCAATCACTATGGACGGCACTGCCTACATCTGGCTCTCATTAGTCCACGTTTGTGTTCAGCCCAAAGACCTCTGCCTGGAACACTCAGAATGAGGTTCTGAATTATTGGAACATAGGAGCGTTTCACTGCTTTCAAAGCTTCTCAGGTAGAATTCCCGAATGTTGGTGCCGTCAGGCCTCCTTCTCTTCCGGGTCAACATCTCCTTGTAAATCCCCCGTGGTTTCTTGTACACCCGTGAAATTTGGCCAGCTTATGCAGTTTGCAATGCTGCACAATTGCCCCTGCCTATCTCTGCGACGGTTGCAAACATTCAGGCGTGACAGCCAGAAAGGCTGGTCCTCGTAGGACACTGCCAGCGGACTGGGTATATCTGCTTCCCGTTCTACTCACCTGAGTGCTATTGATTCCAGCTTTGACGGCTACACTCTATTCAAACGGAGCAGTAAGTTGAACCTCAACTTATGGCACTTTGTGAAAGTGTAGAGAACTAGAGCTCAGTTGTTTGGCACGCCACCACTGTCCATCAATCACTATGGACGGCACTGCCTACATCTGGCTCTCATTAGTCCACGTTTGTGTTCATCCGAAAGACCTCTGCCAGGAACACTCAGAATGAGGGTCTGAGTTATTGCAACATTAGACGTTTCACTGCTTTCAAGTCTTCTTAGGAAGGTTTCCGTAATCTTGCTGCAGGCAGGGCTCTGGCTGTTCCGGGTGAACATCTCCTTGTCAGTCCCCGGTGGTTTCTTGTACACTCGTGATATTTGGCCCGGTTATGCAGCGTGCATTGCTGCACATTTGCGCCTGCCTAGCTCTGCCACGGTTGCAAACATTCAGGCGTGGCAGACAGATAGGCTGGTCTCCGTAGGACACTGCCGACGGATTAGGTATTTCTGCTTCCCGTTCTTCTCACCTGAGTGCCAGTGATTCGAGCGTTGACCGCTACACTCTAGTCACCTGGACCAGTAAGTTGAACCTCAACTTATGGCTCTTGTGAAAGTGTTGAGAAATAGAGCTCATTTGTTTGGCACGCCACCACTGTCAATCCAGCACTATGGACGGCACTGCTTACATCTGCATCTAATTAGTCCACGGTTGTGTTCAGCCGAATGACCTCTGCCGGGAACACTCAGAATGAGGTTCTGAGTTATGGCAACATAGGAGCGTTATACTGCTTTCAAGGCTTCTTAGGAAGAATTCCGGAATCTTGCTGCCGGCAGGCCTCTGGCTGTTCCGGGTGAACATCTCCTTGTAAATCCCCCGTGGTTTCTTTTACACCCGTGAGATTTGGCCAGGTTATGCACTATTCATTGCTGCACAATTGGCCTGCCTAGCTCTGCCGCGGTTGCAAACATTCAGGCGTGGCGGCCAGATAGGCTGGGCCCCGTAGGACACTGCCAGCGGAATGGGTATATCTGCTTCCCGTACTTCTCAGCTGAGTGCTACTCATTCCAGGTTTGACGGGTACCCTCTACTCAACCGGAGCAGTAAGGTGAACCTCAACTTATGGCAATTTGTGAAAGTGTTCAGAACTAGAGCTCAGTTGTTTGGCACGCCACCACTGTCCATCCAGCACTATGAACGGCAGTGCCAACATCTGGCTCTAATTAGTCCACACTTGTGTTCAGCCAAATGACTTCTGCCAGGAACACTCAGAATGAGGTTCTGAGTCATGGCAACATAAGAATGTTTCAATCCTTTCAAGGATTCACATTAAGATTTCTGGAATCTTGTTGACGGAAGGCCTCCGGCTGTTCCGGGTGAACATCTCCTTGTAAATCCCCCGTGGTTTCTCGTACACTCGGGATATTTGGCCAGGTTATGCAGCGTGCATTGCTGCACAATTGCGCCTGACTATCTCTGCCGCGGTTGCAAACATTGAGGCGTTGGAGCCTGATAGGGAGGTCCCCGTAGTACACTGCCAGCGTACAGGGTATGTCTGCTTCCCGTACTTCTCAGCTGAGTGCTATTCATTCCAGCTTTGACGGCTACACTCTACTCAACTGGAGCAGTAAGTTGAACCTCAACTTATGGCACTTTGTGAAAGTGTAGAGAACTAGAGCTCAGTTGATTGGCACGCCACCACTGTCCATCCAGCACTATGGACAGCACAGCTTACATGTAGATCTAATTAGTCCACGGTTGTGTTCAGCCGAATGACCTCTGCCGGGAACACCCAGAATGAGGGTCTGAGTTATTGCAACATTGGAGCGTTTCACTGCTGTCAAGGCTTCTTAGGAAGGATTCTGTAATCTTGCTGATGGCAGGCCTCCGGCTGTTGGGGGTGAACATCTTGTAAATCCCCCGTGGTTTCTTGTACACTCGTGATATTTGGCCAGGTTATGCAACGTGCATTGCTGCACAATTGCTCCTGCCTAGCTCTGCAGCAGTTGCAAACATTCAGGCGTGGCACCCAGATAGGTTGGTCCCCGTAGGACACTGCCCGCGGACTGGGTATATCTGCTTCCCGTTCTTCTCACCTGAGAACTACTGATTCGAGCTTTGACCCCTACACTCTACTCACCCGGAGCAGTAAGTTGAACCTCAACTTATGGCACTTTGTGAAAGTGTTGAGAACTAGAGCGCAGTTGTTTGGCACGACACCACTGTCCATCCAGCACTATGGACGGCACTGACTACATCTGGCTCTAATTAATGCACGCTTGTGTTCAGCCCAAAGACCTCTGCCTGGAACACACAGAATGACGTTCTGAATTATTGGAACATAGGAGCGTTTCACTGCTTTCAATGCTTCTCAGGTAGAATTCCAGAATGTTGGTGCCGTCAGGCCTCCTTCTCTTCCGGGTGAACATCTCCTTGTAAATCCCCCGTGGTTTCTTGTACACCCGTGAAATTTGGCCAGGTTATGCAGTTTGCAATGCTGCACAATTACGCCTGAGTAGCTCTGAAGCGGTTGCAAATATTCAGGCGTGGCAGCCAGATAGGCTGGTTCCTGTAGGACACTCCCAGCGGACTGGGTATATCTGCTTCCCATTCTTCTCACCTGAGTGTTACTGATTCCAGCTTTGACGGCTACACTATACTCAACCGGAGCAGTAAGGTGAACCTCAACTTGTGCCACTTTGTGAAATTGTTTAAAACTAGAGCTCAGTTGTTTGGCACGCCACCACTGTCCATCCAGCACTATGAAAGTCACTGCCTATATCTGTCTCTAATAAGTCCACGGTTGTGTTCAGCCGAATGACCTCTGCCCGGAACACTCAGAATGAGGTTCTGAGTTACTGTAACATAGGAGCGTTTCACTGCTTTCATGCTTCTCAGGAAGAATTCCGGAATCTTGCTGCCGGCAGGCCTCCGGCTGTTCCGGGTGAACATCTCCTTGTAAATCCCCCGTGGTTTCTTGTACACCCGTGAAATTTGGCCAGGTTATGCAGTTTGCATTGCTGCACAATTGCGCCTGCCTAGCTCTGCCACGGTTGCAAACATTCAGGCGTGGGAGCCAGATAGGCACGTCCCCGTAGGACAATGCCAGCGGACTGGGTATATCTGCTTCCCGTTCTTCTCACCTGAGTGCTACTGATTCCAGCTTTGACGGCTACATTCTACTTAACAGGAGCAGTTAGTTGAACCTCAAATTATGGCCCTTTGTGAAAGTGTTGAGAACTAGAGCAGAGTTGTTTGGCACGCCACCACTTTCCATCCAGCACTATGGAGGGCACTGCCTACATCTGTCTCTAATTAGTCCACAGTTTTGTTGATCCGAATGACCTCTGCCTGGAACACTCAGAATGAGGTTCGGATGTATATCAACATAGTAGCGTTTCAATGCTTTCTAGGCTTCTTAGGAAGGATTACCGAATATTGCTGCCGGCAGGCCTCCGGCTGTTCCGGGTGAACATCTCCTCGTAAATCCCCCGTGGTTTCTTGTACACACGTGAAATTTGGCCAGGTTATGCAGCTTGCATTGCTGCACAATCACGCCTGCCTAGCTCTGCCGCAGTTGCAAACATTCAGGGGTGGCAGCCAGATAGGCTTGTCCCCGTAGGACACTGCCAGCGGACTGGGTATATCTGCTTTCCGTTCTTCTCACCTGAGTGCTACTGATTCCAGTTTTGACGGCTACACTCTATTCAACCGGAGCAGTAAGTTGAACCTCAATTTATGGCATTTTGTGAAAGTGTTGAGAACTAGAGCTCAGTTGTTTGGCTCACCACCACTGTCCATCCAGCACTCTGGACGGCACTGCCTACATCCGCCTCTAATTAGTCCACGGTTGTGTTCAGCAGAATGACCTCTGCCGGGAACACTCAGAATGAGGCTCAGAGTTATTACAACATTTGAGCGTTTCACTGTTTTCAAGGCTTCTTAGGAAGGATTCCGGAATATTGCTGCCGGCAGGCCTCTGGCTGTTCCTGGTGAACATTTCCTTGTAAATCCCCCGTGGTTTCTTGTACACCCTTGAAATTTGGCCAGGTTATGCAGTTTGCATTGCTGCACAATTGCGCCTGCCTAGCTCTGCCCCGCTTCCAAACATTTAGGCGTGGGAGCCAGATAGGCTGGTCCTCGTGGGACACTGCCAGCGCAATGGTTATATCTGCTTCCCGTTCTTGTCACCTGAGTGCTACTGATTCCAGCTTTGTCGGCTACACTCTACTCAACCGGAGCAGTAAGTTGAACCTCAACTTATGGCCCTTTGTGAATGTGTTGAGAACTAGAGCTCAGTTGTTTGGCACGACAACACTGTCCATCCAGCACTATGGACCGCACTGCCTACATCTGCCTCTAATTTTCCATGGTTGTGTTCAGCGGAATGACCTCTACCGGGAACACTCAGAATGAGGTTCTGAGTTACTGTACCATAGGAGCGTTTCACTGCTTTCAAGGCTTCTGAGGAAGGATTCCGGAATCTTGCTGCAGGCAGGGCTCCGGCTGTTCTGGGTGAACATCTCCTTGTAAATCCCCCGTGGTTTCTTGTACACTCCTGATATTTGGCCAGGTTATGCAGTTTGCATTGCTGCACAATTGCTCCTGCCTAGCTCTGCCGCGCTTGCAAACATTTAGGCGTGGGAGCCAGATAGGCTGGTCCCCGTGGGACACTGCCAGTGGAATTTATATATCTGCTTCCCGTTCTTGTCACCTGAGTGCTACTGATTCCAGCTTTGACGGCTACACTCTACTCAACCGGAGCAGTAAGTTGAACCTCAACATATGGCCCTTTGTGAATGTGTTGAGAACTAGAGCTCAGTTGTTTGGCACGACAACACTCTCCATCCAGCACTATGGACCGCACTGCCTACATCTGCCTCTAATTTTCCATGGTTGTGTTCAGCGGAATGACCTCTACCGGGAACACTCAGAATGAGGTTCTGAGTTACTCTACCATAGGAGCGTTTCACTGCTTTCAAGGCTTCTGAGGAAGGATTCCGGAATCTTGCTGCCGGCAGGTCTCCGGCTGCTCCGGGTGAACATCTCTTTGTAAATCCCCCGTGGTTTCTTGTACACTCCTGATATTTGGCCAGGTTATGCAGCGTGCATTGCTGCACAATTGTGCTTGCCTAACTCTGCCGCGGTTGCAAACATTCAGGCGTGGCAGCCAGATAGGCTGGTCCCCGTGGGACACTGCCAGCCGACTGGGTATATCTGCTTCCCGATCTACTCACCTGAGTGCTACTGATACCAGCTTTGACGGCTACACTCTACTCAACCGGAGCAGTAAGTTGAACCTCAACTTATGGCACTATGTGAAAGTCTTGAGAACTAGAGTTCTGTTGTTTGGCTCGCCACCACTGTCCATCAATCACTATGGACGGCACTGCCTACATCTGGCTCTCATTAGTCCACGTTTGTGTTCATCCGAAAGACCTCTGCCGGGAACACTCAGAATGAGGGTCTGAGTTATTGCAACATTAGACGTTTCACTGCTTTCAAGTCTTCTTAGGAATGTTTCCGTACTCTTGCTGCAGGCAGGCCTCTGGCTGTTCCGGGTGAACATCTCCTTGTCAGTCCCCAGTGGTTTCTTGTACACTCGTGATATTTGGCCAGGTTATGCAGCGTGCATTGCTGCACATTTGCGCCTGCCTAGCTCTGCCACGGTTGCAAACATTCAGGCGTGGCAGACAGATAGGCTGGTCTCCGTAGGACACTGCCGACGGATTAGGTATTTCTGCTTCCCGTTCTTCTCACCTGAGTGCCAGTGATTCGAGCGTTGACCGCTACACTCTAGTCACCTGGACCAGTAAGTTGAACCTCAACTTATGGCTCTTGTGAAAGTGTTGAGAAATAGAGCTCATTTGTTTGGCACGCCACCACTGTCAATCCAGCACTATGGACGGCACTGCTTACATCTGCATCTAATTAGTCCACGGTTGTGTTCAGCCGAATGACCTCTGCCGGGAACACTCAGAATGAAGTTCTGAGTTATGGCAACATAGGAGCGTTATACTGCTTTCAATGCTTCTTAGGAAGAATTCCGGAATCTTGCTGCCGGGAGGCAGAACTAGAGTTCTGTTTTTTGACACGCCACCACTGTATATCCAGCACTATGGACGGCACTGGATACATCTGGCTCTAATTATTCAACGGTTGTTTTCATCCAAATGACATCTGCCTGGTGCAGTCAGAATGAGTTTATGATTTACGGTAACATACGAGCGTTTCACTGCTTTCAAGGCTTCTTAGGAATAATTCCGGAATCTTGCTGCCGGCAGGATTCCGACTGTTCCGGGTGAACATCTCCTTATAAATCCGCCGTGGTTTCTTGTACTCCCGTGAAATTTAGCCAGGTTATGCAGTATGCATTGCTGCACAATATTGCCTGCCTAGCTCTGCTGCAGTTGCAAACATTCAGGCGTGGCAGCCAGATAGGCTGGTCCCCGTAGGACACTGCCAGCGGCCTGGGTATATCTACTTCCTGTTCTTCTCACATGAGTACTACTGATTCCAGCTTTGACGGGTACACACTACTCAACCGGAGATATAAGTAGAACCTCAACTCATGGCACTTTGTGAAAGTGTTGAGAACTAGAGCTCAGTTCTTTGGCACGCCACCACTGTCCATCCATCACTCTGTACGGCACTGCCTACATCCTGCTCTAATTAGTCCACGGTTGTGTTCAGCCGAATGACCTCTGCCGGGAACACTCAGAATGAGGTTCTGAGTTACTGTAACATAAGAACGTTTCACTGGTTTCAATGCTTCTTAGGAAGAATTCCGGAATCTTGCAGCCAGCAGGCCACAGGCTCTTCCGGGTGAACATCTCCTTGTAAATCCCCCGTCGTTTCTTGTACACCCGTGAAATTTGGCCAGGTTATACAGTTTGCATTGCTGCACAATTGCGACTGCCTACCTCTGCCGCGTTTGCAAATATTCAGGCGTGGCATCCAGATAGGCTGGTCCCAGTTGGACACTGCCAGCGGACTGCGTTTATCTGCTTCCCGTTCTTCTCACCTGAGTGCTACTGATTCCAGCTTTGACGGTTACACTCTACTCAACGGGAGCAGTAAGGTGAACCACTACTTATGGCACTTTTTGAAAGTGTTGAGAACTAGACCTCAGTTGTTTGGCAGGCCACCACTGTCCATCCAGCACTATGGACTGCACTGCCTATATCTGGCTCTAATGATTCCACGGTTGTGTTCAGCAGAATGACCTCTGCCAGGAACACTCAGAATGAGGTTCTGAGTTACTGCAACATAGGAGCGTTACAGTACTTTCACGGCTTTTAGGAAGATTTCCGGAATATTACTGATGACAGGCCTCTGGCTGTTCCTGGTGGACATCTCCTTTTAAATCAACTGTGGATTCTTGTACACCCGTGAAATTTGGCCAGGTTATGCAGCTTGCATTGCTGCACAATTGCGCCTGCCTAGCTCTGCCGTGGTTGCAACCATTCCGGCGTGGCAGCCAGATAGGCTGGTCCCCGTAGGGCACTGCCAGCGAACTGGTTATATCTGCTTCCCTTTCTTCTCACCTGAGTGATACTGATTCCAGCTTTGATGTCTACACTCTACTCAACTGGAGCAGTAAGTTGAACCTCAACTTGTGACACTTTGTGAAAGTGTTGAGAACTAGAGCTCAGTTGTTTGGCACGCCACCACTGTCCATCCAGCACTATGACTGTCCCTGCCTTCATCTGGCTCTAAATAGTCAAAGGTTGTGTTCAGCCGAATGACATCTGCCGGGAACCCTCAGAATGAGGTTCTGAGTTATTGCAACATAGGAGATTTTCACTGCTTTCAGGGCTTCTTAGGAAGGATTCCGGAATCTTGCTGCGGGCAGGCTTCCGGCTTTTCCGGGTGAACATCTCCTTGTAATTCCCCTGTGGTTACTTGTACACCCATGAAATTTGGCCAGGTGATGCAGTTTGCATTGCTGCACGATTGCGCCTGCGTAGAACTGCCGCGATTTCAAACATTCAGGAGTCGCAGCCAGATAGGCTGGTCCCCGTAGGACACTGCCAGCGGACTGGGTATATCTGCTACCCGTTCTTCTCACCTGAGTGCTACTGATTTCACCTTTGACCGCTACACTCTACTCACCCGGAGCAGTAAGTTGAACCTCAACTTATGGCACTTTGTGAAAGTGTTGAGAACTAGAGCGCAGTTGTTTGGCACGCCACCAATGTCCATCCAGCACTATGGACGGCACTGCCTACATCTGGCTCTAATTAGTCCACGGTTGTGTTTAGCCCAATGACCTCTGCCGGGAACACTCAGAATGAGGGTCTGAGTTATTGCAACATTGGAGCGTTTCAATGCTTTCAAGGCTTCTTAGGAAGGATTCCGGAATCTTAGTGCCGGAAGGCCTCCGGCTGTTCCGCGGGAACATCTCCTTGTAAATCCCCCGTGTATTCCTGTACACCATGGAAATTTAGCAAGGGGATGCAGTTTGCATTGCTGCACTATTGTGGCTGCATAGCTCTGCGGCGGTTGCAAACATTCAGGCGTGGCAGCCAGAAAGGCTGGTCCCCGTAGGACAATCCCAGGGGACTGGGTATATCTGCTTCCCGTTCTACTCACCTGAGTGCTACTGATACCAGCTTTGAAGGCTACACTCTACTCAACCGGAGCAGTAAGTTGAACCTCAACTTATGGCATTTTGTGAAAGTGTTGAGAACTAGAGTTCTGTTGTTCGGCACGCCATCACTGTCCATCCAGCTCTATGGACGGAACTGCATACATCTGGCTCTAATTAGTCAACGGTTGTGTTCATCCCAATGACCTCGGCTTGGAACACTCAGAATGAGGTTATGAGTTCCGGTAACATAGGAGCGTTTCACTGCTTTCAAGGCTTCTTAGGAAGAATTCCGGAATCTTGCTGCCGTCAGGCCTCCGGCTGTACCGGGTGAACATCTCCTTGTAAATCCTCCGTGGTTTCTTGTACACCCGTGAAATTTGGCTAGGTTATGCAGTTTGCATTGCTGCACAATTGCGCCTGCCTAGCTCTGCCGCAGTTGCAAACATTCAGGGGTGGAAGCCAGATTGGCTGGTCCCCGAAGGACACTGCCAGCGGACTGGGTATATCTGCTTCCCCATCTTCTCACCTGAGTGGTACTGATTCCAGCTTTGACGGGTACACTCTACTCAACCGGAGCTGTAAGTAGAACCTCAACTTATGACACTTTGTGAAAATGTTGAGAACTAGAGCTCAGTTGTTTGGCTCCCCACCACTGTCCATCCAGCACTCTGGACGGCACTGCCTACATCTTGCTCTAATTAGTCCGGGTGACATCTCCTTGTAAATCTCCCGTGGTTTCTTGTACACCCGTGAAATTTGGCCAGGTTATTCAGTTTGCATTGCTGCACAATTGTGCCTTCCTAGCTCTGCCGCTGTTGCAAACATTCAGGCCTGACAGCTAGATAGGCTAGTCCCCGTAGGACACTGCCAGCCGACTGGGTATATCTGCTTCCCGTTCTTCTCACCTGAGTGCTATTGATTCCAGCTTTGAGGGTTACACTCTACTCAAGCGGAGCTGTAAGTAGAACCTCCACTAACGGCAATTTGTGAAAGTGTTGAGAACTAGAGCTCAGTTGTTTGGCACGCCACCACTTTCCATCCAGCACTATGGACGGCACTGCCTACATCTGGCTCTAATTAGTCCACGGTTGTGTTCAGCCGAATGACCTCTGCCGGGAACACTCAGAATGAGGTTCTGACTTTCTGTAACATAGGAGCGTTTCACTGCTTTCAAGGCTTCTTAGGACGAATTCCGTAATCTTGCTGCCGGCAGGCCTCCGGCTCTTCCGGGTGAACATCTCCTTGTAAATCCCCGGTGGTTTCTTGTACACCTGTGCAATTTGGCCAGGTTATGCAGTTTGCATTGCTGCACAATTGCGCCTCCCTAGCTCTGCCACGCTTGCAAACATTCAGGCGTGGCAGCCAGATAGGCTGGTCCCCGTAGGACTGTGCTTGCGTACTGGGTATATCTGCTTCCAGTTCTTCTCACCTGAGTGCTACTGATTCCAGCTTTGAGCGCTACACTCTACTCAACCGGAGAAGTAAGTTGAACCTCAACTTATGGCACTTTGTGAAAGTGTTGAGACGTAGGGCTCAGTTGTTTGGCACGCCATCACTGTCCATCCAGCACTATGGACGGCACTGCCTACATCTGGCTCTAATTAGTCCACGGTTGTGTTCAGCCGAATAACCTCTGCCAGGAACACTCAGAATGAGGTTGTGAGTTATTGCAACATAGGAGCGTTTCATTGCTTTCAATGCTTCTCAGGCAGAATTCCAGAATTTTTGTGCCGACATGCCTCCGGCTGTTCCGGGTGAACATCTCCTCGTAAATCCCCCGTGGTTTCTTGTACACCCGTGAAATTTGGCCAGGTTATGCAGTTTGCATTGCTGCACGATTGCGCATTTCAAGCTCTGCCGTGGTTGCAAACATTCAGGCTTGGCAGCCAGATAGGCTTGTCCCCATAGGACAGTGCCAGCTGACTGGGTATATCTGCTTCCCGTTCTTCTCACCTGAGTGCTACTGATTCCAGCTTTGACGGCTACAATCTATTCAACCGGAGCAGTAAGTAGAATCTCAACTTAAGGCAATTTGTGAAAGTGTTGAGAACTAGGGCTCAGTTGTTTGGCACGCCAAAACTGTCCATCTAGCACTATGGACGGCACTGCCTACATCTGGCTCTAATTAGTCCACGCTTTTGTTAACCCCAATGACCTCTGCCGGGAACACTCAGAATGAGTTTCTGAGTTATTGTAACATAGGAGCTATTCATTGCTTTCAAGGCTTCTTAGGAAGGATGCCGGAATCTTGCTGCTGGCAGGCCTCCGGCTGTTCCGAGAGAACATCTCCTAGTAAATCCCCCGTGGATTCTTGTACACCCGTGAAATTTGGCCAGGTTATGCAGTTTGCATTGCTACACAATTGCGCCTGACTACCTCTGCCGAGGTTGCAAACATTCAGGCGTGGCAGCCAGATAGGCTGGTCCCCGTAGGACACTGCCAGCGGACTGGTTATATCTGCTTCCCGTTCTTCTCACCTGAGTCCTACTGATTCCAGCTTTGACGACTACAATCTACTCAACCGGAGCAGTAAGTTGAACCTCAACTTGTGGCACTTTGTGAAAGTGTTTAGAACTAGAGCGCAGTTGTTTGGCACGCCACCACTGTCCATCCAGCACTATGGAAGGCACTGCATAAATCTGGCTCTAATGAGTCCACGGTTGTGTTCAGCCGAATGAACTCTGCCGGGAACACTCAGAATGAGGTTCTGAGTTACTGCAACATAGGAGTGTTTCACTGCTTTCAAGGCTTCTTAGAAAGAATTCCGGAATCTTGCAGCCCGCAGGCCTCCGGCTGTTTCGGGTGAACATCTCCTCGTAAATCCCCCGTGGTTTCTTGTACACCCGTGAAATTTGGCCAGGTTATGCAGTTTGCATTGCTGCACATTCACGCCTGCCTAGCTCTGCCGGGGTTGCAAACATTCAGGCGTGGCAATCAGATAGTCTGGTCCCCATAGGACACTGCCAGTGGACTAGGTATATCTGCTTCCCATTCTTCTCACCTGAGTGCTACTGATTCCAGCTTTGTCTTCTACACTCTACTCACCCGGAGCATTAAGTTGAACCTCAACTTATGGCACTTTGTGAAAGTGTTGAGAACTAGAGCGCAGTTGTTTGGCATGCCACCACTGTCCATCCAGCACTATGGACGGCACTGCCTACATCTGGCTCTAATTAGTTGACGGTTGTGTTTAGCCGAATGACCTCTGCCGGGAACACTCTGAATGAGGTTCTGAGTTACTGTACCATAGGAGCGTTTCACTGCTTTTAAGGCTTCTTAGGAAGAATTCCGGAATCTTGCTGCCGGCAGCCCTCCGGCTGTTCCGGGTGAACATCTCCTTGTAAATCCCCCGTGGTTTCTTTTCACCCGTGAAATTTGGCCAGGTTATGCAGTATTCATTGCTGCACAATTGGCCTGCCTACCTCTGCCGCGGTTGCAAACATTCAGGCGTGGCCGCCAGATAGGCTGGTCCCCGTAGGACACTGCCAGCGGAATGGGTATATCTGCTTCCCGTACTTCTCAGCTGAGTGCTACTCATTCCAGGTTTGACGGGTACACTCTACTCAACTGGAGCAGTAAGGTGAACCTGCATATATGGCACTTTGTGAAAGTGTTGAGAACTAGAGCTCAGTTGTTTGGCACGCCACCACTGTCCATCCAGCACTATGAACGGCAGTGCCAACATCTGGCTCTAATTAGTCCACACTTGTGTTCAGCCGAATGACTTCTGCCAGGAAGACTCAGAATGAGGTTCTGAGTCATTGCAATATAGGAATGTTTCAATGCTTTCATGCTTCTCAGGAAGAATTCCGGAATCTTGCTGCCGGCAAACCTGCGGCTGTTCCGGGTGAACATCTCCTTGTAAATCCCCCGTGGTTTCTTGTACACCCGTGAAATTTGGCCAGGTTATGCAGTTTGCATTGCTGTACAATTTCGCCTGCCTAGCTCTTCCACGGTTGCAAACATTCAGGCGTGGGAGCCAGATAGGCTCGTCGCCGTAGGACACTGCCATCGGACTGGGTATATCTGCTTCCCGTTCTTCTCACCTGAGTGCTAATGATTCCAGCTTTCATGGCTACATTCTACTTAACCGGAGCAGTTAGTTGAACCTCAAATTATGGCCCTTTGTGAAAGTGTTGAGAACTACAGCTCAGTTGTTTGGCACGCCACCACTTTCCATCCAGCACTATGGACGGCACTGCCTACATCTGTCTCTAATTAGTCCACGGTTCTGTTGAGCTGAATGACCTCTGTCGGGAACACTCAGAACGAGGTTCGGAGTTATATCAACATAGTAGCGTTTCAATGCTTTCTAGGCTTCTTAGGAAGGATTACCGAATATTGCTGCCGGCAGGCCTCCGGCTGTTCCGGGTGAACATCTCATTGTAAATCCCCCGTGGTTTCTTGTACACCAGTGAAATTTGGCCAGGTTATGCAGCTTGCATTGCTGCACAATTGCGACTGCCTACCTCTGCCGCAGTCGCAAACATTCAGGCGTGGCAGCCAGATAGGCTGGTGCCCGTTGGACACTGCCAGCGGACTGGGTTTATCGGCTTCCCGTTCTTCTCAACTGAGTGCTACTGATTCCAGCTTTGACGGTTACACTCTACTCAACCGGAGCAGTAAGGTGAACCACTACTTATGGCACTTTTTGAAAGTGTTGAGAACTAGAGCTCAGTTGTTTGGCAGGCCACCACTGTCCATCAAGCACTATGGACGGCACTGCCTATATCTGGCTCTAATGAGTCCACGGTTGTGTTCAGCCGAATGGCCTCTGCCAGGAACACTCAGAATGAGGTTCTGAGTTACTGCAACATAGGAGCGTTACAGTACTTTCACGGCTTTTAGGAAGATTTCCGGAATATTACTGATGGCAGGTCTCTGGCTGTTCCTGGTGGACATCTCCTTTTAAATCAACTGTGGATTCTTGTACACCCGTGAAATTTGGCCAGGTTATGCAGCTTGCATTGCTGCACAATTGCGCCTGTCTAGCTCTGCCGTGGTTGCAAACATTCAGGCGTGGCAGCCAGATAGGCTTGTCCCAGTAGGGCACTGCCAGCGGACTGGGTATATCTGCTTCCCGTTCTTCTCACCTGAGTGCTACTGATTCCAGCTTTGATGTCTACACTCTACTCAACTGGAGCAGTAAGTTGAACCTCAACTTGTGACACTTTGTGAAAGTGTTGAGAACTAGAGCTCAGTTGTTTGGCACGCCACCACTGTCCATCCAGCACTATGACCGTCCCTGCCTTCATCTGGCTCTAAATAGTCAAAGGTTGTGTTCAGCCGAATGACATCTGCCGGGAACCCTCAGAATGAGGTTCTGAGTTATTGCAACATAGGAGATTTTCATTGCTTTCAGGGCTTCTTAGGAAGGATTCCGGAATCTTGCTGCGGGCAGGCTTCCGGCTTTTCCGGGTGAACATCTCCTTGTTAATCCCCCGTGGTTTCTTGTACACCCGTAAAATTTGGCCAGGTGATGCAGTTTGCATTGCTGCACGATTGCGCCTGCCTAGATCTGCCGCGATTTCAAACATTCAGGAGTCGCAGCCAGATAGGCTGGTCCCCGTAGGACACTGCCAACAGATTGTGTATATCTGCTTCCCTTTCTACTCACCTGAGTGCTACTGATACCAGCTTTGAAGGCTACACTCTACTCAACCGGAGCAGTAAGTTGAACCTCAAATTATGACACTTTGTGAAAGTGTTGAGAACTAGAGTTCTGTTGTTTGACACGCCACCACTGTCCATCCAGCACTATGGACTGCACTGCATACATCTGGCTCTAATTAGTCAACGGTTCTTTTCATCCTAATTACCTCTGCCTGGAGCACTCAGAATGAGGATATGATTTACGGTAACATAGGTGCTTTCATAGCTTTTAAGGCTTCTTAGGAAGAATTCCGGAATCTTGCTGCCGGCAGGATTCCGACTGTTCCGGGTGAACATCTCTTTTAAATCCGCCGTGGTTTCTTGTACTCCCGTGAAATTTGGCCAGGTTATGCAGTTTGCATTGCTGCACAATTGCGCCTGCCTAGCTCTGCCGCATTTGCAAACATTAAGGCGTGGCAGCCAGATAGGCTGGTCCCCGTAGGACACTGAGAGTGGACTGGGTATATCTGCTTCCAGTTCTTCTCACCTGAGTGCTACTGATTCCAGCTTTGACGGGTACACTCTGCTCAACCGGAGCTGTAAGTAGAACTTCAACTTATGGGACTTAGTGAAAATGTTGAGAACTAGAGATCAGTTGTTTGGTACGCCACCACTGTCCATCCAGCACTATGGACTGTAGTGCATACATCTGGCTCTAATTAGTCCACTGTTGTGTTCAGCCGAATGACCTCTGCCGGGAACACTCAGAATGAGGTTCTGAGTCATTGCAACATAAGAGCGTTTCAATGCTTTCAAGGCTTCACATTAAGATTTCCAGAATCTTGTAGCCGGAAGGCCTCCAGCTGTTCCGGATGAACATCTTGTAAATCCCCCGTGGTTTCTTGTACACTCGTGATATTTGGCAAGGTTATGCAGCATGCATTGCAGTACAATTAGTCCTGCCTGGCTCTGCGGCCGTTGCAAACATTCAGGCGTGCCAGCCAGATAGGCTGGTCCCGGTAGGACACTGCCAGCCAACTGGGTATATCTGCTTCCCGTTCTACTCATCTGAGTGCTACTGATTCCAGCTTTGACGACTACACTCTACTCAACCGGAGCAGTAAGTTGAACCTCCACTTATGGCACTTTGTGAAAGTGTTGAGAACTAGAGCTCAGTTGTTTGGCACGCCACAACTGTCCATCCAGCACTATGGACGGCACTGCCTACATCTGGCTCTAATTAGTGCACGGTTGTGTTCAGCAGAATGACCTCTGCCGGGAACACTCAGAATGAGGTTCAGATTTATTGCAACATTTGAGCGTTTCACTGTTTTCAAGGCTTCTTAGGAAGGATTCCGGAATCTTGCTGCCGGCAGGCCTCCGGCTGTTCCTGGTGAACATCTCCTTGTAAATCCCCCGTGGTTTCTTGTACACCCGTGAAATTTGGCCAGATTTTGCAGTTTGCATTGCTGCACAATTGCGCCTGCATAGCTCTGCCGTGCTTGCAAACATTTAGGCGTGGGCGCCAGATAGGCTGGTCCCAGTAGGACACTGCCAGAGGACTGGCTATATCTGCGTCACGTTCTTCTCAACTGAGTGCTACTGATTCCAGCTTTGATGGCTACACTCTACTCAATAGGAGCAGTAAGTTGAACCTCAACTTTTGGCACTTTGTGAAAGTGTGGAGAACTAGAGCTCAGTTGTTTGGCCCGCCACCACTGTCCATCCAGAACTATGAAAGGCGCTGCCTATATCTGGCTCTAATTAGTCCACGGTTATGTTCAGCCAAATGACCTCTGCCAGGAACATTCAGAATGAGGTTCTGAGTTATTGCAACATAGGAGCGTTTCACTGCTTTCAAGGCTTCTTAGGAAGGATTCCAGAATCTTGCTCCCGGCAGGCCTCCGGCTGTTCCGGGTGAACATCTCCTTGTAAATCCCCCGTGGTTTCTTGTAAACCCGTGACATTTGGCCAGGTTATGCAGTTTGCAATGCTGCACAATTGCGTTTGCCTAGCTCTGCCGCGGTTGCAAACATTCAGGCATGGGAGCCAGATAGGCTGGTCCCTGTAGGACACTGCCAACGGACTCGATATATCTGCTTACCGTTCTTCTCACCTGAGTGCAACTGATTCCAGCTTTGACAGCTACACTCTACTCAACCGGAACAGTTAGTTGAACCTCAAATTATGGTACTTTGTGAAAGTGTTGAGAACTAGAGCTCAGTTGTTTGGCACGCCACCACTGTCCATCCAGAACTATGGACGGCACTGCCTACATCTGGCTCTAATTAGTCCACGGTTGTGTTCAGCCAGATGAGCTCTGCCGGGAACACTCAGAATGAGGTTCTGAGTTATTGCAACATAGGAGCGTTTCACTGCTTTCAATGCTTCTTAGGAAGGATTACGGAAACTTGCTGCCGGCAGGCTACCGGCTGTTCCGGGTGAACATCTCCTTGTAAATCCCCCGTGGTTTCTTGTACACCCGTGAATTTTGCCCAGGTGATGCAGTTTGAAGTGCTGCACAATCACGCCTGCCTAGCTCTGCCGCGGTTGCAAACATTCAGGCGTGGCAGCCAGATAGGCTGGTCCCAGTAGGACACGGCCAGCGGACTGTGTACATCTGCTTCCAGTTCTTCTCAACTGAGGGCTACTGATTCCAGCTTTGAGGGCTCCAATCTACTCAACCGGAGCAGTAAGGTGAACCTCAACTTATGGCACTTTGTGAAAGTGTTGAGAACTAGGGCACAGTTGTTTGGCACGCCACCACTGTCCATCCAGCACTCTGGACAGCACTGCCTTCATCTGGCTCTAATTAGTCCACGGTTGTGTTCAGCTGAATGACCTCTGCCGGGAACACTCAAAATGAGGTTCTGAGTTATTGCAACATAGGAGCGTTTCACTGCTTTCAAGGCTTCTTATAATGATTCCGAAATCTTGCTGCTGGCAGGTCTCCCGCTAGTCCGGGTGAACATTTCCTTGTAAATCCCCCGTGGTTTCTTGTACACCAAGGAAATTTGGCCAGGTTATGCAGCTTGCATTGCTGCACAATTGTGCCTGCCTAGCCCTGCCGCGGTTGCAAACATTCAGGCGTGGCAGCCAGATAGGCTGGACCCCGTAGGACACTGCCAGCGGACTGGGTATATCTGCTTCCGGTTCTTCTCACCTGAGTGCTACTGATTCCAGCTTTGACGGCTACACTCTACTCAACAGGAGCAGTAAGTTGAACCTCAACTTATGGCCCTTTGTGAAAATGTTGAGAACTTGAACTCAGTTGTTTGGCACTCCACCACTGTCCATCCAGCACTCTGGACGGCAATGCCTACATCTGGCTCTAATTAGTCCACGGTTGTGTTCAGCCGAATGACCTATGCCGGGAACACTCAGAATGAAGTTCTGAGTTATTGCAACATAGTAGCGTTTCACTGCTTTCAAGGCTTATTAGGAAGGATTCTGGAATCTTGCTGCCTGCAGGCCTCCTGCTGTTCCGGGTGAACATCTCCTTGTAAATCCCGCGTGGTCTCTTGTACACCCGTGAATTTTGGCCAGGTGATGCAGTTTGAATTGCTGCACAATCATGCCTGCCTAGCTCTGCCGCGGTTGCAAACATTCAGGCGTGGCAGCCAGATAGGCTTGTCCCAGTAGGACACTGCCAGCGAACTGGGTATATCTGCTTCCCGTTCTTCTCACCTGAGTGCTACTGATTCCAGCTTTGACGGCTACAATCTACTCAACCGGAGCAGTAAGTTGAACCTCAACTTATGGCACTTTGTGAAAGTGTTGAGAACTAGAGCTCAGTTGTTTATCACGCCACCACTGTCCATCCAGCACTATGAAAGGCACTGCATATATCTGGCTCTAATTAGTCCACGGTTGTGTTCAGCTGAATGACCTCTGCCGGGAACACTCAGATTGAGGGTCTGAGTTATTGCAGCATTGGAGCGTTTCACTGCTTTCAAGGCTTCACATTAAGATTTCCGGAATCTTGTTGTAGGAAGGCCTCCGGCTGTTCCGGGTGAACATCTCCTTGTAAATCCCCCGTGGTTTCTTGTACACTCGTGATATTTGGCCAGTTATGCAACGTGCATTGCTGCAAAATTGCGCCTGTCTAGCTCTGCCGTGGTTGCAAACATTCAGGCGTGGCAGCCAGATAGGCTTGTCCCCGTAGGACACTGCCAGCGGACTGGGTATATCTGCTTCCCGTTCTTCTCACCTGAGTGCTACTGATTCCAGCTTTGATGTCTACACTCTACTCAACTGGAGCAGTAAGTTGAACCTCAACTTGTGACACTTTGTGAAAGTGTTGAGAACTAGAGCTCAGTTGTTTGGCACGCCACCCCTGTCCATCCAGCACTATGACCGTCCCTGCCTTCATCTGGCTCTAAATAGTCAAAGGTTGTGTTCAGCCGAATGACATCTGCCGGGAACCCTCAGAATGAGGTTCTGAGTTATTGCAACATAGGAGATTTTCATTGCTTTCAGGGCTTCTTAGGAAGGATTCCGGAATCTTGCTGCGGGCAGGCTTCCGGCTTTTCCGGGTGAACATCTCCTTGTTAATCCCCCGTGGTTTCTTGTACACCCGTAAAATTTGGCCAGGTGATGCAGTTTGCATTGCTGCACGATTGCGCCTGCCTAGATCTGCCGCGATTTCAAACATTCAGGAGTCGCAGCCAGATAGGCTGGTCCCCGTAGGACACTGCCAACAGATTGTGTATATCTGCTTCCCTTTCTACTCACCTGAGTGCTACTGATACCAGCTTTGAAGGCTACACTCTACTCAACCGGAGCAGTAAGTTGAACCTCAAATTATGACACTTTGTGAAAGTGTTGAGAACTAGAGTTCTGTTGTTTGACACGCCACCACTGTCCATCCAGCACTATGGACTGCACTGCATACATCTGGCTCTAATTAGTCAACGGTTCTTTTCATCCTAATTACCTCTGCCTGGAGCACTCAGAATGAGGATATGATTTACGGTAACATAGGTGCTTTCATAGCTTTTAAGGCTTCTTAGGAAGAATTCCGGAATCTTGCTGCCGGCAGGATTCCGACTGTTCCGGGTGAACATCTCTTTTAAATCCGCCGTGGTTTCTTGTACTCCCGTGAAATTTGGCCAGGTTATGCAGTTTGCATTGCTGCACAATTGCGCCTGCCTAGCTCTGCCGCATTTGCAAACATTAAGGCGTGGCAGCCAGATAGGCTGGTCCCCGTAGGACACTGAGAGTGGACTGGGTATATCTGCTTCCAGTTCTTCTCACCTGAGTGCTACTGATTCCAGCTTTGACGGGTACACTCTGCTCAACCGGAGCTGTAAGTAGAACTTCAACTTATGGGACTTAGTGAAAATGTTGAGAACTAGAGATCAGTTGTTTGGTACGCCACCACTGTCCATCCAGCACTATGGACTGTAGTGCATACATCTGGCTCTAATTAGTCCACTGTTGTGTTCAGCCGAATGACCTCTGCCGGGAACACTCAGAATGAGGTTCTGAGTCATTGCAACATAAGAGCGTTTCAATGCTTTCAAGGCTTCACATTAAGATTTCCAGAATCTTGTAGCCGGAAGGCCTCCAGCTGTTCCGGATGAACATCTTGTAAATCCCCCGTGGTTTCTTGTACACTCGTGATATTTGGCAAGGTTATGCAGCATGCATTGCAGTACAATTAGTCCTGCCTGGCTCTGCGGCCGTTGCAAACATTCAGGCGTGCCAGCCAGATAGGCTGGTCCCGGTAGGACACTGCCAGCCAACTGGGTATATCTGCTTCCCGTTCTACTCATCTGAGTGCTACTGATTCCAGCTTTGACGACTACACTCTACTCAACCGGAGCAGTAAGTTGAACCTCCACTTATGGCACTTTGTGAAAGTGTTGAGAACTAGAGCTCAGTTGTTTGGCACGCCACAACTGTCCATCCAGCACTATGGACGGCACTGCCTACATCTGGCTCTAATTAGTGCACGGTTGTGTTCAGCAGAATGACCTCTGCCGGGAACACTCAGAATGAGGTTCAGATTTATTGCAACATTTGAGCGTTTCACTGTTTTCAAGGCTTCTTAGGAAGGATTCCGGAATCTTGCTGCCGGCAGGCCTCCGGCTGTTCCTGGTGAACATCTCCTTGTAAATCCCCCGTGGTTTCTTGTACACCCGTGAAATTTGGCCAGATTTTGCAGTTTGCATTGCTGCACAATTGCGCCTGCATAGCTCTGCCGTGCTTGCAAACATTTAGGCGTGGGCGCCAGATAGGCTGGTCCCAGTAGGACACTGCCAGAGGACTGGCTATATCTGCGTCACGTTCTTCTCAACTGAGTGCTACTGATTCCAGCTTTGATGGCTACACTCTACTCAATAGGAGCAGTAAGTTGAACCTCAACTTTTGGCACTTTGTGAAAGTGTGGAGAACTAGAGCTCAGTTGTTTGGCCCGCCACCACTGTCCATCCAGAACTATGAAAGGCGCTGCCTATATCTGGCTCTAATTAGTCCACGGTTATGTTCAGCCAAATGACCTCTGCCAGGAACATTCAGAATGAGGTTCTGAGTTATTGCAACATAGGAGCGTTTCACTGCTTTCAAGGCTTCTTAGGAAGGATTCCAGAATCTTGCTCCCGGCAGGCCTCCGGCTGTTCCGGGTGAACATCTCCTTGTAAATCCCCCGTGGTTTCTTGTAAACCCGTGACATTTGGCCAGGTTATGCAGTTTGCAATGCTGCACAATTGCGTTTGCCTAGCTCTGCCGCGGTTGCAAACATTCAGGCATGGGAGCCAGATAGGCTGGTCCCCGTAGAACACTGCCAACGGACTCGATATATCTGCTTACCGTTCTTCTCACCTGAGTGCAACTGATTCCAGCTTTGACAGCTACACTCTACTCAACCGGAACAGTTAGTTGAACCTCAAATTATGGTACTTTGTGAAAGTGTTGAGAACTAGAGCTCAGTTGTTTGGCACGCCACCACTGTCCATCCAGAACTATGGACGGCACTGCCTACATCTGGCTCTAATTAGTCCACGGTTGTGTTCAGCCAGATGAGCTCTGCCGGGAACACTCAGAATGAGGTTCTGAGTTATTGCAACATAGGAGCGTTTCACTGCTTTCAATGCTTCTTAGGAAGGATTACGGAAACTTGCTGCCGGCAGGCTACCGGCTGTTCCGGGTGAACATCTCCTTGTAAATCCCCCGTGGTTTCTTGTACACCCGTGAATTTTGCCCAGGTGATGCAGTTTGAAGTGCTGCACAATCACGCCTGCCTAGCTCTGCCGCGGTTGCAAACATTCAGGCGTGGCAGCCAGATAGGCTGGTCCCAGTAGGACACGGCCAGCGGACTGTGTACATCTGCTTCCAGTTCTTCTCAACTGAGGGCTACTGATTCCAGCTTTGAGGGCTCCAATCTACTCAACCGGAGCAGTAAGGTGAACCTCAACTTATGGCACTTTGTGAAAGTGTTGAGAACTAGGGCACAGTTGTTTGGCACGCCACCACTGTCCATCCAGCACTCTGGACAGCACTGCCTTCATCTGGCTCTAATTAGTCCACGGTTGTGTTCAGCTGAATGACCTCTGCCGGGAACACTCAAAATGAGGTTCTGAGTTATTGCAACATAGGAGCGTTTCACTGCTTTCAAGGCTTCTTATAATGATTCCGAAATCTTGCTGCTGGCAGGTCTCCCGCTAGTCCGGGTGAACATTTCCTTGTAAATCCCCCGTGGTTTCTTGTACACCAAGGAAATTTGGCCAGGTTATGCAGCTTGCATTGCTGCACAATTGTGCCTGCCTAGCCCTGCCGCGGTTGCAAACATTCAGGCGTGGCAGCCAGATAGGCTGGACCCCGTAGGACACTGCCAGCGGACTGGGTATATCTGCTTCCGGTTCTTCTCACCTGAGTGCTACTGATTCCAGCTTTGACGGCTACACTCTACTCAACAGGAGCAGTAAGTTGAACCTCAACTTATGGCCCTTTGTGAAAATGTTGAGAACTTGAACTCAGTTGTTTGGCACTCCACCACTGTCCATCCAGCACTCTGGACGGCAATGCCTACATCTGGCTCTAATTAGTCCACGGTTGTGTTCAGCCGAATGACCTATGCCGGGAACACTCAGAATGAAGTTCTGAGTTATTGCAACATAGTAGCGTTTCACTGCTTTCAAGGCTTATTAGGAAGGATTCTGGAATCTTGCTGCCTGCAGGCCTCCTGCTGTTCCGGGTGAACATCTCCTTGTAAATCCCGCGTGGTCTCTTGTACACCCGTGAATTTTGGCCAGGTGATGCAGTTTGAATTGCTGCACAATCATGCCTGCCTAGCTCTGCCGCGGTTGCAAACATTCAGGCGTGGCAGCCAGATAGGCTTGTCCCAGTAGGACACTGCCAGCGAACTGGGTATATCTGCTTCCCGTTCTTCTCACCTGAGTGCTACTGATTCCAGCTTTGACGGCTACAATCTACTCAACCGGAGCAGTAAGTTGAACCTCAACTTATGGCACTTTGTGAAAGTGTTGAGAACTAGAGCTCAGTTTTTTTCTCACGCCACCACTGTCCATCCAGCACTATGAAAGGCACTGCATATATCTGGCTCTAATTAGTCCACGGTTGTGTTCAGCTGAATGACCTCTGCCGGGAACACTCAGATTGAGGGTCTGAGTTATTGCAACATTGGAGCGTTTCACTGCTTTCAAGGCTTCACATTAAGATTTCCGGAATCTTGTTGTAGGAAGGCCTCCGGCTGTTCCGGGTGAACATCTCCTTGTAAATCCCCCGTGGTTTCTTGTACACTCGTGATATTTGGCCAGTTATGCAACGTGCATTGCTGCAAAATTGCGCCTGCCTACCTCTGCCGTGGTTGCAAACATTCAGGCGTGGCAGCCAGATAGGCTTGTCCCCGTAGGACACTGCCAGCGGACTGGATATATGTGCTTCCCGTTCTTCTCAACTGAGTGCTACTGATTCCCGCCTTGACGGCTACACTCTACTCAACCGGAGAAGTTAGATGAACCTCAAATTCTGGCCCTTTGTGAAAGTGTTGAGAACTAGAGCTCAGTTGTTTGGCACGCCACCACTGTCCATCCAGCACTATGAAAGGCACTTCCTATATCTGGCTCTAATGATTCCACGGTTGTGTTCAGCCGAATGAACTCTGCCGGGAACTCTCAGAATGAGGTTCTGAGTGACTGTACCATAGGAGCGTTTCTCTGCTTTCAAGGCTTCTCAGGAAGAATTCCGGAATCTTGCTCCCGGCAGGCCTCCTGCTGTTCCGGGTGAACATCTCCTTGTATATTCCCCTGATTTCTTGTACTCCCGTGAAATTTGGCCAGGTTATGCAGCTTGCATTGCTGCACAATTGCGCTTGCCTAGCTCTGCCGCGGTTGCAAACATTCAGGCGTGGGAGCCAGATAAACTGGTCCCCGTAGGACAATGCCAACGGACTGGGTATATCTGCTTCCCGTTCTTCTCACCTGAGTGCTACTGACTCCAGCTTTGACGGCTACACTCTACTCAACCGGAGCAGTTAGTTGAACCTCAAATTATGGCCCTTTGGGAAAGTGTTGAGAACTAGAGCTCAGTTGTTTGGCACGCCACCACTGTCCATCCAGCACTATGGACGGCACTGCTTACAGCTGGCTCTAATTAGTCCACGGTTATGTTGAGCCGAATAACCTCTGCCGGGAACACTCAGAAAGAGGTTCTGAGTTACTGCAACATAGGAGCGTTTCAATGCTTTCTAGGCTTCTTTGGAAGAATTCCGGAATCTTGCTGCCGCCAGGCCTCCGCCTGTTCTGGGTGAACATCTCCTTGTAAATCCCCCGTGGTTTCTTGTACACCCGTGAAATTTGACCAGGTTATGCAGCTTGCATTGCTGCACAATTGCGCCTGACTAGCTCTGCTGCGGTTGCAAATATTCAGGAGTGGCAGCCACATAGCCTGGTCCCCGTAGGACACTGCCTGCGGACTGGCTATATCTGCTTCCCGTTCTTCTCACCTGAGTACTACTGATTAAAGCTTTGTCAGCTACACTCTACTCAACCGGAGCAGTAAGCTGAACGTCAACTTAAGGCACTTTGTGAAAATGTTGAGAAGTTGAGGTCAGTTGTTTGGCACGCCACCACTGTCCATCCAGCACTCTGGACAGCACTGCCTACATCTGGCTCTATTTAATCCACGGTTGTGTTCAGCTGAATGACCTCTGCCGGGAACACTCAGAATGAGGTTCTGACTTACTGTGCCATAGGAGCGTTTCACTGCTTTCAAGGTTTCTCAGGAAGAATTCCGGAATCTTGCTGCCGGCAGTCCTCCGGCTGTTCCGGGTGTACATCTCCTTGTAAATCCCCTGTGGTTTCTTGTACACCCGTGAAATTTGTCCAGGTTATGCAGTTTGCATTGCTGCACAATTGCGCTTGCCTAGCTCTGCCGCGGTTGCAAACATTCAGGCGTGGCAGCCATTTAGGCTGGTCACAGTAGGACACTGCCAGCAGACTGGGTATATGTGCTTCCCGTTCTTCTCACCTGAGTGCTACTGATTCCAGCTTTGACGGCTACACTCTACTAAACCGGAACAGTTAGTTGAACCTCAAATTATGGCTCTTTGTGAAAGTGTGGAGAACTAGAGCTCAGTTGTTTGGCACGCCACCACTGTCCATCCAGCACTATGGACGGAACTGCTTACATCTGGCTCTAATTAGTCCACGGTTGTGTTCAGCCAAATGACCTCTGCCGGGAACACTCAGAATGAGGTTCTGACTTACTGTAACATAGGAGCGTTTGACTGCTTTCAAGGCTTCTCAGGCAGAATTCCAGAATGTTGGTGCTGGCAGGCCACCGGCTGTTCCGGGTGAACATCTCCTTGTAAATCCCCGGTGGTTTCTTGTACACACGTGAACTTTGGCCAGGTTATGCAGTTTGCATTGCTGCACAATTGCGTCTGCCTAGGTGTGCCACGGTTGAAAACATTCACGAGTAGCAGCCAGATAGGCTGGTCCCCGTAGGACACTGCCAGCGGACTGGGTACATCTCCTTCCCGTTCTTCTCACCTGAGTGCTACTGATTCCAGCTTTGTCGGCTACACTCTACTCACCCGGAGCAGTGAGGTGAATCTCAACTTATGGCATTTTGTGAAAGTGTTGAGAACTAGAGTTCTGTTGTTCGGCACGCCATCACTGTCCATCCAGCTCTATGGACGGAACTGCATACATCTGGCTCTAATTAGTCAACGGTTGTGTTCATCCCAATGACCTCGGCTTGGAACACTCAGAATGAGGTTATGAGTTCCGGTAACATAGGAGCGTTTCACTGCTTTCAAGGCTTCTTAGGAAGAATTCCGGAATCTTGCTGCCGTCAGGCCTCCGGCTGTACCGGGTGAACATCTCCTTGTAAATCCTCCGTGGTTTCTTGTACACCCGTGAAATTTGGCTAGGTTATGCAGTTTGCATTGCTGCACAATTGCGCCTGCCTAGCTCTGCCGCAGTTGCAAACATTCAGGGGTGGAAGCCAGATTGGCTGGTCCCCGTAGGACACTGCCAGCGGACTGGGTATATCTGCTTCCCCATCTTCTCACCTGAGTGGTACTGATTCCAGCTTTGACGGGTACACTCTACTCAACCGGAGCTGTAAGTAGAACCTCAACTTATGACACTTTGTGAAAGTGTTGAGAACTAGAGCTCAGTTGTTTGGCTCCCCACCACTGTCCATCCAGCACTCTGGACGGCACTGCCTACATCTTGCTCTAATTAGTCCGGGTGACATCTCCTTGTAAATCTCCCGTGGTTTCTTGTACACCCGTGAAATTTGGCCAGGTTATTCAGTTTGCATTGCTGCACAATTGTGCCTTCCTAGCTCTGCCGCTGTTGCAAACATTCAGGCCTGACAGCTAGATAGGCTAGTCCCCGTAGGACACTGCCAGCCGACTGGGTATATCTGCTTCCCGTTCTTCTCACCTGAGTGCTATTAATTCCAGCTTTGAGGGTTACACTCTACTCAAGCGGAGCTGTAAGTAGAACCTCCACTAACGGCAATTTGTGAAAGTGTTGAGAACTAGAGCTCAGTTGTTTGGCACGCCACCACTGTCCATCCAGCACTATGGACGGCACTGCCTACATCTGGCTCTAATTAGTCCACGGTTGTGTTCAGCCGAATGACCTCTGCCGGGAACACTCAGAATGAGGTTCTGACTTTCTGTAACATAGGAGCGTTTCACTGCTTTCAAGGCTTCTTAGGACGAATTCCGTAATCTTGCTGCCGGCAGGCCTCCGGCTGTTCCGGGTGAACATCTCCTTGTAAATCCCCGGTGGTTTCTTCTACACCTGTGCAATTTGGCCAGGTTATGCAGCTTGCATTGCTGCACAATTGCGCCTCCCTAGCTCTGCCACGCTTGCAAACTTTCAGGCGTGGCAGCCAGATAGGCTGGTCCCCGTAGGACTGTGCTTGCGGACTGGGTATATCTGCTTCCAGTTCTTCTCACCTGAGTGCTACTGATTCCAGCTTTGAGCGCTACACTCTACTCAACCGGAGAAGTAAGTTGAACCTCAACTTATGGCACTTTGTGAAAGTGTTGAGACGTAGGGCTCAGTTGTTTGGCACGCCATCACTGTCCATCCAGCACTATGGACGGCACTGCCTACATCTGGCTCTAATTAGTCCACGGTTGTGTTCAGCCGAATAACCTCTGCCAGGAACACTCAGAATGAGGTTGTGAGTTATTGCAACATAGGAGCGTTTCATTGCTTTCAATGCTTCTCAGGCAGAATTCCAGAATTTTTGTGCCGACATGCCTCCGGCTGTTCCGGGTGAACATCTCCTCGTAAATCCCCCGTGGTTTCTTGTACACCCGTGAAATTTGGCCAGGTTATGCAGTTTGCATTGCTGCACGATTGCGCATTTCAAGCTCTGCCGTGGTTGCAAACATTCAGGCTTGGCAGCCAGATAGGCTTGTCCCCATAGGACAGTGCCAGCTGACTGGGTATATCTGCTTCCCGTTCTTCTCACCTGAGTGCTACTGATTCCAGCTTTGACGGCTACAATCTATTCAACCGGAGCAGTAAGTAGAATCTCAACTTAAGGCAATTTGTGAAAGTGTTGAGAACTAGGGCTCAGTTGTTTGGCACGCCAAAACTGTCCATCTAGCACTATGGACGGCACTGCCTACATCTGGCTCTAATTAGTCCACGCTTTTGTTCACCCCAATGACCTCTGCCGGGAACACTCAGAATGAGTTTCTGAGTTATTGTAACATAGGAGCTATTCATTGCTTTCAAGGCTTCTTAGGAAGGATGCCGGAATCTTGCTGCTGGCAGGCCTCCGGCTGTTCCGAGAGAACATCTCCTAGTAAATCCCCCGTGGATTCTTGTACACCCGTGAAATTTGGCCAGGTTATGCAGTTTGCATTGCTACACAATTGCGCCTGACTACCTCTGCCGAGGTTGCAAACATTCAGGCGTGGCAGCCAGATAGGCTGGTCCCCGTAGGACACTGCCAGCGGACTGGTTATATCTGCTTCCCGTTCTTCTCACCTGAGTCCTACTGATTCCAGCTTTGACGACTACAATCTACTCAACCGGAGCAGTAAGTTGAACCTCAACTTGTGGCACTTTGTGAAAGTGTTTAGAACTAGAGCGCAGTTGTTTGGCACGCCACCACTGTCCATCCAGCACTATGGAAGGCACTGCATAAATCTGGCTCTAATGAGTCCACGGTTGTGTTCAGCCGAATGAACTCTGCCGGGAACACTCAGAATGAGGTTCTGAGTTACTGCAACATAGGAGTGTTTCACTGCTTTCAAGGCTTCTTAGAAAGAATTCCGGAATCTTGCAGCCCGCAGGCCTCCGGCTGTTTCGGGTGAACATCTCCTCGTAAATCCCCCGTGGTTTCTTGTACACCCGTGAAATTTGGCCAGGTTATGCAGTTTGCATTGCTGCACATTCACGCCTGCCTAGCTCTGCCGGGGTTGCAAACATTCAGGCGTGGCAATCAGATAGTCTGGTCCCCATAGGACACTGCCAGTGGACTAGGTATATCTGCTTCCCATTCTTCTCACCTGAGTGCTACTGATTCCAGCTTTGTCTTCTACACTCTACTCACCCGGAGCATTAAGTTGAACCTCAACTTATGGCACTTTGTGAAAGTGTTGAGAACTAGAGCGCAGTTGTTTGGCATGCCACCACTGTCCATCCAGCACTATGGACGGCACTGCCTACATCTGGCTCTAATTAGTTGACGGTTGTGTTTAGCCGAATGACCTCTGCCGGGAACACTCTGAATGAGGTTCTGAGTTACTGTACCATAGGAGCGTTTCACTGCTTTTAAGGCTTCTTAGGAAGAATTCCGGAATCTTGCTGCCGGCAGCCCTCCGGCTGTTCCGGGTGAACATCTCCTTGTAAATCCCCCGTGGTTTCTTTTCACCCGTGAAATTTGGCCAGGTTATGCAGTATTCATTGCTGCACAATTGGCCTGCCTACCTCTGCCGCGGTTGCAAACATTCAGGCGTGGCCGCCAGATAGGCTGGTCCCCGTAGGACACTGCCAGCGGAATGGGTATATCTGCTTCCCGTACTTCTCAGCTGAGTGCTACTCATTCCAGGTTTGACGGGTACACTCTACTCAACTGGAGCAGTAAGGTGAACCTGCATATATGGCACTTTGTGAAAGTGTTGAGAACTAGAGCTCAGTTGTTTGGCACGCCACCACTGTCCATCCAGCACTATGAACGGCAGTGCCAACATCTGGCTCTAATTAGTCCACACTTGTGTTCAGCCGAATGACTTCTGCCAGGAAGACTCAGAATGAGGTTCTGAGTCATTGCAATATAGGAATGTTTCAATGCTTTCATGCTTCTCAGGAAGAATTCCGGAATCTTGCTGCCGGCAGACCTGCGGCTGTTCCGGGTGAACATCTCCTTGTAAATCCCCCGTGGTTTCTTGTACACCCGTGAAATTTGGCCAGGTTATGCAGTTTGCATTGCTGTACAATTTCGCCTGCCTAGCTCTTCCACGGTTGCAAACATTCAGGCGTGGGAGCCAGATAGGCTCGTCCCCGTAGGACACTGCCATCGGACTGGGTATATCTGCTTCCCGTTCTTCTCACCTGAGTGCTAATGATTCCAGCTTTCATGGCTACATTCTACTTAACCGGAGCAGTTAGTTGAACATCAAATTATGGCCCTTTGTGAAAGTGTTGAGAACTACAGCTCAGTTGTTTGGCACGCCACCACTTTCCATCCAGCACTATGGACGGCACTGCCTACATCTGTCTCTAATTAGTCCACGGTTCTGTTGAGCTGAATGACCTCTGTCGGGAACACTCAGAACGAGGTTCGGAGTTATATCAACATAGTAGCGTTTCAATGCTTTCTAGGCTTCTTAGGAAGGATTACCGAATATTGCTGCCGGCAGGCCTCCGGCTGTTCCGGGTGAACATCTCATTGTAAATCCCCCGTGGTTTCTTGTACACCAGTGAAATTTGGCCAGGTTATGCAGCTTGCATTGCTGCACAATTGCGACTGCCTACCTCTGCCGCAGTCGCAAACATTCAGGCGTGGCAGCCAGATAGGCTGGTGCCCGTTGGACACTGCCAGCGGACTGGGTTTATCTGCTTCCCGTTCTTCTCAACTGAGTGCTACTGATTCCAGCTTTGACGGTTACACTCTACTCAACCGGAGCAGTAAGGTGAACCACTACTTATGGCACTTTTTGAAAGTGTTGAGAACTAGAGCTCAGTTGTTTGGCAGGCCACCACTGTCCATCAAGCACTATGGACGGCACGGCCTATATCTGGCTCTAATGAGTCCACGGTTGTGTTCAGCCGAATGGCCTCTGCCAGGAACACTCAGAATGAGGTTCTGAGTTACTGCAACATAGGAGCGTTACAGTACTTTCACGGCTTTTAGGAAGATTTCCGGAATATTACTGATGGCAGGTCTCTGGCTGTTCCTGGTGGACATCTCCTTTTAAATCAACTGTGGATTCTTGTACACCCGTGAAATTTGGCCAGGTTATGCAGCTTGCATTGCTGCACAATTGCGCCTGTCTAGCTCTGCCGTGGTTGCAAACATTCAGGCGTGGCAGCCAGATAGGCTTGTCCCAGTAGGGCACTCCCAGCGGACTGGGTATATCTGCTTCCCGTTCTTCTCACCTGAGTGCTACTGATTCCAGCTTTGATGTCTACACTCTACTCAACTGGAGCAGTAAGTTGAACCTCAACTTGTGACACTTTGTGAAAGTGTTGAGAACTAGAGCTCAGTTGTTTGGCACGCCACCACTGTCCATCCAGCACTATGACCGTCCCTGCCTTCATCTGGCTCTAAATAGTCAAAGGTTGTGTTCAGCCGAATGACATCTGCCGGGAACCCTCAGAATGAGGTTCTGAGTTATTGCAACATAGGAGATTTTCATTGCTTTCAGGGCTTCTTAGGAAGGATTCCGGAATCTTGCTGCGGGCAGGCTTCCGGCTTTTCCGGGTGAACATCTCCTTGTTAATCCCCCGTGGTTTCTTGTACACCCGTAAAATTTGGCCAGGTGATGCAGTTTGCATTGCTGCACGATTGCGCCTGCCTAGATCTGCCGCGATTTCAAACATTCAGGAGTCGCAGCCAGATAGGCTGGTCCCCGTAGGACACTGCCAACAGATTGTGTATATCTGCTTCCCTTTCTACTCACCTGAGTGCTACTGATACCAGCTTTGAAGGCTACACTCTACTCAACCGGAGCAGTAAGTTGAACCTCAAATTATGACACTTTGTGAAAGTGTTGAGAACTAGAGTTCTGTTGTTTGACACGCCACCACTGTCCATCCAGCACTATGGACTGCACTGCATACATCTGGCTCTAATTAGTCAACGGTTCTTTTCATCCTAATTACCTCTGCCTGGAGCACTCAGAATGAGGATATGATTTACGGTAACATAGGTGCTTTCATAGCTTTTAAGGCTTCTTAGGAAGAATTCCGGAATCTTGCTGCCGGCAGGATTCCGACTGTTCCGGGTGAACATCTCTTTTAAATCCGCCGTGGTTTCTTGTACTCCCGTGAAATTTGGCCAGGTTATGCAGTTTGCATTGCTGCACAATTGCGCCTGCCTAGCTCTGCCGCATTTGCAAACATTAAGGCGTGGCAGCCAGATAGGCTGGTCCCCGTAGGACACTGAGAGTGGACTGGGTATATCTGCTTCCAGTTCTTCTCACCTGAGTGCTACTGATTCCAGCTTTGACGGGTACACTCTGCTCAACCGGAGCTGTAAGTAGAACTTCAACTTATGGGACTTAGTGAAAATGTTGAGAACTAGAGATCAGTTGTTTGGTACGCCACCACTGTCCATCCAGCACTATGGACTGTAGTGCATACATCTGGCTCTAATTAGTCCACTGTTGTGTTCAGCCGAATGACCTCTGCCGGGAACACTCAGAATGAGGTTCTGAGTCATTGCAACATAAGAGCGTTTCAATGCTTTCAAGGCTTCACATTAAGATTTCCAGAATCTTGTAGCCGGAAGGCCTCCAGCTGTTCCGGATGAACATCTTGTAAATCCCCCGTGGTTTCTTGTACACTCGTGATATTTGGCAAGGTTATGCAGCATGCATTGCAGTACAATTAGTCCTGCCTGGCTCTGCGGCCGTTGCAAACATTCAGGCGTGCCAGCCAGATAGGCTGGTCCCGGTAGGACACTGCCAGCCAACTGGGTATATCTGCTTCCCGTTCTACTCATCTGAGTGCTACTGATTCCAGCTTTGACGACTACACTCTACTCAACCGGAGCAGTAAGTTGAACCTCCACTTATGGCACTTTGTGAAAGTGTTGAGAACTAGAGCTCAGTTGTTTGGCACGCCACAACTGTCCATCCAGCACTATGGACGGCACTGCCTACATCTGGCTCTAATTAGTGCACGGTTGTGTTCAGCAGAATGACCTCTGCCGGGAACACTCAGAATGAGGTTCAGATTTATTGCAACATTTGAGCGTTTCACTGTTTTCAAGGCTTCTTAGGAAGGATTCCGGAATCTTGCTGCCGGCAGGCCTCCGGCTGTTCCTGGTGAACATCTCCTTGTAAATCCCCCGTGGTTTCTTGTACACCCGTGAAATTTGGCCAGATTTTGCAGTTTGCATTGCTGCACAATTGCGCCTGCATAGCTCTGCCGTGCTTGCAAACATTTAGGCGTGGGCGCCAGATAGGCTGGTCCCAGTAGGACACTGCCAGAGGACTGGCTATATCTGCGTCACGTTCTTCTCAACTGAGTGCTACTGATTCCAGCTTTGATGGCTACACTCTACTCAATAGGAGCAGTAAGTTGAACCTCAACTTTTGGCACTTTGTGAAAGTGTGGAGAACTAGAGCTCAGTTGTTTGGCCCGCCACCACTGTCCATCCAGAACTATGAAAGGCGCTGCCTATATCTGGCTCTAATTAGTCCACGGTTATGTTCAGCCAAATGACCTCTGCCAGGAACATTCAGAATGAGGTTCTGAGTTATTGCAACATAGGAGCGTTTCACTGCTTTCAAGGCTTCTTAGGAAGGATTCCAGAATCTTGCTCCCGGCAGGCCTCCGGCTGTTCCGGGTGAACATCTCCTTGTAAATCCCCCGTGGTTTCTTGTAAACCCGTGACATTTGGCCAGGTTATGCAGTTTGCAATGCTGCACAATTGCGTTTGCCTAGCTCTGCCGCGGTTGCAAACATTCAGGCATGGGAGCCAGATAGGCTGGTCCCCGTAGGACACTGCCAACGGACTCGATATATCTGCTTACCGTTCTTCTCACCTGAGTGCAACTGATTCCAGCTTTGACAGCTACACTCTACTCAACCGGAACAGTTAGTTGAACCTCAAATTATGGTACTTTGTGAAAGTGTTGAGAACTAGAGCTCAGTTGTTTGGCACGCCACCACTGTCCATCCAGAACTATGGACGGCACTGCCTACATCTGGCTCTAATTAGTCCACGGTTGTGTTCAGCCAGATGAGCTCTGCCGGGAACACTCAGAATGAGGTTCTGAGTTATTGCAACATAGGAGCGTTTCACTGCTTTCAATGCTTCTTAGGAAGGATTACGGAAACTTGCTGCCGGCAGGCTACCGGCTGTTCCGGGTGAACATCTCCTTGTAAATCCCCCGTGGTTTCTTGTACACCCGTGAATTTTGCCCAGGTGATGCAGTTTGAAGTGCTGCACAATCACGCCTGCCTAGCTCTGCCGCGGTTGCAAACATTCAGGCGTGGCAGCCAGATAGGCTGGTCCCAGTAGGACACGGCCAGCGGACTGTGTACATCTGCTTCCAGTTCTTCTCAACTGAGGGCTACTGATTCCAGCTTTGAGGGCTCCAATCTACTCAACCGGAGCAGTAAGGTGAACCTCAACTTATGGCACTTTGTGAAAGTGTTGAGAACTAGGGCACAGTTGTTTGGCACGCCACCACTGTCCATCCAGCACTCTGGACAGCACTGCCTTCATCTGGCTCTAATTAGTCCAAGGTTGTGTTCAGCTGAATGACCTCTGCCGGGAACACTCAAAATGAGGTTCTGAGTTATTGCAACATAGGAGCGTTTCACTGCTTTCAAGGCTTCTTATAATGATTCCGAAATCTTGCTGCTGGCAGGTCTCCCGCTAGTCCGGGTGAACATTTCCTTGTAAATCCCCCGTGGTTTCTTGTACACCAAGGAAATTTGGCCAGGTTATGCAGCTTGCATTGCTGCACAATTGTGCCTGCCTAGCCCTGCCGCGGTTGCAAACATTCAGGCGTGGCAGCCAGATAGGCTGGACCCCGTAGGACACTGCCAGCGGACTGGGTATATCTGCTTCCGGTTCTTCTCACCTGAGTGCTACTGATTCCAGCTTTGACGGCTACACTCTACTCAACAGGAGCAGTAAGTTGAACCTCAACTTATGGCCCTTTGTGAAAATGTTGAGAACTTGAACTCAGTTGTTTGGCACTCCACCACTGTCCATCCAGCACTCTGGACGGCAATGCCTACATCTGGCTCTAATTAGTCCACGGTTGTGTTCAGCCGAATGACCTATGCCGGGAACACTCAGAATGAAGTTCTGAGTTATTGCAACATAGTAGCGTTTCACTGCTTTCAAGGCTTATTAGGAAGGATTCTGGAATCTTGCTGCCTGCAGGCCTCCTGCTGTTCCGGGTGAACATCTCCTTGTAAATCCCGCGTGGTCTCTTGTACACCCGTGAATTTTGGCCAGGTGATGCAGTTTGAATTGCTGCACAATCATGCCTGCCTAGCTCTGCCGCGGTTGCAAACATTCAGGCGTGGCAGCCAGATAGGCTTGTCCCAGTAGGACACTGCCAGCGAACTGGGTATATCTGCTTCCCGTTCTTCTCACCTGAGTGCTACTGATTCCAGCTTTGACGGCTACAATCTACTCAACCGGAGCAGTAAGTTGAACCTCAACTTATGGCACTTTCTGAAAGTGTTGAGAACTAGAGCTCAGTTTTTTTCTCACGCCACCACTGTCCATCCAGCACTATGAAAGGCACTGCATATATCTGGCTCTAATTAGTCCACGGTTGTGTTCAGCTGAATGACCTCTGCCGGGAACACTCAGATTGAGGGTCTGAGTTATTGCAACATTGGAGCGTTTCACTGCTTTCAAGGCTTCACATTAAGATTTCCGGAATCTTGTTGTAGGAAGGCCTCCGGCTGTTCCGGGTGAACATCTCCTTGTAAATCCCCCGTGGTTTCTTGTACACTCGTGATATTTGGCCAGTTATGCAACGTGCATTGCTGCAAAATTGCGCCTGCCTACCTCTGCCGTAGTTGCAAACATTCAGGCGTGGCAGCCAGATAGGCTTGTCCCCGTAGGACACTGCCAGCGGACTGTATATATGTGCTTCCCGTTCTTCTCAACTGAGTGCTACTGATTCCCGCCTTGACGGCTACACTCTACTCAACCGGAGAAGTTAGATGAACCTCAAATTCTGGCCCTTTGTGAAAGTGTTGAGAACTAGAGCTCAGTTGTTTGGCACGCCACCACTGTCCATCCAGCACTATGAAAGGCACTTCCTATATCTGGCTCTAATGATTCCACGGTTGTGTTCAGCCGAATGAACTCTGCCGGGAACTCTCAGAATGAGGTTCTGAGTGACTGTACCATAGGAGCGTTTCTCTGCTTTCAAGGCTTCTCAGGAAGAATTCCGGAATCTTGCTCCCGGCAGGCCTCCTGCTGTTCCGGGTGAACATCTCCTTGTATATTCCCCTGATTTCTTGTACTCCCGTGAAATTTGGCCAGGTTATGCAGCTTGCATTGCTGCACAATTGCGCTTGCCTAGCTCTGCCGCGGTTGCAAACATTCAGGCGTGGGAGCCAGATAAACTGGTCCCCGTAGGACAATGCCAACGGACTGGGTATATCTGCTTCCCGTTCTTCTCACCTGAGTGCTACTGACTCCAGCTTTGACGGCTACACTCTACTCAACCGGAGCAGTTAGTTGAACCTCAAATTATGGCCCTTTGGGAAAGTGTTGAGAACTAGAGCTCAGTTGTTTGGCTCCCCACCACTGTCCATCCAGCACTCTGGACGGCACTGCCTACATCTTGCTCTAATTAGTCCGGGTGACATCTCCTTGTAAATCTCCCGTGGTTTCTTGTACACCCGTGAAATTTGGCCAGGTTATTCAGTTTGCATTGCTGCACAATTGTGCCTTCCTAGCTCTGCCGCTGTTGCAAACATTCAGGCCTGACAGCTAGATAGGCTAGTCCCCGTAGGACACTGCCAGCCGACTGGGTATATCTGCTTCCCGTTCTTCTCACCTGAGTGCTATTAATTCCAGCTTTGAGGGTTACACTCTACTCAAGCGGAGCTGTAAGTAGAACCTCCACTAACGGCAATTTGTGAAAGTGTTGAGAACTAGAGCTCAGTTGTTTGGCACGCCACCACTGTCCATCCAGCACTATGGACGGCACTGCCTACATCTGGCTCTAATTAGTCCACGGTTGTGTTCAGCCGAATGACCTCTGCCGGGAACACTCAGAATGAGGTTCTGACTTTCTGTAACATAGGAGCGTTTCACTGCTTTCAAGGCTTCTTAGGACGAATTCCGTAATCTTGCTGCCGGCAGGCCTCCGGCTGTTCCGGGTGAACATCTCCTTGTAAATCCCCGGTGGTTTCTTGTACACCTGTGCAATTTGGCCAGGTTATGCAGTTTGCATTGCTGCACAATTGCGCCTCCCTAGCTCTGCCACGCTTGCAAACTTTCAGGCGTGGCAGCCAGATAGGCTGGTCCCCGTAGGACTGTGCTTGCGGACTGGGTATATCTGCTTCCAGTTCTTCTCACCTGAGTGCTACTGATTCCAGCTTTGAGCGCTACACTCTACTCAACCGGAGAAGTAAGTTGAACCTCAACTTATGGCACTTTGTGAAAGTGTTGAGACGTAGGGCTCAGTTGTTTGGCACGCCATCACTGTCCATCCAGCACTATGGACGGCACTGCCTACATCTGGCTCTAATTAGTCCACGGTTGTGTTCAGCCGAATAACCTCTGCCAGGAACACTCAGAATGAGGTTGTGAGTTATTGCAACATAGGAGCGTTTCATTGCTTTCAATGCTTCTCAGGCAGAATTCCAGAATTTTTGTGCCGACATGCCTCCGGCTGTTCCGGGTGAACATCTCCTCGTAAATCCCCCGTGGTTTCTTGTACACCCGTGAAATTTGGCCAGGTTATGCAGTTTGCATTGCTGCACGATTGCGCATTTCAAGCTCTGCCGTGGTTGCAAACATTCAGGCTTGGCAGCCAGATAGGCTTGTCCCCATAGGACAGTGCCAGCTGACTGGGTATATCTGCTTCCCGTTCTTCTCACCTGAGTGCTACTGATTCCAGCTTTGACGGCTACAATCTATTCAACCGGAGCAGTAAGTAGAATCTCAACTTAAGGCAATTTGTGAAAGTGTTGAGAACTAGGGCTCAGTTGTTTGGCACGCCAAAACTGTCCATCTAGCACTATGGACGGCACTGCCTACATCTGGCTCTAATTAGTCCACGCTTTTGTTCACCCCAATGACCTCTGCCGGGAACACTCAGAATGAGTTTCTGAGTTATTGTAACATAGGAGCTATTCATTGCTTTCAAGGCTTCTTAGGAAGGATGCCGGAATCTTGCTGCTGGCAGGCCTCCTTCTGTTCCGAGAGAACATCTCCTAGTAAATCCCCCGTGGATTCTTGTACACCCGTGAAATTTGGCCAGGTTATGCAGTTTGCATTGCTACACAATTGCGCCTGACTACCTCTGCCGAGGTTGCAAACATTCAGGCGTGGCAGCCAGATAGGCTGGTCCCCGTAGGACACTGCCAGCGGACTGGTTATATCTGCTTCCCGTTCTTCTCACCTGAGTCCTACTGATTCCAGCTTTGACGACTACAATCTACTCAACCGGAGCAGTAAGTTGAACCTCAACTTGTGGCACTTTGTGAAAGTGTTTAGAACTAGAGCGCAGTTGTTTGGCACGCCACCACTGTCCATCCAGCACTATGGAAGGCACTGCATAAATCTGGCTCTAATGAGTCCACGGTTGTGTTCAGCCGAATGAACTCTGCCGGGAACACTCAGAATGAGGTTCAGAGTTACTGCAACATAGGAGTGTTTCAATGCTTTCAAGGCTTCTTAGAAAGAATTCCGGAATCTTGCAGCCCGCAGGCCTCCGGCTGTTTCGGGTGAACATCTCCTCGTAAATCCCCCGTGGTTTCTTGTACACCCGTGAAATTTGGCCAGGTTATGCAGTTTGCATTGCTGCACATTCACGCCTGCCTAGCTCTGCCGGGGTTGCAAACATTCAGGCGTGGCAATCAGATAGTCTGGTCCCCATAGGACACTGCCAGTGGACTAGGTATATCTGCTTCCCATTCTTCTCACCTGAGTGCTACTGATTCCAGCTTTGTCTTCTACACTCTACTCACCCGGAGCATTAAGTTGAACCTCAACTTATGGCACTTTGTGAAAGTGTTGAGAACTAGAGCGCAGTTGTTTGGCATGCCACCACTGTCCATCCAGCACTATGGACGGCACTGCCTACATCTGGCTCTAATTAGTTGACGGTTGTGTTTAGCCGAATGACCTCTGCCGGGAACACTCTGAATGAGGTTCTGAGTTACTGTACCATAGGAGCGTTTCACTGCTTTTAAGGCTTCTTAGGAAGAATTCCGGAATCTTGCTGCCGGCAGCCCTCCGGCTGTTCCGGGTGAACATCTCCTTGTAAATCCCCCGTGGTTTCTTTTCACCCGTGAAATTTGGCCAGGTTATGCAGTATTCATTGCTGCACAATTGGCCTGCCTACCTCTGCCGCGGTTGCAAACATTCAGGCGTGGCCGCCAGATAGGCTGGTCCCCGTAGGACACTGCCAGCGGAATGGGTATATCTGCTTCCCGTACTTCTCAGCTGAGTGCTACTCATTCCAGGTTTGACGGGTACACTCTACTCAACTGGAGCAGTAAGGTGAACCTGCATATATGGCACTTTGTGAAAGTGTTGAGAACTAGAGCTCAGTTGTTTGGCACGCCACCACTGTCCATCCAGCACTATGAACGGCAGTGCCAACATCTGGCTCTAATTAGTCCACACTTGTGTTCAGCCGAATGACTTCTGCCAGGAAGACTCAGAATGAGGTTCTGAGTCATTGCAATATAGGAATGTTTCAATGCTTTCATGCTTCTCAGGAAGAATTCCGGAATCTTGCTGCCGGCAGACCTGCGGCTGTTCCGGGTGAACATCTCCTTGTAAATCCCCCGTGGTTTCTTGTACACCCGTGAAATTTGGCCAGGTTATGCAGTTTGCATTGCTGTACAATTTCGCCTGCCTAGCTCTTCCACGGTTGCAAACATTCAGGCGTGGGAGCCAGATAGGCTCGTCCCCGTAGGACACTGCCATCGGACTGGGTATATCTGCTTCCCGTTCTTCTCACCTGAGTGCTAATGATTCCAGCTTTCATGGCTACATTCTACTTAACCGGAGCAGTTAGTTGAACATCAAATTATGGCCCTTTGTGAAAGTGTTGAGAACTACAGCTCAGTTGTTTGGCACGCCACCACTTTCCATCCAGCACTATGGACGGCACTGCCTACATCTGTCTCTAATTAGTCCACGGTTCTGTTGAGCTGAATGACCTCTGTCGGGAACACTCAGAACGAGGTTCGGAGTTATATCAACATAGTAGCGTTTCAATGCTTTCTAGGCTTCTTAGGAAGGATTACCGAATATTGCTGCCGGCAGGCCTCCGGCTGTTCCGGGTGAACATCTCATTGTAAATCCCCCGTGGTTTCTTGTACACCAGTGAAATTTGGCCAGGTTATGCAGCTTGCATTGCTGCACAATTGCGACTGCCTACCTCTGCCGCAGTCGCAAACATTCAGGCGTGGCAGCCAGATAGGCTGGTGCCCGTTGGACACTGCCAGCGGACTGGGTTTATCTGCTTCCCGTTCTTCTCAACTGAGTGCTACTGATTCCAGCTTTGACGGTTACACTCTACTCAACCGGAGCAGTAAGGTGAACCACTACTTATGGCACTTTTTGAAAGTGTTGAGAACTAGAGCTCAGTTGTTTGGCAGGCCACCACTGTCCATCAAGCACTATGGACGGCACGGCCTATATCTGGCTCTAATGAGTCCACGGTTGTGTTCAGCCGAATGGCCTCTGCCAGGAACACTCAGAATGAGGTTCTGAGTTACTGCAACATAGGAGCGTTACAGTACTTTCACGGCTTTTAGGAAGATTTCCGGAATATTACTGATGGCAGGTCTCTGGCTGTTCCTGGTGGACATCTCCTTTTAAATCAACTGTGGATTCTTGTACACCCGTGAAATTTGGCCAGGTTATGCAGCTTGCATTGCTGCACAATTGCGCCTGTCTAGCTCTGCCGTGGTTGCAAACATTCAGGCGTGGCAGCCAGATAGGCTTGTCCCAGTAGGGCACTGCCAGCGGACTGGGTATATCTGCTTCCCGTTCTTCTCACCTGAGTGCTACTGATTCCAGCTTTGATGTCTACACTCTACTCAACTGGAGCAGTAAGTTGAACCTCAACTTGTGACACTTTGTGAAAGTGTTGAGAACTAGAGCTCAGTTGTTTGGCACGCCACCACTGTCCATCCAGCACTATGACCGTCCCTGCCTTCATCTGGCTCTAAATAGTCAAAGGTTGTGTTCAGCCGAATGACATCTGCCGGGAACCCTCAGAATGAGGTTCTGAGTTATTGCAACATAGGAGATTTTCATTGCTTTCAGGGCTTCTTAGGAAGGATTCCGGAATCTTGCTGCGGGCAGGCTTCCGGCTTTTCCGGGTGAACATCTCCTTGTTAATCCCCCGTGGTTTCTTGTACACCCGTAAAATTTGGCCAGGTGATGCAGTTTGCATTGCTGCACGATTGCGCCTGCCTAGATCTGCCGCGATTTCAAACATTCAGGAGTCGCAGCCAGATAGGCTGGTCCCCGTAGGACACTGCCAACAGATTGTGTATATCTGCTTCCCTTTCTACTCACCTGAGTGCTACTGATACCAGCTTTGAAGGCTACACTCTACTCAACCGGAGCAGTAAGTTGAACCTCAAATTATGACACTTTGTGAAAGTGTTGAGAACTAGAGTTCTGTTGTTTGACACGCCACCACTGTCCATCCAGCACTATGGACTGCACTGCATACATCTGGCTCTAATTAGTCAACGGTTCTTTTCATCCTAATTACCTCTGCCTGGAGCACTCAGAATGAGGATATGATTTACGGTAACATAGGTGCTTTCATAGCTTTTAAGGCTTCTTAGGAAGAATTCCGGAATCTTGCTGCCGGCAGGATTCCGACTGTTCCGGGTGAACATCTCTTTTAAATCCGCTGTGGTTTCTTGTACTCCCGTGAAATTTGGCCAGGTTATGCAGTTTGCATTGCTGCACAATTGCGCCTGCCTAGCTCTGCCGCATTTGCAAACATTAAGGCGTGGCAGCCAGATAGGCTGGTCCCCGTAGGACACTGAGAGTGGACTGGGTATATCTGCTTCCAGTTCTTCTCACCTGAGTGCTACTGATTCCAGCTTTGACGGGTACACTCTGCTCAACCGGAGCTGTAAGTAGAACTTCAACTTATGGGACTTAGTGAAAATGTTGAGAACTAGAGATCAGTTGTTTGGTACGCCACCACTGTCCATCCAGCACTATGGACTGTAGTGCATACATCTGGCTCTAATTAGTCCACTGTTGTGTTCAGCCGAATGACCTCTGCCGGGAACACTCAGAATGAGGTTCTGAGTCATTGCAACATAAGAGCGTTTCAATGCTTTCAAGGCTTCACATTAAGATTTCCAGAATCTTGTAGCCGGAAGGCCTCCAGCTGTTCCGGATGAACATCTTGTAAATCCCCCGTGGTTTCTTGTACACTCGTGATATTTGGCAAGGTTATGCAGCATGCATTGCAGTACAATTAGTCCTGCCTGGCTCTGCGGCCGTTGCAAACATTCAGGCGTGCCAGCCAGATAGGCTGGTCCCGGTAGGACACTGCCAGCCAACTGGGTATATCTGCTTCCCGTTCTACTCATCTTAGTGCTACTGATTCCAGCTTTGACGACTACACTCTACTCAACCGGAGCAGTAAGTTGAACCTCCACTTATGGCACTTTGTGAAAGTGTTGAGAACTAGAGCTCAGTTGTTTGGCACGCCACAACTGTCCATCCAGCACTATGGACGGCACTGCCTACATCTGGCTCTAATTAGTGCACGGTTGTGTTCAGCAGAATGACCTCTGCCGGGAACACTCAGAATGAGGTTCAGATTTATTGCAACATTTGAGCGTTTCACTGTTTTCAAGGCTTCTTAGGAAGGATTCCGGAATCTTGCTGCCGGCAGGCCTCCGGCTGTTCCTGGTGAACATCTCCTTGTAAATCCCCCGTGGTTTCTTGTACACCCGTGAAATTTGGCCAGATTTTGCAGTTTGCATTGCTGCACAATTGCGCCTGCATAGCTCTGCCGTGCTTGCAAACATTTAGGCGTGGGCGCCAGATAGGCTGGTCCCAGTAGGACACTGCCAGAGGACTGGCTATATCTGCGTCACGTTCTTCTCAACTGAGTGCTACTGATTCCAGCTTTGATGGCTACACTCTACTCAATAGGAGCAGTAAGTTGAACCTCAACTTTTGGCACTTTGTGAAAGTGTGGAGAACTAGAGCTCAGTTGTTTGGCCCGCCACCACTGTCCATCCAGAACTATGAAAGGCGCTGCCTATATCTGGCTCTAATTAGTCCACGGTTATGTTCAGCCAAATGACCTCTGCCAGGAACATTCAGAATGAGGTTCTGAGTTATTGCAACATAGGAGCGTTTCACTGCTTTCAAGGCTTCTTAGGAAGGATTCCAGAATCTTGCTCCCGGCAGGCCTCCGGCTGTTCCGGGTGAACATCTCCTTGTAAATCCCCCGTGGTTTCTTGTAAACCCGTGACATTTGGCCAGGTTATGCAGTTTGCAATGCTGCACAATTGCGTTTGCCTAGCTCTGCCGCGGTTGCAAACATTCAGGCATGGGAGCCAGATAGGCTGGTCCCTGTAGGACACTGCCAACGGACTCGATATATCTGCTTACCGTTCTTCTCACCTGAGTGCAACTGATTCCAGCTTTGACAGCTACACTCTACTCAACCGGAACAGTTAGTTGAACCTCAAATTATGGTACTTTGTGAAAGTGTTGAGAACTAGAGCTCAGTTGTTTGGCACGCCACCACTGTCCATCCAGAACTATGGACGGCACTGCCTACATCTGGCTCTAATTAGTCCACGGTTGTGTTCAGCCAGATGAGCTCTGCCGGGAACACTCAGAATGAGGTTCTGAGTTATTGCAACATAGGAGCGTTTCACTGCTTTCAATGCTTCTTAGGAAGGATTACGGAAACTTGCTGCCGGCAGGCTACCGGCTGTTCCGGGTGAACATCTCCTTGTAAATCCCCCGTGGTTTCTTGTACACCCGTGAATTTTGCCCAGGTGATGCAGTTTGAAGTGCTGCACAATCACGCCTGCCTAGCTCTGCCGCGGTTGCAAACATTCAGGCGTGGCAGCCAGATAGGCTGGTCCCAGTAGGACACGGCCAGCGGACTGTGTACATCTGCTTCCAGTTCTTCTCAACTGAGGGCTACTGATTCCAGCTTTGACGGCTCCAATCTACTCAACCGGAGCAGTAAGTTGAACCTCAACTTATGGCACTTTGTGAAAGTGTTGAGAACTAGGGCACAGTTGTTTGGCACGCCACCACTGTCCATCCAGCACTCTGGACAGCACTGCCTTCATCTGGCTCTAATTAGTCCACGGTTGTGTTCAGCTGAATGACCTCTGCCGGGAACACTCAAAATGAGGTTCTGAGTTATTGCAACATAGGAGCGTTTCACTGCTTTCAAGGCTTCTTATAATGATTCCGAAATCTTGCTGCTGGCAGGTCTCCCGCTAGTCCGGGTGAACATTTCCTTGTAAATCCCCCGTGGTTTCTTGTACACCAAGGAAATTTGGCCAGGTTATGCAGCTTGCATTGCTGCACAATTGTGCCTGCCTAGCCCTGCCGCGGTTGCAAACATTCAGGCGTGGCAGCCAGATAGGCTGGACCCCGTAGGACACTGCCAGCGGACTGGGTATATCTGCTTCCGGTTCTTCTCACCTGAGTGCTACTGATTCCAGCTTTGACGGCTACACTCTACTCAACAGGAGCAGTAAGTTGAACCTCAACTTATGGCCCTTTGTGAAAATGTTGAGAACTTGAACTCAGTTGTTTGGCACTCCACCACTGTCCATCCAGCACTCTGGACGGCAATGCCTACATCTGGCTCTAATTAGTCCACGGTTGTGTTCAGCCGAATGACCTATGCCGGGAACACTCAGAATGAAGTTCTGAGTTATTGCAACATAGTAGCGTTTCACTGCTTTCAAGGCTTATTAGGAAGGATTCTGGAATCTTGCTGCCTGCAGGCCTCCTGCTGTTCCGGGTGAACATCTCCTTGTAAATCCCGCGTGGTCTCTTGTACACCCGTGAATTTTGGCCAGGTGATGCAGTTTGTATTGCTGCACAATCATGCCTGCCTAGCTCTGCCGCGGTTGCAAACATTCAGGCGTGGCAGCCAGATAGGCTTGTCCCAGTAGGACACTGCCAGCGAACTGGGTATATCTGCTTCCCGTTCTTCTCACCTGAGTGCTACTGATTCCAGCTTTGACGGCTACAATCTACTCAACCGGAGCAGTAAGTTGAACCTCAACTTATGGCATTTTGTGAAAGTGTTGAGAACTAGAGCTCAGTTGTTTGTCACGCCACCACTGTCCATCCAGCACTATGAAAGGCACTGCATATATCTGGCTCTAATTAGTCCACGGTTGTGTTCAGCTGAATGACCTCTGCCGGGAACACTCAGATTGAGGGTCTGAGTTATTGCAACATTGGAGCGTTTCACTGCTTTCAAGGCTTCACATTAAGATTTCCGGAATCTTGTTGTAGGAAGGCCTCCGGCTGTTCCGGGTGAACATCTCCTTGTAAATCCCCCGTGGTTTCTTGTACACTCGTGATATTTGGCCAGTTATGCAACGTGCATTGCTGCAAAATTGCGCCTGCCTACCTCTGCCGTGGTTGCAAACATTCAGGCGTGGCAGTCAGATAGGCTTGTCCCCGTAGGACACTGCCAGCGGACTGGATATATGTGCTTCCCGTTCTTCTCAACTGAGTGCTACTGATTCCAGCCTTGACGGCTACACTCTACTCAACCGGAGAAGTTAGATGAACCTCAAATTCTGGCCCTTTGTGAAAGTGTTGAGAACTAGAGCTCAGTTGTTTGGCACGCCACCACTGTCCATCCAGCACTATGAAAGGCACTTCCTATATCTGGCTCTAATGATTCCACGGTTGTGTTCAGCCGAATGAACTCTGCCGGGAACTCTCAGAATGAGGTTCTGAGTGACTGTACCATAGGAGCGTTTCTCTGCTTTCAAGGCTTCTCAGGAAGAATTCTGGAATCTTGCTCCCGGCAGGCCTCCTGCTGTTCCGGGTGAACATCTCCTTGTATATTCCCCTGATTTCTTGTACTCCCGTGAAATTTGGCCAGGTTATGCAGCTTGCATTGCTGCACAATTGCGCTTGCCTAGCTCTGCCGCGGTTGCAAACATTCAGGCGTGGGAGCCAGATAAACTGGTCCCCGTAGGACAATGCCAACGGACTGGGTATATCTGCTTTCCGTTCTTCTCACCTGAGTGCTACTGACTCCAGCTTTGACGGCTACACTCTACTCAACCGGAGCAGTTAGTTGAACCTCAAATTATGGCCCTTTGGGAAAGTGTTGAGAACTAGAGCTCAGTTGTTTGGCCCGCCACCACTGTCCATCCAGAACTATGAAAGTCACTGCTTATATCTGGCTCTAATTAGTCCATGGTTGTGTTCAGCCAAATGACCTCTGCCGGGAACACTCAGAATGAGGTTCGGACTTACTGTAACATAGGAGCGTTTGACTGCTTTCAAGGCTTCTCAGGCAGAATTCCAGAATGTTGGTGCTGGCAGGCCACCGGCTGTTCCGGGTGAACATCTCCTTGTAAATCCCCGGTGGTTTCTTGTACACACGTGAACTTTGGCCAGGTTATGCAGTTTGCATTGCTGCACAATTGCGTCTGCCTAGGTGTGCCACGGTTGAAAACATTCACGAGTAGCAGCCAGATAGGCTGGTCCCCGTAGGACACTGCCAGCGGACTGGGTACATCTCCTTCCCGTTCTTCTCACCTGAGTGCTACTGATTCCAGCTTTGTCGGCTACACTCTACTCACCCGGAGCAGTGAGGTGAATCTCAACTTATGGCACTTTGTGAAAGTGTAGAGAACTAGAGCTCAGTTGTTTGGCACGACACCACTGTCCATCCAGCACTCTGAAGGCACTGCCTACATCTGTCTCTAATTAGTCCACGGTTGTGTTCAGCCAAATGACCTCTGCCGGGAACACTCAGAATGAGGTTCTGAATTATTGCAACATAGGAGCGTTTCACTGCTTTCAAGGCTTCTTAGGAAGGATTCAAGAATCTTGCTCCCGGCAGGCCTCCGGCTGTTCCGGGTGAACATCTCCTTGTAAATCCCCCGTGGTTTCTTGTAAACCCGTGAAATTTGGCCAGGTTATGCAGTTTGCAATGCTGCACAATTGCCTTTGACTAGCTCTGCCGCGGTTGCAAACATTCAGGCATGGGAGCCAGATAGACTGGTCCCCGTAGGACACTGCCAACGGACTCGATATATCTGCTTCCCGTTCTTCTCACCTGAGTGCAACTGATTCCAACTTTGACAGCTACACTCTACTCAACCGGAACAGTTAGTTGAACCTCAAATTATGGTACTTTGTGAAAGTGTTGAGAACTAGAGCTCAGTTGTTTGGCACGCCACCACTGTCCATCCAGAACTATGGACGGCACTGCCTACATCTGGCTCTAATTAGTCCACGGTTGTGTTCTGCCAGACGAGCTCTGCCGGGAACACTCAGAATGAGGTTATGAGTTATTGCAACATAGGAGCGTTTCACTGCTTTCAATGCTTCTTAGGAAGGATTACGGAAACTTGCAGCCAGCAGGCTACCCGCAGTTCCGGGTGAACATCTCCTTGTAAATCCCCCGTGGTTTCTTGTACACCCGTGAATTTTGCCCAGGTGATGCAGTTTGAAGTGCTGCACAATCACGCCTGCCTAGCTCTGCCGCGGTTGCAAACATTCAGGCGTGGCAGCCAGATAGGCTGGTCCCAGTAGGACACGGCCAGCGGACTGTTTACATCTGCTTCCAGTTCTTCTCAACTGAGTGCTACTGATTCCAGCTTTGACGGCTCCAATCTACTCAACCGGAGCAGTAAGGTGAACCTCAACTTATGGCACTTTGTGAAAGTGTTGAGAACTAGGGCACAGTTGTTTGGCATGCCACCACTGTCCATCCAGCACTCTGGACAGCACTGCCTACATCTGGCTCTAATTAATCCACGGTTGTGTTCAGCTGAATGACCTCTGCCGGGAACACTCAGAATGAGGTTCTGAGTTATTGCAGCATAGGAGCGTTTCACTGCTTTCAAGGCTTCTTAGGAATGATTCCGGAATCTTGCTGCCTGCAGGTCTCCCGCTAGTCCGGGTGAACATCTCCTTGTAAATCCCCCGTGGTTTATTGTACACCAGGGAAATTTGGCCAGGTTATGCAGCTTGCATTGCTGCACAATTGTGCCTGCCTAGCTCTGCCGCGGTTGCAAACATTCAGGCGTGGCAGCCAGATAGGCTGGTCCCCGTAGGACACTGCCCGCGGACTGGGTATATTTGCTTCCCGTTCTTCTCACCTGAGTGCTACTGATTCCAGCTTTGTCGGCTACACTCCACTAACCGAGAGCAGTAAGCTGAACCTCAACTTAAGGCACTTTGTGTACATATTGAGAAGTAGAGGTCAGTTGTTTTGCACGCCAACACTGTCCATCCAGCACTATGGACGGCACTGCCTACATCTGCCTCTAATTAGTCCACGGTTGTGTTCAGCCGAATGACCTCTGCTGGGAACACTCAGAATGAGGTTATCAGTTATTTCAACATAGTAGCGTTTCAATGCTTTCTAGGCTTCTTAGGAAGAATTACGGAATCTTGCTTCCGGGAGGCCTCCGGCGGTTCCGGGTGAACATCTCCTTGTAAATCCCCCGTGGTTTCTTGTACACCCGTGAAATTTGTCCAGGTGATGCAGTTTGCATTGCTGCACAATCACGCCTGCCTAGCTCTGCCGCGGTTGCAAACATTCAGGCATGGCAGCCAGATAGGCTGGTCCCCGTAGGACACTGCCCGCGGACTGGGTATATTTGCTTCCCGTTCTTCTCACCTGAGTGCTACTGATTCCAGCTTTGACGGCTAAACTCTACTCACCCAGCCAAGTAAGGTGAACCTCAACTTGTGGCACTTTGTGAAAGTGTTATGAACTAGAGCTCAGTTGTTTGGCCCGCCACAACTATCCATCCAGCACTATGAAAGGAACTGCTTATATCTGGCTCTAATTAGTCCACGGTTGTGTTCAGCCGAATGACCTCTGCCGGGAACACTCAGAATGAGGTTCTGAGTTATTGCAACATAGGAGCGTTTCACTTCTTTCATGGTTTCTTAGGAAGGATTCCGGAAACATGTTGCCGGCAGGCCATCGGCTGTTCCGGGTGACCATCTCCTTGTAAATCCCCCATCATTTCTTGTACACCCGTGAAATTTGGCCAGGTTATGTAGTTTGCATTGCTGCACAATTGCGCCTGCCTAGGTGTGCCACGGTTGCAAACATTCAGGCGTGGCAGCCAGATAGTCTGGTCCGCGTAGGACACTGCCAGCGGACTGGGTATACCTGCTTACCGTTCTTCTCACCTGAGTGCAACTGATTACAGCTTTGTCGGCTACACTCTACTCACCCGGAGCAGTAAGGTGAACCTCAACTTATGTCACTTTGTGAAAGTGTAGAGAACTAGAGCTCAGTTGTTTGGCACGCCACCACTGTCCATCCAGCACTACGGACGGCACTGCCTACATCTGGCTCTAATTAGTCCACGGTTGTGTTCAGCCAAATGACCTCTGCCGGGAACACTCAGAATGAGGTTCTGAGTTACTGTAACATAGGAGCGTTTAACTGCTTTCAAGGCTTCTTAGGAAGGATTCCGGAATCTCGCTGCCTTCAGGCCTCCCGCTGTTCCGCGTGAACATCTACTTGTAAATCCCCGTTGGTTTCCTGTACACCCGTGATATTTGGCCAGGTTATGCAGTTTGCATTGCTGCACAGTTGTGCCTGCCTTGCTCTGTCTTGGTTGCAAACATTCAGGTGTGGCAGCAAGATAGGCTGGTTCCCGTAGGACATTGCCAGTAGACTGGTTATATCTGCTTGCCCTTCTTCTCACCTGAGTGCTACTGATTCCAGCTTTGACGGTTACACTCTACACAACCGGAGCAGTAAGGTGAACCTCAACTTATGGCACTTTGTGAAAGTGTTGAGAACTAGAGCTCATTTGTTTGGCACGACACCACTGTCCATCCAGCACTATAGACGGCACTGCCTATATCTGGGTCTAATGAGTCCACGGTTGTGTTCAGCCGAATGACCTCTGCAGGGAACCCTCAGAATGAGGTTGTGAGTTACTGTACCATAGGAGCATTTCACTGCTTTCAAGGCTTCTCAGGAAGAATTCCGGAATCTTGCAGCCGGCAGGCCTCCGGCTGTTCCGGGTGAACATCTCCTTGTAAATCCTCCGTGGTTTCTTGTACACCCGTAAAATTTGGCCAGGTTATGCAGTTTGCATTGCTGCACAATTGCGCTTGCCTAGCTCTGACGCGGTTGCAAACATTCAGGCGTGGCAGCCAGATAGGCTGGTCCCGGTAGGACACTGCCAACGGACTGGGTATATCTGTTTCCCGTTCTTCTCACCTGAGTCCTACTGATTCCAGCTTTGACGGCTACACTCTACTCAACCGGAACCGTTAGTTGAACCTCAAATTATGGGCCTTTGTGAAAATGTGGAGAACTAGAGCTCAGTTGTTTGGCACTCCAACACTGTCCATCCAGCACTATGGACGGCACTGCCTACATCTGGCTCTAATTAGTCCACGGTTGTGTTCAGCCAAATGACCTCTGCCGGGAACACTCAGAATGAGGTTCTGAGTTATTTCAACATAGTAGCGTTTCAATGCTTTCTAGGCTTCTTAGGAAGAATTACGGAATCTTGCTGCCGGGAGGCCTCCGGCGATTCCGGGTGAACATCTCCTTGTAAATCCTCCGTGGTTTCTTGTACTCCCGTGAAATTTGGCCAGGTGATGAAGTTTGCATTGCTGCACAATCAAGCCTGCCTAGCTCTGCCGCGGTTGCAAACATTCAGGCGTGGCAGCCAGATATGCTGGTCCCAGTAGGACACTGCCAGCGGACTACGTATATCTGCTTCCCGTTCTTCTCACATGAGTGCTACTGATTCCAGCTTTGACGGCTACACTCTACTCAACTGGAGCAGTAAGTTGAACCTCAACTTATGGCCCTTTGTGAAAGTGTTGAGAACTAGAGCTCAGTTGTTTGGCACGCCACAACTGTCCATCCAGCACTATGGACGGCACTGCATACATCTGCCTCTAATTAGTCCAAGGTTGTGTTCAGCCGAATGACCTCTGCCGGGAACACTCAGAATGAGGTTCTGAGTTATTGCAACATAGGAGCGTTTCACTGCTTTCAAGGCTTCTTAGGAAAAATTCCGGAATGTTGCTGCCGGCAGGCCTCCAGCTGTTCCGGGTGAACATCTCCTTGTAAATCCCCCGTGGTTTCTTGTACACCCGTGAAATTTGGCCAGGTTATGCAGTTTCCCTTGCTGCACAATTGCGCCAGCCTAGCTGTGCCGCGGTTGCAAACATTCAGACGTGGCAACCAGATAGGCTGGTCCCCGTAGGACACCGCCAGCGGATTGGGTATATCTGCTTCCAGTTCTTCTCACCTGAGTGGTACTGATTCCAGCTTTGACGGCTACACACTACTCAACCGGAGCAGTGAGATGAACCTCAACTGATGGCACTTTGTGAAAGTGTTGTGAACTAGAGCTCAGTTGTTTGGCACACCACCAATCTCCATCCAGGACTATGGACGGCACTGCCTACATCTGGCTCTAATTAGTCCACGGTTGTGTTCAGCCGAATGACCTCTGCCGGGAACAATCAGAATGAGGTTCTGAGTTATTGCAACATAGGAGCTTTTCACTGCTTTCAAGTCTTCTAAGGAAGAATAACGGAGTCTTGCTGCCGGCAGGCCTCCGGCTCTTCGGGGTGAACATCTCCTTGTAAATCCCCGGTGTTTTCTTTTACACCCCAGAATTTTGGCCAGGTTATGCAGTTTCCATTGCTGCACAATTGCGCCTGCCAAGGACTGCCGGGGTTGCAAACATTGAGGAGTGGCAGCTAGATAGACTGGTCCCTGTAGGACACTGCCAGCTGACAGGGTATATCTGCTTCCCGTCCTCACCTGAGTGCTACTGATTCTCGCTTTGACGGCTACACTCTACTCAACCGGAGCAGTAAGTTGAAACTCAACATATGGAACTTTGTGAAAGTGTTGAGAACTAGAGCTCAGTTGTTTCTCACGCCACCACTGTCCATCCAGCAGTCTGGACGGCAGTGCCTACATCGGGATCTAATTAGTCCACGGTTGTGTTCAGCTGAATGAACTCTGCCGGAAGCACTCAGAATGAGGTTCTGAGATCCTTCAACATAGTAGCGTTTCACTACTTTCAAGGCTACTTAGGAAGAATTCCGGAATCTTGCTGCAGGCAGGCCTACGGCTGTTCCGGTGAACATCTCCTTGCAAATCCACCGTGGTTTCTTGTACACCACTGAAATTTGGCCAGGTTATGCAGTTTGCATTGCTGCACAATTGCGCCTACTAGCTCTGCCGCGGTTGCAAATATTCAGCCGTGGCAGCCAGATAGGCTGGTCCCCATAGGACACTGCCAGCGGACTGGGTATATCGGCTTCCCGTTCTTCTCACCTGAGTGCTACTGATTCCAGGTTTGACGGCTGCACTGTACTCAATCCGAGCAGTAAGTTGAACCTCAACTGATGGCACTTTGTGAAAGTGTTGAGAACTAGAGCTCAGTTGTTTGGCATGCCATCACTGTCCATCCAACACTATGGACGGCACTGCCTACATCTGACTCTAATTAGTCCACGGTTGTGTTCAGCCGAATGACTTCTGCCGGGAACACTCAGAATGAGGTTCTGAGTTATTGCTACATAGGAGTGTTTCACTGCATTCAAGGCTTCTTAGGAAGAATTCCGGATGGAATCTTGCTGCCGGCAGGCCTCAGGCTGTTCCGGGTGAATATCTCATTGTAAATCCCCGGTGGTTTCTTTTACACCCCTGAGATTTGGCCAGGTTATGCAGTTTGCATTGCTGCACAATTGTGCCTGCCTAGCTCTGCTGGGGTTGCAAACATTCAGGCGTGGCAGCTAGATAGACTGGTCACATTAGGACACTGCCAGCGGAATGGATATATCTGCTTCCCGTTCTCACCTGAGTGCTACTGATTCCCGCTTTGACAACTACACTCTACTCAACCGGAGCAATAAGTTGAATCTCAACTGACGGCACTTTGTGAAAGTGTTGAGAACTAGAGTTCAGTTGTTTGGCACGCCACCACAGTCCACCCAGCACTATGGACGGCACTGCCTACATCTGGCTCTAATTAGTCCACGGTTGTGTTCAGCCGAATGACTTCTGCCGGGAACACTCAGAATGAGGTTCTGAGTTATTGCTACATAGGAGTGTTTCACTGCATTCAAGGCTTCTTAGGAAGAATTCCGGATGGAATCTTGCTGCCGGCAGGCCTCTGGCTGTTCCGGGTGAACATCTCATTGTAAATCCCCGGTGGTTTCTTTTACACCCCTGAGATTTGGCCAGGTTATGCAGTTTGCATTGCTGCACAATTGCGCCTGCCTAGCTCCGCTGGGGTTGCAAACATTCAGGCGTGGCAGCTAGATAGACTGGTCCCATTAGGACACTGCCAGCGGAATGGGTATATCTGCTTCCCGTTCTCACCTGAGTGCTACTGATTCCCGCTTTGACGGCTACACTCTACTCAACCGGAGCAGTAAGTTGAATCTCAACTGACGGCACTTTGTGAAAGTGTTGAGAACTAGAGCTGAGTTGTTTGGCACGCCACCATTGTCCACCCAGCACTATGGACGGCACTGCCTACATCTGGCTCTAATTAGTCCACGGTTGTGTTCAGCCGAATGACCTCTGCCGGGATCCCTCAGAATGAGGTTCTGAATTATTGCAACATAGGAGCCTTTCATTGCTTTCAAGGCTTCTTAGGAAGAATTCCGGATTTTTGCTGGCGGCAGGCCTCCGGATGTTCCGGGTGAACATCTCCTTCTAAATCCCCCATAGTTTCTTGTCTACCCGTGAAATTTGGCCAGGTTATGCAGTTTGCATTGCTGCACAATAGCGCTTGCCTAGCTCTGCGGCGCTTGCAAACATTCAGGCGTGGCAGCCAGATAGGCTGGTCCCCGTAGGACACTGCCAGCGGACTGGGTATATCTGCTTCCCGTTCTTCTCACCTGAGTGCTACTGATTCCAGCTTTGACGGCTACACTCTACTCAACCGGAGCAGTAAGTTGAACCTCAACTGATGGCACTTTGTGAAAGTGTTGAGAACTAGAGCTCAGTTGTTTGGCACGCCACCACAGTCCATCCAGCACTATGGACGGCACTGCTTACATCTTGCTCTAATTAGTCCACAGTTGTGTTCAGCCTAATGACCTCTGCCGGGAACACTCAGAATGAGATTCTGAGTTATTGCAACATAGGAGCGTTTCAATGCTTTCAAGGCTTCTTAGGAGGAATTCCGTAACCTTGCTGTCGGCAGGCCTCCGGCTGTTCCGGGTGAACATCTCCTTGTAAATCCCCCGTGGTTTTTTGTACAACCCATGAATTTGTCCAGGTTATGCAGTTTGCATTGCAGCACAATTGCGCCTGCGTAGCTCTGCCGCGGATGCAAACATTCAGGCGTGGCATCCAGGTACGCTGGTCCCCTTAGGACAGTGCCAGCGGACTGGGTATATCTGCTTCCCGTTTTTCTCACCTGAGTGCTACTGATTCTAGATTTGATGGCTACACTCTACTCAACCGGAGCAGTAAGTTGAACCTCAACTGATGGCACTTTGTGAAAGTGTTGAGAACTAGAGCTCAGTTGTTTGGCACTCCATAACTGTCCATCCAGCACTATGGACGGCACTGCCTACTTTGGGCTCTAATTAGTCCACGATTGTGTTCAGCCGAATGACCTCTGCTGGGAAAACTCAGAATGAAGTTCTGAGATATTTAAACATAGGAGCATTTCACTGCTTTCCAGGCTTCTTAGGAAGAATTCAGGAATCTTACTGCAGCCAGGCCTCTGGCTCTTCCTGGTGAACAACTCCTGGTAAATCCCCGTTGGTTTCTTGTACGCCCGTAAAATTTGGCCAGGTGATGCATTTTGCATTGCTGCACAATTGCGCCTGCCTAGCTCTGCCGCGGATGCAAACATTCAGTCGTGGCAGCCAGATAGGCTGGGCCCCATATGACTCTGCCAGCTGACTGGGTATATCTGCTTCCCATTCTCACCTGAGTGCTACTGATTCCAGCTTTGATGGCTAAACTCTACTCAACCGGAGCAGAAAGTTGACCCTCAACTTATGGCACTTTGTGAAAGTGTTGAGAAATAGAGCTCAGTTGTTTGGCACGCCACCACTGTCCATCCAGCACTATGGACGGCACTGCCTACATATGGCTCTAATTAGTCCACGGTAGTGTTCAGCCGAATGACCTCTGCCGGGAACACTCAGAATCAGTTTCTGAGTTATTGCAACATAGGAGCGTTTCACTGCTTTCAAGGCTTCTTAGGGAGAATTCTGGAATCTTGCTGCCGGCAGGCCTCCAGCTGTTCCGGGTGAACGTCTCCTTGTAAATCCCCCATGGTTTCTTGTACACCCGTGAAATATGGCCAGGTTATGCAGTTTGCATTCCTGCACAATTGCGCCTGACTAGCTCTGCCGCGGTTGCAAACATTCAGGCGTGGCAGCCAGATAGGCTGGTCCCCGTAGGACACTGCCAGCGGACTGGGTATATCTGCTTCCCGTTCTTCTCACCTGAGTGCTACTGATTCCAGCTTTGACGGCTACACTCTACTCAACCGCAGCAGTACGCTGAACCTCAACTTATGGCATTTTGTGAAAGTGTTGAGAACTAGAGCTCAGTTGTTAGGAACGCCACCACTGTCCATCCAGCACTATGGACGGCACTGCCTACTTCGGGCTCTAATTAGTCCACGATTGTGTTCAGCCGAATGACCTCTGCCGGGAAAACTCAGAATGAAGTTCTGAGATATTGAAACATAGGAGCATTTCACTGCTTTCAAGGCTTCTTAGGAAGAATTCAGGAATCTTGCTACAGCCAGGCCTCTGGCTGTTCCGGGTGAACATCTCCTGGTAAATCCCCGTTGGTTTCTTGTACACCCGTAAAATTTGGACAGGTGATGCAGTTTGCATTGCTGCACAATTGCGCCTGCCTAGCTCTGCCGCGGTTGCAAACATTCAGTCGTGGCAGCCAGATAGGCTGGGCCTCATATGACACTGCCAGCTGACTGGGTATATCTGCTTCCCATTCTCACCTGAGTGCTACTGATTCCAGCTTTGATGGCTAAACTCTACGCAACCGGAGCAGAAAGTTGACCCTCAAATTATGGCACTTTGTGAAAGTGTTGAGAACTAGAGCTCAGTTGTTTGGCATGCCACCACTGTCCATCCAGCACTATGGACGGCACTGCCTATATCTGGCTCTTATGTGTCCACGGTTGTGTTCAGCCGAATGACCTCTGCCGGGAACACTCAGAATGAGGTTCTGAGCTACTGCAACATAGGAGCGTTTCAATACTTTCACGGCTTCTTAGGAAGAATTCCGGAATATTACTGATTGCAGGCCTCCGGCTGTTCCTGGTGAACATCTCCTTGTAAATCCCCCGTTTATTCTTGTACACCCGGGAAATTTGGCCAGGTTATGCAGCTTGCATTGCTGCACAATTGCGCCTGCCAAGCTCTGCCCTGGTTGCAAACTTTCATGCATGGCAGCCAGATAGGCTGGTCCCCGTAGGACACTGCCAGCTGACTGGTTATATCAGCTTCCCGTTTTTCTGACCTGAGTACTACTGATTCCAGCTTTGACGGCTACACTCTACTCAACCGGAGCAGTAAGTTGAACCTCAACTTATGGCAATTTGTAAAAAGGGTGGAGAACTAGAGCTCAGTTGTTTGGCACGCCACCACTGTCCATCCAGTACTATGAACGGCCCTGCATTTATCTGGCTCTAATTAGTCAAAGGTTGTGTTCAGCTGAATGACCTCTGCCGGGAACCCTCAGGATGAGGTTCGGAGTTATTGCAACATAGGAGCATTTCACTGCTTTCAAGGCTTCTTAGGAAGGATTCCGGAATCTTGCTGCAGGCAGGCTTCCAGCTTTTCCTCGTGAACATCTCCTTGTAAATCCGCTGTGGTTTCTTGTACACCCGTGAATTTTGGCCAGGTGATGCAGTTTGAATTGCTGCACAATTGTGCCTCCCTAGCTCTGCCACTGTTGCAAACACTCATGCGTGGCAGCCAGATAGGCTGTTCTCAGTAGGACACTGCCAGCGGACTGGGTATATCTGCTTCCCGTTCTTCTCACCTGAGTGCTACGGATTCCAGCTTTGACGGCTAGAATCTACTCAACCGGAGCAGTAAGTTGAACATCAACTTGTGGCACTTTGTGAAAGTGTTGAGAACTAGGGCTCAGTTGTTTGGCACGCCACCACTGCCCATCCAGCACTCTGGACAGCACTGCCTACATCTGGCTCTAATTAATCCACGATTGTGTTCAGCTGAATGACTTCTGCCGGGAACACTCAAAATGAGGTTCTGAGTTATTTCAACATAGGAGCATTTCACTGCTTTCAAGGCTTCTTAGGAATGATTCCGGAATGTTGCTGCTGGCAGGCCTCCGGCTGTTCTGGGTGAAAATCTCCTTGTAAATCCCCCGTGGTTTCTTGTACACCCGTGAAATTTGGCCACGTTATGCAGTTTGCATTGCTGCACAATTGTGCCTGTCTAGCTCTGCCACGGTTGCAAACATTCAGGCATGGCAGCCAGATAGGCTGGTCCCCGGAGGACACTGCCAGCGGACTGGGTATATCTGCTTCCCGTTCTCACCTGAGTGCTACTGATTCCAGCTTTGACGGCTACACTCTACTCAACGGGAGCAGTAAGTTGGACCTCAACTGATGGCAATTTGTGAAAGTGTTGAGAACTTGAGCTCTGTTGTTTGGCCCGCCACCACTGTCCATCCAGCACTATGGATGGCACTGCCTACATCTGGCTCTAATTAGTCCACGGTTGTGTTCAGCCGAATGACCTCTGCGGGAACACTCAGAATGAGGTTCTGAGTTACTGCAACATAGGAGCATTTCACTGCTTTCAAGGCTTCTTCGAAAGAATTCCGGAATCTTGCTGGCGGCAGGCCTCGGGTTGTTTCGGGTGAACATCTCCTCATAAATCCCCCGTGGTTTCTTGTACAACCCTAAAATTTGGCCAGGTTATGCAGTTTGCATTGCTGCACAATTGGGCCTGCCTAGCTCTGTGGCGGTTGCAAACATTCAGGCGTGGAAGCCAGATAGGCTGGTCCCGGTAGGATACTGCCAGCGTACTGGGTATATCTGCTTCCCGTTCTTCTCACCTGAGTGCTACCGATTCCAGCATTGACGGCTACACTCTACTCAACTGGAGCAGTGAGTTGAATGTCAACTTATGGCACTTTGTGAAAGTTTTGAGAACTAGAGCTCAGTTGTTTGGCACGCCACGACTGTCCATCGAGCATTATGGACAGCACTGCCTACATCTGGCTCTAATTACTCCAAGGTTGTGTTCAGCCGAATGACCTCTGCCGGGAAAACTCAGAATGAAGTTCTGAGATATTGAAACATAGGAGCATTTCACTGCTTTCAAGGCTTCTTAGGAAGAATTCAGGAATCTTGCTGCAGCCAGGCCTCCGGCTGTTCCGGGTGAACATCTCCTGGTAAATCCCCCTTGGTTTCTTGTACACCCGTGAAATTTGGCCAGGTTATGCAGTTTGCATTAATGCACAATTGCGCCTACATAGGTCTCTCACGGTTGCAAACATTCAGGCCTGGCAGCCAGATAGGCTGGTCCCCGTAGGACACTGCCAGCGGACTGGGTATATCAGCTTCCCGTTCTTCTGACCTGAGTACTACTGATTCCAGCTTTGACGGCTACACTCTACTTAACCGGAGCAGTAAGTTGAACCTCACTTTATTGCACTTTGTGAAAGTGTTGAGAACTAGAGCTCAGTTGTTTGGCACACCACCACTGTCCATCCAGCCCGATGGAAGGAACTGCCTACCTCTGGCTCTAATTAGTCCACGGTTGTGTTCAGCCGCATGACCTCTGCTGGGAACAATCAGAACGAGGTTATGAGTTACTGCAACATAGGAGCGTTTCAGTGCTTTCAAGGCTTCTTAGGAAGAATTCCGGAATGTTGTTGCCGGCAGGCCTCAAGCTGTTCCGGGTGAACATCTCCTTTTAAATCCTCCGTGGTTACTTGTACACACGTGAAATTTGGCCAGGTTATGCAGTTTGCATTGCTGCACTATTGTGTTAGCCTAGCTCTGCCGCACTTGCAAACATTCAGGCAAGGCAGCCAGAAAGGCTGGTCCCCGTGGCACACTGCCAGTGGACTGTGTATATCTGCTATCCGTTATACTCACCTGAGTGCTGCTGATTCCAGCTTTGAGGGCTACACTCTACTCAACCGGTGCAGTTAGTTGAACCTCAACTGATGGCACTTTGTGAAAATGTTGAGAACTAGAGCTCAGTTGTTTGGTACGCCACCACTATCCATCCATCACTGTGGACGGCACTGCCTACATCTGGCTCAAATTAGTCCATGGTTGTGTTCAGCCGAATGACCTCTGCTGGGAACACTGAGAATGAGGGTCTGAGTTATTGCAACATAGGAGCGTTTCACTGCTTTCAAGGCTTCTTAGGAAGAATTCCGGAATGTTGCTGCCGGCAGGCCTCCGGCTGTTCCGGGTGAACATCTCCTTGTAAATCCCCCGTGGTTTCTTGTACACACGTGAAATTTTCCAGGTTATGCAGTTTGCATTGCTGCACAATTGCACCAGTCTAGCTCTGCTGCTGTTGCAAAAATTCAGGCGTGGCAGCCAGATTGGATGGTCCACGTGGGATACTGCCAGCAGACTAGGTATATCTGCTTCCCGTTCTTCTCACCTGAGTGCTACTGAGTCCAGCTTTGACGGCTACACTCTACTCAACGGAAGCACTAAGCTGAACCTCAAATTATGGCACTTTGTGAAAGTGTTGAGAACTAGAGCTCAGTTGTTTGGCACGCCACCACCCTCCATCCAGCACTATGGACGGCACTGCCTACATCTGGCTCTAATTAGTCCACGGTTGTGTTCAGCCGAATGACCTCTGCATGGAACACTCAGAATGAGATTCTGAGTTATTGCAACATAGGAGCGTTTCACTGCTTTCAAGGCTTCTTAGGAAGAATTCCAGAGTCTTGCTGCCGGCAGGCCTCCGGCTGTTCCGGGTGAACATCTCCTGGTAAATCCCCCGTGGTTTTTTGTACAACCCATGAATTTGTCCAGGTTATGCAGTTTGTATTGCAGCACAATTGCGCCTGCGTAGCTCTGCCGCTGAAGCAAACATTCAGGCGTGGCAGCCAGGTACGCTGGTCCCCTTAGGACAGTGCCAGCGGACTGGGTATATCTGGTTCCCGTTCTTCTCAACTGAGTGCTACTGATTCTAGATTTGACGGCTACACTCTACTCAACCGGAGCAGTAAGTTGAACCTCAACTGATGGCACTTTGTGAAAGTGTTGAGAACTAGAGCTCAGTTGTTTGGCACGACATAACTGTCCATCCAGCACTATGGACGGCACTGCCTACATATGGCTCTAAATAGTCCACGGTTGTGTTCAGCCGAATGACCTCTGCCGGGAACACTCAGAATCAGTTTCTGAGTTATTGCAACATAGGAGCGTTTCACTGCTTTCCAGGCTTCTTAGGGAGAATTCTGGAATCTTGCTGCTGGCAGGCCTCCAGCTGTTCCGGGTGAACGTCTCCTTGTAAATCCACCGTGGTTTCTTGTACACCCGTGAAATATGGCCAGGTTATCCAGTTTGCATTCCTGCACAATTGTGCCTGACTAGCTCTGCCGCGGTTGCAAACATTCAGGCGTGGCAGCCAGATAGGCTGGTCCCGGTAGGACACTGCCAGCGGACTGGGTATATCGGCTTCCCGTTCTTCTCACCTGAGTGCTACTGATTCCAGCTTTGACGGCTACACTCTACTCAACCGCAGCAGTACGCTGAACCTCAACTTATGGCATTTTGTGAAAGTGTTGAGAACTAGAGCTCAGTAGTTTCGGAACGCCACCACTGTCCATCCAGCACTATGGACGGCACTGCCTACTTCGGGCTCTAATTAGTCCACGATTGTGTTCAGCCGAATGACCTCTGCCGGGAAAACTCAGAATGAAGTTCTGAGATATTGAAACATAGGAGCATTTCACTGCTTTCCAGGCTTCTTAGGAAGAATTCAGGAATCTTGCTACAGCCAGGCCTCTGGCTGTTCCGGGTGAACAACTCCTGGTAAATCCCCGTTGGTTTCTTGTACACCCGTAAAATTTGGCCAGGTGATGCAGTTTGCATTGCTGCACAATTGCGCCTGCCTAGCTCTGCCGCGGTTGCAAACATTCAGTCGTGGCAGCCAGATAGGCTGGGCCCCATATGACACAGCCAGCTGACTGGGTATATCTGCTTCCCATTCTCACCTGAGTGTTACTGATTCCAGCTTTGATGGCTAAAATCTACTCAACCGGAGCAGAAAGTTGACCCTCAACTTATGGCACTTTGTGAAAGTGTTGAGAACTAGAGCTCAGTTGTTTGGCATGCCACCACTGTCCATCCAGAACTATGGACGGCACTGCCTATATCTGGCTCTTATTAGTCCACGGTTGTGTTCAGCCGAATGACCTCTGCCGGGAACACTCAGAATGAGGTTCTGAGTTACTGCAACATAGGAGCGTTTCAGTACTTTCACGGCTTCTTAGGAAGAATTCCGGAATATTACTGATGGCAGGCCTCCGGCTGTTCCTGGTGAACATCTCCTTGTAAATCCCCCGTTTATTCTTGTACACCCGGGAAATTTGGCCAGGTTATGCAGCTTGCATTGCTGCACAATTGCGCCTGCCAAGCTCTGCCCTCTTTGCAAACATTCATGCATGGCAGCCAGATAGGCTGGTCCCCGTAGGACACTGCCAGCTGACTGGATATATCAGCTTCACGTTTTTCTGACCTGAGTACTACTGATTCCAGCTTTGACGGCTACACTCTACTCAACCGGAGCAGTAAGTTGAACCTCAACTTATGGCACTTTGTGAAAGGGTTGAGAACTAGAGCTCAGTTGTTTGGCACGCCACCACTGTCCATCCAGGACTATGAACGGCCCTGCATTTATCTGGCTCTAATTAGTCAAAGGTTGTGTTCAGCTGAATGACCTCTGCCGGGAACCCTCAGAATGAGGTTCAGAGTTATTGCAACATAGGAGCGTTTCATTCCTTTCAAGGCTTCTTAGGAAGGATTCCGGAATCTTGCTGCAGGCAGGCTTCCAGCTTTTCCTGGTGAACATCTCCTTGTAAATCCGCTGTGGTTTCTTGTACACCCGTGAATTTTGGCCAGGTGATGCAGTTTGAATTGCTGCACAATTGTGCCTCCCTAGCTCTGCCACTGTTGCAAACACTCATGCGTGGCAGCCAGATAGGCTGTTCTCAGTAGGACACTGCCAGCGGACTGGGTATATCTGCTTCCCGTTCTTCTCACCTGAGTGCTACGGATTCCAGCTTTGACGGCTAGAATCTACTCAACCGGAGCAGTAAGTTGAACATCAACTTGTGGCACTTTGTGAAAGTGTTGAGAACTAGGGCTCAGTTGTTTGGCACGCCACCACTGCCCATCCAGCACTCTGGACAGCACTGCCTACATCTGGCTCTAATTAATCCACGATTGTGTTCAGCTGAATGACCTCTGCCGGGAACACTCAAAATGAGGTTCTGAGTTATTTCCACATAGGAGCATTTCACTGCTTTCAAGGCTTCTTAGGAATGATTCCGCAATGTTGCTGCCGGCAGGCCTCCGGCTGTTCCGGGTGAACATCTCCTTGTAAATCCCCCGAGGTTTCTTGTACAACCATGAAATTTGGCCAGGTTATGCAGATTGCATTGCTGCACAAATGCGCCTGACCATCTCTGCTGCAGTTGCAAACATTCAGGCGTGGCAGCCAGATAAGCTGGTCCCCGTAGGATACTGCCAGCGGACTGGGTATATCTGCTTCCCGTTCTTCTCACCTGAGTGCTACTGATTCCAGCTTTGAGGGCTACACTCTACTCAACCGTAGCAGTAAGTTGATCCTCAACTTATGGCACTTTGTGAAAGTGTTGAGAACTAGAGTGCAGTTGTATGGCACGCCACCACTGTCCATCCAGCACTATGGACGACACTGCCTACATTGGGCTCTAATTATTCCATGGTTGTGTTCAGCCGAATAATATCTGTCGGGAACACTCAGAATGAGGTTGTGAGTTATTGCAACATAGGAGCGTTTCTCTGTTTTCAAGGCTTCTTAGGAAGGACTCCGGAATCTTACAGCCGGCAGGCCTCCATCTGTTCCGGGTGAACATCTACTTGTAAATCCTCCATGGATTCTTGTACACCCGTGAAATTTGGCCAGGTTATGCAGGTTGAATTGCTGCACAATTGTGCATTCCTATCTCTGCCGCGGTTGCAAACATTCAGTCGCGGCAGCCAGATATGCTGGTCCCAGTAGGACACTGCCAGCGGACTACGTATATCTGCTTCCCGTTCTTCTCACATGAGTGCTACTGATTCCAGTTTTGACGGCTACACTCTACTCAACTGGAGCAGTAAGTTGAACCTCAACTTATGGCCCTTTGTGAAAGTGTTGAGAATTAGAGCTCAGTTGTTTGGCACGCCACAACTGTCCATCCAGTACTATGGACGGCACTGCATACATCTGCCTCTAATTAGTCCAAGGTTGTGTTCAGCCGAATGACCTCTGCCGGGAACACTCAGAATGAGGTTCTGAGTTATTGCAACATAGGAGCGTTTTACTGCTTTCAAGGCTTCTTAGGAAGGATTCTGGAATCTTCCTGCCGGCATACCACCGGCTCTTCCGGGTGAACATCTCCTTGAAAATCGCCCGTGGTTTCTTTTACACACATGAAATTTGGCCAGGTTATGCAGTTTGCATTGTTGCACAATTGCGCCTGCCTAGCTCTGCCGCGGTTGCAAACATTCAGGTATGGCAGCCAGATAGGCTGGTCCCCGTAGGAAACTGCCAACGGACTGGGTATATCTGCTTCCCGATCTTCTCACCTGAGTGCTACTGATTCCAGCTTTGGCGGCTACACTGTACTCAACCGGAGCAGTAAGTTGAACTTCCACTAATGGCATTTTGTGAAAATGTTGATAACTAGAGCTCAGTTGTTTGGCACGCCACCACTGTCCCTCCAGCACTGTGGACGGCACTGCCTACATCTGGCTCTAATTAGTCCAAGGTTGTGTTCAGCCGAATGACCTCTGCCGGGAACACTCAGAATGAGGTTCAGAGTTATTGCAACATAGGAGCGTTTCACTGCTTTCAAGGCTTCTCAGGCAGAATTCCAGAATGTTGGTGCCGGCAGGCCTCGGGCTTTTCCGGGTGAATATCTCCTTGTAAATCCCCCGTGGTTTCTTGTACACCAGTGAAATTTGGCCAGGTTATGCAGTTTGAATTGCTGCACAATTGAGTCTCCCTAGCTCTGCCGCGGTTGCAATCATTCAGGCGTGGCAGCCAGATAGGCTGATCCCCGTAGGACACTGCGAGCAGGTTGGGTATATCTGCTTCCCGTTCTTCTCACCTGAGTGCTACTGATTCCAGCTTTGACGGCTACACTCTACTCAGCCGGAGCAGTAAGTTGAACCTCGACTTATGGCACTTTTTGAAAGTGTTGAGAATTACAGCTCAGTTGTTTGGCACGCCAGCACAGTCCATCCAGCACTATTGACGGCACTGCCTACATTTGGCTCTAATTAGTGCACTGTTGTGTTCAGACAAATGACCTCTGCCCAGAAAACTCAGAATGAGGTTCTGAGTTACTGCAACATAGGAGCGTTTCACTGCTTTCAAGGCTTCTTAGGAAGAATTACGGAATCTTGCTGCCGGTAGGCCTCCGGGTTTTCCGGGTGAACATCTCCTTGTAAATCCCCGTGGTTTCGTGTACACCCGTGAAATTTGGCCAGGTTATGCAGTTTGCATTGCTACCCAATTGCTGCTGTCAGTCCTCCGGCTGTTTCCGGTGAAAATCTCCTTGTAAATCCCCCGTGGTTTCTTGTACACCCGTGAAATTTGGCCACGTTATGCAGTTTGCATTGCTGCACAATTGTGCCTGCCTAGCTCTGCCGCGGTTGCAAACATTCACGCATGGCAGCCAGATAGGCTGGTCCCAGTAGGACACTGACAGCGGACTGGGTATATCTGCTTCCCGTTCTCACCTGAGTGCTACTGATTCCAGATTTGACGGCTACACTCTACTCAACGGGAGCAGTAAGTTGGACCTCAACTGATGGCAATTTGTGAAAGTGTTGAGAACTTGAGCTCTGTTGTTTGGCCCGCCACCACTGTCTATCCAGCACTATGGACGGCACTGCCTACATCTGGCTCTAATTAGTCCACGTTTGTGTTCAGCCGAATGACCTCTGCGGGAACACTCAGAATGAGGTTCTGAGTTACTGCAACATAGGAGCATTTCACTGCTTTCAAGGCTTCTTCGAAAGAATTCCGGAATCTTGCTGGCGGCAGGCCTCGGGCTGTTTCGGGTGAACATCTCCTCATAAATCCCCCGTGGTTTCTTGTACAACCCTAAAATTTGGCCAGGTTATGCAGTTTGCATTGCTGCACAATTGGGCCTGCCTAGCTATGTGGCGGTTGCAAACATTCAGGCGTGGAAGCCAGATACGCTGGTCCCCGTAGGATACTGCCAGCGTACTGGGTATATCTGCTTCCCGTTCTTCTCACCTGAGTGCTACCGATTCCAGCATTGACGGCTACACTCTACTCAACCGGAGTAGTGAGTTGAATGTCAACTTATGGCACTTTGTGAAAGTTTTGAGAACTAGAGCTCAGTTGTTTGGCACGCCACCACTGTCCATCGAGCATTATGGACAGCACTGCTTACATCTGGCTCTAATTACTCCAAGGTTGTGTTCAGCCGAATGACCTCTGCCGGGAAAACTCAGAATGAAGTTCTGAGATATTGAAACATAGGAGCATTTCACTGCTTTCAAGGCTTCTTAGGAAGAATTCAGTAATCTTGCTGCAGCCAGGCCTCCGGCTGTTCCGGGTGAACATCTCCTGGTAAATCCCCCTTGGTTTCTTGTACACCCGTGAAATTTGGCCAGGTTATGCAGTTTGAATTAATGCACAATTGCACCTACCTAGGTCTCTCACGTTTGCAAACATTCAGGCGTGGCATCCAGATAGGCTGGTCCCCGTAGGACACTGCCAGCAGACTGGGTATATCAGCTTCCCATTGTTCTGACCTGAGTACTACTGATTCCAGCTTTGACGGCTACACTCTACTTAACCGGAGCAGTAAGTTGAACCTCAATTTATGGCACTTTGTGAAAGTGTTGAGAACTAGAGCTCAGTTGTTTGGCACACCACCACTGTCCATCAAGCACGATGGACGGCACTGCCTACATCTGGCTCTAATTAGTCCACGGTTGTGTTCAGCCGAATGACCTTTGCCGGGGACGCCAGAATGAGGTTCTGAGTTTTTGCAACCTAAGAGCGTTCCACAGCTTTCAAGGCTTCTTCCGAAGAATTCCGGAATCTTGCTGCCGGCAGGCCTCCGGCTGTTCCGGGTGAACATCTCCTTGTAAATCCCCCGTGGTTTCTTGTACACCTGTGAAATTTGGCCAGGTTATGCAGTTTGCATTCCTGCACAATGGCGCCTGCCTAGCTCTGCCGTGGTTGCAAACATTCCGGCGTGGCAGCAAGATAGGCTGGTCCCCGTAGGACACTGCCAGCTAACTGGGTATATCTGCTTCCCATTCTTCACACCAGAGTGCTACTGATTCCAGATTTGACTGCTACACTCTACTCAACCGGAGCAGTAAGTTGAACCTCAACTTATGGCACTTTGTGAAAGTGTTGAGAACTAGAGCTCAGTTGTTTGACACGCGACCACTGTCCATCGAGCACTATGGAAGGAACTGCCTACATATGGCTCTAATTAGTCCACGGTTGTGTTCAGCCGAATGACCTCTGCTGGGAACAATCAGAACAAAGTTATGAGTTACTGCAACATAGGAGCGTTTCAGTGCTTTCAAGGCTTCTTAGGAAGAATTCCGGAATGTTGTTGCCGGCAGGCCTCAAGCTGTTCCTGGTGAACATCTCCTTTTAAATCCTCCGTGGTTACTTGTACACACGTGAAATTTGGCCAGGTTATGCAGTTTGCATTGCTGCACTATTGTGTTAGCCTAGCTCTGCCGCACTTGCAAACATTCAGGCAAGGCAGCCAGAAAGGCTGGTCCCCGTGGGACACTGCCAGTGGACTGTGTATATCTGCTATCCGTTATCCTCACCTGAGTGCTGCTGATTCCAGCTTTGAGGGCTACACTCTACTCAACCGGTGCAGTAAGTTGAACCTCAACTGATGGCACTTTGTGAAAATGTTGAGAACTAGAGCTCAGTTGTTTGGTACGCCACCACTATCCATCCATCACTGTGGACGGCACTGCCTACATCTGGCTCAAATTAGTCCATGGTTGTGTTCAGCCGAATGACCTCTGCTGGGAACACTGAGAATGAGGGTCTGAGTTATTGCAACATAGGAGCGTTTCACTGCTTTCAAGGCTTCTTAGGTAGAATTCCGGAATGTTGCTGCCGGCAGGCCTCCGGCTGTTCCGGGTGAACATCTCCTTGTAAATCCCCCGTGGATTCTTGTACACCCGTGAAATTTGGCCAGGTTATGCAGTTTGCCTTGCTGCACAATTGCGCCAGCCTAGTTGTGCCACGGTTGCAAACATTCAGGCGTGGCAGCCAGATAGGCTGGTCCCCGTAGGAAACTGCCAGCGGACTGGGTATATCTGCTTCCCGTTCTTCTCACCTGAGTGTTACTGATTCCAGGTTTGACGGCTACACTCTACTCAACGGAAGCAGTAAGCTGAACCTCAACTTATGGCACTTTGTGAAAGTGTTGAGAACTAGAGCTCAGTTCTTTGGCATGCCACCACTGTCCATCTAGCACTATGTACGGCACTGCCTACATCTTGCTCTAATTAATCCACGGTTGTGTTCAGCCGATGACCTCTGCCGGGAACACTCAGAATGAGATTCTGAGTTATTGCAACATAGGAGCGTTTCAATGATTTGAAGGCTACTTAGGAGGATTCCGTAACCTTGCTGCAGGATCGCCGCCGGCTGTTCCGGGTGAACATCTCCTTGTAAATCACCGGTGGTTTTTATACACCCGTAAAATTTGTCCTGGTTATGCAGGTTGCATTGCTACACAATTGGGCCTGCCTAGCTCTGCTGTGGTTGCAAACATTCAGTTGTGGCAGCCAGATAGGCTGGTCCCCGTAGGACACTGCCAACGGACTGGGTAGACCTGCTTCCCGTTCTTTACACCTGAGTGGTACTGATTCCAGCTTTGACGGCTACACTCTACTCACCCGGAGCAGTAAGTTGAACCCCAACTTATGGCACTTTGTGAAAGTGTTGAGAACAAGAGCACAGTTGTTAGGCATACCACCACTGTCCATCGAGTACTATGGATGGCATTGCCTACATCTGGCTCTAATTAGTCCACCGTTGTGTTCAGCCAAATGACCTCTGCCGGGAACACTCAGAATGATGTTCTGAGTTATTGCAACATAGGACCGTTTCACTGTTTTCAAGGATTCTTTGGAAGAATTCCGGAATCTTGCTGCCCGCAGGACTCCGGCAGTTCCGGGTGAACATCTCCTTGTAAATCCCCTGTGGTTTCTTGTACACCCGTGAAATTTGGCCAGGTTATGCAGTTTGCATTGCTGCACAATTGCGCCAGTCTAGCTCTGCTGCGGTTGCAAACATTCAGGCGTGGCAGCCAGATAGGCTGGTCCACGTAGGACCCTGCCAGCGGACTGGGTATATCTGCTTCCCGTTCTTCTGAACTGAGTGCTACTGATTCCAGCTTTGATGGCTAAACTCTACTCAACCGGAGCAGAAAGTTGAACCTCAACTTATGGCACTTTGTGAAAGTGTTGAGAACTAGAGCTCAGTTGTTTGGCACGCCACCACTGTCCATCAAGCACTATGGACGGCAATGCATATATCTGGCTCTAATGACTCCACGGTTGTGTTCAGCCGAATGACCTCTGCCGGGAACACTCAGAATGAGGTTCTGAGTTACTGCAACATAGGAGCGTTTCAGTACTTTCACGGCTTCTTAGGAAGAATTCCGGAATCTTACTGATGGCAGGCCTCCGACTGTTCCGAGTAAACATCACTTTGTAAATCCCCCGCGGATTCTTGTACACCCGTGAAATTTGGCCAGGTTATGCAGTTTGCATTGCTGCACAATTGCGCCTGCCTACCTCTGCCGCAGTTGCAAACATTCAGGCGTGGCAGCCAGATAGGCTGGTCCCCGTAAGACACTGCCAGGGGACTGGGTATATCTGCTTCCCGTTCTTCTCTCCTGAGTGCTACTGATTCCAGCTTTGACGGTTACACTCTACTCAACAGGAGGAGTAAGTTGAACCGCACCTTATGGCACTTTGTGAAAGTGTTGAGAACTAGAGCTCAGATGTTTTTTCACACCACCACTGTCCATCCAGCACTATGGACGGCACTGCTTACATCAGGCTCAAATTAGTCCATGGTTGTGTTCAGCCGAATGACCTCTGCCGGAAACACTCAGAATGAGTTTCTTAGTTATTGCAACATAGGTGCGTTTCACTGCTTTCAAGGCTTCTCAGGCAGAATTCCAGAATGTTGGTGCAGGCAGGCCTCCGGCAGTTCCGGGTAAACATCTCCTTTTAAATCCCCCGTGGTTTCTTGTAAACCCGTGCAATTTGGCCAGGTTATGCAGTTTGCATTGCTGCACAATTGCGCCTGCCTAGCTCTGCCGCGGATCAAAACATTCAGGCGTGGCAGCCAGAAGGCTAGTCCTCCTAGGACACTGCCAGCGAACTGGGTATATCTGCTTCCCGTTCTTCTCACCTGAGTGCTACTGATTCCAGCTTTGACGGTTACACTCTACTCAACCGGGGGAGTAAGGTGAACCGCACCTTATGGCACTTTGTGAAAGTGTTGAGAACTAGAGCTCAGATGTTTTTTCACACCACCACTGTCCATCCAGCACTATGGACGGCACTTCATGTATCTGGCTCTAATGAGTCCACGGTAGTGTTCAGCCAAATGACCTCTGCCGGGAACCCTCAGAATGAGGTTCTGAGTTACAGCAACATAGGAGCGTTTCAGTCCTTTCACGGATTCTTAGGAAGTATTCCGGAATCTTACTGATGGCAGGCCTCCGTCTCTTCCGAGTGAACATCTCCTTGTAAATCCCCCGCGGATTCTTGTACACCCGTGAAATTTGGCCAGGTGATGCAGTTTGCATTGCTGCACAATTGGGCCTGCCTAGCTCTGCCGCGGATGCAAACATTCAGGCGTGGAAGCCTAATAGGCTGGTCCCCGTAGGACACTGCCAGCGGAGTGGGTATATCTGCTTCCCGTTCTTCTCAGCTGAGTGCTACTGATTCCAGCTTTGAAGGCTTCACTCTACTCAACCGGAGCAGTAAGTTGAACCACAACTTATGGTACTTTGTGAAAGTGTTGAGAACTAGTGCTCTGTTGTTTGGCACGTCACCACTGTCCATCCAGCACTATGGACTGCACTGCCTACATCTGGCTCTAATTAGTCCACGGTTGTGTTCATCCGAATGACCTCTGCCAGGAAGACTCAGAATGAAGTTCTGAGTTATTACATCATAGGAGCGTTTCACTGCTTTCAAGGCTTCTCAGGCAGAATTCCAGAATATTGGTGCCGGCAGGCCTACGGCAGTTCTGGGTAACCATCTCCTTGTAAATCCCCCGTGGTTTCCTGTACACCCGTGAAATTTGGCCAGGTTATGCAGTTTGCATTGCTGCACAATTGCGCCTGCCTAGCTCTGCCGCGGTTGCAAACATTCAGGTTTGGCAGCCAGATAGGCTGGTCCCCGTAGGACACTGCCAGCGGACTGGGTATATCTGCTTCCCGTTCTTCTCTCCTGAGTGCTACTAATTCCAGCTTTGAAGGCTACACTCTACTCAACCGGAGCAGTAAGTTGAACCTGAACTTATGGCACTTTGTGAAAGTGTTGAGAACTAGAGCTCAGTTGTTTGGCACACCACCACTGTCCATCCAGCACTATGGACGGCATTGCCTACATCTTGCTCTAGTTAGTCCACGGTTGTGTTCAGCCGAATGACCTCTGCCGGGAACACTCAGAATGAGGTTCTGAGTTATTGCAACATAGGAGCGTTTCACTGCTTCAAGGCTTCTCAGGCAGAATTCCAGAATGTTGGTGCCGTCAGGCCACCGGCTGTTCCGGGTGAACATATCCTTGTAAATCCCCCGTCGTTTATTGTACACCCATGAAATTTGGCCAGGTCATGCAGTATGCATTGCTGCACAATTGCGCCTGCCTAGCTCTGCCGCGTTTGCAATCATTCAGGCGTGGCAGCCAAATAGGCTGGTCCCCGTTGGACACTGCCGGCGGACTGGGTATATCTGCTTCCCGTTCTTCTCACCTGAGTGCTACTGATTCCAGCTTTGACGGGTACACTCTACTGAACCGGAACAGTTAGTTGAACCTCAAATTATGGCCCTTTGTGAAAGTTTTGAGAACTAGAGCTCAGTTGTTTGGCAGGCCACCACATTCCATCCAGCACTATGAAAGGCATTGCCTATATCTGGCTCTAATTAGTCCACGGTTGTGTTGAGTCGAATGACCTCTGCCGGGAACACTCAGAATGAGGTTCTGAGTTACTGCAACATATGAGCGTTTCACTGCTTTCAAGGCTTCTCAGGAAGGATTCCGGAATCTTGCTGCTGGCAAGCCTCCGGCTGTTCTGGGTGAACATCTCCTTGTAAATCCCCCGTGGATTCTTGTACACCCGTGAAATTTGGCCAGATGATGCAGTTTGCATTGCTGCACAATTTTGCCTGCCTACCTCTGCCACGGTTGCAAACATTCAGGCGTGGCAGCCAGATAGTCTGGTCCCCGTAGGACATTGCCAGCAGAATGGGTATATCTGCTTCCCGTTATTCTCACCTGAGTGCTACTGATTCCAGCTTTGACGGTTACACTGTACTCAACCGGAGCAGTAAGGTGAACCTCAACTTAGTGCCCTTTGTGAAAGTGTTGAGAACTAGAGCTCAGTTGTTTGGCACGCCACCACTGTCCATCCAGCACTATGGACGGCACTGCATATATCAGGCTCTAATGAGTCCACGGTTGTGTTCAGTCGAATGACCTCTGCCGGGAACACTCAGAATGAGGTTCTGAGTTATTACATCATAGGAGCGTTTCACTGCTTTCAAGGCTTCTCAGGCAGAATTCCAGAATATTGGTGCCGGCAGGCCTACGGCAGTTCTGGGTAACCATCTCCTTGTAAATCCCCCGTGGTTTCCTGTACACCCGTGAAATTTGGCCAGGTTATGCAGTTTGCATTGCTGCACAAATGCGCCTGCCTAGCTCTGCCGCGGTTGCAAACATTCAGGTTTGGCAGCCAGATAGGCTGGTCCCCGTAGGACACTGCCAGCGGACTGGGTATATCTGCTTCCCGTTCTTCTCTCCTGAGTGCTACTGATTCCAGCTTTGACGGCTACACTCTACTCAACCGGAGCAGTAAGGTGCACCTCAACTTAGTGCCCTTTGTCAAAGTGTTGAGAACTAGAGCTCAGTTGTTTGGCACGCCACCACTGTCCATCCAGCACTATGGACGGCATTGCCTACATCTTGCTCTAATTTGTCCACTGTTGTGTTCAGCCGAATGACCTCTGCCGGGAACACTCAGAATGAGGTTCTGAGTTATTGCAACATAGGAGCGTTTCACTGCTTCAAGGCTTCTCTGGTAGAATTCCAGAATGTTGGTGCCATCAGTATACCGGCTGTTCCGGGTGAACATATCCTTGTAAATCCCCCGTCGTTTATTGTACACCCATGAATTTTGGCCAGGTCATGCAGTATGCATTGCTGCACAATTGCGCCTGCCTAGCTCTGCCGCGTTTGCAATCATTCAGGCGTGGCAGCCAAATAGGCTGGTCCCCGTTGGACACTGCCGGCGGACTGGGTATATCTGCTTACCGTTCTTCTCACCTGAGTGCTACTGATTCCAGCTTTGACGGCTACACTCTACTGAACCGGAGCAGTTAGTTGAACCTCAAATTATGGCCCTTTGTGAAAGTTTTGAGAACTAGAGCTCAGTTGTTTTGCAGGCCACCACATTCCATCCAGCAATATGAAAGGCATTGCCTATATCTGGCTCTAATTAGTCCACGGTTGTGTTGAGTCGAATGACCTCTGCCGGGAACACTCAGAATTAGGTTCTGAGTTATTGCAACATAGGAGCGTTTTACTGCTTTCAAGGCTTTTTAGGAAGGATTCTGATAACTTGCTGCCGGCAGGCAACCGGCTGTTCCGGATGAACATCTCCTTGTAAAACCACCGTGGTTTCTTGTACACCCGTGAAATTTGGCCAGGTTATGCAGTTTGAATTGCTGCACAATTGAGCATGCCTAGCTCTGCCGCGGTTGTAAATATTCAGGCGTGGCAGCCAGATAGGCTGGTCCCCGTAGGACACTGCCAGCGGACTGTGTATATCTGCTTCCCTTTCTCTTCCCCTGAGTGCTACTGATTCCACCTTTGACGATTACACTCTACTCAACCCGAGCAGTAAGTTGAACCTCAACTTATGGCACTTTGTGAAAATGTTGAGAACTAGAGCGCAGTTGTTTGGCATGCCATCACTGTCCATCCAGCATTATGGACGGCACTGCCTACATCTGGCTCTAATTAGTCCACGGTTGTGTTTAGCCGAATGACCTGTGCCGGGAACACTCAGAATGAGGTTCTGAGTTACTGGAACATAGGAACTTTTCAGTCCTTTCACGGCTTCTTAGGAAGAATTTCGGAATCTTACTAATGGCAGGCCTCCGGATGTTCCGGGTGAACATATCCTTATAAATTCCCCGTGGTTTCTCGTACACTCGTGAAATTTGGCCAGGTGATGCAGTTTGCATTGCTGCACAATTTCGCCTGGCAAACTCTGCCGTGGTTGCAAACATTCAGGCGTGGCAGCGAGATATTCTGGTCCCATTAGAACACTGCCAGCGGACTGGGTATATCTGCTTCCCATTCTTCTCACCTGTGTGGTACTGATTCCAGCTATGACGGCTACACTCTAGTCACCCGGAGCAGTAAGTTGAACCTCAACTTATGGCACTTTGTGAAAGTGTTGAGAACTAGAGCGCAGTTGTTTGGCAAGCCACCACTGTCCATCAAGCTCTATGGACAGCACTGCCTATATCTGGCTCTAATGCTTCCATGGTTGTGTTCAGCCGAATGACCTCTGCCGGGAACACTCAGAATGAGGTTCTGAGTGATTGCAACATAGGAGCGTTTCACTGCTTTCAAGGATTCTTAGGAAGGATTCAGGAAACTTGCTGCCGGTAGGCAACCGGCTGTTCGGGGTGAACATCTCCTTGTAAATCCACCGTGGTTTCTTGTACACCCGTGAAATATGGCCAGGTTATGCAGTTTGCATTGCTGCACAATTGCGCCTGCCAAGCTCTCCCGCGTTTGCAAACATTCAGGCGTGGGAGCCAGATAGGCTGGTCCCCTTAGGACACTGCCAACGGACTGGATATATCTGCTTCCCGTTATTCTCACCTGAGTGCTACTGATTCCAGCTTTGACGGCTACACTCTACTGAACCGGAGCAGTTAGTTGAACCTCAAATTATGGCCCTTTGTGAAAGTTTTGAGAACTAGAGCTCAGTTGTTTGGCACGCCACCACTGTCCATCCAGCACTATGGACGGCACTGCATAAATCTGGCTCTAATTAGTCCACGTTTGTGTTGAGCCGAATGACCTCTGCCGGGAACACTCAGAATGAGGTTCTGAGTTATTGCAACGTAGGGGCGTTTCACTGCTTTCAAGGCTTCTCAGGCATAATTCCAGAATGTTGGTTCCGGCCGGCCTCCGGGTATTCCGGGTAAACATCTCCTTGTAAATCCCCCGTGGTTTCTTGTACACCCGTGAAATTTGGCCAGGTTATGCAGTTTGAATTGCTGCACAATTTTTTTTTTTTTAAATTGTATTTTATTTTATTTGAGAACATACTGTACAAAGGGGCTACAATTACATGGGCAGGATAATGGATACATTTCTTACCAAGCATTGCAGCCTCCTCCTTTGTTTACCCTTCACTTCCCTTCCCCGCCTCCCCCCTCCCCCCACCCAATTTTACTCCCCTCCCCCCACCCAATTATACCCCCCTCCCCCCCCCACACCGGCATTGTAAAGCTGGTTTTGACATGACATTTTGTACTTCTCATTGTTGCAACAGGTCCACCTGAATCCTTAAACGACTTGTTTGTCCCCATCTACTCCACATGTTATACTGACATCAAATATAGTGAAAACGGGGGTTACACTGTGGGGGAGGGACATACAAAGCAACAAAGAAATAATCTTATAAATGCATTAGAAATACATGCATGAAAGAAACGAAAACATTAAAATACATATTTAAGGGTTCATTTTCCTAGCATCACATTATCTGACCTTTTCGGCTTGACTCATACCTATACTAGATATTGCAAATAAGGGAAACCATGGGACCTATGCTTCTTTGGGCCTGGCTTACTTCACTTAATATAATTTTTTCCAAACCTTTCCATTTCCTAACAAATGGGGAAATGTCGTTCTTTCTGATGGAGGCATAGAATTCCATTGTGTATATATACCACATTTTCTTGATCCATTCATCTACTGAGGGGCATCTGGGTTGGTTCCATATCTTAGCTATGGTAAATAATGCTGCAATAAACATAGTTGTGCTGGTAGCTTTAGTGTGGTCTTGTTTGTAAACATTTGGGTAAATGCCCAAAAGTGGGATTGCTGGATCATAGGGGAGATCTATGTGAAGTCTTTTGAGGAACCTCCATACTGCTTTCCAAAGTGGTTGAACAAGTTTACATTCCCACCAACAATGAAGTAAGGTTCCTTTCTGTCCACATCCCCTCCAGCATCTGTTGTTATTAGAGTTCTTGATTTTTGCTGTTCTAACTGGAGTGAGGTGATATCTCAATGTTGTTTTGATTTGCATTTCTTTTATGGCTAGGGATGTTGAACATTTCTTCATGTGTCTATTGGCCATCCTTCTTTCTTCTTCAGAGAAGCTTCTCTTTAAGTCTTTCGCCCACTTATTTATTGGGCAGTTGTTTCTTTGAGGATTTGTTGTTGGGTGGTTTAATTTTTTGAGTTCCAAGTATATTTTAGATATGAGACCCTTGTCCGTTGTATGGCTAGTAAAGATCTTCTCCCAATCGGTGGGTTTTCTATTGATCTTGCCAGCTATGTCATTTGCCCTGCAGAAGCTCTGCAATCTTAGAATTGCTGCACAATTGAGCAGGCCTAGCTCTGCCGCGGTTGCAAACATTCAGGCGTGGCAGCCAGATAGGCAGGTCCCCGTTGGACACTGCCAGAAGACTGGGTATATCTGCTTCACGTTCTTCTCTCCTGAGTGCTACTGATTCCAGCTTTGACGGTTACACTGTACTCAACCGGAGCAGTAAGGTGAACCTCAACTTATCGCACTTTGTGAAAGTGTTGAGAACTAGAGCACAGTTGTTTGGCACGCCACCACTGTCCATCCAGCACTAAGGACGGCACTGCCTACATCTGTCTCTAATTAGTCCACGGTTGTGTTCAGCCAAATGACCTCTGCCGGGAACACTCAGAATGAGGTTCTCAGTTATTTCAACATAGGAGCGTTTCACTAATTTTAAGGTTTCTCAGGCAGAATTCCAGAATTTTGGTGCCGACAGGCCTCCGGCTGTTCCTGGTAAAAATCTCCTTTTAAATCCCCCGTTGTTTATTGTACACCCGGGTAATTTGGCCAGGTGATGCAATTTGAATTGCTGCACAATTGCGCCTGCCGAGCTCTGCCGCCGTTGCAAACATTAAGGCGAGGCAGCCAGATAGGCTGGTCCCCGTAGGACACTGCCAACGGCTTGGTATATCTGCTTCCCGTTCTTCTCACCTGAGTGCTACTGATTCCAACTTTGACGGCTACACTCTACTCAACAGGAGCAGTAAGTAAAACCTCAAATTATGGCACTTTGTTAAAGTGTTGAGAACTAGAGCTCAGTTATTTGGCACGCCACCACTGTCCATCCAGCACTGTGGACGACACTGCCTATATCTGGCTCTAATTGGTCCAAGGTTTTGTTCAGCCGAATGACCTCTGCCGGGAACACTCAGAATGAGGTTCTGAGTTATTGCAACATTGGAGCGTTTCACTGCTTTTAAGGCTTCGTAGGAAAGATTCCAGAATCTTGCTGCCAGCAGGCCTCCGGCTGTGCCTGGTGAACATCTCCATGTAAATCCCCCGTGGTTTCTTTTACACCCGTGAAATTTGGCCAGGTTATGCAGTTTGCATTGCTGCACAATTGCGTCTGCCTAGCTCTGCCGCGATTGCAAACATTCAGGAGTGGCATCCAGAATGCCTGGTCCCCGTAGGACACTGCCAGCGGACTGGGTATATCTGCTTCCCGTTCTTCTCACCTGAGGGCTACTGATTCCAGCTTTGATGTCTACACTCTACTCAACCGGAGCTGTAAGTAGAACCTCAACTTATGGCACTTTGTGAATGTGTTGAGAACTAGCGCTCAGTTGTTTGGCACGCCACCACTGTCCATCCAGCACTATGGATGTCACTGCCTACACCTGACTCTAATTAGTCCAGGGTTGTGTTCAGCCGAATGACCTCTGCCCGGAAAACTCAGAATGAGGTTCTGAGTTACTGAAACATATGAGCGTTTCACTGCTTTCAAGCCTTCTTAGGAAGAATTCCGGAATGTTGCTGCCGGCAGGCCTCCGGATGTTCCGGGTGAAAATCTCTTTGTAAATTCCCCGTCATTTCTTGTACACCCGTGAAATTTGCCCTGGTTATGCAGTTTGCATTGCTGCACAATTGCGCCTGCCTAGCTCCGCCCCGGTTGCAAACATTCAGGCGTGGCAGCCAGAGAGGCTGGTCCCTGTAGGACACTGCCAGGGGACTGGTTTTATCTGCTTCCCGTTCTTCTCACTTGGGTGCTACTGATTCCAGCTTTGAGAGCTACACTCTACCCAACCGGAGCAGTAAGTTAAACCTCAACATATGGCACTTTGTGAAAGTGTTGAGAACTAGAGCTCAGTTGTTTGGCACGCCACCACTGTGCATCCACCACTACGGACGGCACTGCCTACATATGGCTCTATTTAGTCCACGGTTGTGTTCAGCCGAATGACCTCTGCCGGGAACACTCAGAAGGAGGGTCTGAGTTATTGCAACATAGGAGCGTTTAACTGCTTTGAATGTTTCTCAGGAAGAATTGTGGAATGTTTCTTCCGGCAGGCCTCCGGCTGTTCCGGGTGAACATCTCCTTGTAAATCCCCTGTGGTTTCTTGTACATCCGTGAAATTTGGCCAGGTTATGCAGTTTGCATTGCTGCACAATTACGCCTGCCTAGCTCTGCCGCGGTTGCAAACATTCAGGCATGGCAGCCAGATAGGCTGGTCTCCGTAGGACACTGCCAGCGGACTGGGTATATCTCCTTCCCGTTCTTCTCACCTGAGTGCTACTGATTCCAGCTTTGAAGGCTACAATCTACTCACCTGGAGAAGTAAGTTGAACCTCAACTTATGTCACTTTGTGAAAGTGTTGAGAACTAGAGCGCAGTTGTTTGGTATGCCACCACTGTCCATCCAGCACTAGGGACGACACTGCCTACATCTGGCTCTAATTAGTCCACGGTTGTGTTCAGCCAAATGACCTCTGCCGGGAACACTCAGAATGAGGTTCTGAGTTATTGCAACATAGGAGCGTTTCACTGCTTTCAAGGCTTCTCAGGAAGGATTCCGGAATCTTGCTGCCGGCAGGCCTCGGGCTCTTCCGGGTGAACATCTCCTTGTAAATTCCCTGTGGTTTCTTGTACACCCGTGAAATTTGGCCAGGTTATGCAGTTTGTATTGCTGCACAATTGCGCCTGCCTATCTCTGCCGCGGTTCCAAACATTCAGGCGTGGCAGCCAAATAGGCTGGTCCCCTTGTTCACTGCCAGCGGACTGGGTATATCTGCTTCCCGTTCTTCTCACCTGAGTGCTACTGATTCCAGCTTTGACGGCTACACTCTATTCAACTGGAGCAGTAAGGTGAACCTCAACTTATGGCACTTTGTGAAAGGGTGGAGAACTAGAGCTCAGTTGTTTGGTACACCACCACTGTCCATCCAGCACTATGGACGCCACTGCCTACTCTGGCTCTAATTAGTCCACGGTTTTGTTCAGCCGAATAAGCTCTGCCGGGAACACTCAGAATGAGGTTGAGTTACTGCAACATAGGAGCGTTTAACTGCTTTCAAGGCTTCTTAGGAAGGATTCCGGAATCTTGCTGCCGGCAGGCCTCCGGCTGTTCCAGGTGAACATCTACTTGAAAATCCCCCGTGGTTTCTTGTACACCCGTGAAATTTGGCCAGGTTATGCAGTTTTCATTGCTGCACAATTGCGCCTGCCTACCTCTGCCACGGTTGCAAACATTCAGGTGTGGCAGCCAGATTGGCTGGTCGCAGTAGGTCACTGCAAGCGGACTAGGTATATCTGCTTCCCGTTCTTCTCACCTGAGTGTTACTGATTCCAGCTTTGACGGCTACAATCTACTCAACCGGAGCAGTAAGTTAAACTTCAACTTATGGCACTTTGTGAAAGTGTTGAGAAATAGAGCTCAGTTGTTTGGCACGCCACCACTGTCCATCCAGCACTATGGACGGCACTGCATACATCTGGCTCTAATTAGTCCACGGTTGTATTCAGCCGAATGACCTCTGCCGGGAACACTCAGACTGAGGTTCTGAGTTATAGCAACATATGAGCGTTTCACTGCTTTGAATGTTTCTCAGGAAAAATTCCGGAATGTTGCTGCCGGCAGGCCTCCGGCTGTTCCGGGTGAATATCTCCTTGTAAATCCCCCGTTGTTTCTTGTACACCCGTGAAATTTGGCCAGGTTATGCAGTTTGCATTGCTGCACAATTGCGCCTGCCTAGCTCTGCCGCGATTGCAAACAATCAGGCGTGGCAGCCAGATTGGCGGGTCCCCGTAGGACACTGCCAGCGGACTGGGTATATCTGCTTTCCATTCTACTCACCTGAGTGCTACTGATTCCACCGTTGACAGCTACACTCTACTCAACCGGAGCAGTAAGTTGAACCTCAACTGATAGCATTTTGTGAAAGTTTTGAGAACTAGGGCTCAGTTGTTTGGCACGCCACCACTGTCCATCCAGCACTATGGACCGCACTGCCTACATCTGCCTCTAATTAGTCCACGGTTGTGTTCAGCCGAATGAGCTCTGCTGGGAACATTCAGAATGAGGTTCGGAGTTACGGCAACATAGGAGCGTTTCACTGCTTTCAAGCCTTCTTAGGAAAAATTCTGGAATCTTGCTGCCGGCAGGCCTCATGCTCTTCCGGGTGAACATCTCCTTGTATATCCCCCGTGGTTTCTTGTACACCCATGAAATTTGGCCAGATTATGCAGTTTTCATTCCTGCACAATTGCGCCTGCCTACCTCTGCAGCAGTTGCAAACATTCAGGCGTGGCAGCCAGATACGCTGGTCCCAGTAGGACACTGCCAGCTGATTGGGTATATCTGCTTTCCGTTCTTCTCACCTGAGTGCTACTGATTCCAACTTTGACGGCTACAATCTACTCAACCGGAGCAGTAAGTTAAACCGCAACTTATGGCACTTTGTGAAAGTGTTGAGAACTAGAGGTCAGTTGTTTGGCACGCCACCACGGTCCATCCAGCACTATGGACAGCACTGCATACATCTGGCTCTAATTAGTCCACGGTTGTATTCAGCCGAATGACCTCTGCCGGGAACACTCAGACTGAGGTTCTGAGTTATTGCAACATAGGAGCGTTTCACTGCTTTGAATGTTTCTCAGGAAGAATTCCGGAATGTTGCTGCCGGCAAGCCTCCGGCTGTACCGAGTGAACATCTCCTTGTAAATCCCCCGTGGTTTCTTGTACACCCGTGAAATTTGGCCAGGTTATGCACTTTGCATTGCTGCACAATTGTGCCTGCCGAGCACTGAAACGGTTGCAAACATTCAGGCGTGGCAGCTAGATAGTTTGGTCCCCGTAGGAAACTGCCAACGGACTGGGTATATCTGCTTCCCGTTCTTCTCACCTGAGTGCCACTGATTCCAGCTTTGACGGCTACACTCTACTCAACCGGAGCAGTAAGTTAAACCTCAACGTATGGCACTTTGTGAAAGTGTTGAGAACTAGAGCTCAGTTGTTTGGCACGCCACCACTGTGCATCCACCACTACGGACGGCACTGCCTACTTATGGCTCTATTTAGTCCACGGTTGTGTTCAGCCGAATGACCTCTGCCGGGAACACTCAGAAGGAGATTCTGAGTTATTGCAACATAGGAGCGTTTCACTGCTTTGAATGTTTCTCAGGAAGAATTGTGGAATGTTTCTTCCGGCAGGCCTCCGGCTGTTCCGGGTGAACATCTCCTTGTAAATCCCCTGTGGTTTCTTGTACATCCGGGAAATTTGGCCAGGTTATGCAGTTTGCATTGCTGCACAATTACGCCTGCCTAGCTCTGCCGCGGTTGCAAACATTCAGGCATGGCAGCCAGATAGGCTGGTCTCCGTAGGACACTGCCAGCGGACTGGGTATATCTCCTTCCCGTTCTTCTCACCTGAGTGCTACTGATTCCAGCATTGACGGCTACACTCTACTCACCTGGAGAAGTAAGTTGAACCTCAACTTATGTCACTTTGTGAAAGTGTTGAGAACTAGAGCGCTGTTGTTTGGTATGCCACCACTGTCCATCCAGCACTAGGGACGACACTGCCTACATCTGGCTCTAATTAGTCCACGGTTGTGTTCAGCCAAATGACCTCTGCCGGGAACACTCAGAATGAGGTTCTGAGTTATTGCAACATAGGAGCGTTTCACTGCTTTCAAGGCTTCTCAGGAAGGATTCCGGAATCTTGCTGCCGGCAGGCCTCGGGCTCTTCCGGGTGAACATCTCCTTGTAAATTCCCTGTGGTTTCTTGTACACCCGTGAAATTTGGCCAGGTTATGCAGTTTGTATTGCTGCACAATTGCGCCTGCCTATCTCTGCCGCGGTTGCAAACATTCAGGCGTGGCAGCCAGATAGGCTGGTCCCCTTGTTCACTGCGAGCGGACTGGGTATATCTGCTTCCCGTTCTTCTCACCTGAGTGCTACTGATTCCAGCTTTGACGGCTACACTCTATTCAACTGGAGCAGTAAGGTGAACCTCAACTTATGGCACTTTGTGAAAGGGTGGAGAACTAGAGCTCAGTTGTTTGGTACACCACCACTGTCCATCCAGCACTATGGATGCCACTGCCTACTCTGGCTCTAATTAGTCCACGGTTTTGTTCAGCCGAATAAGCTCTGCCGGGAACACTCAGAATAAGGTTGTGAGTTACTCCAACATAGGAGCGTTTAACTGCTTTCAAGGCTTCTTAGGAAGGATTCCGGAATCTTGCTGCCGGCAGGCCTCCGGCTGTTCCAGGTGAACATCTACTTGAAAATCCCTCGTGGTTTCTTGTACACCCGTGAAATTTGGCCAGGTTATGCAGTTTTCATTGCTGCACAATTGCGCCTGCCTACCTCTGCCACGGTTGCAAACATTCAGGTGTGGCAGCCAGATTGGCTGGTCCCAGTAGGTCACTGCAAGCGGACTAGGTATATCTGCTTCCCGTTCTTCTCACCTGAGTGTTACTGATTCCAGCTTTGAAGGCTACAATCTACTCAACCGGAGCAGTAAGTTAAACTTCAACTTATGGCACTTTGTGAAAGTGTTGAGAAATAGAGCTCAGTTGTTTGGCACGCCACCACTGTCCATCCAGCACTATGGATGGCACTGCATACATCTGGCTCTAATTAGTCCACGGTTGTATTCAGCCGAATGACCTCTGCCAGGAACACTCAGACTGAGGTTCTGAGTTATTGCAACATATGAGCGTTTCACTGCTTTGAATGTTTCTCAGGAAAAATTCCAGAATCTTGCTGCCGGCAGGCCTCCGTCTGTTCCGGGTGAATATCTCCTTGTAAATCCCCCGTGGTTTCTTGAGTACACGTATAATTTGGCCAGGTTAGGCAGTTTGCATTTCTGCACAGTTGCGCCTGCCTAGCTCTGCCGCGGTTGCAAACATTCATGCGTGGCAGCCAGATAGGCTGGTCCCCGTAGTACACTGCCAGCGGACTGGGTATATCTGCTTCCCTTTCTTCTCACTTGCGTGCTACTGATTCCAGCTTTGACGGCTACACTGTACTCAACTGGAGCAGTAATTTGAACCTCAACTTATGGCAATGTGTGAAAGTTTTGAGAACTAGAGCTCAGTTGTTTGCCTCGCCACCACTGTCCATCCAGCACTATGGACAGCACTGCCTACATCTGGCTCTAATTAGTCCACGGTTGTGTTCAGCCCAATGATCTCTGCCGGGAACACTCAGAATGAGGTTCTGAGTTATTGCAACATAGGAGCGTTTCTCTGCATTCAAGGTTCTTAGGAAGAATTCCGGAATCTTGCTGCCGGCAGGCCTTCGTCTGTTCTGGGGGAACATCTCCTTGTAAATCCCCCGTGGTTTTTTGTACACCCATGAAATTTGGCCAGGTTATGCAGTTTGCATTGATGCATAATTGTGCCTGCCTAGATCTACGACGGTTGCAAACATTCAGGCGTGGCAGCCAGAAATGCTGGTCACCGTAGGACACTGCCAGCGGACTGGGTATATCTGCTTCACGTTCTTCTCACCTGAGTGCTACTGATTCCAGCTTTGACGGCTACACTCTACTCAACCGGAGCAGTAAGTTGAACCACAACTTATGGTACTTTGTGAAAGTGTTGAGAACTAGTGCTCTGTTGTTTGGCACGTCACCACTGTCCATTCAGCACTATGGACTGCACTGCCTACATCTGGCTCTAATTAGTCCACGGTTGTGTTCATCCGAATGACCTCTGCCAGGAAGACTCAGAATGAGGTTCTGAGTTATTACATCATAGGAGCGTTTCACTGCTTTCAAGGCTTCTCAGGCAGAATTCCAGAATATTGGTGCCTGCAGGCCTACGGCAGTTCTGGGTAACCATCTCCTTGTAAATCCCCCGTGGTTTCCTGTACACCCGTGAAATTTGGCAAGGTTATGCAGTTTGCATTGCTGCACAATTGCGCCTGCCTAGCTCTGCCGCGGTTGCAAACATTCAGGTTTGGCAGCCAGATAGGCTGGTCCCCGTAGGACACTGCCAGCGGACTGGGTATATCTGCTTCCCGTCCTTCTCTCCTGAGTGCTACTGATTCCAGCTTTGAAGGCTACACTCTACTCAACCGGAGCAGTAAGTTGAACCTGAACTTATGGCACTTTGTGAAAGTGTTGAGAAATAAAGCTCAGTTGTTTGGCACGCCACCACTGTCCATCCAGCACTATGGACGACATTGCCTACATCTTGCTCTAATTAGTCCACGGTTGTGTTCAGCCGAATGACCTCTGCCGGGAACACTCAGAATGTGGTTCTGAGTTATTGCAACATAGGAGCGTTTCACTGCTTCAAGGCTTCTCTGGCAGAATTCCAGAATGTTGGTGCCGTCAGGCCACCGGCTGTTCCGGGTGAACATATCCTTGTAAATCCCCCGTCGTTTATTGTACACCCATGAAATTTGGCCAGGTCATGCAGTATGCATTGCTGCACAATTGCGCCTGCCTAGCTCTGCCGCGTTTGCAATCATTCAGGCGTGGCAGCCAAATAGGCTGGTCCCCGTTGGACACTGCCGGCGGACTGGGTATATCTGCTTCCCGTTCTTCTCACCTGAGTGCTACTGATTCCAGCTTTGACGGGTACACTCTACTGAACCGGAGCAGTTAGTTGAACCTCAAATTATGGCCCTTTGTGAAAGTTTTGAGAACTAGAGCTCAGTTGTTTGGCAGGCCACCACATTCCATCCAGCACTATGAAAGGCATTGCCTATATCTGGCTCTAATTAGTCCACGGTTGTGTTGAGTCGAATGACCTCTGCCGGGAACACTCAGAATGAGGTTCTGAGTTATTGCAACATAGGAGCGTTTTACTGCTTTCAAGGCTTTTTAGGAAGGATTCCGATAACTTGCTACCGGCAGGCAACCGGCTGTTCGGGGTGAACATCTCCTTGTAAAACCACCGTGGTTTCTTGTACACCCATGAAATTTGTCCAGATTATGCAGTTTTCATTCCTGCACAATTGCGCCTGCCTACCTCTGCAGCAGTTGCAAACATTCAGGCGTGGCAGCCAGATAGGCTGGTCCCCGTAGGACACTGCCAGCGGACTGGGTATATCTGCTTCCCGTTCTCCTCCCCTGAGTGCTACTGATTCCACCTTTGACAATTACACTCTACTCAACCCGAGCAGTAAGTTGAACCTCAACTTATGGCACTTTGAGAAAGTGTTGAGAACTAGAGCGCAGTTGTTTGGCATGCCACCACTGTCCATCCAGCATTATGGACGGCACTGCCTACATCTAGCTCTAATTAGTCCACGGTTGTGTTTAGCCGAATGACCTCTGCCGGGAACACTCAGAATGCGGTTCTGAGTTACTGGAACATAGGAACTTTTCAGTCCTTTCACGGCTTCTTCGGAAGAATTTCGGAATCTTACTGATGGCAGGCCTCCGGATGTTCCGGGTGAACATCTCCTTATAAATTCCCCGTGGTTTCTCATACACTCGTGAAATTTGGCCAGGTGATGCAGTTTGCATTGCTGCACAATTGCGCCTGGCAAACTCTGCCGTGGTTGCAAACATTCAGGCGTGGCAGCGAGATATTCTGGTCCCATTAGGACACTGCCAGCGGACTGGGTATATCTGCTTCCCATTCTTCTCACCTGAGTGGTACTGATTCCAGCTATGATGGCTACACTCTAGTCACCCGGAGCAGTAAGTTGAACCTCAACCTATGGCACTTTGTGAAAGTGTTGAGAACTAGAGCGCAGTTGTTTGGCAAGCCACCACTGTCCATCCAGCTCTATGGACAGCACTGCCTATATCTGGCTCTAATGAGTCCATGGTTGTGTTCAGCCGAATGACCTCTGCCGGGAACACTCAGAATGAGGTTCTGAGTGATTGCAACATAGGAGCGTTTCACTGCTTTCAAGGATTCTTAGGAAGGATTCAGGAAACTTGCTGCCGGTAGGCAACCGGCTGTTCGGGGTGAACATCTCCTTGTAAATCCACCGTGGTTTCTTGTACACCCGTGAAATATGGCCAGGTTATGCAGTTTGCATTGCTGCACAATTGCGCCTGCCAAGCTCTCCCGCGTTTGCAAACATTCAGGCGTGGGAGCCAGATAGGCTGGTCCCCTTAGGACACTGCCAATGGACTGGATATATCTGCTTCCCGTTATTCTCACCTGAGTGCTACTGATTCCAGCTTTGACGGCTACACTCTACTGAACCGGAGCAGTTAGTTGAACCTCAAATTATGGCCCTTTGTGAAAGTTTTGAGAACTAGAGCTCAGTTGTTTGGCACGCCACCACTGTCCATCCAGCACTATGGACGGCACTGCATACATCTGGCTCTAATTAGTCCACGTTTGTGTTGAGCCGAATGACCTCTGCCGGGAACACTCAGAATGAGGTTCAGAGTTATTGCAACGTGGGGGGGGTTTCACTGCTTTCAAGGCTTCTCAGGCATAATTCCAGAATGTTGGTTCCGGCCGGCCTCCGGGTATTCCGGGTAAACATCTCCTTGTAAATCCCCCGTGGTTTCTTGTACACCCGTGAAATTTGGCCAGGTTATGCAGTTTGAATTGCTGCACAATTGAGCAGGCCTAGCTCTGCCGTGGTTGCAAACATTCAGGCGTGGCAGCCAGATAGGCAGGTCTCCGTTGGACACTGCCAGAAGACTGGGTATACCTGCTTCACGTTCTTCTCTCCTGAGTGCTACTGATTCCAGCTTTGACGGTTACACTGTACTCAACCGGAGCAGTAAGGTGAACCTCAACTTATCGCACTTTGTGAAAGTGTTGAGAACTAGAGCTCAGTTGTTTGGCACGCCACCACTATCCATCCAGCACTATGGACGACACTGCCTACATCTGGCTCTAATGAGTCCACAGTTGTGTTCAGCCGAATTACCTCTGCCGGGAACACTCAGAATGAGGCTATGAGTTACTGCAACACAGGAGTGTTTCACTGCTTTCAAGGCTTCTCAGGAAGAATTCCGGAATCTTGCTGCTCGCAGGTCTCCGGCTGTTCCAGGTGAACATCTCCTTGTATATCCGCCGTGGTTTCTTGTACACCCGTGAAATTTAGCCAGGTAATGCAGTTTGTATTGCTGCACAATTGAGCATGCCTAGCTCTGCCGCGGTTGCAAACATTCAGCAGTGGCACCCAGATAGGCTGGTCCCCGTAGGACACTGCCAGCGCATGGGTATATCTGCTTAACGTTCTTCTCACCTGAGTGCTACTGATTCCAGCTTTGACGGCTACAGTGTACTCAACCGAAGCAGTAAGGTGAACCTCAACTTATGGCACTTTGTGAAAGTGTTGAGAACTAGAGCTCAGTTGTTTGGCACGCCACCACTGTCCATCCAGCACTATGGACGGCACTGCCTACATCTGGCTCTAATTAGTCCACAGTTGTGTTCAGCCGAATGACCTCTGCCGGGAACACTCAGAATGAGGTTCTTAGTTATTGCAACATAGGAGCGTTTCACTGCTTTCAAGGCTTCTTAGAAAGGATTCCGGAATCTTGCGGCTGGCAGGCCTCCGGCGGTTCCGGGAGAACATCTCCTTGTAAATCCCCCGTGGTTTCTTGTACACCGGTGATATTTGGCCAGGGTATGCAGTTTGCATTGATGCACAATTGCGCCTCCCTAGCTCTGCCGCGGTTGCAAATATTCAGGCGTGGCAGCCCTATATGCTGGTCCCCGTAGGACACTGAAGGGGGACTGATTATATCTGCTTCCCGTTCTTCTCACCTGAGTGCTACTGATTCCAGCTTTTACTGCTACACTCTACTCAACCGGAGCTGTAAGTAGAACTTCTACTTATGGCACTTTGTGAAAGTGTTTAGAACTTGAGCTCAGTAGTTTGGCACGCCACCACTGTCCATCCAGCACTAAGGACGGCACTGCCTACATCTGTCTCTAATTAGTCCACGGTTGTGTTCAGCCAAATGACCTCTGCCGGGAACACTCAGAATGAGGTTCTCAGTTATTTCAACATAGGAGCGTTTCACTAATTTTAAGGTTTCTCAGGCAGAATTCCAGAATTTTGGTGCCGGCAAGCCTCCGGCTGTTCCGAGTGAACATCTCCTTGTAAATCCCCCGTGGTTTCTTGTACACCCGTGAAATTTGGCCAGGTTATGCAGTTTGCATTGCTGCACAATTGTGCCTGCCGAGCAATGAAACGGTTGCAAACATTCAGGCGTGGCAGCTAGATAGGTTGGTCCCCGTAGGAAACTGCCAACGGACTGGGTATATCTGCTTCCCGTTCTTCTCACCTGAGTGCCACTGATTCCAGCTTTGACGGCTACACTCTACTCAACCGGAGCAGTAAGTTGAACCTCAACTTATGGCCCTTTGTGAAAGTGTTGAGAACTAGAGCTCAGTTGTTTGGCACGCCAACGCTGTCCATCCCGCACTATGGACGGCTCTGCCTACATCTGGCTCTAATCAGTCCACGGTTGTATTGAGCCGAATGACATCTGCCGGGAACACTCAGAATGAGGTTCTGAGTTACTGCAACATTGGAGCGTTTCACTGCTTTCAAGGCTTCTTAGAAAGAATTCCAAATTTTGCTGCGGGCAGGCCTCCGGCTGTGACAGGTCAACATCGCCTTGTAAATCCCCCGTGGTTTCTTGTACACCCGTGAAATTTGGCCAAGTTATGCAGTTTGCATTGCTGCCCAATTTTGCCTGCCTAGCTGTGCCGCGGTTGCAAACATTCAGGCGTGGCAGCCAGATAGGCTGGATCCCATAGGAAACTGCCAGCTGACTGGGTATATCTGCTTCCCGTTCTTCTCACTTGAGTGCTACTGATTCCAGCTTTGACGGCTACACTCTACTCAACCGGAGCAGTAAGTTGAACCTCAACTGATGGCCCTTTGTGAAAGTGTTGAGAACTAGAGCTCAGTTGTTTGTCACGCCACCACTATCCATCCAGCACTATGGACGGCACTGCCTACATCTGGCTCTAATTACTCCACGGTTGTGTTCAGCCGAATGACCTCTGCCAGGAACACTCAGAATCAGTTTCTGAGTTATTGCAACATAGGAGCATTTAACTGCTTTCAAGCCTTCTTACGAAGAATTCCGGAATATTGCTGTCGGGAGGCCTCCAGCTGTTCCGGGTGAACGTCTCCTTGTAAATCCCCCGTGGTTTCTTTTACACCCGTGAAATTTTGCCAGGTTATGCAATTTGCATTGCTGCACAATTGCTCCTGCCTAGCTCTGCCGCAGTTGCAAATATTCAGGGGTGGCAGCCAGATAGGCAGGTACCCGTAGGACACTGCCAGCCGATTGGGTATATCGGCTTCCAGTTCTTCTCACCTGAGTGCTACTGATTACAGCTTTGATGGCTACACTCTACTCAACCGTAGCAATAAGTTGAACCTCAACGTATGCCACTTTGTGAAAGTGTTGAGAACTAGAGCTCAGTTGTTTGGCACGCCACCACTGTCCAAACAGCATTATGGACGGCACTGCGTACATCTGGCTCTAATTAGTCCATGGTTGTGTTCAGCCGAATGACCTCTGCCGGGAACAGTAAGAATGAGGTTCTGAGTTATTGCAACATAGGAGCGTTTCACTGCTTTCAAGTCTTCTTAGGAACAAATCCGGAATCTTGCTGCTGTCAGGCCTCCGGCTGTTCCGGGTGAACATTTCCTTGTAAATCCCCCGTGGTTTCTTGAACACCCATGAAATTTCGTCAGGTTATGGAGTTTGCATTGCTGCACAATTGTGCCTGCATAGCTCTACCGCGGTTGCAAACATTCAGGCATGGCAGCCAGAGAGGCTAGTCCCCGTAGGACACTGCCAGGGGACTGGGTATATCTGCTTCCCGTTCTTCTCTCCTGAGTGCTACTGATTCGAGCTTTGACGGCTACACTCTACTCAACCGGAGCAGTAAGTTGAACCTCAACTGATGTCACTTTCTGAAAGTGTTGAGAACTAGAGCTCAGTTGTTTGGCACGCCACCACTGTCCATCCAGCACTATGGAGGGCACTGCCTACATCTGTCTCTAATTAGTCCACGGTTGTGTTCAGTGGAATGACCTCTGTCGGGAACACTCAGAATCAGTTTCTGAGTTATTGCAACATAGGAGCATTTAACTGCTTTCAAGGCTTCTTAGGAAGACTTCCGGAATCTTGCTGCCGGCAGGACTCCAGCTGTTCCAGGTGAACGTCTCCTTGTAAATCCCCCGTGGTTTCTTGTACACCTGTGATATTTGGCCAGGTTATGCAGTTTGCATTGCTGCACAATTGCGCTTGCCTAGCTCTGCCGCGGTTGCTAACATTCAGGCGTGTCAGCCAGATAGGCTGTTAACCATAGGACACTGCCAGCGGACTGGGTATATCTGCTTCCCGTTCTTCTCAGCTGAGTGCTACTGATTCCACCTTTGATGGCTACACTCTACTCAACCAGTGTAGTAAGTTGAACCTCAACTTACGGCACTTTGTGAAAGTGTTGAGAACTAGAGCTCAGTTGTTTGTCACTCCACCACTCTCCATCCAGCACTATGGACGGCACTGCCTACATCTGGCTCTAATTAGTCCACGGTTGTGTTCAGTCGTATGACCTCTGCCGCGAACACTCAGAAACAGTTTCTGAGTTATTGCAACCTAGGAGCATTTACCTGCTTTCAAGGCTTCTTTGGAAGAATTCCTGAATCTTGCTACCGCCAGGCCTCCGAATGTTCCGGGTGAACATCTCCTTGTAAATCCCCGGTGGTTTTTTGTACACCCGAGAAATTTGACCAGGTTATGCAGTTTGCATTGCTGCACAATTGCGCCTGCCTAGCTCTGCCGCAGTTACAAACATTCAGGCCTGGCATCCAGATATGCTGGTCCCCGTAGGACAGTGCCAGCTGACTGGGTATATCTGCTTCCCCTTCTTCTCACCTGAGTGCTACTGATTCCAGCTTTGACGGCTACACTCTACTCAACGGGAGCAGTAAGTTGAACCTCAACTGACGGCACTTTGTGAAAGTGTTCAGAACTAGAGCTCAGTTGTTTGGCACGCCACCACTGTCCATACAGAATTATGGACGGCACTGCCTACATCTGGCTCTAATTAGTCCACGGTTGTGTTCAGCCGAATGACCTCTGCCGGGAACACTCAGAATGAGGTTCTGAGTTATTGCAACATAGCATCGTTTCACTGCTTTCAAGGCTTCTTAGGAAGTATTCCGGAATATTGCTGCCGGCAGGCCTCTGGCAGTTCCTGGTGAACATCTCCTTGTAAATCCCTCGTGGTTTCTTGTACACCTGTAAAATTTGGCCAGGTTATGCAGTTGCATTGCTGCACAATTTCGCCTGCCTAGCTCTGCCTAGTTTGCAAACATTCAGGCGTGGGAGCCTGATAGGCTGGTCCCCGTGGGACACTGTCATTGGACTGGGTTTATCTGCTTCCGGTTCTTCTCAACTGAGTGCTACTGATTCCAGCTTTGACGCTTATACTCTACTTAACCGGAGAAGGAAGTTGAATGTCAACTCATGGCAATTTGTGAAAGTGGTGAGAACTAGAGCTCAGTTGTTTGGCACGCCACCACAGTTCATCCAGCACTATGGACGGCACTGGCTACATCTGGCTCTAATAAGTCCATGGTTGTGTTCAACCGAATGACCTCTGTCGGGAACACTCAGAATGAGGTTAGGAGTTATTGCAACATAGGAGCGTTTCACTGCTTTCAAGGCTTCTTAGCAAGAATTCCGGAATCTTGCTGCCGGCAGGCCTCCGGCTTTTCCGGGTGAACATCTCCTTGTAAATCCCCCGTGGTTTCTTGTACACCCGTGAAATTTGGCCTGGTTATGCAGTTTGCATTGCTGCACAATTGCGCCTGCCTAGCTCTGCCGCGGTTGCAAACATTCAGGCGTGGCAACCAGATAGGCTGGTCCCCGTAGGACACTGCCAGCAGACTGGGTATATCTGCTTCCCGTTCTTCTCACCTGAGTGCTACTGATTCCACCTTTGACGGCTACACTCTACTCAACCGGAGCAATATGTTGAACCTCAACTTATGGCAATGTGTGAAAGTGTTGAGAACTAGAGCTCAGTTGTTTGGCACGCCACCACTGTCCATCCAGCACTATGGACGGCACTGCCTACATCTGGCTCTAATTAGTCAACGGTTGTGTTAAGCCGAATGACCTCTTTCGGAAACACTCAGAATGAGGTTTTGCGTTATTGCAACCTAGGAGCTTTTCACTGCTTTCAAGGCTTCTTAGGAAGAATTCCGCAATGTTGTTGCAGGCAGACCTCCGGAGGTTCTTGGTGAACATCTCCTTGTAAATCCCCCGTGGTTTCTTGTACACCCGTGAAATTTGGCCAGGTTATACAGGTTTTATTGCTACACAATTGCGCCTGCCTAGCTCTGCCGCGGTTGCAAACATTCAGGCGTGGTAGCCAGATAGGCTGGTGCCCGTAGGACAGTGCCAGCTGACTGGGTATATCTGCTTCCCGTTCTTCTCACCTGAGTGCTACTGATTCCAGCTTTGACGGCTACACTCTACTCAACCGAAGCAGTAAGTACAACCTCAACTTATGGCAATGTGTGAAAGTGTTGAGAACTAGAGCTCAGTTGTTTGGCACGCCACAACAGTCCATCCAGCACTATGGACGGCACTGCCTACATCTGGCTCTAATTAGTCCACGGTTGTGTTCAGCCGAATGACCTCTGTCGGGAACTCTCAGAATGAGGTTCTGAGTTGTTGCAACATAGGAGCATTACACTGTTTTCAAGGCTTCTTAGGAAGAATTCCAGAATCTTGCTGTCGGCAGGCCTCCGGCTGTTCCGGGTGAATATCTCCTTGTAAATCCCCCGTGTTTTCTTGTACACCCGTGAAATTTGGCCTGGTGATGCAGTTTGCATTGCTGCACAATTGCGCCTGGCAAACTCTGCCGTGGTTGCAAACATTCAGGCGTGGCAGCGAGATATTCTGGTCCCATTAGGACACTGCCAGTGGACTGGGTATATCTGCTTCCCATTCTTCTCACCTGAGTGGTACTGATTCCAGCTATGACGGCTACACTCTAGTCACCCGGAGCAGTAAGTTGAACCTCAACTTATGGCACTTTGTGAAAGTGTTGAGAACTAGAGCGCAGTTGTTTGGCACGCCACCACTGTCCATCCAGCTCTATGGACAGCACTGCCTATATCTGGCTCTAATGAGTCCACGGTTGTGTTCAGCCGAATGACCTCTGCCGGGAACACTCAGAATGAGGTTCTGAGTTATAGCAACATAGGAGCATTTCACTGCTTTCAAGGATTCTTAGGAAGGATTCAGGAAACTTGCTGCCGGTAGGCAACCGGCTGTTCGGGGTGAACATCTCCTTGTAAATCCACCGTGGTTTCTTGTACACCCGTGAAATTTGGCCAGGTTATGCAGTTTGCATTGCTGCACAATTGCGCCTGCCAAGCTCTCCCGCGTTTGCAAACATTCAGGCGTGGGAGCCAGATAGGCTGGTCCCCTTAGGACACTGCCAACGGACTGGTCATATCTGCTTCCCGTTATTCTCACCTGAGTGCTACTGATTCCAGCTTTGACGGCTACACTCTACTGAACCGGAGCAGTTAGTTGAACCTCAAATTATGGCCCTTTGTGAAAGTGTTGAGAACTAGAGCTCAGTTGTTTGGCACGCCACCACTGTCCATCCAGCACTATGGACGGCACTGCATACATCTGGCTCTAATTAGTCCACGTTTGTGTTGAGCCGAATGACCTCTGCCGGGAACACTCAGAATGAGGTTCTGAGTTATTGCAACATTGGAGCGTTTCACTGCTTTTAAGGCTTCGTAGGAAAGATTCCAGAATCTTGCTGCCGGCAGGCCTCCGGCTGTGCCTGGTGAACATCTCCATGTAAATCCCCCGTGGTTTCTTTTACACCCGTGAAATTTGGCCAGGTTATGCAGTTTGCATTGCTGCACAATTGCGTCTGCCTAGCTCTGCCGCGATTGCAAACATTCAGGAGTGGCATCCAGAATGCCTGGTCCCCGTAGGACACTGCCAGCGGACTGGGTATATCTGCTTCCTGTTCTTCTCACCTGAGGGCTACTGATTCCAGCTTTGATGTCTACACTCTACTCAACCGGAGCTGTAAGTAGAACCTCAACTTATGGCACTTTGTGAATGTGTTGAGAACTAGCGCTCAGTTGTTTGGCACGCCACCACTGTCCATCCAGCACTATGATGTCACTGCCTACATCTGACTCTAATTAGTCCAGGGTTGTGTTCTGCCGAATGACCTCTGCCCGGAAAACTCAGAATGACGTTCTGAGTTACTGAAACATATGAGCGTTTCACTGCTTTCAAGCCTTCTTAGGAAGAATTCCGAAATGTTGCTGCCGGCAGGCCTCCGGATGTTCCGGGTGAAAATCTCTTTGTAAATCCCCCGTCGTTTCTTGTACACCCGTGAAATTTGCCCTGGTTATGCAGTTTGCATTGCTGCACAATTGCGCCTACCTAGCTCCGCCCCGGTTGCAAACATTCAGGCGTGGCAGCCAGATAGGCTGGTCTCCGTGGACACTACCAGCGGACTGGGTATATCTGCTTCCCGTTCTTCTCACCTGACTGCTACTGATTCCAGCTTTGACGGCTACACTCTACTCACCTGGAAAAGTAAGTTGATCCTCAACTTATGTCACTTTGTGAAAGTGTTGAGAACTAAAGCGCAGTTGTTTGGTATGCCACCACTGTCCATCCAGCACTATGGACGACACTGCCTACATCTGGCTCTAATTAGTCCACGGTTGTGTTCAGCCCAATGATCTCTGCCGGGAACACTCAGAATGAGGTTCTGAGTTATTGCAACATAGGAGCGTTTCACTGCTTTCAAGGCTTCTCAGGAAGGATTCCGGAATCTTGCTGCCGGGAGGCCTCGGGCTCTTCCGGGTGAACATCTAATTTTAAATTCCCTGTGGTTTCTTGTACATCCGTGAAATTTGGCCAGGTTATGCAGTTTGTATTGCTGCACAATTGCGCCTGCCTAGCTCTGCCGCGGTTGCAAACATTCAGGCGTGGCAGCCAGATAGGCTGGTCCCCTTGTTCACTGCCAGCGGACTGGGTATATCTGCTTCCCGTTCTTCTCACCTGAGTGCTACTGATTCCAGCTTTGACGGCTACACTCTATTCAACTGGATCAGTAAGGTGAACCTCAACTTATGGCACTTTGTGAAAGGGTGGAGAACTAGATCTCAGTTGTTTGGTACACCACCACTGTCCATCCAGCACTATGGACGCCACTGACTACTCTGGCTCTAATTAGTCCACGGATTTGTTCAGCCGAATAAGCTCTGCCGAGAACACTCAGAATGAGGTTGTGAGTTACTGCAACATAGGAGCGTTTAACTGCTTTCAAGGCTTTTAGGAAGGATTCCGGAATCTTGCTGCCGGCAGGCCTCCGGTTGTTCCAGGTGAACATCTACTTGAAAATCCCCCGTGGTTTCTTGTACACCCGTGAAATTTGGCCAGGTTATGCAGTTTTCATTGCTGCACAATTGCGCCAGCCTACCTCTGCCACGGTTGCAAACATTCAGGTGTGGCAGCCAGATTGGCTGGTCCCAGTAGGTCACTGCAAGCGGACTGGGTATATCTGCTTCCCGTTCTTCTCACCTGAGTGTTACTGATTTCAGCTTTGACGGCTACAATCTACTCAACCGGAGCAGTAAGTTAAACTTCAACTTATTGCACTTTGTGAAAGTGTTGAGAACTAGAGCTCAGTTGTTTGGCACGCCACCACTGTCCATCCAGCACTATGGACGGCACTGCCTACATCTTGCTCTAATTAGTCCACGGTTGTGTTCAGCTGAATGAGCTCTGCTGGGAACATTCAGAATGAGGTTCGGAGTTACGGCAACATAGGAGCGTTTCACTGCTTTCAAGGCTTCTTAGGGAGAATTCCGGAATCTTGCTTCCGGCAGGCCTCCGGCTGTTACTGGTGAACATTTCCTTGTAAATCCTCCGTGTTTTCTTGTACACCCGTGAAATTTGTCAAGGTTATGAAGTTTGCATTGCTGCACAATTGCGCCTGCCTAGCTCTGCCGCTGTTACAAACATTCAGGCGTGGCAGCCAGATAGGCTGGTCCTCGTAGGACACTGCCAGCTGACTGGGTATATCTGCTTCCGTTCTTCTCACCGAAGTGCTACTGATTCCAGCTTTGACGGCTACACTCTCCTCAACCGTTGCACTAAGTTGAACCTCCACTTATGGCACTTTATAAAAGTGTTTAGAACTAGAGCTCAGTTGTTTGGCACGCCACCACTGTCCATCCAGCACTATGGACAACATTGCCTACATCTGGCTCTAATTAGTCCACGGTTGTATTCAGCCGAATGACCTCTGCCGGGAACACTCAGACTGAGGTTCTGAGTTATTGCAACATAGGAGCGTTTCACTACTTTAAATGTTTCTCAGGAAGAATTCCGGAATGTTGCTGCCCGCAAGCCTCTGGCTGTTCCGAGTGAACATCTCCTTGTAAATCCCCCGTGGTTTCTAGTACACCCGTGAAATTTGTCCAGGTTATTCAGTTTGCCTTGCTGCACAATTGGGCCTGCCGAGCTCTGAAACGGTTGCAAACATTCAGGCGTGGCAGCTAGATAGGTTGGTCCCCGTAGGAAACTGCCAACGGACTGGGTATATCTGCTTCCAGTTCTTCTCACCTGAGTGCCACTGATTCCAGCTTTGACGGCTACACTCTACTCAACCGGAGCAGTAAATTGAACCTCAACTTATGGCACTTTGTGAAAGTGTTGAGAACTAGAGCTCAGTTGTTTTGCAGGCCACCACTGTCGATCCCGCACTATGGACGGCTCTGCCTACATCTGGCTCTAATCAGTCCACGGTTGTATGGAGCCGAATGACATCTGCCGGGAACACTCAGAATGAGGTTCTGAGTTACTGCAACATTGGAGCATTTCACTGCTTTCAGGTGAACATCGCCTTGTAAATCCCCCGTGGTTTCTTGTACACCCGTGAAATTTGGCCAATTTATGCAGTTTGCATTGCTGCACAATTTTGCCTGCCTAGCTCTGCCGCGGTTGCAAACATTCAGGCGTGGCAGCCAGATAGGCTGGATCCCATAGGATACTGCCAGCTGACTGGGTATATCTGCTTCCCGTTCTTCTCACTTGAGTGCTACTGATTCCAGCTTTGACGGCTACACTCTACTCAACCGGAGCAGTAAGCTGAACCTCAACTTATGGCCCTTTGTGAAAGTGTTGAGAACTAGAGCTCAGTTGTTTGGCACCCCACCACTGTCCATGGAGCGCTATGGACAGCACTGCCTACATCTGGCTCTAATTAGTCCACGGTTGTGTTTAGCCGAATGACCTCTGCGGGGAACACTCAGAATGAGGGTCTGAGTTACTGCAACTTAGGAGCGTTTCACTGCTTTCAAGGCTTCTTAGGAAGAATTCTGGAATCTTGCTGCCTGCAGGCCTCCGGCTGTTCCGGGTGAACATCTCCTTGTAAATCCCCCGTGGTTTCTTGTACACCCGTGAAATTTGGCCAGGTTATGCAGTTTGCATTGCTGCACAATTGTGCCTGCCTAGCTCTGCCTCGGTTGCAAACAATCAGGTGTGGCAGCCAGATTGGCGGGTCCCCGTAGGACACTTCCAGCGCACTGGGAATATCTGCTTCCCGTTCTTCTCACCTGAGTGCTACTGATTCCAGCTTTGACAGCTACACTCTACTCAACCGGAGCAGTAAGTTGACCCTCAACTTATGGCACTTTGTGAAAGTGTTGAGAACTAGAGCTCAGTTGTTTGGCAGCCACCACTCTCCATCCAGCACTATGGACGGCACTGCCTACATCTGGCTCTAATTAGTCCACAGTTGTGTTCAGCTGAATGACCTCTGCCGGGAACACTCAGAATGAGTTTCTGAGTTGTTACAACCTAGGAGCGTATCACTGCTTTCAAGGCTTCTTAGGAAGAATTCCGGAATCTTGCTGGCGGCAGGCCTCTGGCTGTTCCGGGTGAACATCTCCTTGTAAATCCCCCGTTGTTTCTTGAACAGACGTATAATTTGGCCAGGTTATGCAGTTTGCATTGCTGCACAATTGGCCTGCCTAGCTCTGCCGCGGTTGCAAACATTCAGGGGTGGCAGACAGATAGGCTGGTCCCCGTAGGACACTGCCAGCGGACAGGGTATATGTGCTTCCCTTTCTTCTCACCTGAGTGCTACTGATTCCAGCTTTGAAGGCTACCCTCTACTCAACCGGAGCAGTTAGTTGAACCTCACGTTATGGCACTCTGTGAAAGTGTTGAGAACTAGAGCTCAGTTGTTTGGCACGCCACCACTGTCCATCCAGCACTATGGACGGCACTGCCTACATCTGGCTCTAATTAGTCCACGGTTGTGATCAGCAGAATGACCTCTGCTGGGAACACTCAGAATGAGGTTCTGAGTTATTGCAACCTAGGAGCGTTTCACTGCTTTCGAGGCTTTTTAGGAAGAATTCCGCAATGTTGTTGCCGGCAGACCTCCGGCTTTTCCTGAAGAACATCTCCTTGTAAATCTCCCGTGGTTTCTTGTACAACCGTGAAATTTGGCCAGGTTATGTAGTTTGCATTGCTGCATAATTGCGCCTGCCTAGCTCTGCCGCGGTTGCAAACAATCAGGCGTGGCAGCCAGATAGGATGGTCCCCTTAGGACACTGCCAGCGGACTGGGTACATCTGCTTCCCGTTCTTCTCTCATGAGTGCTACTGATTCCAGTTTTGACAGCTACACTCTACTCTACCGGAGCAGTAAGTTGAACCTCAACTTATGGCACTTTGTGAAAGTGTTGAGAACTAGAGCTCAGTTGTTTTGCACGCCACCACTGTCCAGCACTATGGACGGCAGTGCTTACATCTGGCTCTAATTAGTCCACGGTTATGTTCAGCCGAATGACCTCTTCCAGGAAAACTCAATATGAGGTTCTGATTTATTGCAACATAGGAGCGTTTCACTGCTTTCAAGGCTTCTTAGGAAAAATTCCGGAATCTTGCTGCGGGCAGAACTCCAGCTGTTCCGGGTGAACATCTCCTGGTAAATCCCCCGTGGTTTCTTCTACACCCGTGAAATTTGGAAAGGTTATGCAGTTTGCATTCCTGCACAATTGCCCCTGCCTAGCGCTGCCACGGTTGCAAATATTCAGGCGTGGCAGCCAGATAGGCTGGTACCCGTAGGACACTGCCAGCGGACTGGGTATATCTGCTTCCAGTTCTTCTCACCTGAGTGCTACTGATTCCAGCTTTTACGGCTACACTATACTGAACCGAAGCAGTAAGTTGAACCTCAACTTATGGGACTTTGTCAAAGTGTTGAGAACTAGAGCTCAGTTGTTTGGCACGCCACCACAGTCCATCCAGCACTATGGACGGCACTGCCTACATCTGGCTCTAATAAGTCCACGGTTGTTTTCAGCCGAATGACCTATGCCGGGAACACTCAGAATGAGGTTCTGAGTTATTGCAACATAGGAGCGCTTCACTGCTTTCAAAGCTTCTTAGGAAGAATTCTGGAATCTTACTGCCGCCAGGCCTCCGGCTGTTCTGGGTGAACATCTCCTTGTAAATCCCCTGTGGTTTCTTGTACACCCGTGACATTTGGCCAGGGTATGCATTTGCATTGCTGTACAATTGCGCCTGCCTAGCTCTGCCGCGGTTGCAAACATTCAGGCGTGGCAGTCAGATAGGCTGGTCCCCGTAGGACACTGCCAGCGGACTGGGTATATCTTCCCGATCTTCTCACCTGAGTGCTACTGATTCCAGCTTTGATGGCTACACTCTACTCAACCGGCGCAGTAAGTTGAACGTCAACTTATGGCACTTTGTGAAAGTGTTGAAAAGTGGAGCTCAGTTGTTTTGCATGCCACACTGTCCATCCAGTTTTATGGACGACTCTGCCTACAACTGGCTCTAAATAGTCCACGTTTGTGTTCAGCCGAATGACCTCTGCCGGGAACACTCAGAATGAGGTTCTGAGTTGTTGCAACATAGGAGCGTTTCACTGCTTTCAAGGCTTCTTAGGAAGAATTCCGGAATCTTGCTGCCGGCAGGCCTCCGTCTGTTCAGGGTGAATATCTCCTTGTAAATCCCCCGTGGTTTCTTGAGTACACGTATAATTTGGCCAGGTTATGCAGTTTGCATTTCTGCTCAGTTGCGCCTGCCTAGCTCTGCCGCGGTTGCAAACATTCAGGTGTGGCAGCCAGATAGGCTGGTCCCCGTAGTACACTGCCAGCGGACTGGGTATATCTGCTTCCCTTTCTTCTCACCTGCGTGCTACTGATTCCAGCTTTGACGGCTACACTGTACTCAACTGGAGCAGTAATTTGCACCTCAACTTATGGCAATATGTGAAAGTTTTGAGAACTAGAGCTCAGTTGTTTGGCACGCCACCACTGTCCATCCAGCACTATGGACAGCACTGCCTACATCTGGCTCTAAATAGTCCACGGTTGTGTTCAACCAAATGATCTCTGCCGGGAACACTCAGAATGAGGTTCTGAGTTATTGCAACATAGGAGCGTTTCACTGCATTCAAGGTTCTTAGGAAGAATTCCGGAATCTTGCTGCCGGCAGGCCTTCGTCTGTTTTGGGTGAACATCTCCTTGTAAATCCCCCGTGGTTTTTTGTACACCCGTGAAATTTGGCCAGGTTATGCAGTTTGAATTGATGCATAATTGTGCCTGCCTAGATCTACGACGGTTGCAAACATTCAGGCGTCGCAGCCAGAATTGCTGGTCACCGTAGGACACTGCCAGCCGACTGGCTATATCTGCTTCCCGTTCTTCTCACCTGAGTGCTACTGATTCCAGCTTTGACGGCTAACTCTACTCAACTGGAGCAGTAACTTGAACCTCAATTTATGGCAATTTGTGAAAGTGTTGAGAACTAGAGCTTAGTTGTTTGACACGCCACCACTGTCCATCCAGCACTATGGACGGCACTGCCTAGAACTGGCTTAATTAGTCCACGGTTGTGTTCAGCCGAATGACCTCTGCTGGGACCACTCAGAATGAGTTTCTGAGTTATTGCAACATAGGAGCGTTTCAGTGCTTCCAAGGCTTCTTAGGGAGAATTCTGATATCTTGCTGCCGGCAGGCCCCCGACTGTTCCTGGTGAATATCTCCTTGTAAATCCCCAGTGGTTTCTTGTACACCCGTGAAATTTGGCCAAGTTATGCAGTTTGCACTGCTGCACAATTGCGCCTGCCTAGCTCTGCCGCGGTTGCAAACATTCAGGCGTGGCAGCCAGATAGGCTAGTACCCGTAGGACACTGCCAGAGGACTGGGTATATCTGCTTCCCGTTCTTCTCACCTGAGTGCTACTGATTCCAGCTTTGATGGCTACACTCTACTCAACCGGAGCAGTAAGTTGAACCTCAACTTATTGCACTTTGTGAAAGTGTTGAGAACTAGAGCTCAGTTGTTTGGCACGCCACCACAGTTCATCCAGCACTATGGATGGCACTGGCTACATCTGGCTCTAATTAGTCCAAGGTTGTGTTCAGCTGAATGACCTCTGCCGGGAACACTCAGAATGAGGTTCTGAGTTATTGCAACCTAGGAGCGTTTCACTGCTTTCAAGGCTTCTTAGGAAGAATTCCGGAATCTTGCTGGCGGCAGGCCTCTGGCTGTTCCGGGTGAACATCTCCTTGTAAATCCCCCGTTGTTTCTTGAACAGACGTATAATTTGGCCAGGTTATGCAGTTTGCATTGCTGCACAATTGGCCTGCCTAGCTCTGCCGCGGTTGCAAACATTCAGGGGTGGCAGACAGATAGGCTGGTCCCCGTAGGACACTGCCAGCGGACTGGGTATATGTGCTTCCCTTTCTTCTCACCTGAGTGCTACTGATTCCAGCTTTGAAGGCTACCCTCTACTCAACCGGAGCAGTTAGTTGAACCTCACGTTATGGCACTCTGTGAAAGTGTTGAGAACTAGAGCTCAGTTGTTTGGCACGCCACCACTGTCCATCCAGCACTATGGACGGCACTGCCTACATCTGGCTCTAATTAGTCCACGGTTGTGATCAGCAGAATGACCTCTGCTGGGAACACTCAGAATGAGGTTCTGAGTTATTGCAACCTACGAGCGTTTCACTGCTTTCAAGGCTTTTTAGGAAGAATTTCGCAATGTTGTTGCCGGCAGACCTCCGGCTTTTCCTGAAGAACATCTCCTTGTAAATCTCCCGTGGTTTCTTGTACAACCGTGAAATTTGGCCAGGTTATGTAGTTTCAATTGCTGCATAATTGCGCCTGCCTAGCTCTGCCGCGGTTGCAAACAATCAGGCGTGGCAGCCAGATAGGATGGTCCCCTTAGGACACTGCCAGCGGACTGGGTACATCTGCTTCCCGTTCTTCTCTCATGAGTGCTACTGATTCCAGTTTTGACAGCTACACTCTACTCTACCGGAGCAGTAAGTTGAACCTCAACTTATGGCACTTTGTGAAAGTGTTGAGAACTAGAGCTCAGTTGTTTGGCACGCCACCACTGTCCAGCACTATGGACGGCAGTGCTTACATCTGGCTCTAATTAGTCCACGGTTATGTTCAGCCGAATGACCTCTTCCAGGAAAACTCAATATGAGGTTCTGATTTATTGCAACATAGGAGCGTTTCACTGCTTTCAAGGCTTCTTAGGAAAAATTCCGGAATCTTGCTGCGGGCAGAACTCCAGCTGTTCCGGGTGAACATCTCCTGGTAAATCCCCCGTGGTTTCTTCTACACCCGTGAAATTTGGAAAGGTTATGCAGTTTGCATTGCTGCACAATTGCCCCTGCCTAGCGCTGCCACGGTTGCAAATATTCAGGCGTGGCAGCCAGATAGGCTGGAACCCGTAGGACACTGCCAGCGGACTGGGTATATCTGCTTCCAGTTCTTCTCACCTGAGTGCTACTGATTCCAGCTTTTACGGCTACACTATACTGAACCGAAGCAGTAAGTTGAACCTCAACTTATGGGACTTTGTCAAAGTGTTGAGAACTAGAGCTCAGTTGTTTGGCACGCCACCACAGTCCATCCAGCACTATGGACGGCACTGCCTACATCTGGCTCTAATAAGTCCACGGTTGTTTTCAGCCGAATGACCTATGCCGGGAACACTCAGAATGAAGTTCTGAGTTATTGCAACATAGGAGCGCTTCACTGCTTTCAAAGCTTCTTAGGAAGAATTCCGGAATCTTACTGCCGCCAGGCCTCCGGCTGTTCTGGGTGAACATCTCCTTGTAAATCCCCTGTGGTTTCTTGTACACCCGTGACATTTGTCCAGGGTATGCATTTGCATTGCTGTACAATTGCGCCTGCCTAGCTCTGCCGCGGTTGCAAACATTCAGGCGTGGCAGTCAGATAGGCTGGTCCCCGTAGGACACTGCCAGCGGACTGGGTATATCTTCCCGATCTTCTCACCTGAGTGCTACTGATTCCAGCTTTGACGGCTACACTCTACTCAACCGGCGCAGTAAGTTGAACGTCAACTTATGGCACTTTGTGAAAGTGTTGAAAAGTGGAGCTCAGTTGTTTTGCATGCCACACTGTCCATCCAGTTTTATGGACGACTCTGCCTACAACTGGCTCTAAATAGTCCACGTTTGTGTTCAGCCGAATGACCTCTGCCGGGAACACTCAGAATGAGGTTCTGAGTTGTTGCAACATAGGAGCGTTTCACTGCTTTCAAGGCTTCTTAGGAAGAATTCCGGAATCTTGCTGCCGGCAGGCCTCCGTCTGTTCCGGGTGAATATCTCCTTGTAAATCCCCCGTGGTTTCTTGAGTACACGTATAATTTGGCCAGGTTATGCAGTTTGCATTTCTGCTCAGTTGCGCCTGCCTAGCTCTGCCGCGGTTGCAAACATTCAGGTGTGGCAGCCAGATAGGCTGGTCCCCGTAGTACATTGCCAGCGGACTGGGTATATCTGCTTCCCTTTCTTCTCACCTGCGTGCTACTGATTCCAGCTTTGACGGCTACACTGTACTCAACTGGAGCAGTAATTTGCACCTCAACTTATGGCAATATGTAAAAGTTTTGAGAACTAGAGCTCAGTTGTTTGGCACGCCACCACTGTCCATCCAGCACTATGGACAGCACTGCCTACATCTGGCTCTAAATAGTCCACGGTTGTGTTCAACCAAATGATCTCTGCCGGGAACACTCAGAATGAGGTTCTGAGTTATTGCAACATAGGAGCGTTTCACTGCATTCAAGGTTCTTAGGAAGAATTCCGGAATCTTGCTGCCGGCAGGCCTTCGTCTGTTTTGGGTGAACATCTCCTTGTAAATCCCCCGTGGTTTTTTGTACACCCGTGAAATTTGGCCAGGTTATGCAGTTTGAATTGATGCATAATTGTGCCTGCCTAGATCTACGACGGTTGCAAACATTCAGGCGTCGCAGCCAGAATTGCTGGTCACCGTAGGACACTGCCAGCCGACTGGGTATATCTGCTTCCCGTTCTTCTCACCTGAGTGCTACTGATTCCAGCTTTGACGGCTAGACTCTACTCAACCGGAGCAGTAACTTGAACCTCAATTTATGGCAATTTGTGAAAGTGTTGAGAACTAGAGCTTAGTTGTTTGACACGCCACCACTGTCCATCCAGCACTATGGACGGCACTGCCTAGAACTGGCTTAATTAGTCCACGGTTGTGTTCAGCCGAATGACCTCTGCTGGGACCACTCAGAATGAGTTTCTGAGTTATTGCAACATAGGAGCGTTTCAGTGCTTCCAAGGCTTCTTAGGGAGAATTCTGATATCTTGCTGCCGGCAGGCCCCCGACTGTTCCTGGTGAATATCTCCTTGTAAATCCCCAGTGGTTTCTTGTACACCCGTGAAATTTGGCCAAGTTATGCAGTTTGCACTGCTGCACAATTGCGCCTGCCTAGCTCTGCCGCGGTTGCAAACATTCAGGCGTGGCAGCCAGATAGGCTAGTACCCGTAGGACACTGCCAGAGGACTGGGTATATCTGCTTCCCGTTCTTCTCACCTGAGTGCTACTGATTCCAGCTTTGATGGCTACACTCTACTCAACCGGAGCAGTAAGTTGAACCTCAACTTATGGCACTTTGTGAAAGTGTTGAGAACTAGAGCTCAGTTGTTTGGCACGCCACCACAGTCCATCCAGCACTATGGACGGCACTGGCTACATCTGGCTCTAATTAGTCCAAGGTTGTGTTCAGCTGAATGACCTCTGCCGGGAACACTCAGAATGAGGTTCTGAGTTATTGCAACCTAGGAGCGTTTCACTGCTTTCAAGGCTTCTTAGGAAGAATTCCGCAATGTTGTTGCGGGCTGACCTCCGGCTTTTCCTGAAGAACATGTCCTTGTAAATCCCCCGTGATTTCTTGTATACCCGTGAAATTTGGCCAGGTTATGTAGTTTGCATTGCTGCACAATTGCGCCTGCCTAGCTCTGCCGCGGTTGCAAACATTCAGGCGTGGCAGCCAGATAGGCTGGTCCACGTAGGACATTGCCAGCGGACTGGGTACATCTACTTCCCGTTCTTCTCTCCTGAGTGCTACTGATTCCAGCTTTGACGGGTACACTCTACTTAACCGGAGCAGTAATTTGAACCTCAACTTATGGCAATGTGTGAAAGTTTTGAGAACTAGAGCTTAGTTGTTAGGTACGCCACCACTGTCCATCCAGCACTATGGACGGCACTGCCTACATCTGGCTCTAATTAGTCTACGGTTGTGATCAGCAGAATGATCTCTGCTGGGAACAATCAGAATGAGGTTCTGAGTTACTGCAACCTAGGAGCGTTTCACTGCTTTCAAGGCTTCTTAGGAAGAATTCCGGAATCTTGCTGCCGGCAGGCCTAAGGCTGTTCCAGGTGAACATCTCCTTGTAAATCACCCGTGGTTTCTTGTACACCCGTAAAATTTGGCCAGGTTATGCAGTTTGCATTGCTGCAAAATTGCGCCTGCCTAACGCTGCCGCGGTTGAAAATATTCAGGCGTAGCATCCAGATAGGCTGGTCCCCGTAGGACACTGCCAGCGGACTGGGTATATCTGCTTCCCGTTCTTCTCACCTGAGTGCTACTGATTCCAGCTTTGACGGCTACACTATACTCAACCGGAGCAGTAAGTTGAACCTCAACTTATGGCACTTTGTGAAAGTGTTGAGAACTAGAGCTCAGTTGTTTGGCATGCCACCACTGTCCATCCAGCACTATGGACGGCACTGCCTACATCTGGCTCTAATTTGTCCACGGTTGTGTTCAGCCAAATGACCTCTGCCGGGAACACACAGAATGACGTTCTGAGTGGTTGCAACATAGGAGCATTTCACTGCTTTCAAGGCTTCCCAGCAAGAATTCCGGAATCTTGCTGCCGGCAGGCCTCCGTCTGTTCCGGGTGAATATCTCCTTGTAAATCCCCCGTGGTTTCTTGTACACCCGTAAAATTTACCCAGGTTATGCAGTTTGCATTGCTGCACAATTGCTTCTGCCTAGCTCTGCCGCGGTTGCAAACATTCAGGCGTGGCAGCCAGATAGGCTTGTCCCAGAAGGACACTGCGAGAAGACTGGGTATATCTGCTTCCCGTTCTTCTCACCTGAGTGCTACTGATTCCAGCTTTTACGGCTACACTCTACTCAACCGGAGCAGTAACTTGAACCTCAATTTATGGCAATTTGTGAAAGTGTTGAGAACTAGAGCTTAGTTGTTTGACACGCCACCACTGTCCATCCAGCACTATGGACGGCACTGCCTAGATCTGGCTTAATTAGTCCACCGTTGTGTTCAGCCGAATAACCTCTGCTGGGAACACTCAGAATGAGTTTCTGAGTTATTGCAACATAGGAGCGTTTAAGTGCTTTCAAGGCTTCTTAGGGAGAATTCTGATATCTTGCTGCCGGCAGGCCTCCGACTGTTCCTGCTGAACATCTCCTTGTCAATCCCCCGTGGTTTCTTGTACACCCGTGAAATTTGGCCAGGTTAGGCCGTTTGCATTGCTGCACAATTGCACCTACCAAGCTCTGCCGCGGTTGCAAACATTCAGGCCTGGCAGCCAGATAGGCTGGTGCCCGTAGGACACTGCCAGCGGACTGGGTATATCTGCTTCCCGTTCTTCTCACCTGAGTGCTACTGATTCCAGCTTTGACAGCTACACTCTACTCAACCGGAGCAGTAAGTTGAACATCAACTTATGGCAATGTGTGAAAGTGTTGAGAACTAGAGCTCAGTTGTTTGGCACGCCCCCACTGTCCATCCAGCACTATGGACGGCACTGCCTACATCTGGCTCTAATTAGTCCACGGTTGTGTTCAGCCGAATGAACTCTGCCGGGAACACTCAGAATGAGGTTCTGAGTTATTGCAACCTAGGAGCGTTTCACTGCTTTCACGGCTTCTTAGGAAGAATTCCGCAATGTTGTTGCCGGCAGACCTCCGGCTTTTCCTGAAGAACATATCCTTGTAAATCCCCCGTGGTTTCTTGTACACGCGTGAAATTTGGCCAGGTTATGTAGTTTGCATTGCTGCACAATTGCGCCTGCCTAGCTCTGCCGCGGTTGCAAACATTCAGGCGTGGCAGCCATACAGGCTGGTCCACGTAGGACACTGCCAGCGGACTGGGTACATCTACTTCCCGTTCTTCTCTCCTGAGTGCTACTGATTCCAGCTTTGACGGGTATACTCTACTCAACCGGAGCAGTAATTTGAACCTCAACTTATGACAATGTGTGAAAGTTTTGAGAACTAGAGCTCAGTTGTTAGGTACGCCACCACTGTCCATCCAGCACTATGGACGGCACTGCATACATCTGGCTCTAATTAGTCCACGGTTGTGTTCAGCCGAATGTCCTCTGCTGGGAACACTCAGAATGAGGTTCTGAGTTATTGCAACATAGGAGCGTTTCACTGCTTTCAAGGTTTCTTAGGATGAATATCGGAATCTTGCTGCGGGCAGGCCTCCGGGTTTCTGGGTGTACATCTCCTTGTAAATCCCCCGTGGTTTCTTGTACATCCGTGAAATTTGGCCAGTTTATGCAATTTGCATTGCTGCACAATTGCGCCTGCCTAGATCTACGACGGTTGCAAACATTCAGGCGTGTCAGCCAGAATTGCTGGTCCCCGTAGGACACTGCCAGCTGACTGGGTATATCTGCTTCACGTTCTTCTCACCTGAGTGCTACTGATTCCAGCTTTGACAGCTACACTCTACTCAACCGGAGCAGTAAGTTGAACCTCAACTTATGGCACTTTGTGAAAGTGTTGAGAACTAGAGCTCAGTTGTTTGGCAGCCACCATTGTCCATCCAGCACTATGGACGGCACTGCCTACACCTGGCTCTAATTAGTCCACAGTTGTGTTCAGCTGAATAACCTCTGCCGGGAACACTCAGAATGAGTTTCTGAGTTGTTGCAACCTAGGAGCGTATCACTGCTTTCAAGGCTTCTTAGGAAGAATTCCGGAATGTTGCTGGCGGCAGGCCTCTGGCTGTTCCGGGTGAACATCTCCTGGTAAATCCCCCGTTGTTTCTTGAACAGACGTATAATTTGGCCAGGTTATGCAGTTTGCATTGCTGCACAATTGCGCCTGCCTAGCTCTGCCACGGTTGCAAACATTCAGGCGTGGCAGCCAGATAGGCTGGTCCCCGTAGGACACTGCGAGCGGACTGGGTATATGTGCTTCCCTTTCTTCTCACCTGAGTGCTACTGATTCCAGCTTTGACGGCTACACTCTACTCAACCGGAGCAGTTAGTTGAACCTCAAGTTATGGCACTCTGTGAAAGTGTTGAGAATTGAGCTCAGTTGTTTGGCACGCCACCAATGTCCATCCAGCACTATGGACGGCACTGCCTACATCTGGCTCTAATTAGTCCACGGGTGTGTTCAGCCGAATGACCTCTTTCGGGAACACTCAGAATGAGGTTCTGAGTTATTGCAACCTAGGAGCTTTTCACTGCTTTCAAGGCTTCTTAGGAAGAATTCCGCAATGTTGTTGCAGGCAGACCTCCGGATGTTCTTGGTGAACATCTCCTTGTAAATCCCCCGTGGTTTCTTGTACACCCGTGAAATTTGGCCAGGTTATGCAGGTTTTATTGCTACACAATTGCGCCTGCCTAGCTCTGCCGCAGTTGCAAACATTCAGGCGTGGCAGCAGGATAGGCTGGTGCCCGTAGGATAGTGCCAGTGGACTGGGTATATCTGCTTCCCGTTCTTCTCACCTGAGTGCTACTGATTCCAGCTTTGACGGCTACACTCTACTCAACCGGAGCAGTAAGTTGAACCTCAACTTATGGAAATGTGTGAAAGTGTTGAGAACTAGAGCTCAGTTGTTTGGCACGCCACCATTTTCCATCCAGCACTATGGAGGGCACTGCCTACATCTGGCTCTAATTAGTCCACGGTTGTGTTCAGCCGAATGACCACGGCCCGGAACACTCAGAATGAGTTTCTGAGTTATTGCAACATAGGAGCGTTTCACTGCTTTCAAGGCTTCTTAGGGAGAATGCCGGAATCTTGCTGTCGTCAGGCCTCCGGATGTTCCGGGTGAACATCTCCTTGTAAATCCCCTGTGGATTCTTGTACACCCGTGAAATTTGGCCAGGTTATGCAGTTTGCATTGCTGCACATTTGCGCCTACCTAGCTCTGCCGCGGTTGCAAACATCCAGGCGTGGCAGCCAGATAGGCTGGTGCCCGTAAGACACTGCCAGCGGACTGGGTATATCTGCTTCCCGTTCTTCTCACCTGAGTGCTACTCATTCCAGCTTTGACAGCTACACTCTACTCAACCGGAGCAGTAAGTTGAACCTCAACTTATGGCAACGTGTGAAAGTGTTGAGAACTAGAGCTCAGTTGTTTGACACGCCACCCCTCTCCATCCAGCAGTATTGACGGCACTGCCTACATCTGGCTCTAATTAGTAAACGGTTGTGTTCATCCGAATGACCTCTGCCGGGAACCATCAGAATGAGTTTCTGAGTTATTGCAACATAGGGGTGTTTCACTGCTTTCAAGGCTTCTTAGGGAGAATTCTGGAATATTGCTCTCGGCAGGCCTCCGTCTGTTCCGGGTGAACATCTCCTTGTCAATCCCCGTGGTTTCTTGTACACCCGAGAAATTTGGCCAGGTTATGCAGTTTGCATTGCTGCACAATTGCGCCTGCCTAGCTCTGCTGCGGTTGCAAATATTCAGGCTTGGCAGCCAGACAGGCTGGTCCACGTAGGACACTGCCAGCGGACTGGGTATATCTGCTTCCCCTTGTTCACACCTGAGTGCTACTGATTCCAGCTTTGACGGCCATACTCTACTCAACCGGAGCAGTAATTTGAACCTCAACTTATGGCAATGTGTGAAAGTGTTGAGAACTAGAGCTCAGTTGATTGGCATGCCACCACTGTCCATCCAGCACTATGGACGGCACTGCCTTCATCTGGCTGTAATTAGTTCGCGGTTGTGTTCAGCCAAATGACCTCAGCCGGGAACACTCAGAATGAGGTTCTGAGTTGTTGCAACATAGGATCGTTTTACTGCTTTCAAGGCTTCTTAGGAAGAATTCCGGAATGTTGCTGCTGGCAGGCCTCCGGCTGTTCCGGGTGAACATCTCCTTCTAAATCCCCCGTGGTTTCTTGAACAGACATATAATTTGGCCAGGTTATCCCGTTTGCATTGCTGCACAATTGCGCCTGCCTGGCTCTGCCGCGGTTGCAAACATTCAGCCGTGGCAGCCGGATAGGCTGGTCACAGTAGGACACTGCCAGCGGACTGGGTATATGTGCTTCCCGTTCTTCTCACCTGAGTGCTACTGATTCCAGCTTTGACGGCAACACTCTACTCAACCAGAGCAGTAAGTTGTACCTAAACTTATGGAACTCTGTGAAAGTGTTGAGAACTAGAGCTCAGTTGTTTGGCACGCCACCACTGTCCATCCAGCACTATGGACGGCACTGCCTACATCTGGCTCTAATTAGTCCACGGTTGTGATCAGCAGAATGACCTTTGCCGGGAACACTCAGAATGAGGTTCTGAGTTATTGCAACCTAGGAGGGTTTCACTGCTTTCAAGGCTTCTTAGGTAGAATTCCGCAATGTTGTTGCCTGCAGACCTCCGGCTTTTCCTGAAGAACATCTCCTTGTAAATCCCCCGTGGTTTCTTGTACAACCGTGAAATTTGGCCAGGTTATGTAGTTTGCATTGCTGCACAATTGCGCCTGCCTAGCTCTGCCGGGGTTGCAAACATTCAGGCGTGGCAGCCATATAGGCTGGTCCACGTAGGACACTGCCAGCGGACTGGGTACATCTGCTTCCCGTTCTTCTCTCCTGATTGCTACTGATTCCAGCTTTGACGGCTACACTCTACTCTACCGGAGCAGTAAGTTGAACCTCAACTTATGGCACTATGTGAAAGTGTTGAGAACTAGAGCTCAGTTGTTTGGCACGCCACCACTGTCCAGCACTATTTACGGCACTGCTTACATCTGGCTCTAATTAGTCCACGGTTATGTTCAGCCGAATGACCTCTTCCAGGAACACTCAATATGAGGTTCTGAGTTATTGCAACATAGGAGCGTTTTACTGCTTTCAAGGCTTCTTATGGAAAATTTCCGGAATCTTGCTGCGGGCAGGCCTCCAGCTGTTCCGGGTGAAAATCTCCTGGTAAATCCCCCGTGGTTTCTTGTACACCCGTGAAATTTGGCCATGTTTTGCAGTTTGCATTGCTGCACAATTAGGCCTGCCAAACTCTACCGCGGTTGCAAAGACTCAGGCGTGGCAGCCAGATAGGCTGGTGACCGTAGGACACTGCCAGTGGACTGGGTATATCTGCTGCCCGTTCTTCTCACCTGAGTGCTACTGATTCCAGCTTTGACAGCTACACTCTACTCAACCGGAGCAGTAAGTTGAACCTCAACTCATGGCAATGTGTGAAAGTGTTGAGAACTAGAGCTCAGTTGTGTGGGACGCCACCACTGACCATCCAGCACTATGGACAGCACTGCCTACATCTGGCTCTAATTAGTCCATGGTTGTGTTCAGCCGAATGACCTCTGCCGGGAACACTCAGAATGAGGTTCTGAGTTATTGCAACATAGGAGCGCTTCACTGCTTTCAAAGCTTCTTAGGAAGAATTCCGGAAACTTACTGCCGGCAGGCCTCCGGGTGTTCTGGGTGAACATCTCCTGGTAAATCCCCCGTGGTTTCTTGTACACCCGTGACATTTGGCCAGGTTATGCATTTGAATTGCTGTACAATTGCGCCTGCCTAGCTCTGCGGCGGTTGCAAACATTCAGGCGTGGCAGCCAGATAGGCTGGTCCCCGTAGGACACTGCCAACGGACTGGGTATATCTTCTTCCCGTTCTTCTCACCTGAGTGCTACTGATTCCAGCTTTGACGGCTACACTCTACTCAACCGGCGCAGTAAGTTGAACCTCAACTTATGGCACTTTGTGAAAGTGTTGAAAAGTGGAGCTCAGTTGTTTTGCATGCCACACTGTCCATCCAGTATTATGGACGACTCTGCCTACATCTGGCTCTAATTAGTCCACGGTTGTGTTCAGCCGAATGACCTCTGCCGGGAAGACTCAGAATGTGGTTCTGAGTTGTTGCAACATAGGAGCGTTTCACTGCTTTCAAGGCTTCTTAAGAAGAATTCCGGAATCTTGCTGCCGGCAGGCCTCTGGGTGTTCCGGGAGAACATCTCCTTGTAAATCCCCCGTGGTTTCTTGAATACACGTATAATTTGGCCAGGTTATGCAGTTTGCATTTCTGCTCAGTTGCGCCTGCCTAGCTCTGCCGCGGTTGCAAACATTCAGGCGTGGCAGCCAGATAGGCTGGTCCCCGTAGGACACTGCCAGCGGACTGGGTATATCTGCTTCCCGTTCTTCTCACCTGAGTGCTACTGATTCCAGCTTGGCGGCTACACTCTACTCAACCGGATCAGTAAGTTGAACCTCAACTTATGGCGCTTTGTGAAAGTGTTGAGACCTAGAGCTCAGTTGTTGGCACTCCACCACTGTCCATCCAGCACCATGAACAGCACTGCCTACATCTGGCTCTAATTAATCCACGGTTGTGTTCAGCCGAATGACCTCTGCCGGGAACACTCAGAATGAGGTTCTGAGTTACTGCAACATAGGAGCGTTTCACTGCTTTCAAGGCTTCTTAGGAAGAATTCCGGAATCTTACTGCCGGCAGGCCTCCGGCTGTTTGGGGGGAACATCTCCTTGTAAATCGCCGATGGTTTCTTGTACATCCGTGCAATTTGGCCAGGTTATGCAGTTTGCATTGCTGCACAATTCCACCTGCCTAGCTCTGCCGTGGTTGCAAACATTCAGGCGTGTCATTCCGATAGGCTGGTCCCCGAAGGACACTGCCAGCGGCCTGGGTATATCTGCTTCCCGTTCTTCTCACCTGAGTGCTACTGATTCCAGCTTTGAAGGCTACACTCTACTCAACCGGAGCAGTCAGTTGAACCTCAACTTATGGCCCTTTGTGAAAGTGTTGAGAACTAGAGCTCAGTTGTTTGGCACGCCACCACTGTCCATCCAGCACTATGGACGCACTGCCTACATCTGGCTCTAATTAGTACAGGGTTGTGTTCAGCCGAATGACCTCTGCCGGGAACACTCAGAATGAGGTTCTGAGTTTTTGCAACATAGGAGCATTTCACTGCTTTCAAGGCTTCTTAGGAAGGATTCCATAATCTTGCTGCCGGCAGGCCTCCGGTTGTTCCAGGTGAACATCTCCTAGTAAATCCCCGGAGGTTTCTTTTACACCCGTGAAATTTGGCCAGGTTATGCAGTTTGCATTGCTGCACAATTTCGCCTGCCTAGCTCTGCCTCATTCGCAAACATTTAGGCGTGGCAGTCAGATAGGCTGGTCCCCGTAGGACACTGCCAGCGGACTGGGTATATCTGCTTCCCGTTCTTCTCACCTGAGTGCTACTGACTCCAGCTTTGACGGCTACACAATACTCACCAGGAGCAGTAAGGTGAACCTCAACTTATGGCACTTTGTGAAAGTGTTGAGAACTAGAGCTCAATTGTTTGGCACGCCACCACTGTCCATCCAGCACAATGGACGGCACTGCCTACATCTGGCTCTAATTAGTCCACGGTTGTGTTCAGCCGAATGACTTCTGCCGGGAACACTCAGAATGAGGTTCTGAGTTACTGCAACATAGGAGCGTTTCACTGCTTTCAAGGCTTCTTAGGAACAATTCCAGAATGTTGGTTCCGGCAGGCTTTCGGCCGTTCCGGGTGAACATCTCCTTGTGAATCCCCGGTGGTTTCTTGTACACCCGTGAAATTTGGCCAGGTTATGCAGTTTGCATTGCTGCACAATTGTGCCTGCCTAGCTCTGGCGCGGTTGCTAACATTCAGGGGTGGCAGCCAGATAGGTTGGTCTAAGTAGGACACTGCCAGCGGACTGCGTATATCTGCTTCCCGTTCTTCTCACCTGAGTGCTACTGATTCCAGATTTGACGTCTACACTCTACTCAACCGGAGCAGTCAGATGAACCTCAACTTATGGCCCTTTGTGAAAGTGTTGAGAATTAGAGCTCAGTTGTTTGGCATGCCACCAATGTGCATCCAGCAGTATGGACGGCACTGCATTCATCTGGCTCTAATTAGTCCTCGGTTTTGTTCAGCCGAATGACCTCTGCCCGGAACACTCAGAATGACGTTCTTAGTTATTGCAACATAGGCGCATTTCACTGGTTTCTAGGCTTCTTAGGAAGGATTCCGGAAACTTACTGATGGCAGGCCTCCGGATGTTCCGGGTGAACATCTCCTTGTAAATCCCCCGTGGATTCTTGTACACCTGTGAAATTTGGCCAGGTTATGAAGTTTGCATTGCTGCACAATTGAGCCTGCCTAGCTCTGCGGCGGTTGCAAACATTCAGGCGTGGCAGCCAGAAAGGCTGGTCGCCGTTGGACACTGGCAGCGGACTGGGTATATCTGCTTCACATTCTTCTCACCTGAGTGCTACTGATTCCAGCTTTGACGGCTACACTCTATTCAACCGGAGCAGTAAGTTGAACCTTCACATATGTCACTTTGTGAAAGTGTTGAGAATGAGAGCTCAGTTGTTTGGCATGCCACCACAGTCCATCCAGCACTATGGACGGCACTGCCTACATATAGCTCTAATTAGCCCACGGTTGTGTTCAGCCGAATGACCTCTGCCGGGAACACTCAGAATGAGGTTCTGAGTTACTGCCACATAGGAGCGTTTCACTGCTTTCAAGGCTTCTTAGGAAGAATCCCGAAATCTTACTGCCAGCAGGCCTCCGGCTGTTCCACCTGAACATCTCCTTGTAAATCCCCTGTGGATTCTTGTACACCCGTCAAATTTGGACAGATGATGCAGTTTGCATTGCTTCACAATTGCGCCTGCCTAGCTTTGCCGCGGTAGCAAACATTCAGGCTTGGCAGCCCGATATGTTGGTCCCCGTAGGACACTGCTAGCGGACTGCGTATATCTGCTTCCCGTTCTTCTCACCTGAGTGCTACTGATTCCAGCTTTGACGGCTACACTCTAATGAACCGGAGCAGTAAGTTGAATCTCAACTTATAGCACTTTGTGAAAGTGTTGAGAACTAGGGCTCAGTTGTTTGGCACGCCAAAACTCTCCATCCAGCACTATGGACAGCACTGCTTACATCTGGCTCTAATTAGTCCACGGTTGTGTTCAGCCGAATGACCTCTGCCGGGAACACTCAGAATGAGGTTCTGAGTTATTGCAACATAGGAGCGTTTCACTGCTTTCAAAGCTTCTTAGGAAGAATTCCGGAATCTTGCTGCCGGCAGGCCTCCGACTGTTCCGGGTGAACATCTCCTTGTAAATCCCCCGTGGTTTCTTGTACACCCGTGAAATTTGGCCAGGTTATGCAGTTTGTATTGCTGCACAATTGCGCCTGACTAGCTCTGCCGCGGTTGCAAATATTCAGGCGTGGCGGCCAGATAGGCTGGTCCCCGTAGGACACTGCCAGGAGACTGGGTATATCTGCTTCCCGTTCTTCTCACCTGAGTGCTACTGATTCCAGCTTTGACGGCTACATTCTACTCAACCGGAGCAGTAAGTTGAACCTGCACATATGGCACTTTGTGAAAGAGTTGAGAACTAGAGCTCAGTTGTTTGTCACGCCACCACTGTCCATCCAGCACAATGGACGGCAGTGCCAACATCTGGCTCTTATTAGTCCACGCTTGTGTTCAGCCGAATGAGCTCTGCCAGGAACACTCAGAATGAGTTTTTTAGTTATTGCAACATAGGAGCGTTTCACTGCTTTCAAGGCTTCTTAGGTAGGATTCTGAAATCTTGCTTCTGGCAGGCCTTCGGCTGTTCCGGGTGAACATCTCCTTGTCAATCCCCGTGGTTTCTTGTACACCCGTGATATTTGTCCAGGTGATGCAGTTTGCATTGCTGCAAATTGCGCCTGCCTAGCTCTGCCGCGATTGCAAACATTCAGGAGTGGCAGCCAGTAGGCTGGACCCGAAGGACACTGCCAGCGGACAGGGTATATTTGCTTCCCCTTCTTCTAACCTGAGGGCTACTGATTCCAGCTTTGAATGCTACACTCTCCTCAACCGGAGCTCTAAGTAGAACCTCAACTTATGGCACTTTGTTAAGATGTTGAGAACTAGAGTTCAGTTGTTTGGCACGCCACCACTGTCCAAACAGCACTATGGACTGCACTGCCTACCTCTGGCTCTAATTAGTCCACGGTTGTGGGCAGCTGAATGACCTCTGCCGGGAACACTCAGAATGAGGTTCTGAGTTATTGCAACATAGGAGCGTTTCACTGCTTTCAAGGCTTCACATTAAGATTTCTGGAATCTTGTTGCCGTAAGGCCTCCGCCTGTTCCGGGTGAACATCTCTTTGTAAATCACCCATGGTTTCTTGTACACCCGTGAAATTTGGCCAGGTTATGCAGTTTGCATTGCTGCACAATTGCGCCTGACTAGCTCTGCCGCGGTTGCAAATATTCAGGCGTGGCGGACAGATAGGCTGGTCCCCGTAGGACACTGCCAGCGGACTGGGTATATCTGCTTCCCGTTCTTCTCACCTGAGTGTTACTGATTCCAGCTTTTACGGCTACATTCGACTCAACCAGAGCAGTAATTTGAACCTGCACATATGGCACTTTGTGAAAGAGTTGAGAACTAGAGCTCAGTTGTTTGGCACGCCACCACTGTCCATCCAGCACTATGGAGGGCAGTGCCAACATCTGGCGCTAATTAGTCCACGCTTGTGTTCAGCCGAATGAACTCTGCCTGGAACACTCAGAATGAGGTTCTGAGTTATTGCAACATTGGAGCGTTTCACTGCTTTCAAGGCTTCTAAGGCAGAATTCCAGAATATTGGTTCTGGCAGGCTTGCGGCTGTTCCGGGTGAACATCTCCTTGTAAATCCCCCGTGGTTTCTTGTACACCCGTGAAATTTGGCCAGGTTATGCAGTTTGCATTGCTGCACAATTGAGCCTGCCTAGCTCTGCGGCGGTTGCAACATTCAGGCGTGGCAGCCAGAAAGGCTGCTCCCCGTAAGACACTGTCATCGGACTGGGTATGTCTGCTTCCCGTTCTTCTCACCTGAGTGCTACTGATTCCAGCTTTGACGGCTACACTCTACTCAACGGGAGCAGTAAGTTGACCCTCAACTTATGGCACTTTGTGAAAGTGTTGAGAACTAGAGCTCAGTTGTTTGGTAAGCCACCACTGTCCATCCAGCACTATGGACGGCACTGCTTACATCTGGCTCTAATTAGTCCACGGTTGTGTTCAGCAGAATGATCTCTGCCGGGAACGCTCAGAATGAGTTTCTGAGTTATTGCAACATAGGAGCGTTTCACTGCTTTCAAGGCTTCTTAGGTAGGATTCTGAAATCTTGCTTATGGCAGGCCTGCGGCTGTTCCGGGTGAACATCTCCTTGTAAATCCCCATGGTTTCTTGTACACCCGTGATATTTGGCCAGGTTATGCAGCGTGCATTGCTGCACAATTGCGCCTGACTAGCTCTGCAGTGTTTGCAAACATTCAAGCGTTGCAGCCAGATAGGCTGGTCCCCGTAGGACAGTGCCAGCAGACTGGGTCTATCTGCGTCCCGTTCTTCTCACCTGAGTGCCACTGATTCCAGCTTTGACGGCTATACTCTACTCAACCGGAGCAGTAAGTTGAACCTCAACTTATGGCACTTCGAGAAAGTGTTGAGAACTAGAGCTGAGTTGTTTGGCACGCCACCACTGTCCATCCAGCACTATGAAAGACACTGCCTACATCTGGCTCTAATTAGTCCACGGTTGTGTTCAGCCGAATGATCTCGGCCGGCAACACTCAGAATGAGGTTCTGAGTTACTGCAACATAGGAACGTTTCACTGCTTTTAAGTTTTCTCAGGAAGAATTCCGGAATCTTGCTGCCGGCAGGACTCCGTCTGTTCCTGGTGAACATCTCCTTGTAAATCCACCGTGGTTTCTTGTACATCCGTGAAATTTGGCCAGGTTATGCAGTTGGCATTGCTGCACAATTCCGCCTGCCTAGCTCTGCCGCGGTTGCAAACATTCAGGCGTGTGAGTCAGATAGGCTGGTCCCCGTTGGACACTCCCAACGGACTGGGTATATCTGATTCCCGTTTTTCTCACCTGAGTGCTACTGATTCCAGCTTTGACAGTTACACTCTACTCAACCGGAGCAGTTAGTTGAACATCAACTTATGGCACTTTGTGAAAGTGTTGAGAACTAGAGCTCAGTTGTTTGGAACGCCACCACTGTCCATCCAGCACTATGAAAGACACTGCCTATATCTGGCTCTAATTAATCCACGGTTCTGGTCTGCCGAATGACCTCTGCCCGGAACACTCAGAATGAGCTTCTGAGTTACTGCAACAAAGGAGCGTTTCACTCCTTTCAAGGCTTCTTAGGAAGAATTCGGGAATCTTTTGCCGGCAGGCCTCCGGCTGTTCCGGGTGAACCTCTCCTTGTAAATCCCCCGTGGTTTCTTGTACACCCGTGAAATTTGGCCAGGTTATGCAGTTTGCATTGCTGCACAATTGCGCCTGACTAGCTCTGCCGCGGTTCCACACATTCAGGCGTGGCAGCCAGATAGTCTGGTCCCCGTAGGACACTGCCAGCGGACTGGGAATATCTGCTTCCCGTTCTTCTCACCTGAGTGCTACTGATTCCAGCTTTGACGGTTCCACTCTACTCAACCTCAGCAGTAAGGTGAACCTCAACTTATGGCTCTTTGTGAAAGCATTGAGAACTAGAGCTCCGTTGATTGGCACGCCACCACTATCCATCCAGCACTATGGACGGCACTGCCTACATCTGGCTCTAATGAGTCCACGGTTTTGTTCAGCCAAATGACCTCTGCCGGGAACACTCAGAATGAGGTTCTGAGTTATTGCAACATAGGAGCGTTTCACTGCTTTCAAGGCTTCTCAGGCAGAATTCCAGAATGTTGGTGCCGGCAGGCCTCCGGCAGTTCCGGGTAACCATCTCCTTGTAAATCCCCCGTGGTTTCTTGTAAACCCGAGCAATTTGGCCAGGTTATGCAGTTTGAACTGCTACACAATTGCGCCTGCCTAGCTCTCCCGCGGTTCCAAACATTCAGGCGTGGCAGACAGAAGGCTGGTCCCCGTAGGACACTGCCAGCGAACTGGGTATATCTGCTTCCCGTTCTTCTCACCTGACTGCTACTGATTCCAGCTTTGACGGTTACACTCTACTCAACCGGAGGAGAAAGTTGAACCGCAACTTATGGCACTTTGTGAAAGTGTTGAGAACTAGAGCTCAGTTGTTTTTCCACTTCACCACTGTCCATCCAGCACTATGGACCGCACTTCATATATCTGGCTCTAATGAGTCCACGGTTGTGTTCAGCCGAATGTCCTCTGCCGGGAACACTCAGAATGAGGTCCTGAGTTACTGTAACATAGGAGCGTTTCACTGCTTTCAAGGCCTCCCGAGAAGAATTCCGGAATCTTGCTGCCGGCAGGCCTACGGCTGTTCCGGGTAAACATCTCCTTGTAAATCCCCCGTGGTTTCTTGTACACCCGTGACATTTGGCCAGGTTATGAAGTTTGCATTGCTGCACAATTGCGCCTGCCTAGCTCTGCCACGGTTCCAAACATTCAGGCGTGGCAGCCACATAGGCTGGTCCCCGTAGGCACTGCCAGCGGACTGGGTATATCTGCTTCCCGTTCATCTCACCTGAGTGCTACTGATTCCAGGTTTGAAGGCTATACTCTACTCAACCGGAGCAGTAAGGTGAACCTCAAATTATGGCACTTTGTGAAAGTGTTGAGAACTAGAACTCAGTTGTTTGACACGGCACCAGTGTCCATCCAGCACTATGCACGGCACTGCCTACATCTGGCTCTAATTAGTCCATGGTTGTGTTCAGCCGAATGACCTCTGCAGGGAACCCTCAGAATGAGGTTCTGAGTTACTGCAACATATGAGCGTTTCACTGCTTTCAAGGCTTCTCAGGAAGGATTCCGGAATCTTGCTGCTGGCAGGCCTCCGGCTGTTCCGGGTGAACATCTCCTTTAAATCCCCCGTGGATTCTTGTACACCCGTGAAATTGGCCAGATGATGCAGTTTGCATTGCTGCACAATTGTGCCTGCCTACCTCTGACACGGTTGCAAACATTCAGGCGTGGCAGCCAGATAGGCTGGTCCCCGTAGGACATTGCCAGCGGAATGGGTATATCTGCTTCCCGTTCTTCTCACCTGAGTGCTACTGATTCCAGCTTTGACGGTTACACTCTACTCAACGGGAGCAGTAAGGTGAACCTCAACTTAGTGCCCTTTGTGAAAGTGTTGAGAACTAGAGCTCAGTTGTTTGGCACGCCACCACTGTCCATCCAGCACTATGGACGGCACTGCATATATCAGGCTCTAATGAGTCCACGGTTGTGTTCAGCCGAATGACCTCTGCCGGGAACACTCAGAATGAGGTTGTGAGTTATTGCAACATAGGAGCGTTTCACTGCTTTCAAGGCTTCTGAGGCATAATTCCAGAATGTTGGTGCCGGCAGGCCTCCAGCAGTTCCGGGTAAACATCTCCTTGTAAATCCCCCGTGGTTTCTTGTAAACCCGTGCAATTTGGCCAGGTTATGCAGTTTGCATTGCTGCACAATTGCGCCTGCCTAGCTCTGCCGCGGTTGCAAACATTCAGGCCTGGCAGCCAGATAGGCTGGTCCCCGTAGGACACTGCCAGCGGACTGGGTATATCTGCTTCCCGTTCTTCTCACCTGAGTGCTACTGATTCCAGCTTCCGGGGTTACACTCTACTCAACCGGAGCAGTAAGGTTAACCTCAACTTATGGCCCTTTGTGAAAGTGTTGAGAACTAGAGCTCAGTTGTTTGGCACGCCACCACTGTCCATCCAGCACTATGGACGGCACTGCCTATATCTGGCTCTATTTAGTCCACGGTTGTGTTCAGCCGAATGAACTCTGCCGGGAACACTCAGAATGAGGTTCTGAGTTATTGCAACATAGGAGCGTTTCACTGCTTTCAAGGCTTCTCAGGCAGAATTCCAGAATGTTGGTGCCGGCAGGCCTCCGGCAGTTCCGGGTAACCATCTCCTGGTATATCCCCTGTGGTTTCTTGTAAAATCGTGAAATTTGGCAAGATTATGCAGTTTGCATTGCTGCACAATCCCGCCTGCCTAGCTCTACCGCGGTTGCAAACATTCATGCGTGGCAACAAGAAAGGTTGGTCCCTTTAGTCACTGCCAGCGGACTGGGTATATCTGCTTCCCGTTTTTCTCACCTGAGTGCTACTGATTCCATCTTTGACGGCTACACTCTACTCAACCCGAGGAGTAAGATGAACCTCAACTTGTGGCACTTTGTGAAAGGATTGACAACTAGAGCTCAGTTGTTTGGCACGCCACCACTGTCCATCCAGCACTATTTAAGGCACTGCCTATATCTTGCTCTATTTAGTCCACGGTTTTGTTCTCCCGAATGACCTCTGCAGGGAACACTCAGAATGAGGTTCTGAGTTATTGCAACATAGGAGCGTTTCACTGTTTTCAAGGCTTCTTAGGAAGGATTCCGGAAACTTGCTGCGGGCAGGCCACAGACTGTTCCAGGTGAACATCTCCTTGTAAATCCACCGTCGTTTATTGTACACCCATGAAATTTGGCCAGGTAATGCAGTTTGCATTGCTGCACAATTGCGCCTACCCAGCTCTGCCGCGTTTGCAAACATTCAGGCGTGGCAGCCAAATACGCTGGTCCCCATTGGACACTGCCAGCGGACTGGTTATATCTGCTTTCCGTTCTTCTCACCTGAGTGCTACTGATTCCAGCTTTGACGGCTACACTCTACTCAACCGGAGCAGTAAGTTGAACCTCAACTTATGGCCCTTTGTGAAAGTGTTGAGAACTAGAGCTCAGTTGTTTGGCACGCCACCACTGTCCATCCAGCACTATGGACGGCACTGCCTACATCTGGCTCTAATTAGTCCACGGTTGTGTTCAGCCAAATGACCTCTGCCGGGAACACTCAGAATGAGGTTCTGAGTTATTGCAACATAGGAGCGTTTCACTGCTTTCAAGGCTTCTCATGTTGAATTCCAGAATGTTGGTGCCCGCAGGCCTCCGGCAGTTCGGGGTAATCATCTCCTTGTAAATCCCCCGTGGTTTCTTGTAAAATCGTGAAATTTGGCAAGATTATTCAGTTTGCATTGCTGCACATTCCCGCCTGCCTAGCTCTACCGCGGTTGCAAACATTCAGGCTTGGCAACCAGAAAGGTTGGTCCCTGTAGGACACTGCCAGCGGACTGGGTATATCTGCTTCCCGTTTTTCTCACCTGAGTGCTACTGATTCCAGCTTTGACGGCTAAACTCTACTCAATCCGAGCAGTAAGATGAACCTCAACTTGTGGCAATTTGTGAAAGTGTTGAGAACTAGAGCTCAGTTGTTTGGCACGCCACCACTGTCCATCCAGCACTATGAAAGGCACTGTCTATATCTGGCTCGAATTAGTCCACGGTTGTGTGCAGCCGAATGACCTCTGCTGGGAACACTCAGAATGAGGTTCTGAGTTACTGCAACATAGGAGCTTTTCAGTACTTTCACGACTTCTTAGGAAGAATTCCGGAATCTTACTGATGGCAAGCCTCCGGCTGTTCCGGGTGAACTTCTCCTTGTAAATCCCCCTTTGTTTCTTGTACACCCGTGAAATTTTGCAAGATTATGCAGTTTGCATTGCTGCACAATCCCGCCTGCCTAGCTCTGCTGCGGTTGCAAATATTCAGGCGTGGCAGGCAGATAGGCTGGTCCCCGTAGGACACTGCCAGCGGACTGGGTATATCTGCTTCCCGTTCTTCTCACCTCAGTGCTAGTGATTCCAGCTTTGACGGCTACACTCTACTCAACCGGAGCAGTAAGGTGAAGCTCAACTTATGGCACTTTGTGAAAGTGTTGAGAAATAGAGCTCAGTTGTTTGGCACGCCACCACTGTCCATCCAGCACTATGGACGGCACTGCCTATATCTGCCTCTAATTAGTCCACGGTTGTGTTCAGCCGAATGACCTCTGCAGGGAACACTCAAATTGAGATTCTGAGTTATTGCAACATAGCGGCATTTCACTGCTTTCAAGGCTTCTCAGGCGGAATTCCAGAATGTTGGTGCCGGCAGGCCTCCGGATGTTCCGGGTAAACATCTCCTAGTAAATCCCCCTTGGTTTCTTGTACACCCGTGAAATTTGGCCAGGGTATGCAGTTTTCATTGCTGCACAATTGTGCCTGCGTAGCTCTGCCGCGGTTCCAAACATTCAGGCGTGGCAGCCAGATAGGCTGGTCCCCGTAGGACACCGGCAGCGGACTGGGAATATCTGCTTCCCGTTCTTCTCACCTGAGTGCTACTGATTCCAGCTTTGACTGTTACACTCTACTCAACCGGAGCAGTAAGGTGAAGCTCAACTTATGGCACTTTGTGAAAGTGTTTAGAACTAGAGCTCAGTTGTTTGCCGCGCCACCACTGTCCATCCAGCACTGTGGACGGCACTGCATATATCTGGCTCTAATGACTCCACGGTTGTGTTCAGCCGAATGACCTCTGCCGGGAACACTCAGAATGAGGTTCTGAGTTACTGCAACATAGGAGCGTTTCAGTACTTTCACGGCTTCTTAGGAAGAATTCCGGAATCTTACTGATGGCAGGCCTCCGGCTTTTCCGGGTGAACATCTCCTTGTAAGTCCCCCGTGGTTTCTTGTACACCCGTGCAATTTGGCTAGGTTATGCAGTTTGCACTGCTGCACAATTGCGCCTGCCTAGCTCTACCGCGGTTGCAAACATTCAGGCATGGCAGCCAGATAGGCTAGTCCCCGTAGGACACTGCCAGCAGACAGAGTATATCTGCTTCCCATACTTCTCACCTGAGTGCTACTTATTCCAGCTTTGACGGCTACACTCTACTGAACCGGAGCAGTAAGTTGAACCTCAACTTGTGGCACTTTGTGAAAGTGTTGAGAACTAGAGCGCAGTTGTTTGGCACGCCACCACTGTCCATCCAGCACTATGGACGGCACTGCATATATCAGGCTCTAATGAGTCCACGGTTGTGTTCAGCCGAATGACCTCTGCCGGGAACACTCAGAATGAGGTTGTGAGTTATTGCAACATAGGAGCGTTTCACTGCTTTCAAGGCTTCTGAGGCATAATTCCAGAATGTTGGTGCCGGCAGGCCTCCAGCAGTTCCGGGTAAACATCTCCTTGTAAATCCCCCGTGGTTTCTTGTAAACCCGTGCAATTTGGCCAGGTTATGCAGTTTGCATTGCTGCACAATTGCGCCTGCCTAGCTCTGCCGCGGTTGCAAACATTCAGGCCTGGCAGCCAGATAGGCTGGTCCCCGTAGGACACTGCCAGCGGACTGGGTATATCTGCTTCCCGTTCTTCTCACCTGAGTGCTACTGATTCCAGCTTCCGGGGTTACACTCTACTCAACCGGAGCAGTAAGGTTAACCTCAACTTATGGCCCTTTGTGAAAGTGTTGAGGACTAGAGCTCAGTTGTTTGGCACGCCACCACTGTCCATCCAGCACTATGGACGGCACTGCCTATATCTGGCTCTATTTAGTCCACGGTTGTGTTCAGCCGAATGAACTCTGCCGGGAACACTCAGAATGAGGTTCTGAGTTATTGCAACATAGGAGCGTTTCACTGCTTTCAAGGCTTCTCAGGCAGAATTCCAGAATGTTGGTGCCGGCAGGCCTCCGGCAGTTCCGGGTAACCATCTCCTGGTATATCCCCTGTGGTTTCTTGTAAAATCGTGAAATTTGGCAAGATTATGCAGTTTGCATTGCTGCACAATCCCGCCTGCCTAGCTCTACCGCGGTTGCAAACATTCATGCGTGGCAACAAGAAAGGTTGGTCCCTGTAGTCACTGCCAGCGGACTGGGTATATCTGCTTCCCGTTTTTCTCACCTGAGTGCTACTGATTCCAGCTTTGACGGCTACACTCTACTCAACCCGAGGAGTAAGATGAACCTCAACTTGTGGCACTTTGTGAAAGGATTGACAACTAGAGCTCAGTTGTTTGGCACGCCACCACTGTCCATCCAGCACTATTTAAGGCACTGCCTATATCTTGCTCTATTTAGTCCACGGTTTTGTTCTCCCGAATGACCTCTGCAGGGAACACTCAGAATGAGGTTCTGAGTTATTGCAACATAGGAGCGTTTCACTGTTTTCAAGGCTTCTTAGGAAGGATTCCGGAAACTTGCTGCGGGCAGGCCACAGGCTGTTCCGGGTGAACATCTCCTTGTAAATCCACCGTCGTTTATTGTACACCCATGAAATTTGGCCAGGTAATGCAGTTTGCATTGCTGCACAATTGCGCCTACCCAGCTCTGCCGCGTTTGCAAACATTCAGGCGTGGCAGCCAAATACGCTGGTCCCCATTGGACACTGCCAGCGGACTGGGTATATCTGCTTCCCGTTCTTCTCACCTGAGTGCTACTGATTCCAGCTTTGACGGCTACACTCTACTCAACCGGAGCAGTAAGTTGAACCTCAACTTATGGCCCTTTTTGAAAGTGTTGAGAACTAGAGCTCAGTTGTTTGGCACGCCACCACTGTCCATCCAGCACTATGGACGGCACTGCCTACATCTGGCTCTAATTAGTCCACGGTTGTGTTCAGCCAAATGACCTCTGCCGGGAACACTCAGAATGAGGTTCTGAGTTATTGCAACATAGGAGCGTTTCACTGCTTTCAAGGCTTCTCAGGTTGAATTCCAGAATGTTGGTGCCCGCAGGCCTCCGGCAGTTCGGGGTAACCATCTCCTTGTAAATCCCCCGTGGTTTCTTGTAAAATCGTGAAATTTGGCAAGATTATTCAGTTTGCATTGCTGCACATTCCCGCCTGCCTAGCTCTACCGCGGTTGCAAACATTCAGGCGTGGCAACCAGAAAGGTTGGTCCCTGTAGGACACTGCCAGCGGACTGGGTATATCTGCTTCCCGTTTTTCTCACCTGAGTGCTACTGATTCCAGCTTTGACGGCTAAACTCTACTCAATCCGAGCAGTAAGATGAACCTCAACTTGTGGCAATTTGTGAAAGTGTTGAGAACTAGAGCTCAGTTGTTTGGCACGCCACCACTGTCCATCCAGCACTATGAAAGGCACTGTCTATATCTGGCTCTAATTAGTCCACGGTTGTGTTCAGCCGAATGACCTCTGCTGGGAACACTCAGAATGAGGTTCTGAGTTACTGCAACATAGGAGCTTTTCAGTACTTTCACGACTTCTTAGGAAGAATTCCGGAATCTTACTGATGGCAAGCCTCCAGCTGTTCCGGGTGAACTTCTCCTTGTAAATCCCCCTTTGTTTCTTGTACACCCGTGAAATTTTGCAAGATGATGCAGTTTGCATTGCTGCAGAATCCCGCCTGCCTAGCTCTGCCGCGGTTGCAAATATTCAGGCGTGGCAGGCAGATAGGCTGGTCCCCGTAGGACACTGCCAGCGGACTGGGTATATCTGCTTCCCGTTCTTCTCACCTCAGTGCTAGTGATTCCAGCTTTGACGGCTACACTCTACTCAACCGGAGCAGTAAGGTGAAGCTCAACTTATGGCACTTTGTGAAAGTGTTGAGAAATAGAGCTCAGTTGTTTGGCACGCCACCACTGTCCATCCATCACTATGGACGGCACTGCCTATATCTGCCTCTAATTAGTCCACGGTTGTGTTCAGCCGAATGACCTCTGCAGGGAACACTCAAAATGAGATTCTGAGTTATTGCAACATAGCGGCATTTCACTGCTTTCAAGGCTTCTCAGGCGGAATTCCAGAATGTTGGTGCCGGCAGGCCTCCGGATGTTCCGGGTAAACATCTCCTAGTAAATCCCCCTTGGTTTCTTGTACACCCGTGAAATTTGGCCAGGGTATGCAGTTTTCATTGCTGCACAATTGTGCCTGCGTAGCTCTGCCGCGGTTCCAAACATTCAGGCGTGGCAGCCAGATAGGCTGGTCCCCGTAGGACACTGGCAGCGGACTGGGAATATCTGCTTCCCGTTCTTCTCACCTGAGTGCTACTGATTCCAGCTTTGACTGTTACACTCTACTCAACCGGAGCAGTAAGGTGAAGCTCAACTTATGGCACTTTGTGAAAGTGTTTAGAACTAGAGCTCAGTTGTTTGCCGCGCCACCACTGTCCATCCAGCACTGTGGACGGCACTGCATATATCTGGCTCTAATGACTCCACGGTTGTGTTCAGCCGAATGACCTCTGCCGGGAACACTCAGAATGAGGTTCTGAGTTACTGCAACATAGGAGCGTTTCAGTACTTTCACGGCTTCTTAGGAAGAATTCCGGAATCTTACTGATGGCAGGCCTCCGGCTTTTCCGGGTGAACATCTCCTTGTAAGTCCCCCGTGGTTTCTTGTACACCCGTGCAATTTGGCTAGGTTATGCAGTTTGCACTGCTGCACAATTGCGCCTGCCTAGCTCTACCGCGGTTGCAAACATTCAGGCATGGCAGCCAGATAGGCTAGTCCCCGTAGGACACTGCCAGCAGACAGAGTATATCTGCTTCCCATACTTCTCACCTGAGTGCTACTTATTCCAGCTTTGACGGCTACACTCTACTGAACCGGAGCAGTAAGTTGAACCTCAACTTGTGGCACTTTGTGAAAGTGTTGAGAACTAGAGCGCAGTTGTTTGGCACGCCAACACTGTACATCCAGCACTATGGAAGGCACTGCCTACATCTGGCTCTAATTAGTCCTCGGTTGTGTTCAGCCGAATGACCTCTTCCAGGATCACTCAGAATGAGGTTCTGAGTTATTGCAACATAGGAGCGTTTCACTGCTTTCAAGGCTTCTCAGGCAGAATTCCAGATTGTTGGTGCCGGCAGGCCTCGGGCTGTTCCGGCTGAACATCTCCTTGTAAATCCCCCTTGGTTTCTTGTAAACCCGTGAAATTTTGCAAGATTATGCAGTTTGCATTGGTGCACAATCCCGCCTGCCTAGCTCTACCGCCTTTGCAAACATTCAGGCGTGGCAACCAGAAAGGTTGGTCCCTGTAGGACACTGCCAGCGGACTGGGTATATCTGCTTCCCGTTTTTCTCAACTGAGTGCTACTGATTCCAGCTTTGACAGCTACACTCTACTCAACCCGAGCGGTAAGATGAACCTCAACTTGTGGCACTTTCTGAAAGGGTTGAGAACTAGAGCTCAGTTGTTTGGAACGCCACCACTGTCCATCCAGCACTATGAAAGGCACTGCCTACATCTGGCTCTAATTAGTCCACGGTTGTCTTCAGAATAATGACCTCTGCCCCGAACACTCAGAATGAGGTTCTGAGTTACTGCAACATAGGAGTGTTTCACTGCTTTCAAGGCTTCTTAGGAAGGATTCCGGAAACTTGCTGCAGGCAGGCCACCGGCTATTCCGGGTGAACATCTCCTTGTAAATCCCCCGTCGTTTATTGTACATCCATAAAATTTGGCCAGGTCATGCAGTTTGCATTGCTGCACAATTCCCCCTGCCTAGCTCTGCCGCGGTTGCAAACATTCAGGCGTGGCAGCCAGATAGGCTGGTCTCCGTAGGACACTGCCAGCGGAATGGGTATATCTGCTTCCCGTTCTTCTCACCTGAGTGCTACTGATTCCAGCTTTGACGGCTACACTCTACTCAACCGTAGCAGTATGTTGAACCTCAACTTGTGGCACTTTGTGAAAGGGTTGAGAACTAGAGCGCAGTTGTTTGGCAAGCCACCACTGTCCATCCAGCACTATGGAAGGCACTGCCTACATCGGGCTCTAAGTAGTCCAGGGTTGTGTTCAGCCGAATGACATCTGCTGGGAACACTCAGAATGAGGTTCTGATTTATTGCAACATAGGAGCATTTCACTGCTTTCAAGGCTTCTAAGGCAGAATTCCAGAATGTTGGTGCCGGCAGCCCTCCGACTGTTCCAGGTGAACATCTCCTTGTACATCCCCCGTGGTTTCTTGTACACCCGTGAAATTTGGCCAGGTTATGCAGTATGCATTGCTGCACAATTGCATCTGCCTAGGTCTGCCAAGGTTGCAAACATTCAGGCGTGGCAGGCAGATAGGCTGGTCCCCGTAGGACACTGCCAGGGGACTGGGTATATCTCCTTCCCGTTCTTCTCACCTGAGTGCTACTGATTCCAGCTTTGAAGGCTACACTCTACTGAACCGGATCAGTTAGTTGAACCTCAAATTATGGCCCTTTGTGAAAGTGTTGAGAACTAGAGCTCAGTTGTTTGGCACGCCACCACTGTCCATCCAGCACTATGTACGGCACTGCCTACATCTCTCTCTAATTAGTCCACGGTTGTGTTCAGCCGAATGACCTCTGCCGGGAACACTCAGAATGAGGTTCTGAGTTACTACAATATAGGAGTTTTTCAGTAGTTTCACGGCTTCTTAGGAAGAATTCCGTAATCTTACTGTTGGCAGGGCTCCGGCTGTTCCGGGTGAACATCTCCTTGTAAATCCCCTTGGATTCTTGTACACCAGTGAAATTTGGCCAGGTTATGCAGCTTGCTTTGCTGCACAATTGCGCTTGCCTAGCTCTGCCGCGGTTGCAAACATTCAGGCGTGGCAGCCAGATAGGCTGGTCCCCGTAGGACACTGCCAGGGGACTGGGTATATCTGCTTCCCGTTCTTCTCTCCTGAGTGCTACTGATTCCAGCTTTGACGGTTACACTCTACTCAACCGGAGCAGTAAGGTGAACCTCAAATTATGGCACTTTGTGAAAGGGTTGAGAACTAGAGCGCAGTTGTTTGGCATGCCAACACTGTCCATCCAGCACTATGGAAGGCACTGCTTACATCAGGCTCTAATTAGTCCATGGTTGTGTTCAGCCGAATGACCTCTGCCGGAAACACTCAGAATGAGGTTCTTAGTTATTGCAACATAGGTGGGTTTCACTGCTTTCAAGGCTTCTCAGGCAGAATTCCAGAATGTTGGTTCTGGCAGGCTTGCGGCTGTTCCGGGTGAACATCTCCTTGTAAATCCCCCGTGGTTTCTTGTACACCCGTGAAATTTGGCCAGGTTATGCAGTTTGCATTGCTGCACAATTGAGCCTGCCTAGCTCTGCGGCGGTTGCAACATTCAGGCGTGGCAGCCAGAAAGGCTGCTCCCCGTAAGACACTGTCATCGGACTGGGTATGTCTGCTTCCCGTTCTTCTCACCTGAGTGCTACTGATTCCAGCTTTGACGGCTACACTCTACTCAACGGGAGCAGTAAGTTGAACCTCAACTTATGGCACTTTGTGAAAGTGTTGAGAACTAGAGCTCAGTTGTTTGGAACGCCACCACTGTCCATCCAGCACTATGGACGGCACTGCTTACATCTGGCTCTAATTAGTCCACGGTTGTGGTCTGCCGAATGACCTCTGCCCGGAACACTCAGAATGAGCTTCTGAGTTACTGCAACAAAGGAGCGTTTCACTCCTTTCAAGGCTTCTTAGGAAGAATTCGGGAATCTTTTGCCGGCAGGCCTCCTGCTGTTCCGGGTGAACATCTCCTTGTAAATCCCCCGTGGTTTCTTGTACACCCGTGAAATTTGGCCAGGTTATGCAGTTTGCATTGCTGCACAATTGCGCCTGACTAGCTCTGCCGCGGTTCCAAACATTCAGGCGTGGCAGCCAGATAGTCTGGTCCCCGTAGGACACTGCCAGCGGACTGGGAATATCTGCTTCCCGTTCTTCTCACCTGAGTGCTACTGATTCCAGCTTTGACGGTTCCACTCTACTCAACCTCAGCAGTAAGGTGAACCTCAACTTATGGCTCTTTGTGAAAGCATTGAGAACTAGAGCTCCGTTGATTGGCACGCCACCACTATCCATCCAGCACTATGGACGGTACTGCCTTCATCTGGCTCTAATGAGTCCACGGTTTTGTTCAGCCAAATGACCTGTGCCGAGGAACACTCAAAATGAGGTTCTGAGTTACTGCAACATAGGAGCGTTTCAGTACTTTCACGGCTTCTTAGGAAGAATTCCGGAATCTTACGGAGGGCAAGCCTCCGGCTATTCCGGGTGAACATCTCCTTGTAAATCCCCCGTGGTTTCTTGTAAACCCGTGCAATTTGGCCAGGTTTTGCAGTTTGCATTGCTGCACAATTGCGCCTGCCTAGCTCTGCCACGGTGGCAAATATTCAGGCATGGCAGCCAGATAGGCTAGTCCCCGTAGGACACTGCCAGCGGACGGGGTATATCTGCTTCCCATACTTCTCACCTCAGTGCTACTGATTCCAGCTTTGACGACAACACTCTACTCAACCGGAGCACTACGTTGAACCTCAAATTATGGCATTTTGTGAAAGTATTGAGAATTAGAGCTCAGTTGTTTGGGACGGCACCAGTGTCCATCCAGCACTATGGACGGCACTGCCTACATCTGGCTCTAATTAGTCCATGGTTGTGTTCAGCCGAATGACCTCTGCAGGGAACCCTCAGAATGACGTTCTGAGTTACTGCAACATAGGAGCGTTTCCCTGCTTTCAAGGCTTCTTAGGAAGGATTCCAGAATCTTGCTGCTGGCAGGCCTCCGGCTGTTCCGGGTGAACATCTCCTTGTAAATCCCCCTTGGATTCTTGTACACCCGTGAATTTTGGCCAGATGATGCAGTTTGCATTGCTGCACAATTGTGCCTGCCTACCTCTGCCGCGGTTGCAAACATTCAGGCGTGGCAGCCAGATAAGCTGGTCCCCGTATGTCATTGCCAGCGGACTGGTTATATCTGATTCCCGTTCTTCTCAACTGAGTGCTACTGATTCCAGGTTTGAAGGCTACACTCTACTCAACCGGAGCAGTAAGTTGAACCACAACTTATGGCACTTTGTGAAAGTGTTGAGAACTAGTGCTCTGTTGTTTGGCACGCCACCACTGTCCATCCAGCACTATGGACGGCACTGCTTACATCTGTCTCTAATTAGTCCACGGTTGTGTTCAGCTGAATGACCTCTGCCCGGAACACTCAGAAAGAGATTCTGAGTTATTGCAACATAGGTGCGTTTCACTTCTTTCAAGGCTTCTCAGGCAGAATTCCAGAATGTTGGTGCCGGCAGGCCTCCGGCAGTTCCGGGTAAACATCTCCTTGTAAATCCCCCGTGGTTTCTTGTAAACGCGTGCAATTTGGCCAGGTTATGCAGTTTGCATTGCGGCACAATTGCGCATGGCTAGCTCTGCCGCCGTTCCAAACATTCAGGCGTGGCAGCCAGATAGGCTGGTCCAAGTAGGACACTGCCAGCGGACTGGGAATATCTGCTTCCCGTTCTTCTCACCTGAGTGCTACTGATTCTAGCTTTGACGGTTACACTCTACTCAACCTGAGCAGTAAGGTGAAGCTCAACTTATGGCACTTTGTGAAAGTGTTGAGAACTAGAGCTCAGTTGTTTGGCACGCCACCACTGTCCATCCAGCACTATGGAGGGCACTGCATATATCAGGCTCTAATGAGTCCACGGTTGTGTTCAGCCGAATGACCTCTGCCGGGAACACTCAGAATGAGGTTCTGAGTTATTGCAACATAGGAGCGTTTCACTGCTTTCAAGGCTTCTCAGGCAGAATTCCAGAATGTTGGTGCCGGCAGGCCTCCGGCAGTTCCGGGCAACCATCTCCTTGTAAATCCCCCGTGGTTTCTTGTAAACCCGAGCAATTTGGCCAGGTTATGCAGTTTGAACTGCTACACAATTGCGCCTGCCTAGCTCTCCCGCGGTTCCAAACATTCAGGCGTGGCAGACAGAAGGCTGGTCCCCGTAGGACACTGCCAGCGAACTGGGTATATCTGCTTCCCGTTCTTCTCACCTGACTGCTACTGATTCCAGCTTTGACGGTTACACTCTACTCAACCGGAGGAGAAAGTTGAACCGCAACTTATGGCACTTTGTGAAAGTGTTGAGAACTAGAGCTCAGTTGTTTTTCCACTTCACCACTGTCCATCCAGCACTATGGACCGCACTTCATATATCTGGCTCTAATGAGTCCACGGTTGTGTTCAGCCGAATGTCCTCTGCCGGGAACACTCAGAATGAGGTCCTGAGTTACTGTAACATAGGAGCGTTTCACTGCTTTCAAGGCCTCCCGAGAAGAATTCCGGAATCTTGCTGCCGGCAGGCCTACGGCTGTTCCGGGTAAACATCTCCTTGTAAATCCCCCGTGGTTTCTTGTACACCCGTGACATTTGGCCAGGTTATGAAGTTTGCATTGCTGCACAATTGCGCCTGCCTAGCTCTGCCACGGTTCCAAACATTCAGGCGTGGCAGCCACATAGGCTGGTCCCCGTAGGCACTGCCAGCGGACTGGGTATATCTGCTTCCCGTTCATCTCACCTGAGTGCTACTGATTCCAGGTTTGAAGGCTATACTCTACTCAACCGGAGCAGTAAGGTGAACCTCAAATTATGGCACTTTGTGAAAGTGTTGAGAACTAGAACTCAGTTGTTTGACACGGCACCAGTGTCCATCCAGCACTATGCACGGCACTGCCTACATCTGGCTCTAATTAGTCCATGGTTGTGTTCAGCCGAATGACCTCTGCAGGGAACCCTCAGAATGAGGTTCTGAGTTACTGCAACATATGAGCGTTTCACTGCTTTCAAGGCTTCTCAGGAAGGATTCCGGAATCTTGCTGCTGGCAGGCCTCCGGCTGTTCCGGGTGAACATCTCCTTTAAATCCCCCGTGGATTCTTGTACACCCGTGAAATTGGCCAGATGATGCAGTTTGCATTGCTGCACAATTGTGCCTGCCTACCTCTGACACGGTTGCAAACATTCAGGCGTGGCAGCCAGATAGGCTGGTCCCCGTAGGACATTGCCAGCGGAATGGGTATATCTGCTTCCCGTTCTTCTCACCTGAGTGCTACTGATTCCAGCTTTGACGGTTACACTCTACTCAACGGGAGCAGTAAGGTGAACCTCAACTTAGTGCCCTTTGTGAAAGTGTTGAGAACTAGAGCTCAGATGTTTGGCACGCCACCACTGTCCATCCAGCACTATGGACGGCACTGCATATATCAGGCTCTAATGAGTCCACGGTTGTGTTCAGCCGAATGACCTCTGCCGGGAACACTCAGAATGAGGTTGTGAGTTATTGCAACATAGGAGCGTTTCACTGCTTTCAAGACTTCTGAGGCATAATTCCAGAATGTTGGTGCCGGCAGGCCTCCAGCAGTTCCGGGTAAACATCTTGTAAATCCCCCGTGGTTTCTTGTAAACCCGTGCAATTTGGCCAGGTTATGCAGTTTGCATTGCTGCACAATTGCGCCTGCCTAGCTCTGCCGCGGTTGCAAACATTCAGGCCTGGCAGCCAGATAGGCTGGTCCCCGTAGGACACTGCCAGCGGACTGGGTATATCTGCTTCCCGTTCTTCTCACCTGAGTGCTACTGATTCCAGCTTCCGGGGTTACACTCTACTCAACCGGAGCAGTAAGGTTAACCTCAACTTATGGCCCTTTGTGAAAGTGTTGAGAACTAGAGCTCAGTTGTTTGGCACGCCACCACTGTCCATCCAGCACTATGGACGGCACTGCCTATATCTGGCTCTATTTAGTCCACGGTTGTGTTCAGCCGAATGAACTCTGCCGGGAACACTCAGAATGAGGTTCTGAGTTATTGCAACATAGGAGCGTTTCACTGCTTTCAAGGCTTCTCAGGCAGAATTCCAGAATGTTGGTGCCGGCAGGCCTCCGGCAGTTCCGGGTAACCATCTCCTGGTATATCCCCTGTGGTTTCTTGTAAAATCGTGAAATTTGACAAGATTATGCAGTTTGCATTGCTGCACAATCCCGCCTGCCTAGCTCTACCGCGGTTGCAAACATTCATGCGTGGCAACAAGAAAGGTTGGTCCCTGTAGTCACTGCCAGCGGACTGGGTATATCTGCTTCCCGTTTTTCTCACCTGAGTGCTACTGATTCCAGCTTTGACGGCTACACTCTACTCAACCCGAGGAGTAAGATGAACCTCAACTTGTGGCACTTTGTGAAAGGATTGACAACTAGAGCTCAGTTGTTTGGCACGCCACCACTGTCCATCCAGCACTATTTAAGGCACTGCCTATATCTTGCTCTATTTAGTCCACGGTTTTGTTCTCCCGAATGACCTCTGCAGGGAACACTCAGAATGAGGTTCTGAGTTATTGCAACATAGGAGCGTTTCACTGTTTTCAAGGCTTCTTAGGAAGGATTCCGGAAACTTGCTGCGGGCAGGCCACAGGCTGTTCCGGGTGAACATCTCCTTGTAAATCCACCGTCGTTTATTGTACACCCATGAAATTTGGCCAGGTAATGCAGTTTGCATTGCTGCACAATTGCGCCTACCCAGCTCTGCCGCGTTTGCAAACATTCAGGCGTGGCAGCCAAATACGCTGGTCCCCATTGGACACTGCCAGCGGACTGGGTATATCTGCTTCCCGTTCTTCTCACCTGAGTGCTACTGATTCCAGCTTTGACGGCTACACTCTACTCAACCGGAGCAGTAAGTTGAACCTCAACTTATGGCCCTTTGTGAAAGTGTTGAGAACTAGAGCTCAGTTGTTTGGCACGCCACCACTGTCCATCCAGCACTATGGACGGCACTGCATACATCTGGCTCTAATTAGTCCACGGTTGTGTTCAGCCAAATGACCTCTGCCGGGAACACTCAGAATGAGGTTCTGAGTTATTGCAACATAGGAGCGTTTCACTGCTTTCAAGGCTTCTCAGGTTGAATTCCAGAATGTTGGTGCCCGCAGGCCTCCGGCAGTTCGGGGTAACCATCTCCTTGTAAATCCCCCGTGGTTTCTTGTAAAATCGTGAAATTTGGCAAGATTATTCAGTTTGCATTGCTGCACATTCCCGCCTGCCTAGCTCTACCGCGGTTGCAAACATTCAGGCGTGGCAACCAGAAAGGTTGGTCCCTGTAGGACACTGCCAGCGGACTGGGTATATCTGCTTCCCGTTTTTCTCACCTGAGTGCTACTGATTCCAGCTTTGACGGCTAAACTCTACTCAATCCGAGCAGTAAGATGAACCTCAACTTGTGGCAATTTGTGAAAGTGTTGAGAACTAGAGCTCAGTTGTTTGGCACGCCACCACTGTCCATCCAGCACTATGAAAGGCACTGTCTATATCTGGCTCTAATTAGTCCACGGTTGTGTTCAGCCGAATGACCTCTGCTGGGAACACTCAGAATGAGGTTCTGAGTTACTGCAACATAGGAGCTTTTCAGTACTTTCACGACTTCTTAGGAAGAATTCCGGAATCTTACTGATGGCAAGCCTCCGGCTGTTCCGGGTGAACTTCTCCTTGTAAATCCCCCTTTGTTTCTTGTACACCCGTGAAATTTTGCAAGATGATGCAGTTTGCATTGCTGCACAATCCCGCCTGCCTAGCTCTGCCGCGGTTGCAAATATTCAGGCGTGGCAGGCAGATAGGCTGGTCCCCGTAGGACACTGCCAGCGGACTGGGTATATCTGCTTCCCGTTCTTCTCACCTCAGTGCTAGTGATTCCAGCTTTGACGGCTACACTCTACTCAACCGGAGCAGTAAGGTGAAGCTCAACTTATGGCACTTTGTGAAAGTGTTGAGAAATAGAGCTCAGTTGTTTGGCACGCCACCACTGTCCATCCAGCACTATGGACGGCACTGCCTATATCTGCCTCTAATTAGTCCACGGTTGTGTTCAACCAAATGATCTCTGCCGGGAACACTCAGAATGAGGTTCTGAGTTATTGCAACATAGGAGCGTTTCACTGCATTCAAGGTTCTTAGGAAGAATTCCGGAATCTTGCTGCCGGCAGGCCTTCGTCTGTTTTGGGTGAACATCTCCTTGTAAATCCCCCGTGGTTTTTTGTACACCCGTGAAATTTGGCCAGGTTATGCAGTTTGAATTGATGCATAATTGTGCCTGCCTAGATCTACGACGGTTGCAAACATTCAGGCGTCGCTGCCAGAATTGCTGGTCACCGTAGGACACTGCCAGCCGACTGGGTATATCTGCTTCCCGTTCTTCTCACCTGAGTGCTACTGATTCCAGCTTTGACGGCTAGACTCTACTCAACCGGAGCAGTAACTTGAACCTCAATTTATGGCAATTTGTGAAAGTGTTGAGAACTAGAGCTTAGTTGTTTGACACGCCACCACTGTCCATCCAGCACTATGGACGGCACTGCCTAGAACTGGCTTAATTAGTCCACGGTTGTGTTCAGCCGAATGACCTCTGCTGGGACCACTCAAAATGAGTTTCTGAGTTATTGCAACATAGGAGCGTTTCAGTGCTTCCAAGGCTTCTTAGGGAGAATTCTGATATCTTGCTGCCGGCAGGCCCCCGACTGTTCCTGGTGAATATCTCCTTGTAAATCCCCAGTGGTTTCTTGTACACCCGTGAAATTTGGCCAAGTTATGCAGTTTGCACTGCTGCACAATTGCGCCTGCCTAGCTCTGCCGCGGTTGCAAACATTCAGGCGTGGCAGCCAGATAGGCTAGTACCCGTAGGACACTGCCAGAGGACTGGGTATATCTGCTTCCCGTTCTTCTCACCTGAGTGCTACTGATTCCAGCTTTGATGGCTACACTCTACTCAACCGGAGCAGTAAGTTGAACCTCAACTTATGGCACTTTGTGAAAGTGTTGAGAACTAGAGCTCAGTTGTTTGGCACGCCACCACAGTTCATCCAGCACTATGGACGGCACTGGCTACATCTGGCTCTAATTAGTCCAAGGTTGTGTTCAGCTGAATGACCTCTGCCGGGAACACTCAGAATGAGGTTCTGAGTTATTGCAACCTAGGAGCGTTTCACTGCTTTCAAGGCTTCTTAGGAAGAATTCCGCAATGTTGTTGCGGGCTGACCTCCGGCTTTTCCTGAAGAACATGTCCTTGTAAATCCCTCGTGATTTCTTGTACACCCGTGAAATTTGGCCAGGTTATGTAGTTTGCATTGCTGCACAATTGCGCCTGCCTAGCTCTGCCGCGGTTGCAAACATTCAGGCGTGGCAGCCATATAGGCTGGTCCACGTAGGACATTGCCAGCAGACTGGGTACATCTACTTCCCGTTCTTCTCTCCTGAGTGCTACTGATTCCAGCTTTGACGGGTACACTCTACTTAACCGGAGCAGTAATTTGAACCTCAACTTATGGCAATGTGTGAAAGTTTTGAGAACTAGAGCTCAGTTGTTAGGTACGCCACCACTGTCCATCCAGCACTATGGACGGCACTGCCTACATCTGGCTCTAATTAGTCTACGGTTGTGATCAGCAGAATGATCTCTGCTGGGAACAATCAGAATGAGGTTCTGAGTTACTGCAACCTAGGAGCGTTTCACTGCTTTCAAGGCTTCTTAGGAAGAATTCCGGAATCTTGCTGCCGGCAGGCCTAAGGCTGTTCCAGGTGAACATCTCCTTGTAAATCACCCGTGGTTTCTTGTACACCCGTAAAATTTGGCCAGGTTATGCAGTTTGCATTGCTGCAAAATTGCGCCTGCCTAAAGCAGCCGCGGTTGAAAATATTCAGGCGTAGCATCCAGATAGGCTGGTCCCCGTAGGACACTGCCAGCGGACTGGGTATATCTGCTTCCCGTTCTTCTCACCTGAGTGCTACTGATTCCAGCTTTGACGGCTACACTATACTCAACCGGAGCAGTATGTTGAACCTCAACTTATGGCACTTTGTGAAAGTGTTGAGAACTAGAGCTCAGTTGTTTGGCATGCCACCACTGTCCATCCAGCACTATGGACGGCACTGCCTACATCTGGCTCTAATTTGTCCACGGTTGTGTTCAGCCAAATGACCTCTGCCGGGAACACACAGAATGACGTTCTGAGTGGTTGCAACATAGGAGCATTTCACTGCTTTCAAGGCTTCCCAGCAAGAATTCCGGAATCTTGCTGCCGGCAGGCCTCCGTCTGTTCCGGGTGAATATCTCCTTGTAAATCCCCCGTGGTTTCTTGTACACCCGTAAAATTTACCCAGGTTATGCAGTTTGCATTGCTGCACAATTGCTTCTGCCTAGCTCTGCCGCGGTTGCAAACATTCAGGCGTGGCAGCCAGATAGGCTTGTCCCAGAAGGACACTGCGAGAAGACTGGGTATATCTGCTTCCCGTTCTTCTCACCTGAGTGCTACTGATTCCAGCTTTTACGGCTACACTCTACTCAACCGGAGCAGTAACTTGAACCTCAATTTATGGCAATTTGTGAAAGTGTTGAGAACTAGAGCTTAGTTGTTTGACACGCCACCACTGTCCATCCAGCACTATGGACGGCACTGCCTAGATCTGGCTTAATTAGTCCACCGTTGTGTTCAGCCGAATAACCTCTGCTGGGAACACTCAGAATGAGTTTCTGAGTTATTGCAATATAGGAGCGTTTAAGTGCTTTCAAGGCTTCTTAGGGAGAATTCTGATATCTTGCTGCCGGCAGGCCTCCGACTGTTCCTGCTGAATATCTCCTTGTAAATCCCCCGTGGTTTCTTGTACACCCGTGAAATTTGGCCAAGTTATGCAGTTTGCACTGCTGCACAATTGCGCCTGCCTAGCTCTGCCGCGGTTGCAAACATTCAGGCGTGGCAGCCAGACAGGCTAGTACCCGTAGGACACTGCCAGCGGACTGGGTATATCTGCTTCCCGTTCTTCTCAACTGAGTGCTACTGATTCCACCTTTGACTTCTACACTCTACTCAACCGGATCAGTAAGTTGAACCTCAACTTATGGCAATGTGTGAAAGTGTTGAGAACTAGAGCTCAGTTGTTTGGCACGCCCCCACTGTCCCTCCAGCACTATGGAGGGCACTGCCTACATCTGGCTCTAATTAGTCCACGGTTGTGTTCAGCCGAATGACCTCGGCCAGGAACACTCAGAATGAGTTTCTGAGTTATTGCAACATAGGAGCATTTCACTGCTTTCAAGGCTTCTTAGGGAGAATTACGGAATCTTGCTGCCGGTAGGCCTCCGGCTGTTCCGGGTGAACATCTCCTTGTCAATCCCCCGTGGTTTCTTGTACACCCGTGAAATTTGGCCAGGTTATGCCGTTTGCATTGCTGCACAATTGCACCTACCAAGCTCTGCCGCGGTTGCAAACATTCAGGCCTGGCAGCCAGATAGGCTGGTGCCCGTAGGACACTGCCAGCGGACTGGGTATATCTGCTTCCCGTTCTTCTCACCTGAGTGCTACTGATTCCAGCTTTGACAGCTACACTCTACTCAACCGGAGCAGTAAGTTGAACATCAACTTATGGCAATGTGTGAAAGTGTTGAGAACTAGAGCTCAGTTGTTAGGTACGCCACCACTGTCCATCCAGCACTATGGACGGCACTGCCTACATCTGGCTCTAATTAGTCCACGGTTGTGTTCAGCCGAATGAACTCTGACGGGAACACTCAGAATGAGGTTCTGAGTTATTGCAACCTAGGAGCGTTTCACTGCTTTCAAGGCTTCTTAGGAAGAATTCCGCAATGTTGTTGCCGGCAGACCTCCGGCTTTTATTGAAGAACATATCCTTGTAAATCCCCCGTGGTTTCTTGTACACGCGTGAAATTTGGCCAGGTTATGTAGTTTGCATTGCTGCACAATTGCGCCTGCCTAGCTCTGCCGCGGTTGCAAACATTCAGGCGTGGCAGCCATATAGGCTGGTCCACGTAGGACACTGCCAGCGGACTGGGTACATCTACTTCCCGTTCTTCTCTCCTGAGTGCTACTGATTCCAGCTTTGACGGGTATACTCTACTCAACCGGAGCAGTAATTTGAACCTCAACTTATGACAATGTGTGAAAGTTTTGAGAACTAGAGCTCAGTTGTTAGGTACGCCACCACTGTCCATCCAGCACTATGGACGGCACTGCCTACATCTGGCTCTAATTAGTCCACGGTTGTGTTCAGCCGAATGTCCTCTGCTGGGAACACTCAGAATGAGGTTCTGAGTTATTGCAACATAGGAGCGTTTCACTGCTTTCAAGGTTTCTTAGGATGAATATCGGAATCTTGCTGCGGGCAGGCCTCCGGGTTTCTGGGTGAACATCTCCTTGTAAATCCCCCGTGGTTTCTTGTACATCCGTGAAATTTGGCCAGTTTATGCAATTTGCATTGCTGCACAATTGCGCCTGCCTAGATCTACGACGGTTGCAAACATTCAGGCGTGGCAGCCAGAATTGCTGGTCCCCGTAGGACACTGCCAGCTGACTGGGTATATCTGCTTCACGTTCTTCTCACCTGAGTGTTACTGATTCCAGCTTTGACAGCTACACTCTACTCAACCGGAGCAGTAAGTTGAACCTCAACTTATGGCACTTTGTGAAAGTGTTGAGAACTAGAGCTCAGTTGTTTGGCAGCCACCATTGTCCATCCAGCACTATGGACGGCACTGCCTACACCTGGCTCTAATTAGTCCACAGTTGTGTTCAGCTGAATAACCTCTGCCGGGAACACTCAGAATGAGTTTCTGAGTTGTTGCAACCTAGGAGCGTATCACTGCTTTCAAGGCTTCTTAGGAAGAATTCCGGAATGTTGCTGGCGGCAGGCCTCTGGCTGTTCCGGGTGAACATCTCCTGGTAAATCCCCCGTTGTTTCTTGAACAGACGTATAATTTGGCCAGGTTATGCAGTTTGCATTGCTGCACAATTGCGCCTGCCTAGCTCTGCCACGGTTGCAAACATTCAGGCGTGGCAGCCAGATAGGCTGGTCCCCGTAGGACACTGCCAGCGGACTGGGTATATGTGCTTCCCTTTCTTCTCACCTGAGTGCTACTGATTCCAGCTTTGACGGCTACACTCTACTCAACCGGAGCAGTTAGTTGAACCTCAAGTTATGGCACTCTGTGAAAGTGTTGAGAATTGAGCTCAGTTGTTTGGCACGCCACCAATGTCCATCCAGCACTATGGACGGCACTGCCTACATCTGGCTCTAATTAGTCCACGGTTGTGTTCAGCCGAATGTCCTCTGCTGGGAACACTCAGAATGAGGTTCTGAGTTATTGCAACATAGGAGCGTTTCACTGCTTTCAAGGTTTCTTAGGATGAATATCGGAATCTTGCTGCGGGCAGGCCTCCGGGTTTCTGGGTGAACATCTCCTTGTAAATCCCCCGTGGTTTCTTGTACATCCGTGAAATTTGGCCAGTTTATGCAATTTGCATTGCTGCACAATTGCGCCTGCCTAGATCTACGACGGTTGCAAACATTCAGGCGTGGCAGCCAGAATTGCTGGTCCCCGTAGGACACTGCCAGCTGACTGGGTATATCTGCTTCACGTTCTTCTCACCTGAGTGTTACTGATTCCAGCTTTGACAGCTACACTCTACTCAACCGGAGCAGTAAGTTGAACCTCAACTTATGGCACTTTGTGAAAGTGTTGAGAACTAGAGCTCAGTTGTTTGGCAGCCACCATTGTCCATCCAGCACTATGGACGGCACTGCCTACACCTGGCTCTAATTAGTCCACAGTTGTGTTCAGCTGAATAACCTCTGCCGGGAACACTCAGAATGAGTTTCTGAGTTGTTGCAACCTAGGAGCGTATCACTGCTTTCAAGGCTTCTTAGGAAGAATTCCGGAATGTTGCTGGCGGCAGGCCTCTGGCTGTTCCGGGTGAACATCTCCTGGTAAATCCCCCGTTGTTTCTTGAACAGACGTATAATTTGGCCAGGTTATGCAGTTTGCATTGCTGCACAATTGCGCCTGCCTAGCTCTGCCACGGTTGCAAACATTCAGGCGTGGCAGCCAGATAGGCTGGTCCCCGTAGGACACTGCCAGCGGACTGGGTATATGTGCTTCCCTTTCTTCTCACCTGAGTGCTACTGATTCCAGCTTTGACGGCTACACTCTACTCAACCGGAGCAGTTAGTTGAACCTCAAGTTATGGCACTCTGTGAAAGTGTTGAGAATTGAGCTCAGTTGTTTGGCACGCCACCAATGTCCATCCAGCACTATGGACGGCACTGCCTACATCTGGCTCTAATTAGTCCACGGGTGTGTTCAGCTGAATAACCTCTGCCGGGAACACTCAGAATGAGTTTCTGAGTTGTTGCAACCTAGGAGCGTATCACTGCTTTCAAGGCTTCTTAGGAAGAATTCCGGAATGTTGCTGGCGGCAGGCCTCTGGCTGTTCCGGGTGAACATCTCCTGGTAAATCCCCCGTTGTTTCTTGAACAGACGTATAATTTGGCCAGGTTATGCAGTTTGCATTGCTGCACAATTGCGCCTGCCTAGCTCTGCCACGGTTGCAAACATTCAGGCGTGGCAGCCAGATAGGCTGGTCCCCGTAGGACACTGCCAGCGGACTGGGTATATCTGCTTCCCTTTCTTCTCACCTGAGTGCTACTGATTCCAGCTTTGACGGCTACACTCTACTCAACCGGAGCAGTTAGTTGAACCTCAAGTTATGGCACTCTGTGAAAGTGTTGAGAATTGAGCTCAGTTGTTTGGCACGCCACCAATGTCCATCCAGCACTATGGACGGCACTGCCTACATCTGGCTCTAATTAGTCCACGGGTGTGTTCAGCCGAATGACCTCTTTCGGGAACACTCAGAATGAGGTTCTGAGTTATTGCAACCTAGGAGCTTTTCACTGCTTTCAAGGCTTCTTAGGAAGAATTCCGCAATGTTGTTGCAGGCAGACCTCCGGATGTTCTTGGTGAACATCTCCTTGTAAATCCCCCGTGGTTTCTTGTACACCCGTGAAATTTGGCCAGGTTATGCAGGTTTTATTGCTACACAATTGCGCCTGCCTAGCTCTGCCGCAGTTGCAAACATTCAGGCGTGGCAGCAGGATAGGCTGGTGCCCGTAGGATAGTGCCAGTGGACTGGGTATATCTGCTTCCCGTTCTTCTCACCTGAGTGCTACTGATTCCAGCTTTGACGGCTACACTCTACTCAACCGGAGCAGTAAGTTGAACCTCAACTTATGGAAATGTGTGAAAGTGTTGAGAACTAGAGCTCAGTTGTTTGGCACGCCACCATTGTCCATCCAGCACTATGGAGGGCACTGCCTACATCAGGCTCTAATTAGTCCACGGTTGTGTTCAGCCGAATGACCACGGCCCGGAACACTCAGAATGAGTTTCTGAGTTATTGCAACATAGGAGCGTTTCACTGCTTTCAAGGCTTCTTAGGGAGAATGCCGGAATCTTGCTGTCGTCAGGCCTCCGGATGTTCCGGGTGAACATCTCCTTGTAAATCCCCTGTGGATTCTTGTACACCCGTGAAATTTGGCCAGGTTATGCAGTTTGCATTGCTGCACATTTGCGCCTACCTAGCTCTGCCGCGGTTGCAAACATCCAGGCGTGGCAGCCAGATAGGCTGGTGCCCGTAAGACACTGCCAGCGGACTGGGTATATCTGCTTCCCGTTCTTCTCACCTGAGTGCTACTCATTCCAGCTTTGACAGCTACACTCTACTCAACCGGAGCAGTAAGTTGAACCTCAACTTATGGCAACGTGTGAAAGTGTTGAGAACTAGAGCTCAGTTGTTTGACACGCCACCCCTCTCCATCCAGCAGTATTGACGGCACTGCCTACATCTGGCTCTAATTAGTAAACGGTTGTGTTCATCCGAATGACCTCTGCCGGGAACCATCAGAATGAGTTTCTGAGTTATTGCAACATAGGGGTGTTTCACTGCTTTCAAGGCTTCTTAGGGAGAATTCTGGAATATTGCTCTCGGCAGGCCTCCGTCTGTTCCGGGTGAACATCTCCTTGTAAATCCCCCGTGGTTTCTTGTACACCCGAGAAATTTGGCCAGGTTATGCAGTTTGCATTGCTGCACAATTGCGCCTGCCTAGCTCTGCTGCGGTTGCAAATATTCAGGCTTGGCAGCCAGACAGGCTGGTCCACGTAGGACACTGCCAGCGGACTGGGTATATCTGCTTCCCCTTGTTCACACCTGAGTGCTACTGATTCCAGCTTTGACGGCCATACTCTACTCAACCGGAGCAGTAATTTGAACCTCAACTTATGGCAATGTGTGAAAGTGTTGAGAACTAGAGCTCAGTTGATTGGCATGCCACCACTGTCCATCCAGCACTATGGACGGCACTGCCTTCATCTGGCTGTAATTAGTTCGCGGTTGTGTTCAGCCAAATGACCTCAGCCGGGAACACTCAGAATGAGGTTCTGAGTTGTTGCAACATAGGATCGTTTTACTGCTTTCAAGGCTTCTTAGGAAGAATTCCGGAATGTTGCTGCTGGCAGGCCTCCGGCTGTTCCGGGTGAACATCTCCTTCTAAATCCCCGTGGTTTCTTGAACAGACATATAATTTGGCCAGGTTATCCCGTTTGCATTGCTGCACAATTGCGCCTGCCTGGCTCTGCCGCGGTTGCAAACATTCAGCCGTGGCAGCCGGATAGGCTGGTCACAGTAGGACACTGCCAGCGGACTGGGTATATGTGCTTCCCGTTCTTCTCACCTGAGTGCTACTGATTCCAGCTTTGACGGCAACACTCTACTCAACCAGAGCAGTAAGTTGTACCTAAACTTATGGAACTCTGTGAAAGTGTTGAGAACTAGAGCTCAGTTGTTTGGCACGCCACCACTGTCCATCCAGCACTATGGACGGCACTGCCTACATCTGGCTCTAATTAGTCCACGGTTGTGATCAGCAGAATGACCTTTGCCGGGAACACTCAGAATGAGGTTCTGAGTTATTGCAACCTAGGAGGGTTTCACTGCTTTCAAGGCTTCTTAGGTAGAATTCCGCAATGTTGTTGCCTGCAGACCTCCGGCTTTTCCTGAAGAACATCTCCTTGTAAATCCCCCGTGGTTTCTTGTACAACCGTGAAATTTGGCCAGGTTATGTAGTTTGCATTGCTGCACAATTGCGCCTGCCTAGCTCTGCCGGGGTTGCAAACATTCAGGCGTGGCAGCCATATAGGCTGGTCCACGTAGGACACTGCCAGCGGACTGGGTACATCTGCTTCCCGTTCTTCTCTCCTGATTGCTACTGATTCCAGCTTTGACGGCTACACTCTACTCTACCGGAGCAGTAAGTTGAACCTCAACTTATGGCACTATGTGAAAGTGTTGAGAACTAGAGCTCAGTTGTTTGGCACGCCACCACTGTCCAGCACTATTTACGGCACTGCTTACATCTGGCTCTAATTAGTCCACGGTTATGTTCAGCCGAATGACCTCTTCCAGGAACACTCAATATGAGGTTCTGAGTTATTGCAACATAGGAGCGTTTTACTGCTTTCAAGGCTTCTTATGGAAAATTTCCGGAATCTTGCTGCGGGCAGGCCTCCAGCTGTTCCGGGTGAAAATCTCCTGGTAAATCCCCCGTGGTTTCTTGTACACCCGTGAAATTTGGCCATGTTTTGCAGTTTGCATTGCTGCACAATTAGGCCTGCCAAACTCTACCGCGGTTGCAAAGACTCAGGCGTGGCAGCCAGATAGGCTGGTGACCGTAGGACACTGCCAGTGGACTGGGTATATCTGCTGCCCGTTCTTCTCACCTGAGTGCTACTGATTCCAGCTTTGACAGCTACACTCTACTCAACCGGAGCAGTAAGTTGAACCTCAACTCATGGCAATGTGTGAAAGTGTTGAGAACTAGAGCTCAGTTGTGTGGGACGCCACCACTGACCATCCAGCACTATGGACAGCACTGCCTACATCTGGCTCTAATTAGTCCATGGTTGTGTTCAGCCGAATGACCTCTGCCGGGAACACTCAGAATGAGGTTCTGAGTTATTGCAACATAGGATCCTTTCACTGTTTTCAAGGCTTCTTAGGGAGAATTCCGTAATCTTACTGCCGGCAGGCCTCTGGCTGTTCCGGGTGAACATCTCCTTGTAAATCGCCCGTGGTTTCTTGTACACCCGTGAAATTTGGCCAGGTTATGCAGTTTGCATTGCTGCACAATTGTGCCTGCCTAGCTCTGCCTCGGTTGCAAACAATCAGGTGTGGCAGCCAGATTGGCGGGTCCCCGTAGGACACTTCCAGCGCACTGGGAATATCTGCTTCCCGTTCTTCTCACCTGAGTGCTACTGATTCCAGCTTTGACAGCTACACTCTACTCAACCGGAGCAGTAAGTTGACCCTCAACTTATGGCACTTTGTGAAAGTGTTGAGAACTAGAGCTCAGTTGTTTGGCATGCCACCACTGTCCATCCAGCACTATGGACGGCACTGCCTACATCTGGCTCTAATAAGTCCACGGTTGTTTTCAGCCGAATGACCTATGCCGGGAACACTCAGAATGAGGTTCTGAGTTATTGCAACATAGGAGCGCTTCACTGCTTTCAAAGCTTCTTAGGAAGAATTCCGGAAACTTACTGCCGGCAGGCCTCCGGGTGTTCTGGGTGAACATCTCCTGGTAAATCCCCCGTGGTTTCTTGTACACCCGTGACATTTGGCCAGGTTATGCATTTGAATTGCTGTACAATTGAGCCTGCCTAGCTCTGCGGTGGTTGCAAACATTCAGGCGTGGCAGCCAGATAGGCTGGTCCCCGTAGGACACTGCCAACGGACTGGGTATATCTTCTTCCCGTTCTTCTCACCTGAGTGCTACTGATTCCAGCTTTGACGGCTACACTCTACTCAACCGGCGCAGTAAGTTGAACCTCAACTTATGGCACTTTGTGAAAGTGTTGAAAAGTGGAGCTCAGTTGTTTTGCATGCCACACTGTCCATCCAGTATTATGGACGAATCTGCCTACATCTGGCTCTAATTAGTCCACGGTTGTGTTCAGCCGAATGACCTCTGCCGGGAAGACTCAGAATGTGGTTCTGAGTTGTTGCAACATAGGAGTGTTTCACTGCTTTCAAGGCTTCTTAAGAAGAATTCCGGAATCTTGCTGCCGGCAGGCCTCTGGGTGTTCCGGGAGAACATCTCCTTGTAAATCCCCCGTGGTTTCTTGAATACACGTATAATTTGGCCAGGTTATGCAGTTTGCATTTCTGCTCAGTTGCGCCTGCCTAGCTCTGCCGCGGTTGCAAACATTCAGGCGTGGCAGCCAGATAGGCTGGTCCCCGTAGGACACTGCCAGCGGACTGGGTATATCTGCTTCCCGTTCTTCTCACCTGAGTGCTACTGATTCCAGCTTGGCGGCTACACTCTACTCAACCGGATCAGTAAGTTGAACCTCAACTTATGGCGCTTTGTGAAAGTGTTGAGACCTAGAGCTCAGTTGTTGACACGCCACCACTGTCCATCCAGCACCATGAACAGCACTGCCTACATCTGGCTCTAATTAATCCACGGTTGTGTTCAGCCGAATGACCTCTGCCGGGAACACTCAGAATGAGGTTCTGAGTTACTGCAACATAGGAGCGTTTCACTGCTTTCAAGGCTTCTTAGGAAGAATTCCGGAATCTTACTGCCGGCAGGCCTCCGGCTGTTTGGGGGGAACATCTCCTTGTAAATCGCCGATGGTTTCTTGTACATCCGTGCAATTTGGCCAGGTTATGCAGTTTGCATTGCTGCACAATTCCACCTGCCTAGCTCTGCCGTGGTTGCAAACATTCAGGCGTGTCATCCCGATAGGCTGGTCCCCGAAGGACACTGCCAGCGGCCTGGGTATATCTGCTTCCCGTTCTTCTCACCTGAGTGCTACTGATTCCAGCTTTGAAGGCTACACTCTACTCAACCGGAGCAGTCAGTTGAACCTCAACTTATGGCCCTTTGTGAAAGTGTTGAGAACTAGAGCTCAGTTGTTTGGCACGCCACCACTGTCCATCCAGCACTATGGACGCACTGCCTACATCTGGCTCTAATTAGTACAGGGTTGTGTTCAGCCGAATGACCTCTGCCGGGAACACTCAGAATGAGGTTCTGAGTTTTTGCAACATAGGAGCATTTCACTGCTTTCAAGGCTTCTTAGGAAGGATTCCATAATCTTGCTGCCGGCAGGCCTCCGGTTGTTCCAGGTGAACATCTCCTAGTAAATCCCCGGAGGTTTCTTTTACACCCGTGAAATTTGGCCAGGTTATGCAGTTTGCATTGCTGCACAATTTCGCCTGCCTAGCTCTGCCTCATTCGCAAACATTTAGGCGTGGCAGTCAGATAGGCTGGTCCCCGTAGGACACTGCCAGCGGACTGGGTATATCTGCTTCCCGTTCTTCTCACCTGAGTGCTACTGACTCCAGCTTTGACGGCTACACAATACTCACCAGGAGCAGTAAGGTGAACCTCAACTTATGGCACTTTGTGAAAGTGTTGAGAACTAGAGCTCAATTGTTTGGCACGCCACCACTGTCCATCCAGCACAATGGACGGCACTGCCTACATCTGGCTCTAATTAGTCCACGGTTGTGTTCAGCCGAATGACTTCTGCCGGGAACACTCAGAATGAGGTTCTGAGTTACTGCAACATAGGAGCGTTTCACTGCTTTCAAGGCTTCTTAGGAACAATTCCAGAATGTTGGTTCCGGCAGGCTTTCGGCCGTTCCGGGTGAACATCTCCTTGTGAATCCCCGGTGGTTTCTTGTACACCCGTGAAATTTGGCCAGGTTATGCAGTTTGCATTGCTGCACAATTGTGCCTGCCTAGCTCTGGCGCGGTTGCTAACATTCAGGGGTGGCAGCCAGATAGGTTGGTCTAAGTAGGACACTGCCAGCGGACTGCGTATATCTGCTTCCCGTTCTTCTCACCTGAGTGCTACTGATTCCAGATTTGACGTCTACACTCTACTCAACCGGAGCAGTCAGATGAACCTCAACTTATGGCCCTTTGTGAAAGTGTTGAGAATTAGAGCTCAGTTGTTTGGCATGCCACCAATGTCCATCCAGCAGTATGGACGGCACTGCATTCATCTGGCTCTAATTAGTCCTCGGTTTTGTTCAGCCGAATGACCTCTGCCCGGAACACTCAGAATGACGTTCTTAGTTATTGCAACATAGGCGCATTTCACTGGTTTCTAGGCTTCTTAGGAAGGATTCCGGAAACTTACTGATGGCAGGCCTCCGGATGTTCCGGGTGAACATCTCCTTGTAAATCCCCCGTGGATTCTTGTACACCTGTGAAATTTGGCCAGGTTATGAAGTTTGCATTGCTGCACAATTGAGCCTGCCTAGCTCTGCGGCGGTTGCAAACATTCAGGCGTGGCAGCCAGAAAGGCTGGTCGCCGTTGGACACTGGCAGCGGACTGGGTATATCTGCTTCACATTCTTCTCACCTGAGTGCTACTGATTCCAGCTTTGACGGCTACACTCTATTCAACCGGAGCAGTAAGTTGAACCTTCACATATGTCACTTTGTGAAAGTGTTGAGAATGAGAGCTCAGTTGTTTGGCATGCCACCACAGTCCATCCAGCACTATGGACGGCACTGCCTACATATAGCTCTAATTAGCCCACGGTTGTGTTCAGCCGAATGACCTCTGCCGGGAACACTCAGAATGAGGTTCTGAGTTACTGCCACATAGGAGCGTTTCACTGCTTTCAAGGCTTCTTAGGAAGAATCCCGAAATCTTACTGCCAGCAGGCCTCCGGCTGTTCCACCTGAACATCTCCTTGTAAATCCCCTGTGGATTCTTGTACACCCGTCAAATTTGGACAGATGATGCAGTTTGCATTGCTTCACAATTGCGCCTGCCTAGCTTTGCCGCGGTAGCAAACATTCAGGCTTGGCAGCCCGATATGTTGGTCCCCGTAGGACACTGCTAGCGGACTGCGTATATCTGCTTCCCGTTCTTCTCACCTGAGTGCTACTGATTCCAGCTTTGACGGCTACACTCTAATGAACCGGAGCAGTAAGTTGAATCTCAACTTATAGCACTTTGTGAAAGTGTTGAGAACTAGGGCTCAGTTGTTTGGCACGCCAAAACTCTCCATCCAGCACTATGGACAGCACTGCTTACATCTGGCTCTAATTAGTCCACGGTTGTGTTCAGCCGAATGACCTCTGCCGGGAACACTCAGAATGAGGTTCTGAGTTATTGCAACATAGGAGCGTTTCACTGCTTTCAAAGCTTCTTAGGAAGAATTCCGGAATCTTGCTGCCGGCAGGCCTCCGACTGTTCCGGGTGAACATCTCCTTGTAAATCCCCCGTGGTTTCTTGTACACCCGTGAAATTTGGCCAGGTTATGCAGTTTGTATTGCTGCACAATTGCGCCTGACTAGCTCTGCCGCGGTTGCAAATATTCAGGCGTGGCGGCCAGATAGGCTGGTCCCCGTAGGACACTGCCAGGAGACTGGGTATATCTGCTTCCCGTTCTTCTCACCTGAGTGCTACTGATTCCAGCTTTGACGGCTACATTCTACTCAACCGGAGCAGTAAGTTGAACCTGCACATATGGCACTTTGTGAAAGAGTTGAGAACTAGAGCTCAGTTGTTTGTCACGCCACCACTGTCCATCCAGCACAATGGACGGCAGTGCCAACATCTGGCTCTTATTAGTCCACGCTTGTGTTCAGCCGAATGAGCTCTGCCAGGAACACTCAGAATGAGTTTTTTAGTTATTGCAACATAGGAGCGTTTCACTGCTTTCAAGGCTTCTTAGGTAGGATTCTGAAATCTTGCTTCTGGCAGGCCTTCGGCTGTTCCGGGTGAACATCTCCTTGTCAATCCCCGTGGTTTCTTGTACACCCGTGATATTTGGCCAGGTGATGCAGTTTGCATTGCTGCAAATTGCGCCTGCCTAGCTCTGCCGCGATTGCAAACATTCAGGAGTGGCAGCCAGTAGGCTGGACCCGAAGGACACTGCCAGCGGACAGGGTATATTTGCTTCCCCTTCTTCTAACCTGAGGGCTACTGATTCCAGCTTTGAATGCTACACTCTCCTCAACCGGAGCTCTAAGTAGAACCTCAACTTATGGCACTTTGTTAAGATGTTGAGAACTAGAGTTCAGTTGTTTGGCACGCCACCACTGTCCAAACAGCACTATGGACTGCACTGCCTACCTCTGGCTCTAATTAGTCCACGGTTGTGGGCAGCTGAATGACCTCTGCCGGGAACACTCAGAATGAGGTTCTGAGTTATTGCAACATAGGAGCGTTTCACTGCTTTCAAGGCTTCACATTAAGATTTCTGGAATCTTGTTGCCGTAAGGCCTCCGCCTGTTCCGGGTGAACATCTCTTTGTAAATCACCCATGGTTTCTTGTACACCCGTGAAATTTGGCCAGGTTATGCAGTTTGCATTGCTGCACAATTGCGCCTGACTAGCTCTGCCGCGGTTGCAAATATTCAGGCGTGGCGGACAGATAGGCTGGTCCCCGTAGGACACTGCCAGCGGACTGGGTATATCTGCTTCCCGTTCTTCTCACCTGAGTGTTACTGATTCCAGCTTTTACGGCTACATTCGACTCAACCAGAGCAGTAATTTGAACCTGCACATATGGCACTTTGTGAAAGAGTTGAGAACTAGAGCTCAGTTGTTTGGCACGCCACCACTGTCCATCCAGCACTATGGAGGGCAGTGCCAACATCTGGCTCTAATTAGTCCACGCTTGTGTTCAGCCGAATGAACTCTGCCTGGAACACTCAGAATGAGGTTCTGAGTTATTGCAACATTGGAGCGTTTCACTGCTTTCAAGGCTTCTAAGGCAGAATTCCAGAATATTGGTTCTGGCAGGCTTGCGGCTGTTCCGGGTGAACATCTCCTTGTAAATCCCCCGTGGTTTCTTGTACACCCGTGAAATTTGGCCAGGTTATGCAGTTTGCATTGCTGCACAATTGAGCCTGCCTAGCTCTGCGGCGGTTGCAACATTCAGGCGTGGCAGCCAGAAAGGCTGCTCCCCGTAAGACACTGTCATCGGACTGGGTATGTCTGCTTCCCGTTCTTCTCACCTGAGTGCTACTGATTCCAGCTTTGACGGCTACACTCTACTCAACGGGAGCAGTAAGTTGACCCTCAACTTATGGCACTTTGTGAAAGTGTTGAGAACTAGAGCTCAGTTGTTTGGTAAGCCACCACTGTCCATCCAGCACTATGGACGGCACTGCTTACATCTGGCTCTAATTAGTCCACGGTTGTGTTCAGCAGAATGATCTCTGCCGGGAACGCTCAGAATGAGTTTCTGAGTTATTGCAACATAGGAGCGTTTCACTGCTTTCAAGGCTTCTTAGGTAGGATTCTGAAATCTTGCTTATGGCAGGCCTGCGGCTGTTCCGGGTGAACATCTCCTTGTAAATCCCCATGGTTTCTTGTACACCCGTGATATTTGGCCAGGTTATGCAGCGTGCATTGCTGCACAATTGCGCCTGACTAGCTCTGCAGTGTTTGCAAACATTCAAGCGTTGCAGCCAGATAGGCTGGTCCCCGTAGGACAGTGCCAGCAGACTGGGTCTATCTGCGTCCCGTTCTTCTCACCTGAGTGCCACTGATTCCAGCTTTGACGGCTATACTCTACTCAACCGGAGCAGTAAGTTGAACCTCAACTTATGGCACTTCGAGAAAGTGTTGAGAACTAGAGCTGAGTTGTTTGGCACGCCACCACTGTCCATCCAGCACTATGAAAGACACTGCCTACATCTGGCTCTAATTAGTCCACGGTTGTGTTCAGCCGAATGATCTCGGCCGGCAACACTCAGAATGAGGTTCTGAGTTACTGCAACATAGGAACGTTTCACTGCTTTTAAGTTTTCTCAGGAAGAATTCCGGAATCTTGCTGCCGGCAGGACTCCGTCTGTTCCTGGTGAACATCTCCTTGTAAATCCACCGTGGTTTCTTGTACATCCGTGAAATTTGGCCAGGTTATGCAGTTGGCATTGCTGCACAATTCCGCCTGCCTAGCTCTGCCGCGGTTGCAAACATTCAGGCGTGTGAGTCAGATAGGCTGGTCCCCGTTGGACACTCCCAACGGACTGGGTATATCTGATTCCCGTTTTTCTCACCTGAGTGCTACTGATTCCAGCTTTGACAGTTACACTCTACTCAACCGGAGCAGTTAGTTGAACATCAACTTATGGCACTTTGTGAAAGTGTTGAGAACTAGAGCTCAGTTGTTTGGAACGCCACCACTGTCCATCCAGCACTATGAAAGACACTGCCTATATCTGGCTCTAATTAATCCACGGTTCTGGTCTGCCGAATGACCTCTGCCCGGAACACTCAGAATGAGCTTCTGAGTTACTGCAACAAAGGAGCGTTTCACTCCTTTCAAGGCTTCTTAGGAAGAATTCGGGAATCTTTTGCCGGCAGGCCTCCGGCTGTTCCGGGTGAACCTCTCCTTGTAAATCCCCCGTGGTTTCTTGTACACCCGTGAAATTTGGCCAGGTTATGCAGTTTGCATTGCTGCACAATTGCGCCTGACTAGCTCTGCCGCGGTTCCAAACATTCAGGCGTGGCAGCCAGATAGTCTGGTCCCCGTAGGACACTGCCAGCGGACTGGGAATATCTGCTTCCCGTTCTTCTCACCTGAGTGCTACTGATTCCAGCTTTGACGGTTCCACTCTACTCAACCTCAGCAGTAAGGTGAACCTCAACTTATGGCTCTTTGTGAAAGCATTGAGAACTAGAGCTCCGTTGATTGGCACGCCACCACTATCCATCCAGCACTATGGACGGCACTGCCTACATCTGGCTCTAATGAGTCCACGGTTTTGTTCAGCCAAATGACCTCTGCCGGGAACACTCAGAATGAGGTTCTGAGTTATTGCAACATAGGAGCGTTTCACTGCTTTCAAGGCTTCTCAGGCAGAATTCCAGAATGTTGGTGCCGGCAGGCCTCCGGCAGTTCCGGGTAACCATCTCCTTGTAAATCCCCCGTGGTTTCTTGTAAACCCGAGCAATTTGGCCAGGTTATGCAGTTTGAACTGCTACACAATTGCGCCTGCCTAGCTCTCCCGCGGTTCCAAACATTCAGGCGTGGCAGACAGAAGGCTGGTCCCCGTAGGACACTGCCAGCGAACTGGGTATATCTGCTTCCCGTTCTTCTCACCTGACTGCTACTGATTCCAGCTTTGACGGTTACACTCTACTCAACCGGAGGAGAAAGTTGAACCGCAACTTATGGCACTTTGTGAAAGTGTTGAGAACTAGAGCTCAGTTGTTTTTCCACTTCACCACTGTCCATCCAGCACTATGGACCGCACTTCATATATCTGGCTCTAATGAGTCCACGGTTGTGTTCAGCCGAATGTCCTCTGCCGGGAACACTCAGAATGAGGTCCTGAGTTACTGTAACATAGGAGCGTTTCACTGCTTTCAAGGCCTCCCGAGAAGAATTCCGGAATCTTGCTGCCGGCAGGCCTACGGCTGTTCCGGGTAAACATCTCCTTGTAAATCCCCCGTGGTTTCTTGTACACCCGTGACATTTGGCCAGGTTATGAAGTTTGCATTGCTGCACAATTGCGCCTGCCTAGCTCTGCCACGGTTCCAAACATTCAGGCGTGGCAGCCACATAGGCTGGTCCCCGTAGGCACTGCCAGCGGACTGGGTATATCTGCTTCCCGTTCATCTCACCTGAGTGCTACTGATTCCAGGTTTGAAGGCTATACTCTACTCAACCGGAGCAGTAAGGTGAACCTCAAATTATGGCACTTTGTGAAAGTGTTGAGAACTAGAACTCAGTTGTTTGACACGGCACCAGTGTCCATCCAGCACTATGCACGGCACTGCCTACATCTGGCTCTAATTAGTCCATGGTTGTGTTCAGCCGAATGACCTCTGCAGGGAACCCTCAGAATGAGGTTCTGAGTTACTGCAACATATGAGCGTTTCACTGCTTTCAAGGCTTCTCAGGAAGGATTCCGGAATCTTGCTGCTGGCAGGCCTCCGGCTGTTCCGGGTGAACATCTCCTTTAAATCCCCCGTGGATTCTTGTACACCCGTGAAATTGGCCAGATGATGCAGTTTGCATTGCTGCACAATTGTGCCTGCCTACCTCTGACACGGTTGCAAACATTCAGGCGTGGCAGCCAGATAGGCTGGTCCCCGTAGGACATTGCCAGCGGAATGGGTATATCTGCTTCCCGTTCTTCTCACCTGAGTGCTACTGATTCCAGCTTTGACGGTTACACTCTACTCAACGGGAGCAGTAAGGTGAACCTCAACTTAGTGCCCTTTGTGAAAGTGTTGAGAACTAGAGCTCAGTTGTTTGGCACGCCACCACTGTCCATCCAGCACTATGGACGGCACTGCATATATCAGGCTCTAATGAGTCCACGGTTGTGTTCAGCCGAATGACCTCTGCCGGGAACACTCAGAATGAGGTTGTGAGTTATTGCAACATAGGAGCGTTTCACTGCTTTCAAGGCTTCTGAGGCATAATTCCAGAATGTTGGTGCCGGCAGGCCTCCAGCAGTTCCGGGTAAACATCTCCTTGTAAATCCCCCGTGGTTTCTTGTAAACCCGTGCAATTTGGCCAGGTTATGCAGTTTGCATTGCTGCACAATTGCGCCTGCCTAGCTCTGCCGCGGTTGCAAACATTCAGGCCTGGCAGCCAGATAGGCTGGTCCCCGTAGGACACTGCCAGCGGACTGGGTATATCTGCTTCCCGTTCTTCTCACCTGAGTGCTACTGATTCCAGCTTCCGGGGTTACACTCTACTCAACCGGAGCAGTAAGGTTAACCTCAACTTATGGCCCTTTGTGAAAGTGTTGAGAACTAGAGCTCAGTTGTTTGGCACGCCACCACTGTCCATCCAGCACTATGGACGGCACTGCCTATATCTGGCTCTATTTAGTCCACGGTTGTGTTCAGCCGAATGAACTCTGCCGGGAACACTCAGAATGAGGTTCTGAGTTATTGCAACATAGGAGCGTTTCACTGCTTTCAAGGCTTCTCAGGCAGAATTCCAGAATGTTGGTGCCGGCAGGCCTCCGGCAGTTCCGGGTAACCATCTCCTGGTATATCCCCTGTGGTTTCTTGTAAAATCGTGAAATTTGGCAAGATTATGCAGTTTGCATTGCTGCACAATCCCGCCTGCCTAGCTCTACCGCGGTTGCAAACATTCATGCGTGGCAACAAGAAAGGTTGGTCCCTTTAGTCACTGCCAGCGGACTGGGTATATCTGCTTCCCGTTTTTCTCACCTGAGTGCTACTGATTCCATCTTTGACGGCTACACTCTACTCAACCCGAGGAGTAAGATGAACCTCAACTTGTGGCACTTTGTGAAAGGATTGACAACTAGAGCTCAGTTGTTTGGCACGCCACCACTGTCCATCCAGCACTATTTAAGGCACTGCCTATATCTTGCTCTATTTAGTCCACGGTTTTGTTCTCCCGAATGACCTCTGCAGGGAACACTCAGAATGAGGTTCTGAGTTATTGCAACATAGGAGCGTTTCACTGTTTTCAAGGCTTCTTAGGAAGGATTCCGGAAACTTGCTGCGGGCAGGCCACAGACTGTTCCAGGTGAACATCTCCTTGTAAATCCACCGTCGTTTATTGTACACCCATGAAATTTGGCCAGGTAATGCAGTTTGCATTGCTGCACAATTGCGCCTACCCAGCTCTGCCGCGTTTGCAAACATTCAGGCGTGGCAGCCAAATACGCTGGTCCCCATTGGACACTGCCAGCGGACTGGTTATATCTGCTTTCCGTTCTTCTCACCTGAGTGCTACTGATTCCAGCTTTGACGGCTACACTCTACTCAACCGGAGCAGTAAGTCGAACCTCAACTTATGGCCCTTTGTGAAAGTGTTGAGAACTAGAGCTCAGTTGTTTGGCACGCCACCACTGTCCATCCAGCACTATGGACGGCACTGCCTACATCTGGCTCTAATTAGTCCACGGTTGTGTTCAGCCAAATGACCTCTGCCGGGAACACTCAGAATGAGGTTCTGAGTTATTGCAACATAGGAGCGTTTCACTGCTTTCAAGGCTTCTCATGTTGAATTCCAGAATGTTGGTGCCCGCAGGCCTCCGGCAGTTCGGGGTAATCATCTCCTTGTAAATCCCCCGTGGTTTCTTGTAAAATCGTGAAATTTGGCAAGATTATTCAGTTTGCATTGCTGCACATTCCCGCCTGCCTAGCTCTACCGCGGTTGCAAACATTCAGGCTTGGCAACCAGAAAGGTTGGTCCCTGTAGGACACTGCCAGCGGACTGGGTATATCTGCTTCCCGTTTTTCTCACCTGAGTGCTACTGATTCCAGCTTTGACGGCTAAACTCTACTCAATCCGAGCAGTAAGATGAACCTCAACTTGTGGCAATTTGTGAAAGTGTTGAGAACTAGAGCTCAGTTGTTTGGCACGCCACCACTGTCCATCCAGCACTATGAAAGGCACTGTCTATATCTGGCTCTAATTAGTCCACGGTTGTGTGCAGCCGAATGACCTCTGCTGGGAACACTCAGAATGAGGTTCTGAGTTACTGCAACATAGGAGCTTTTCAGTACTTTCACGACTTCTTAGGAAGAATTCCGGAATCTTACTGATGGCAAGCCTCCGGCTGTTCCGGGTGAACTTCTCGTTGTAAATCCCCCTTTGTTTCTTGTACACCCGTGAAATTTTGCAAGATTATGCAGTTTGCATTGCTGCACAATCCCGCCTGCCTAGCTCTGCTGCGGTTGCAAATATTCAGGCGTGGCAGGCAGATAGGCTGGTCCCCGTAGGACACTGCCAGCGGACTGGGTATATCTGCTTCCCGTTCTTCTCACCTCAGTGCTAGTGATTCCAGCTTTGACGGCTACACTCTACTCAACCGGAGCAGTAAGGTGAAGCTCAACTTATGGCACTTTGTGAAAGTGTTGAGAAATAGAGCTCAGTTGTTTGGCACGCCACCACTGTCCATCCAGCACTATGGACGGCACTGCCTATATCTGCCTCTAATTAGTCCACGGTTGTGTTCAGCCGAATGACCTCTGCAGGGAACACTCAAATTGAGATTCTGAGTTATTGCAACATAGCGGCATTTCACTGCTTTCAAGGCTTCTCAGGCGGAATTCCAGAATGTTGGTGCCGGCAGGCCTCCGGATGTTCCGGGTAAACATCTCCTAGTAAATCCCCCTTGGTTTCTTGTACACCCGTGAAATTTGGCCAGGGTATGCAGTTTTCATTGCTGCACAATTGTGCCTGCGTAGCTCTGCCGCGGTTCCAAACATTCAGGCGTGGCAGCCAGATAGGCTGGTCCCCGTAGGACACCGGCAGCGGACTGGGAATATCTGCTTCCCGTTCTTCTCACCTGAGTGCTACTGATTCCAGCTTTGACTGTTACACTCTACTCAACCGGAGCAGTAAGGTGAAGCTCAACTTATGGCACTTTGTGAAAGTGTTTAGAACTAGAGCTCAGTTGTTTGCCGCGCCACCACTGTCCATCCAGCACTGTGGACGGCACTGCATATATCTGGCTCTAATGACTCCACGGTTGTGTTCAGCCGAATGACCTCTGCCGGGAACACTCAGAATGAGGTTCTGAGTTACTGCAACATAGGAGCGTTTCAGTACTTTCACGGCTTCTTAGGAAGAATTCCGGAATCTTACTGATGGCAGGCCTCCGGCTTTTCCGGGTGAACATCTCCTTGTAAGTCCCCCGTGGTTTCTTGTACACCCGTGCAATTTGGCTAGGTTATGCAGTTTGCACTGCTGCACAATTGCGCCTGCCTAGCTCTACCGCGGTTGCAAACATTCAGGCATGGCAGCCAGATAGGCTAGTCCCCGTAGGACACTGCCAGCAGACAGAGTATATCTGCTTCCCATACTTCTCACCTGAGTGCTACTTATTCCAGCTTTGACGGCTACACTCTACTGAACCGGAGCAGTAAGTTGAACCTCAACTTGTGGCACTTTGTGAAAGTGTTGAGAACTAGAGCGCAGTTGTTTGGCACGCCACCACTGTCCATCCAGCACTATGGACGGCACTGCATATATCAGGCTCTAATGAGTCCACGGTTGTGTTCAGCCGAATGACCTCTGCCGGGAACACTCAGAATGAGGTTGTGAGTTATTGCAACATAGGAGCGTTTCACTGCTTTCAAGGCTTCTGAGGCATAATTCCAGAATGTTGGTGCCGGCAGGCCTCCAGCAGTTCCGGGTAAACATCTCCTTGTAAATCCCCCGTGGTTTCTTGTAAACCCGTGCAATTTGGCCAGGTTATGCAGTTTGCATTGCTGCACAATTGCGCCTGCCTAGCTCTGCCGCGGTTGCAAACATTCAGGCCTGGCAGCCAGATAGGCTGGTCCCCGTAGGACACTGCCAGCGGACTGGGTATATCTGCTTCCCGTTCTTCTCACCTGAGTGCTACTGATTCCAGCTTCCGGGGTTACACTCTACTCAACCGGAGCAGTAAGGTTAACCTCAACTTATGGCCCTTTGTGAAAGTGTTGAGGACTAGAGCTCAGTTGTTTGGCACGCCACCACTGTCCATCCAGCACTATGGACGGCACTGCCTATATCTGGCTCTATTTAGTCCACGGTTGTGTTCAGCCGAATGAACTCTGCCGGGAACACTCAGAATGAGGTTCTGAGTTATTGCAACATAGGAGCGTTTCACTGCTTTCAAGGCTTCTCAGGCAGAATTCCAGAATGTTGGTGCCGGCAGGCCTCCGGCAGTTCCGGGTAAGCATCTCCTGGTATATCCCCTGTGGTTTCTTGTAAAATCGTGAAATTTGGCAAGATTATGCAGTTTGCATTGCTGCACAATCCCGCCTGCCTAGCTCTACCGCGGTTGCAAACATTCATGCGTGGCAACAAGAAAGGTTGGTCCCTGTAGTCACTGCCAGCGGACTGGGTATATCTGCTTCCCGTTTTTCTCACCTGAGTGCTACTGATTCCAGCTTTGACGGCTACACTCTACTCAACCCGAGGAGTAAGATGAACCTCAACTTGTGGCACTTTGTGAAAGGATTGACAACTAGAGCTCAGTTGTTTGGCACGCCACCACTGTCCATCCAGCACTATTTAAGGCACTGCCTATATCTTGCTCTATTTAGTCCACGGTTTTGTTCTCCCGAATGACCTCTGCAGGGAACACTCAGAATGAGGTTCTGAGTTATTGCAACATAGGAGCGTTTCACTGTTTTCAAGGCTTCTTAGGAAGGATTCCGGAAACTTGCTGCGGGCAGGCCACAGGCTGTTCCGGGTGAACATCTCCTTGTAAATCCACCGTCGTTTATTGTACACCCATGAAATTTGGCCAGGTAATGCAGTTTGCATTGCTGCACAATTGCGCCTACCCAGCTCTGCCGCGTTTGCAAACATTCAGGCGTGGCAGCCAAATACGCTGGTCCCCATTGGACACTGCCAGCGGACTGGGTATATCTGCTTCCCGTTCTTCTCACCTGAGTGCTACTGATTCCAGCTTTGACGGCTACACTCTACTCAACCGGAGCAGTAAGTTGAACCTCAACTTATGGCCCTTTGTGAAAGTGTTGAGAACTAGAGCTCAGTTGTTTGGCACGCCACCACTGTCCATCCAGCACTATGGACGGCACTGCCTACATCTGGCTCTAATTAGTCCACGGTTGTGTTCAGCCAAATGACCTCTGCCGGGAACACTCAGAATGAGGTTCTGAGTTATTGCAACATAGGAGCGTTTCACTGCTTTCAAGGCTTCTCAGGTTGAATTCCAGAATGTTGGTGCCCGCAGGCCTCCGGCAGTTCGGGGTAACCATCTCCTTGTAAATCCCCCGTGGTTTCTTGTAAAATCGTGAAATTTGGCAAGATTATTCAGTTTGCATTGCTGCACATTCCCGCCTGCCTAGCTCTACCGCGGTTGCAAACATTCAGGCGTGGCAACCAGAAAGGTTGGTCCCTGTAGGACACTGCCAGCGGACTGGGTATATCTGCTTCCCGTTTTTCTCACCTGAGTGCTACTGATTCCAGCTTTGACGGCTAAACTCTACTCAATCCGAGCAGTAAGATGAACCTCAACTTGTGGCAATTTGTGAAAGTGTTGAGAACTAGAGCTCAGTTGTTTGGCACGCCACCACTGTCCATCCAGCACTATGAAAGGCACTGTCTATATCTGGCTCTAATTAGTCCACGGTTGTGTTCAGCCGAATGACCTCTGCTGGGAACACTCAGAATGAGGTTCTGAGTTACTGCAACATAGGAGCTTTTCAGTACTTTCACGACTTCTTAGGAAGAATTCCGGAATCTTACTGATGGCAAGCCTCCGGCTGTTCCGGGTGAACTTCTCCTTGTAAATCCCCCTTTGTTTCTTGTACACCCGTGAAATTTTGCAAGATGATGCAGTTTGCATTGCTGCAGAATCCCGCCTGCCTAGCTCTGCCGCGGTTGCAAATATTCAGGCGTGGCAGGCAGATAGGCTGGTCCCCGTAGGACACTGCCAGCGGACTGGGTATATCTGCTTCCCGTTCTTCTCACCTCAGTGCTAGTGATTCCAGCTTTGACGGCTACACTCTACTCAACCGGAGCAGTAAGGTGAAGCTCAACTTATGGCACTTTGTGAAAGTGTTGAGAAATAGAGCTCAGTTGTTTGGCACGCCACCACTGTCCATCCAGCACTATGGACGGCACTGCCTATATCTGCCTCTAATTAGTCCACGGTTGTGTTCAGCCGAATGACCTCTGCAGGGAACACTCAAAATGAGATTCTGAGTTATTGCAACATAGCGGCATTTCACTGCTTTCAAGGCTTCTCAGGCGGAATTCCAGAATGTTGGTGCCGGCAGGCCTCCGGATGTTCCGGGTAAACATCTCCTAGTAAATCCCCCTTGGTTTCTTGTACACCCGTGAAATTTGGCCAGGGTATGCAGTTTTCATTGCTGCACAATTGTGCCTGCGTAGCTCTGCCGCGGTTCCAAACATTCAGGCGTGGCAGCCAGATAGGCTGGTCCCCGTAGGACACTGGCAGCGGACTGGGAATATCTGCTTCCCGTTCTTCTCACCTGAGTGCTACTGATTCCAGCTTTGACTGTTACAGTCTACTCAACCGGAGCAGTAAGGTGAAGCTCAACTTATGGCACTTTGTGAAAGTGTTTAGAACTAGAGCTCAGTTGTTTGCCGCGCCACCACTGTCCATCCAGCACTGTGGACGGCACTGCATATATCTGGCTCTAATGACTCCACGGTTGTGTTCAGCCGAATGACCTCTGCCGGGAACACTCAGAATGAGGTTCTGAGTTACTGCAACATAGGAGCGTTTCAGTACTTTCACGGCTTCTTAGGAAGAATTCCGGAATCTTACTGATGGCAGGCCTCCGGCTTTTCCGGGTGAACATCTCCTTGTAAGTCCCCCGTGGTTTCTTGTACACCCGTGCAATTTGGCTAGGTTATGCAGTTTGCACTGCTGCACAATTGCGCCTGCCTAGCTCTACCGCGGTTGCAAACATTCAGGCATGGCAGCCAGATAGGCTAGTCCCCGTAGGACACTGCCAGCAGACAGAGTATATCTGCTTCCCATACTTCTCACCTGAGTGCTACTTATTCCAGCTTTGACGGCTACACTCTACTGAACCGGAGCAGTAAGTTGAACCTCAACTTGTGGCACTTTGTGAAAGTGTTGAGAACTAGAGCGCAGTTGTTTGGCACGCCAACACTGTACATCCAGCACTATGGAAGGCACTGCCTACATCTGGCTCTAATTAGTCCTCGGTTGTGTTCAGCCGAATGACCTCTTCCAGGATCACTCAGAATGAGGTTCTGAGTTATTGCAACATAGGAGCGTTTCACTGCTTTCAAGGCTTCTCAGGCAGAATTCCAGATTGTTGGTGCCGGCAGGCCTCGGGCTGTTCCGGCTGAACATCTCCTTGTAAATCCCCCTTGGTTTCTTGTAAACCCGTGAAATTTTGCAAGATTATGCAGTTTGCATTGGTGCACAATCCCGCCTGCCTAGCTCTACCGCCTTTGCAAACATTCAGGCGTGGCAACCAGAAAGGTTGGTCCCTGTAGGACACTGCCAGCGGACTGGGTATATCTGCTTCCCGTTTTTCTCACCTGAGTGCTACTGATTCCAGCTTTGACAGCTACACTCTACTCAACCCGAGCAGTAAGATGAACCTCAACTTGTGGCACTTTCTGAAAGGGTTGAGAACTAGAGCTCAGTTGTTTGGCACGCCACCACTGTCCATCCAGCACTATGAAAGGCACTGCCTATATCTGCCTCTAATTAGTCCACGGTTGTCTTCAGAATAATGACCTCTGCCGCGAACACTCACAATGAGGTTCTGAGTTACTGCAACATAGGAGTGTTTCACTGCTTTCAAGGCTTCTTAGGAAGGATTCCGGAAACTTGATGCGGGCAGGCCACCGGCTATTCCGGGTGAACATCTCCTTGTAAATCCCCCGTCATTTATTGTACATCCATAAAATTTGGCCAGGTCATGCAGTTTGCATTGCTGCACAATTCCCCCTGCCTAGCTCTGCCGCGGTTGCAAACATTCAGGCGTGGCAGCCAGATAGGCTGGTCTCCGTAGGACACTGCCAGCGGACTGGGTATATCTGCTTCCTGTTCTTCTCACCTGAGTGCTACTGATTCCAGCTTTGACGGCTACACTCTACTCAACCGTAGCAGTATGTTGAACCTCAACTTGTGGCACTTTTTGAAAGGGTTGAGAACTAGAGCGCAGTTGTTTGGCAAGCCACCACTGTCCATCCAGCACTATGGAAGGCACTGCCTACATCGGGCTCTAAGTAGTCCAGGGTTGTGTTCAGCCGAATGACATCTGCTGGGAACACTCAGAATGAGGTTCTGATTTATTGCAACATAGGAGCATTTCACTGCTTTCAAGGCTTCTAAGGCAGAATTCCAGAATGTTGGTGCCAGCAGCCCTCCGACTGTTCCAGGTGAACATCTCCTTGTACATCCCCCGTGGTTTCTTGTACACCCGTGAAATTTGGCCAGGTTATGCAGTATGCATTGCTGCACAATTGCATCTGCCTAGGTCTGCCAAGGTTGCAAACATTCAGGCGTGGCAGGCAGATAGGCTGGTCCCCGTAGGACACTGCCAGGGGACTGGGTATATCTCCTTCCCGTTCTTCTCACCTGAGTGCTACTGATTCCAGCTTTGAAGGCTACACTCTACTGAACCGGATCAGTTAGTTGAACCTCAAATTATGGCCCTTTGTGAAAGTGTTGAGAACTAGAGCTCAGTTGTTTGGCACGCCACCACTGTCCATCCAGCACTATGTACGGCACTGCCTACATCTCTCTCTAATTAGTCCACGGTTGTGTTGAGCCGAATGACCTCTGCCGGGAACACTCAGAATGAGGTTCTGAGTTACTACAATATAGGAGTTTTTCAGTAGTTTCACGGCTTCTTAGGAAGAATTCCGTAATCTTACTGTTGGCAGGGCTCCGGCTGTTCCGGGTGAACATCTCCTTGTAAATCCCCTTGGATTCTTGTACACCAGTGAAATTTGGCCAGGTTATGCAGTATGCATTGCTGCACAATTGCGCCTGCCTAGCTCTGCCGCGGTTGCAAACATTCAGGCGTGGCAGCCAGATAGGCTGGTCCCAGTAGGACACTGCCAGGGGACTGGGTATATCTGCTTCCCGTTCTTCTCTCCTGAGTGCTACTGATTCCAGCTTTGACTTTTACACTCTACTCAACCGGAGCAGTAAGGTGAACCTCAACTTATGGCACTTTGTGAAAGGGTTGAGAACTAGAGCACAGTTGTTTGGCATGCCACCACTGTCCATCCAGCACTATGGACGTCACTGCTTACATCAGGCTCTAATTAGTCCATGGTTGTGTTCAGCCGAATGACCTCTGCCGGAAACACTCAGAATGAGGTTCTTAGTTATTGCAACATAGGTGGGTTTCACTGCTTTCAAGGCTTCTCAGGCAGAATTCCAGAATGTTGGTTCTGGCAGGCTTGCGGCTGTTCCGGGTGAACATCTCCTTGTAAATCCCCCGTGGTTTCTTGTACACCCGTGAAATTTGGCCAGGTTATGCAGTTTGCATTGCTGCACAATTGAGCCTGCCTAGCTCTGCGGCGGTTGCAACATTCAGGCGTGGCAGCCAGAAAGGCTGCTCCCCGTAAGACACTGTCATCGGACTGGGTATGTCTGCTTCCCGTTCTTCTCACCTGAGTGCTACTGATTCCAGCTTTGACGGCTACACTCTACTCAACGGGAGCAGTAAGTTGAACCTCAACTTATGGCACTTTGTGAAAGTGTTGAGAACTAGAGCTCAGTTGTTTGGAACGCCACCACTGTCCATCCAGCACTATGGACGGCACTGCTTACATCTGGCTCTAATTAGTCCACGGTTGTGGTCTGCCGAATGACCTCTGCCCGGAACACTCAGAATGAGCTTCTGAGTTACTGCAACAAAGGAGCGTTTCACTCCTTTCAAGGCTTCTTAGGAAGAATTCGGGAATCTTTTGCCGGCAGGCCTCCTGCTGTTCCGGGTGAACATCTCCTTGTAAATCCCCCGTGGTTTCTTGTACACCCGTGAAATTTGGCCAGGTTATGCAGTTTGCATTGCTGCACAATTGCGCCTGACTGGCTCTGCCGCGGTTCAAAACATTCAGGCGTGGCAGCCAGATAGTCTGGTCCCCGTAGGACACTGCCAGCGGACTGGGAATATCTGCTTCCCGTTCTTCTCACCTGAGTGCTACTGATTCCAGCTTTGACGGTTCCACTCTACTCAACCTCAGCAGTAAGGTGAACCTCAACTTATGGCTCTTTGTGAAAGCATTGAGAACTAGAGCTCCGTTGATTGGCACGCCACCACTATCCATCCAGCACTATGGACAGCACTGCCTACATCTGGCTCTAATGAGTCCACGGTTTTGTTCAGCCAAATGACCTCTGCCGAGGAACACTCAAAATGAGGTTCTGAGTTACTGCAACATAGGAGCGTTTCAGTACTTTCACGGCTTCTTAGGAAGAATTCCGGAATCTTACGGAGGGCAAGCCTCCGGCTATTCCGGGTGAACATCTCCTTGTAAATCCCCCGTGGTTTCTTGTAAACCCGTGCAATTTGGCCAGGTTTTGCAGTTTGCATTGCTGCACAATTGCGCCTGCCTAGCTCTGCCACGGTGGCAAATATTCAGGCATGGCAGCCAGATAGGCTAGTCCCCGTAGGACACTGCCAGCGGACGGGGTATATCTGCTTCCCATACTTCTCACCTCAGTGCTACTGATTCCAGCTTTGACGACAACACTCTACTCAACCGGAGCACTACGTTGAACCTCAAATTATGGCATTTTGTGAAAGTATTGAGATATAGAGCTCAGTTGTTTGGGACGGCACCAGTGTCCATCCAGCACTATGGACGGCACTGCCTACATCTGGCTCTAATTAGTCCATGGTTGTGTTCAGCCGAATGACCTCTGCAGGGAACCCTCAGAATGAGGTTCTGAGTTACTGCAACATAGGAGCGTTTCACTGCTTTCAAGGCTTCTTAGGAAGGATTCCAGAATCTTGCTGCTGGCAGGCCTCCGACTGTTCCGGGTGAACATCTCCTTGTAAATCCCCCTTGGATTCTTGTACACCCGTGAATTTTGGCCAGATGATGCAGTTTGCATTGCTGCACAATTGTGCCTGCCTACCTCTGCCGCGGTTGCAAACATTCAGGCGTGGCAGCCAGATAAGCTGGTCCCCGTATGTCATTGCCAGCGGACTGGTTATATCTGATTCCCGTTCTTCTCAACTGAGTGCTTCTGATTCCAGTTTGACGGCTACACTCTTCTCAACCGTAGCAGTCAGTTGAACCTCAACTTGTGGCACTTGGTGAAAGTGTTGAGAACTAGAGCTCAGTTGTTTTTAAACTTCACCACTGTCCATCCAGCACTATGGAAGGCACTGCCTACATCTGGCTCTAATTAGTCCACGGTTGTGTTTAGCCGAATGACCTCTGCCGGGAACACTCAGAATGAGGTTCTGAGTTATTGCAACATAGGGGCCTTTCACTGCTTTCAAGGCTTCTCAGGCATAATTCCAGAATGTTGGTTCTGGCAGGCCTCCGGCTATTCCGAGTAAACATCTCCTTGTAAAACCCCCGAGGTTTCTTGTACACCCGTGAAATTTGGCAAGGTTATGCAGTTTGAATTGCTGCACAATTGAGCATGCCTAGCTCTGCCGCGGTTGCAAACATTCAGGCGTGGCACACAGAAAGGCAGGTCCCCGTTGGACACTGCCAGAAGACTGGGTATATCTGCTTCCCGTTCTTCTCTCCTGAGTGCTACTGATTCCAGCTTTGACGGTTACACTCTACTCAACCGGAACAGTAAGGTGAACCTCAACTTAATGCCCTTTGTGAAAGTGTTGAGAACTAGAGCTCAGTTGTTTGGCACGCCACCACTGTCCATCCAGCACTATGGACGGCACTGCATATATCAGGCTCTAATGAGTCCACGGTTATGTTCAGCCGAATGACCTCTGCCGGGAACACTCAGAATGAGGTTGTGAGTTATTGCAACATAGGAGCGTTTCACTGCTTTCAAGGCTTCTCAGGCAGAATTCCAGAATGTTGGTGCCGGCAGGCCTCCGGCAGTTCCGGGTAACCATCTCCATGTAAATCCCCCGTGGTTTCTTGTAAACCCGTGCTATTTGGAAGGTTATGCAGTTTGAATTGCTACACAATTGCGCCTGCCTAGCTCTCCCGCGGTTCCAAACATTCAGGCGTGGCAGACAGAAGGCTGGTCCCTGTAGGACACTGCCAGCGGACTGGGTATATCTGCTTCCCGTTCTTCTCACCTGAGTGCTACTGATTCCAGCTTTGACGGTTACACTCTACTCAACCGGAGGAGAAAGTTGAACCTCAACTTATGTCACTTTGTGAACGTGTTGAGAACTAGAGCTCAGTTGTTTGGCACGCCACCACTGTCCATCCAGCACTATGGACGGCACTTCATATATCTGGCTCTAATGAGTCCACGGTTGTGTTCAGACGAATGACCTCTGCCGGGAACACTCAGAATGAGGTTCTGAGTTACTGTAACCTAGGAGCGTTTCACTGCTTTCAAGGCCTCCCCAGAAGAATTCCGGAATCTTGCTGCCGGCAGGCCTCCGGCTGTTCCGGGTGAACATCTCCTTGTAAATCCCCCGTGGTTTCTTGTACACCCGTGACATTTAGCCAGGTTATGCAGTTTGCATTGCTGCACAATTGCGCCTGCCTAGCTCTGCCGCGGTTCGAAATATTCAGGCGTGGCAGCCAGATAGGCTGGTCCCCGTAGGACACTGCCAGCGGACTGGGTATATCTGCTTCCCGTTCATCTCACCTGAGTGCTACTGATTCCAGGTTTGAAGGCTACACTCTACTCAACCGGAGCAGTAAGTTGAACCACAACTTATGGCACTTTGTGAAAGTGTTGAGAACTAGAGCTCAGTTGTTTGGCACGCCACCACTGTCCATCCAGCACTATGGAGGGCACTGCATATATCAGGCTCTAATGAGTCCACGGTTGTGTTCAGCCGAATGACCTCTGCCGGGAACACTCAGAATGAGGTTTTGAGTTATTGCAAAAGGAGCGTTTCGCTGCTTTCAAGGCTTCTCAGGCAGAATTCCAGAATGTTGGTGCCGGCAGGCCTCCGGCAGTTCCGGGTAACCATCTCCTTGTAAATCCCCCGTGGTTTCTTGTAAACCCGAGCAATTTGGCCAGGTTATGCAGTTTGAACTGCTACACAATTGCGCCTGCCTAGCTCTCCCGCGGTTCCAAACATTCAGGCGTGGCAGACAGAAGGCTGGTCCCCGTAGGACACTGCCAACGAACTGGGTATATCTGCTTCCCGTTCTTCTCACCTGACTGCTACTGATTCCAGTTTTGACGGTTACACTCTACTCAACCGGAGGAGAAAGTTGAACCGCAACTTATGGCACTTTGTGAAAGTGTTGAGAACTAGAGCTCAGTTGTTTTTCCACTTCACCACTGTCCATTCAGCACTATGGACCGCACTTCATATATCTGGCTCTAATGAGTCCACGGTTGTGTTCAGCCGAATGACCTCTGCCAGGAACACTCAGAATGAGGTCCTGAGTTACTGTAACATAGGAGCGTTTCACTGCTTTCAAGGCCTCCCGAGAAGAATTCCGGAATCTTGCTGCCGGCAGGCCTACGGCTGTTCCGGGTGAACATCTCCTTGTAAATCCCCCGTGGTTTCTTGTACACCCGTGACATTTGGCCAGGTTATGAAGTTTGCATTGCTGCACAATTGCGCCTGCCTAGCTCTGCCACGGTTCCAAACATTCAGGCGTGGCAGCCACATAGGCTGGTCCCCGTAGGCACTGCCAGCGGACTGGGTATATCTGCTTCCCGTTCATCTCACCTGAGTGCTACTGATTCCAGGTTTGAAGGCTACACTCTACTCAACCGGAGCAGTAAGGTGAACCTCAAATTATGGCACTTTGTGAAAGTGTTGAGAACTAGAACTCAGTTGTTTGACACGGCACCAGTGTCCATCCAGCACTATGCACGGCACTGCCTACATCTGGCTCTAATTAGTCCATGGTTGTGTTCAGCCGAATGACCTCTGCAGGGAACCCTCAGAATGAGGTTCTGAGTTACTGCAACATATGAGCGTTTCACTGCTTTCAAGGCTTCTCAGGAAGGATTCCGGAATCTTGCTGCTGGCAGGCCTCCGGCTGTTCCGGGTGAACATCTCCTTTAAATCCCCCGTGGATTCTTGTACACCCGTGAAATTGGCCAGATGATGCAGTTTGCATTGCTGCACAATTGTGCCTGCCTACCTCTGACACGGTTGCAAACATTCAGGCGTGGCAGCCAGATAGGCTGGTCCCCGTAGGACATTGCCAGCGGAATGGGTATATCTGCTTCCCGTTCTTCTCACCTGAGTGCTACTGATTCCAGCTTTGACGGTTACACGCTACTCAACGGGAGCAGTAAGGTGAACCTCAACTTAGTGCCCTTTTTGAAAGTGTTGAGAACTAGAGCTCAGTTGTTTGGCACGCCACCACTGTCCATCCAGCACTATGGATGGCACTGCATATATCAGGCTCTAATGAGTCCACGGTTGTGTTCAGCCGAATGACCTCTGCCGGGAACACTCAGAATGAGGTTGTGAGTTATTGCAACATAGGAGCGTTTCACTTCTTTCAAGGCTTCTGAGGCATAATTCCAGAATGTTGGTGCCGGCAGGCCTCCAGCAGTTCCGGGTAAACATCTCCTTGTAAATCCCCCGTGGTTTCTTGTAAACCCGTGCAATTTGGCCAGGTTATGCAGTTTGCATTGCTGCACAATTGCGCCTGCCTAGCTCTGCCGCGGTTGCAAACATTCAGGCGTGGCAGCCAAATAGGCTGGTCCCCGTAGGACACTGCCAGCGGACTGGGTATATCTGCTTCCTGTTCTTCTCACCTGAGTGCTACTGATTCCAGCTTCCGGGGTTACACTCTACTCAACCTGAGCAGTAAGGTGAAGCTCAACTTATGGCTCTTTGTGAAAGTGTTGAGAACTAGAGCTCAGTTGTTTGGCACGCCACCACTGTCCATCCAGCACTATGGACGGCACTGCCTATATCTGGCTCTATTTAGTCCACGGTTGTGTTCAGCCGAATGAACTCTGCCGGGAACACTCAGAATGAGGTTCTGTGTTATTGCAACATAGGAGCGTTTCACTGCTTTCAAGGCTTCTCAGGCAGAATTCCAGAATGTTGGTGCCGGCAGGCCTCCGGCAGTTCCGGGTAACCATCTCCTGGTAAATCCCCTGTGGTTTCTTGTAAAATCGTGAAATTTGGCAAGATTATGCAGTTTGCATTGCTGCACAATCCCGCCTGCCTAGCTCTACCGCCTTTGCAAACATTCAGGCGTGGCAACCAGAAAGGTTGGTCCCTGTAGGACACTGCCAGCGGACTGGGTATATCTGCTTCCCGTTTTTCTCACCTGAGTGCTACTGATTCCAGCTTTGACAGCTACACTACTCAACCCGAGCAGTAAGATGAACCTCAACTTGTGGCACTTTCTGAAAGGGTTGAGAACTAGAGCTCAGTTGTTTGGCACGCCACCACTGTCCATCCAGCACTATTTAAGGCACTGCCTATATCTGGCTCTATTTAGTCCACGGTTTTGTTCTCCCGAATGACCTCTGCAGGGAACACTCAGAATGAGGTTCTGAGTTATTGCAACATAGGAGCGTTTCACTGTTTTCAAGGCTTCTTAGGAAGGATTCCGGAAACTTGCTGCGGGCAGGCCACAGGCTGTTCCGGGTGAACATCTCCTTGTAAATCCCCCGTCGTTTATTGTACACCCATGAAATTTGGCCAGGTAATGCAGTTTGCATTGCTGCACAATTGCGCCTACCTAGCTCTGCCGCGTTTGCAAACATTCAGGCGTGGCAGCCAAATACGCTGGTCCCTATTGGACACTGCCAGCGGACTGGGTATATCTGCTTCCCGTTCTTCTCACCTGAGTGCTACTGATTCCAGCTTTGACGGCTACACTCTTCTGAACCGGAGCAGTTAGATGAACCTCAAATTATGGCCCTTTGTGAAAGTGTTGAGAACTAGAGCTCAGTTGTTTGGCTCGCCACCACTCTCCATCGAGCACTATGAAAGGCACTGCCTATATCTGGCTCTAATTAGTCCACGGTTGTGTTCAGCCGAATGACCTCTGCTGGGAACACTCAGAATGAGGTTCTGCGTTACTGCAACATAGGAGCTTTTCAGTACTTTCACGACTTCTTAGGAAGAATTCCGGAATCTTACTGATGGCAGGCCTCCGGCTGTTCCGGGTGAACATCTCCTTGTAAATCCCACGTGGTTTCTTGTACACCCGTGCAATTTGGCCAGGTTATGCAGTTTGCATTGCTGCACAATTGCACCTGCCTAGCTCTACCGCGGTTGCAAACATTCAGGCATGGCAGGCAGATTGGCTAGTCCCCGTAGGACACTGTCAGCAGACGGAGTATATCTGCTTCCCATACATCTCACCTGAGTGCTACTTATTCCAGCTTTGAGGGCTACACTCTGCTCAACCGGAGCAGTAAGTTGAACCTCAACTTGTGGCATTTTGTGAAAGTGTTGAGAACTAGAGCGCAGTTGTTCGGCACGCCACCACTGTACATCCAGCACTATGGACGGCACTGCCTACATCTGGCTCTAATTAGTCCTCGGTTGTGTTCAGCCGAATGACCTCTGCCGGGAACACTCAGAATGAGGTTCTGAGTTATTGCAACATAGGAGCGTTTCACTGCTTTCAAGGCTTCTCAGGCAGAATTCCAGATTGTTGGTGCCGGCAGGCCTCCGGTTGTTCCGGCTGAACATCTCCTTTTAAATCCCCCTTTGTTTCTTGTACACCCGTGAAATTTTGCAAGATTATGCAGTTTGCATTGGTGCACAATCCCGCCTGCCTAGCTCTACCGCCTTTGCAAACATTCAGGCGTGGCAACCAGAAAGGTTGGTCCCTGTAGGACACTGCCAGCGGACTGGGTATATCTGCTTCCCGTTTTTCTCACCTGAGTGCTACTGATTCCAGCTTTGACAGATATACTACTCAACCCGAGCAGTAAGATGAACCTCAACTTGTGGCACTTTCTGAAAGGGTTGAGAACTAGAGCTCAGTTGTTTGGCACGCCACCACTGTCCATCCAGCACTATGAAAGGCACTGACTATATCTGCCTCTAATTAGTCCACGGTTGTGTTCAGCATAATGACCTCTGCCGGGAACACTCAGAATGAGGTTCTGAGTTATTGCAACATAGGAGTGTTTCACTGCTTTCAAGGCATCTTAGGAAGGAATCCGGAAACTTGCTGCGGGCAGGCCACCGGCTATTCCGGGTGAACATCTCCTTGTAAATCCCCTGTCGTTTATTGTACATCCATGAAATTTGGCCAGGTCATGCAGTTTGCATTGCTGCACAATTGCGCCTGCCTAGCTCTGCCGCGGTTGCAAACATTCAGGCGTGGCAGCCAGATAGGCTGGTCTCCGTAGGACACTGCCAGCGAACTGGGTATATCTGCTTCCCGTTCTTCTCACCTGAGTGCTACTGATTCCAGCTTTGACGGCTACACTCTACTCAACCGTAGCAGTATGTTGAACCTCAACTTGTGGCACTTTGTGAAAGGGTTGAGAACTAGAGCGCAGTTGTTTGGCAAGCCACCACTGTCCATCCAGCACTATGGAAGGCACTGCCTACATCTGGCTCTAAGTAGTCCAGGGTTGTGTTCAGCCGAATGACATCTGCTGGGAACACTCAGAATGAGGTTCTGATTTATTGCAACATAGGAGCATTTCACTGCTTTCAAGTCTTCTAAGGCAGAATTCCAGAATGTTGGTGCCGGCAGCCCTCCGGCTGTTCCAGGTGAACATCTCCTTGTACATCCCCCGTGGTTTCTTGTACACCCGTGAAATTTGGCCAGGTTATGCAGTATGCATTGCTGCACAATTGCGTCTGCCTAGGTCTGCCACGGTTGCAAACATTCAGGCGTGGCAGGCAGATAGGCTGGTCCCCGTAGGACACTGCCAGCGGACTGGGTATATCTCCTTCCCGTTCTTCTCACCTGAGTGCTACTGATTCCAGCTTTGAAGGCTACACTCTACTGAACCGGATCAGTTAGTTGAACCTCAAATTATGGCCCTTTGAGAAAGTGTTGAGAACTAGAGCTCAGTTGTTTGGCACGCCACCACTGTCCATCCAGCACTATGTACGGCACTGCCTACATCTCTCTCTAATTAGTCCACGGTTGTGTTGAGCCGAATTACCTCTGCCGGGAACACTCAGAATGAGGTTCTGAGTTACTACAATATAGGAGCGTTTCAGTAGTTTCACGGCTTCTTAGGAAGAATTCCGGAATCTTACTGATGGCAGGGCTCCGGCTGTTCCTGGTGAACATCTCCTTGTAAATCCCCTTGGATTCTTGTACACCCGTGAAATTTGGCCAGGTTATGCAGTATGCATTGCTGCACAATTGCGCCTGCCTAGCTCTGCCGCGGTTGCAAACATTCAGGCGTGGCTGCCAGATAGGCTGGTCCCCGTAGGACACTGCCAGGGAACTGGGTATATCTGCTTCCCATTCTTCTCTCCTGAGTGCTACTGATTCCAGCTTTGACGGTTACACTCTACTCAACCGGAGCAGTAAGGTGAACCTCAACTTATGGCACTTTGTGAAAGGGTTGAGAACTAGAGCGCAGTTGTTTGGCATGCCACCACTGTCCATCCAGCACTATGGACGGCACTGCTTACATAAGGCTCTAATTAGTCCATGGTTGTGTTCAGCCGAATGACCTCTGCCGGAAACACTCACAATGAGGTTCTTAGTTATTGCAACATAGGTGGGTTTCACTGCTTTCAAGGCTTCTCAGGCAGAAATCCAGAATGTTGGTGCCGGCAGGCCTCCGGCAGTTCCGGGTAAACATCTCCTTTTAAATACCCCGTGGTTTCTTGTAAACCCGTGCAATTTGGCCAGGTTATGCAGTTTGCATTGCTGCACAATTGCGCCTGCCTAGCTCTGCCGCGGATCAAAACATTCAAGCATGGCAGCCAGAAGGCTAGTCCTCGTAGGACACTGCCAGCGAACTGGGTATATCTGCTTCCCGTTCTTCACACCTGAGTGCTACTGATTCCAGCTTTGACGGTTACACTCTACTCAACCGGAGGAGTAAGTTGAACCGCACCTTATGGCACTTTGTGAAAGTGTTGAGAACTAGAGCTCAGATGTTTTTTCACACCACCACTGTCCATCCAGCACTATGGACGGCACTTCATATATCTGGCTCTAATGAGTCCATGGTCGTGTTCGGCCAAATGACCTCTGCCGGGAACACTCAGAATGAGGTTCTGAGTTACAGCAACATAGGAGCGTTTCAGTACTTTCACGGATTCTTAGGAAGTATTCCGGAATCTTACTGATGTCAGGCCTCCGGCTGTTCCTAGTGAACATCTCCTTGTAAATCCCCCGTGGATTCTTGTACACCCGTGAAATTTGGCCAGGTGATGCAGTTTGCATTGCTGCACAATTGCGCCTGCCTAGCTCTGCCACGGATGCAAACATTCAGGGGTGGAAGCCTGATAGGCTGGTCCCCGTTGGACACTGCGGGCAGACTGGGTATATCTGCTTACAGTTCTTCTCACCTGAGTGGTACTGATTCCAGCTTTGACGGCTACACTCTACTGAACCGGAGCAGTTAGTTGAACCTCAAATTATGGCCCTTTGTGAGAGTTTTGAGAACTAGAGCTCAGTTGTTTGGCAGGCCACCACATTCCATCCAGCACTATGAAATGCATTGCCTATATCTGGCTCTAATTAGTCCACGGTTGTGTTGAGTCGAATGACCTCTGCCGGGAACACTCAGAATGAGGTTCTGAGTTATTGCAACATAGGAGCGTTTTACTTCTTTCAAGGCTTTTTAGGAAGGATTCCGATAACTTGCTGCCGGCAGGCAACGGGCTGTTCCAGGTGAACATCTCCTTGTAAAACCACCGTGGTTTCTTGTACACCCGTGAAATTTGGCCAGGTTATGCAGTTTGAATTGCTGCACAATTGAGCATGCCTAGCTCTGCCGCGGTTGCAAACATTCAGGCGTGGCAGCCAGATAGGCTGGTCCCCGTAGGACACTGCCAGCGGACTGGGTATATCTGCTTCCCGTTCTCCTCCCCTTAGTGCTACTGATTCCACCTTTGACGATTACATTCTACTCAACCCGAGCAGTAAGTTGAACCTCAACTTATGGCACTTTGTGAAAGTGTTGAGAACTAGAGCGCAGTTGTTTGGCATGCCACCACTGTCCATCCAGCATTATGGACGGCACTGCCTACATCTGGCTCTAATTAGTCCACGGTTGTGTTTAGCCGAATGACCTCTGCCGGGAAAACTCAGAATGAGGTTCTGAGTTACTGCAACATAGGAACTTTTCAGTCCTTTCACGGCTTCTTAGGAAGAATTCCGGAATCTTACTGATGGCAGGCCTCAGGATGTTCCGAGTGAACATATCCTTATAAATCCCCGTGGTTTCTCGAACACTCGTGAAATTTGGCCAGGTGATGCAGTTTGCATTGCTGCACAATTGCACCTGGCAAACTCTGCCGTGATTGCAAACATTAAGGCGTGGCAGCGAGATATTCTGGTCCCATTAGGACACTGCAAGTGGACTGGGTATATCTGCTTCCCATTCTTCTCACCTGAGTGGTACTGATTCCAGCTATGACGGCTACATTCTAGTCACCCGGAGCAGTAAGTTGAACCTCAACTTATGGCACTTTGTGAAAGTGTTGAGAACTAGAGCGCAGTTGTTTGGCACGCCACCACTGTCCATCCAGCTCTATGGACAGCACTGCCTATATCTGGCTCTAATGAGTCCACGGTTGTGTTCAGCCGAATGACCTCTGTCGGGAACACTCAGAATAAGGTTCTGAGTTATTGGAACATAGGAGCGTTTCACTGCTTTCAAGGATTCTTAGGAAGGATTCAGGAAACTTGCTGCCGGTAGGCAACCGGCTGTTCGGGGTGAAGATCTCCTTGTAAATCCACCGTGGTTTCTTGTACAACCGTGAAATTTGGCCAGGTTATGCAGTTTGCATTGCTGCACAATTGCGCCTGCCAAGCTCTCCCGGGTTTGCAAACATTCAGGCGTGGGAGCCAGATAGGCTGGTCCCCTTAGGACACTGCCAACGGACTGGTTATATCTGCTTCCCGTTATTCTCACCTGAGTTCTACTGATTCCAGCTTTCACGGCTACACTCTACTGAACCGGAGGAGTTAGTTGAACCTCAAATTATGGCCCTTTGTGAAAGTGTTGAGAACTAGAACTCATTTGTTTTGCAGGCCACCACTGTCAATCCCGCACTATGGACGGCTCTGCCTACATCTGGCTCTAATCAGTCCACGGTTGTATTGAGCCGAATGACCTCTGCCGGGAACACTCAGAATGAGGTTCTGAGTTACTGCAACATTGGAGCGTTTCACTGCTTTCAAGGCTTCTTAGAAAGAATTCCAATTTTTGCTGCTGGCAGGCCTCCAGCTGTGACACGTGAACATTGCCTTGTAAATCCCCCGTGGTTTCTTGTACACCCGTGCAATTTGGTCAGGTTATGCAGTTGCATTGCTGCACAATTTTGCCTGTCTAGCTCTAGCGCGGTTGCAAACATTCAGGCGTGGCAGCCATATAGGCTGGTCACCGTAGGACACTGCCAGCTGACTGGGTATATCTGCTTCCGTTCTTCTCACCTAAGTGCTACTGATTCCAGCTTTGACGGCTACACTCTACTCAACCGTTGCACTAAGTTGAAACTCCACTTATGGCACTTTTTGAAAGTGTTGAGAACTAGAGCTCAGTTGTTTGGCACGCCACCACTGTCCATCCAGCACTATGGACGGCACTGACTACATCTGGCTCTAATTAATCCATGGTTGTGTTCAGCCGAAAGACCTCTGCCGGGAACACTCAGAATGAGGTTCTGAATTATTGCATCATAGGAGCGTTTCACTGCTTTCAAGGCTTCTCAGGCAGAATTCCAGAATGTTGGTGCAGGCAGGTCTCGGGCTCTTCCGGGTGAACATCTCCTTGTAAATCCCCCGTGGTTTCTTGTACACCCGTGAAATTTGGCCTGGTTATGCAGTTTGAATTGCTGCACAATTTCTCCTGCCTAGCTTTGCCGCGATTGCAAACATTCAGGCGTGGCAGCCACATAGGCTGGTACCCGTAGGACACTGCCAGGGGACAGGCTAGATCTGCTTCCCGTTTGTGTCACCTGAGTGCTACTGATTCCACCTTTGACGGCTACACTCTACTGAACAGGAGCAGTAAGTTGAACCTCAACTTATGGACCTTTGTGAAAGTGTTGAGAACTAGAGCTCAGTTGTTTGGCACGCCACCACTGTCCATCCAGCACTATGGACGGCACTGCCTACATCTGGCTCTTATTAGTCCACGGTTGTGTTCAGCCGAATGACCTCTGCCGGGAACACTCAGAATGAGGTTCTGAGTTACTGCAACATAGGAGCTTTTCACTGCTTTCAAGGCTTCCTAGGAAAAATTCCGGAATTTTTCTGCCGGCAGGCCTGCGGCTGTTCCGGGTGAACATCTACTTGAAAATCCCCCGTGGTTTTTTGTACACCCGTGAAATTTGGCCAGGTTATGCAGTTTGCATTGCTGCACAATTGCGCCTGCCTAGCTCTGCCGCGGTTGCAAATATTCAGGCGTGGCAGCCAGATAGGCTGGTCCCCGTAGGACACGTCCAGCGGATTCGGTATATCTGCTTCCGTTTTTCTCACCTGAGTGCTAATGGTCCCAGGTTTGACGGCTACACTCTATTCAAACAGAGCACTAAGTTGAACCTCAACTTATGGCACTTTGTGAAAGTGTTGAGAACTAGAGCTCAGTTGTTTTGCTGGCCACCACTGTCCATCCAGCACTATGGACGGCACTGCCTACATCTGGCTCTAATCAGTCCACGGTTGTATTCAGCCGAATGACCTCTGCCGGGTACCCTCAGATTGAGGTTCTGAATTACTGCAACATCGGAGCGTTTCACTGCTTTCAAGGCTTCTTAGGAAGAATTCCGGAATCTTGCTGCCCGCAGGCCTCATGCTCTTCTGGGTGAACATCTCGTTGTATATCGCCCGTGGTTTCTTGTACACCCGTGAAATTTGGCCAGGTTATGCAGTTTTCATTCCTGCACAATTGCGCCTGCCTAACTCTGCAGCACTTGCAAACATTCAGGCGTGGCAGCCAGATAGGCTGGTCCCAGTATTACACTGCCAGCTGACTGGGTATATCTGCTTCCCGTTCTTCTCACCTGAGTGCTACTGATTCCAGCTTTGACGGCTACAATGTACTCAACCCGAGCAGTAAGTTAAACCGCAACTTATGGCACTGTGTGAAAGTGTTGAGAACTAGAGGTCAGTTGTTTGGCACGCCACCACGATCCATCCAGCACTATGGATAGCACTGCATACATCTGGCTCTAATTAGTCCACGGTTGTATTCAGTCGAATGACCTCTGCCGGGAACACTCAGAATGAGGTTCTGAGTTATTTCAACATAGTAGCTTTTCACTGCTTTCAAGCCTTCTTAGGAAGGATTCCGGAATCTTTCTGCCGGAAGGCCTCCGGCTGTTCTGCATGAACATCTCCTTGTAAATCCCCCGTGGTTTCTTGTACACCCGTGAAATATGGACAGGTTATGCAGTTTGTATTGCTGCACAATTGCCCCTGCCTTGCTCTGCCGCGGTTGCAAACATTCAGGCGTGGCAGCCAGATAGGCTGGTCGCCGTAGGACACTGCCAGCGGACTGGGTATATCTGCTTCCCGTTCTTCACACCTGAGTGCTACTTATTCCAACTTTGACGGCTACACTCTACTCAACCGGAGCAGTGAGATGAAAATCCACATATGGCACTTTGTTAATGTGTTGAGATCTAGAGCTCAGTTGTTTGGCCCGCGACCACTGTCCATCCAGCACTATGGACAGCACTGCCTACATCTGGCTCTAATTAGTCCACGGTTGTGTTTAGCCCAATGACCTCTGCCGGGAACACTCAGAATGAGGGTCTGAGTTATTGCAACATTGGAGCGTTTCAATGCTTTCAAGGATTCTTAGGAAGGATTCCGGAATCTTACTGCCGGAAGGCCTCAGGCTGTTCCGGGTGAACATCTCCTTTTAAATCACCCGTGGATTCCTGTACACCATGGAAATTTGGCAAGGGGATGCAGTTTGCATTGCTGCACAATTGCGCCTGCATAGCTCTGCGGCGGTTGCAAACATTCAGGCTTGGCAGCCAGAAAGGCTGGTCCCCGTAGGACACTCCCAGCGGACTGGGTATATCTGCTTCCCGTTCTACTCACCTGAGTGCTACTGATACCAGCTTTGAAGGCTACACTCTACTCAACCGGAGCAGTAAGTTGAACCTCAACTTATGGCACTTTGTGAAAGTGCTGAGAATTAGAGTTCTGTTGTTTGACATGCCATCACTGTCTATCCAGCTCTATGGACGGAACTGCATACATCTGGCTCTAATTAGTAAACGGTTGTGTTCATCCCAATGACCTCGGCCTGGAACACTCAGAATGAGGTTATGAGTTCCGGTAACATAGGAGCATTTCACTGCTTTCAAGGCTTCTTAGGAAGAATTCCGGAATCTTGCTGCCGGCAGGCCTCCGGCTGTACCGGGTGAACATCTCCTTGTAAATCCTCCGTGGTTTCTTGTACACCCGTGAAATTTGGCTAGGTTATGCAGTTTGCATTGCTGCACAATTGCGGCTGCCTAGCTCTGCCGCAGTTGCAAACATTCAGGGGTGGAAGCCAGCTTGGCTTGTCCCCGTAGGACACTACCAGCGGACTGGGTATATCTGCTTCCCGTTCTTCTCACCTGAGTGCTACTGATTCCATCTTTGACGGGTACACTCTACTCAACCGGAGCTGTAAGTAGAACCTCAACTTATGACACTTTGTGAAAGTGTTGAGAACTAGAACTCAGTTGTTTGGCACGCCACCATTGTCCATCCAGCACTATGGACGGTACTGCCTACATCTGCCTCTAATTAGTCCACGGTTGTTTTCAGCCGAATGACATCTGCCGGGAACACTCAGAATGATGTTCTGAGTTACTGTAACATAAGAGCGTTTCACTGCTTTCAAGGCTTCTTAGGAAGAATTCAGGAATCTTTCAGCCGGCAGGCCTCCGGTTGTTCCGGGTGAATATCTCCCTGTAAATCCCCCGTGGTTTCTTGTACACCCGTGATATTTGGCCAGGATATGAAGTTTGCATTGCTGCACAATTGCGCCTGCCTTCCTCTGCCGTGGTTGCAAACATTCAGGCGTGGCAGCCCGATAGGCTGGTCCCTGTAGGACACTGCCAGCGGACTGTGTATATCTGCTTCCCGTTCTTCTCACGTGAGGGCTACTTATTCCAGCTTCCCCGGCTACACTCTATTCAACAGGAGCAGTAAGTTGAACCTCAACTTATGGCACTTTGTGAAAGTGTTGAGAACTAGAGCTCAGTTGTTTGGCACGCCACCACTGTCCATCCAGCACTATGGACGGCACTGCCTACATCTGGCTCTAATTTCTAAACGGTTGTGTTCAACCGAATGACCTCTGCCGGGAACTCTCAGAATGAGGTTCTGAGTGACTGTACCATAGGAGCCTTTCACTGCTTTCAAGGCTTGTCAGGAAGAACTCCGGGATCTTGCTGCCGGCAGGCCTCCGGCTGTTCCGGGTGAACATCTCTTTGTAAATTCCCCGTGGTCTCTTGTACACCCGTGTAATTTGGCCAGGTTATGCAGCTTGCTTTGCTGCACAATCACGCCTGACTAGCTCTGCCGCCGTTGCAATCAGGCATGACAGCCAGATAGGTTGGTCCCAGTAGGACACTGCCAGTGGACTGGGTATATCTGCTTCCCGTTCTACTCACCTTAGTGCTACTGATACCAGCTTTGAAGGCTACACTCTTCTCAACCGGAGCAGTAAGTTGAACCTCAACTTATGGACCTTTGTGAAAGTGTTGAGAACTAGAGCTCAGTTGTTTGGCACGCCACCACTGTCCATCCAGCACTATGGACGGCACTGCCTACATCTGGCTCTTATTAGTCCACGGTTGTGTTCAGCCGAATGACCTCTGCCGGGAACACTCAGAATGAGGTTCTGAGTTACTGCAACATAGTAGCTTTTCACTGCTTTCAAGGCTTCCTAGGAAAAATTCCGGAATTTTTCTGCCGGCAGGCCTGCGGCTGTTCCGGGTGAACATCTACTTGAAAATCCCCCGTGGTTTTTTGTACACCCGTAAAATTTGGCCAGGTTATGCAGTTTGCATTGCTGCACAATTGCGCCTGCCTAGCTCTGCCGCGGTTGCAAATATTCAGGCGTGGCAGCCAGATAGGCTGGTCCCCGTAGGACACGTCCAGCGGATTCGGTATATCTGCTTCCGTTTTTCTCACCTGAGTGCTAATGGTCCCAGGTTTGACGGCTACACTCTATTCAAACAGAGCACTAAGATGAACCTCAACTTATGGCACTTTGTGAAAGTGTTGAGAACTAGAGCTCAGTTGTTTTGCTGGCCACCACTGTCCATCCAGCACTATGGACGGCACTGCCTACATCTGGCTCTAATCAGTCCACGGTTGTATTCAGCCGAATGATCTCTGCCGGGTACCCTCAGATTGAGGTTCTGAATTACTGCAACATCGGAGCGTTTCACTGCTTTCAAGGCTTCTTAGGAAGAATTCCGGAATCTTGCTGCCCGCAGGCCTCATGCTGTTCTGGGTGAACATCTCGTTGTATATCGCCCGTGGTTTCTTGTACACCCGTGAAATTTGGCCAGGTTATGCAGTTTTCATTCCTGCACAATTGCGCCTGCCTAACTCTGCAGCACTTGCAAACATTCAGGCGTGGCAGCCAGATAGGCTGGTCCCAGTATTACACTGCCAGCTGACTGGGTATATCTGCTTCCCGTTCTTCTCACCTGAGTGCTACTGATTCCAGCTTTGACGGCTACAATGTACTCAACCTGAGCAGTAAGTTAAACCGCAACTTATGGCACTTTGTGAAAGTGTTGAGAACTAGAGGTCAGTTGTTTGGCACGCCACCACGATCCATCCAGCACTATGGATAGCACTGCATACATCTGGCTCTAATTAGTCCACGGTTGTATTCAGTCGAATGACCTCTGCCGGGAACACTCAGAATGAGGTTCTGAGTTATTTCAACATAGTAGCGTTTCACTGCTTTCAAGGCTTCTTAGGAAGGATTCCGGAATCTTTCTGCCGGAAGGCCTCCGGCTGTTCTGCATGAACATCTCCTTGTAAATCCCCCGTGGTTTCTTGTACACCCGTGAAATTTGGCCAGGTTATGCAGTTTGCAATGCTGCACAATTGCCCCTGCCTATCTCTGCGACGGTTGCAAACATTCAGGCGTGACAGCCAGAAAGGCTGGTCCTCGTAGGACACTGCCAGCGGACTGGGTATATCTGCTTCCCGTTCTACTCACCTGAGTGCTATTGATTCCAGCTTTGACGGCTACACTCTATTCAAACGGAGCAGTAAGTTGAACCTCAACTTATGGCACTTTGTGAAAGTGTAGAGAACTAGAGCTCAGTTGTTTGGCAAGCCACCACTGTCCATCAATCACTATGGACGGCACTGCCTACATCTGGCTCTCATTAGTCCACGTTTGTGTTCATCCGAAAGACCTCTGCCGGGAACACTCAGAATGAGGGTCTGAGTTATTGCAACATTAGACGTTTCACTGCTTTCAAGTCTTCTTAGGAAGGTTTCCGTAATCTTGCTGCAGGCAGGCCTTTGGCTGTTCCGGGTGAACATCTCCTTGTCAGTCCCCGGTGGTTTCTTGTACACTCGTGATATTTGGCCAGGTTATGCAGCGTGCATTGCTGCACATTTGCGCCTGCCTAGCTCTGCCACGGTTGCAAACATTCAGGCGTGGCAGACAGATAGGCTGGTCTCCGTAGGACACTGCCGACGGATTAGGTATTTCTGCTTCCCGTTCTTCTCACCTGAGTGCCAGTGATTCGAGCGTTGACCGCTACACTCTAGTCACCTGGACCAGTAAGTTGAACCTCAACTTATGGCTCTTGTGAAAGTGTTGAGAAATAGAGCTCATTTGTTTGGCACGCCACCACTGTCAATCCAGCACTATGGACGGCACTGCTTACATCTGCATCTAATTAGTCCACGGTTGTGTTCAGCCGAATGACCTCTGCCGGGAACACTCATAATGAGGTTCTGAGTTATGGCAACATAGGAGTGTTATACTGCTTTCAAGGCTTCTTAGGAAGAATTCCGGAATCTTGCTGCCGGGAGGCCTCCGGCTGTTCCGGGTGAACATCTCCTTGTAAATCCCCCGTGGTTTCTTTTACACCCGTGAAATTTGGCCAGGTTATGCACTATTCATTGCTGCACAATTGGCCTGCCTAGCTCTGCCGCGGTTGCAAACATTCAGGCGTGGCGGCCAGATAGGCTGGGCCCCGTAGGACACTGCCAGCGGAATGGGTATATCTGCTTCCCGTACTTCTCAGCTGAGTGCTACTCATTCCAGGTTTGACGGGTACCCTCTACTCAACCGGAGCAGTAAGGTGAACCTCAACTTATGGCAATTTGTGAAAGTGTTCAGAACTAGAGCTCAGTTGTTTGGCACGCCACCACTGTCCATCCAGCACTATGAACGGCAGTGCCAACATCTGGCTCTAATTAGTCCACACTTGTGTTCAGCCAAATGACTTCTGCCAGGAACACTCAGAATGAGGTTCTGAGTCATGGCAACATAAGAATGTTTCAATGCTTTCAAGGATTCACATTAAGATTTCTGGAATCTTGTTGCCGGAAGGCCTCCGGCTGTTCCGGGTGAACATCTCCTTGTAAATCCCCCGTGGTTTCTCGTACACTCGGGATATTTGGCCAGGTTATGCAGCGTGCATTGCTGCACAATTGCGCCTGACTATCTCTGCCGCGGTTGCAAACATTGAGGCGTTGGAGCCTGATAGGGAGGTCCCCGTAGTACACTGCCAGCGGACTGGGTATATCTGCTTCCCGTACTTCTCAGCTGAGTGCTATTCATTCCAGCTTTGACGGCTACACTCTACTCAACTGGAGCAGTAAGTTGAACCTCAACTTATGGCACTTTGTGAAAGTGTAGAGAACTAGAGCTCAGTTGTTTGGCACGCCACCACTGTCCATCCAGCACTATGGACAGCACAGCTTACATGTAGATCTAATTAGTCCACGGTTGTGTTCAGCCGAATGACCTCTGCCGGGAACACCCAGAATGAGGGTCTGAGTTATTGCAACATTGGAGCGTTTCACTGTTGTCAAGGCTTCTTAGGAAGGATTCTGTAATCTTGCTGCCGGCAGGCCTCCGGCTGTTCCGGGTGAACATCTTGTAAATCCCCCGTGGTTTCTTGTACACTCGTGATATTTGGCCAGGTTATGCAGCGTGCATTGCTGCACAATTGCTCCTGCCTAGCTCTGCAGCAGTTGCAAACATTCAGGCGTGGCACCCAGATAGGTTGGTCCCCGTAGGACACTGCCCGCGGATTGGGTATATCTGCTTCCCGTTCTTCTCACCTGAGAACTACTGATTCGAGCTTTGACCCCTACACTCTACTCACCCGGTGCAGTAAGTTGAACCTCAACTTATGGCACTTTGTGAAAGTGTTGAGAACTAGAGCGCAGTTGTTTGGCACGACATCACTGTCCATCCAGCACTATGGACGGCACTGCCTACATCTGGGTCTAATTATTCCACGGTTGTGTTTAGCCAAATGACCTGTATCGGGAACACTCAGAATGAGGTTCTGAGTTACTGAAACATAGGAGCGTTTCAGTACTTTCACGGCTTCTTAGGAAGAATTCCGGAATCTTACTGCCGGCAGGCCTCTGGCTGTTCCGAGTGAACATCTCCTTGTAAATCCCCCTTGGATTCTTGTACACCCGGGAAATTTGGCAAGGCGATGCAGTTTGCATTGCTGCACAATTGCGCCTGCCTAGGTCTGCCGCGGTTGCAAACATTCAGGCTTGGCATCCAGATAGGCTGGTCCCCATAAGTCACTGCCAGCGGACTGGGTATATCTACTTCCCGTTCTTCTCAACTGAGTGCTACTGATTCCAGCTTTGACGGCTACACTCTACTCAAACGGACCAGTTAGTTGAACCTCAAATTATGGCCCTTTGTGAAAGTATTGAGAACTAGAGCTCAGTTGTTTCGCACACCACCACTGTCCATCCAGCACTATGGACGGCACTGCCTACTTCTGGCTCTAATTAGTCCACAGTTGTGTTCAGCCGATGACCTCTGCCGGGAAGACTCAGAATAAGGTTCTGAGTTATTGCAATATAGGAGCGTTTCACTGCTTTCAAAGCATCTCAGGCATAATTCCAGAATGTTGGTGCCGCAGGCCTCGGGCTGTTCCGGGTGAACATCTCCTTGTAAATCCCCCGTAGTTTCTTGTACATCCGTGAAATTTGGCCAGGTTATGCAGCTTGCATTTCTGCACAATGGCGACTAACTAGCTCCGCTGCGGTTGCAAACATTCAGGCGTGGCAGCCAGATAGGCTGGTCCCCGTAGGACACTGCCAGCGGACTGGGTATATCTGCTTCCCGTTATCCTCACCTGAGTGCTACTGATTCCAGCTTTGACGGCTACACTCTACTCAAACGGAACAGTAAGTTGAACCTCAACTCATGGCACTTTGTGAAAGTGTTGAGAACTAGAGCTCAGTTGTTTGGCCCGCCACCACTGTCCATCCAGCACTATGGACGGCACTGACTACATCTGGCTCTAATTAATGCACGCTTGTGTTCAGCCCAAAGACCTCTGCCTGGAACACACATAATGACGTTCTGAATTATTGGAACATAGGAGCGTTTCACTGCTTTCAATGCTTCTCAGGTAGAATTCCAGAATGTTGGTGCCGTCAGGCCTCCTTCTCTTCCGGGTGAACATCTCCTTGTAAATCCCCCGTGGTTTCTTGTACACCCGTGAAATTTGGCCAGGTTATGCAGTTTGCAATGCTGCACAATTACGCCTGAGTAGCTCTGAAGCGGTTGCAAATATTCAGGCGTGGCAGCCAGATAGGCTGGTTCCTGTAGGACACTCCCAGCGGACTGGGTATATCTGCTTCCCATTCTTCTCACCTGAGTGTTACTGATTCCAGCTTTGACGGCTACACTCTACTCAACCGGAGCAGTAAGGCGAACCTCAACTTGTGCCACTTTGTGAAATTGTTTAAAACTAGAGCTCAGTTGTTTGGCACGCCACCAATGTCCATCCAGCACTATGAAAGTCACTGCCTATATCTGTCTCTAAAAAGTCCACGGTTGTGTTCAGCCGAATGACCTCTGCCCGGAACACTCAGAATGAGGTTCTGAGTTACTGTAACATAGGAGCGTTTCACTGCTTTCATGCTTCTCAGGAAGAATTCCGGAATCTTGCTGCCGGCAGGCCTCCGGTTGTTCCGGGTGAACATCTCCTTGTAAATCCCCCGTGGTTTCTTGTACACCCGTGAAATTTGGCCAGGTTATGCAGTTTGCATTGCTGCACAATTGCGCCTGCCTAGCTCTGCCACGGTTGCAAACATTCAGGCGTGGGAGCCAGATAGGCACGTCCCCGTAGGACAATGCCAGCGGACTGGGTATATCTGCTTCCCGTTCTTCTCACCTGAGTGCTACTGATTCCAGCTTTGACGGCTACATTCTACTTAACAGGAGCAGTTAGTTGAACCTCAAATTATGGCCCTTTGTGAAAGTGTTGAGAACTAGAGCTCAGTTGTTTGGCACGCCACCACTTTCCATCCAGCACTATGGACGGCACTGCCTACATCTGTCTCTAATTAGTCCACGGTTTTGTTGAGCCGAATGACCTCTGCCTGGAACACTCAGAATGAGGTTCGGATTTATATCAACATAGTAGCGTTTCAATGCTTTCTAGGATTCTTAGGAAGGATTACCGAATATTGCTGCCGGCAGGCCTCTGGCTGTTCCGGGTGAACATCTCCTCGTAAATCCCCCGTGGTTTCTTGTACACCCGTGAAATTTGGCCAGGTTATGCAGCTTGCATTGCTGCACAATCACGCCTGCCTAGCTCTGCCGCAGTTGCAAACATTCAGGGGTGGCAGCCAGATAGGCTTGTCCCCGTAGGACACTGCCAGCGGACTGGGTATATCTGCTTTCCGTTCTTCTCACCTGAGTGCTACTGATTCCAGTTTTGACGGCTACACTCTATTCAACCGGAGCAGTAAGTTGAACCTCAATTTATGGCACTTTGTGAAAGTGTTGAGAACTAGAGCTCAGTTGTTTGGCTCACCACCACTGTCCATCCAGCACTCTGGACGGCACTGCCTACATCCGCCTCTAATTAGTCCACGGTTGTGTTCAGCAGAATGACCTCTGCCGGGAACACTCAGAATGAGGTTCAGAGTTATTGCAACATTTGAGCGTTTCACTGTTTTCAAGGCTTCTTAGGAAGGATTCCGGAATATTGCTGCTGGCAGGTCTCCGGCTGCTCCGGCTGAACATCTCTTTGTAAATCCCCCGTGGTTTCTTGTACACTCCTGATATTTGGCCAGGTTATGCAGCGTGCATTGCTGCACAATTGTGCTTGCCTAACTCTGCCGCGGTTGCAAACATTCAGGCGTGGCAGCCAGATAGGCTGGTCCCCGTAGGACACTGCCAGCCGACTGGGTATATCTGCTTCCCGATCTACTCACCTGAGTGCTACTGATACCAGCTTTGACGGCTACACTCTACTCAACCGGAGCAGTAAGTTGAACCTCAACTTATGGCACTATGTGAAAGTCTTGAGAACTAGAGTTCTGTTGTTTGGCACGCCACCACTGTCCATCAATCACTATGGACGGCACTGCCTACATCTGGCTCTCATTAGTCCACGTTTGTGTTCATCCGAAAGACCTCTGCCGTGAACACTCAGAATGAGGGTCTGAGTTATTGCAACATTAGACGTTTCACTGCTTTCAAGTCTTCTTAGGAAGGTTTCCGTACTCTTGCTGCAGGCAGGCCTCTGGCTGTTCCGGGTGAACATCTCCTTGTCAGTCCCCAGTGGTTTCTTGTACACTCATGATATTTGGCCAGGTTATGCAGCGTGCATTGCTGCACATTTGCGCCTGCCTAGCTCTGCCACGGTTGCAAACATTCAGGCGTGGCAGACAGATAGGCTGGTCTCCGTAGGACACTGCCGACGGATTAGGTATTTCTGCTTCCCGTTCTTCTCACCTGAGTGCCAGTGATTCGAGCGTTGACCGCTACACTCTAGTCACCTGGACCAGTAAGTTGAACCTCAACTTATGGCTCTTGTGAAAGTGTTGAGAAATAGAGCTCATTTGTTTGGCACGCCACCACTGTCAATCCAGCACTATGGACGGCACTGCTTACATCTGCATCTAATTAGTCCACGGTTGTGTTCAGCCGAATGACCTCTGCCAGGAACACTCAGAATGAGGTTCTGAGTTATGGCAACATAGGAGCGTTATACTGCTTTCAAGGCTTCTTAGGAAGAATTCCGGAATCTTGCTGCCGGGAGGCAGAACTAGAGTTCTGTTTTTTGACACGCCACCACTGTATATCCAGCACTATGGACGGCACTGGATACATCTGGCTCTAATTATTCAACGGTTGTTTTCATCCAAATGACATCTGCCTGGTGCAGTCAGAATGAGTTTATGATTTACGGTAACATACGAGCGTTTCACTGCTTTCAAGGCTTCTTAGGAATAATTCCGGAATCTTGCTGCCGGCAGGATTCCGACTGTTCCGGGTGAACATCTCCTTATAAATCCGCCGTGGTTTCTTGTACTCCCGTGAAATTTGGCCAGGTTATGCAGTTTGCATTGCTGCACAATATTGCCTGCCTAGCTCTGCTGCAGTTGCAAACATTCAGGCGTGGCAGCCAGATAGGCTGGTCCCCATAGGACACTGCCAGCGGCCTGGGTATATCTACTTCCTGTTCTTCTCACATGAGTACTACTGATTCCAGCTTTGACGGGTACACACTACTCAACCGGAGATATAAGTAGAACCTCAACTCATGGCACTTTGTGAAAGTGTTGAGAACTAGAGCTCAGTTCTTTGGCACGCCACCACTGTCCATCCATCACTCTGTACGGCACTGCCTACATCCGGCTCTAATTAGTCCACGGTTGTGTTCAGCCGAATGACCTCTGCCGGGAACACTCAGAATGAGGTTCTGAGTTACTGTAACATAAGAACGTTTCACTGGTTTCAATGCTTCTTAGGAAGAATTCCGGAATCTTGCAGCCAGCAGGCCACAGGCTCTTCCGGGTGAACATCTCCTTGTAAATCCCCCGTCGTTTCTTGTACACCCGTGAAATTTGGCCAGGTTATACAGTTTGCATTGCTGCACAATTGCGACTGCCTAGCTCTGCCGCGTTTGCAAATATTCAGGCGTGGCATCCAGATAGGCTGGTCCCAGTTGGACACTGCCAGCGGACTGGGTTTATCTGCTTCCCGTTCTTCTCACCTGAGTGCTACTGATTCCAGCTTTGACGGTTACACTCTACTCAACGGGAGCAGTAAGGTGAACCACTACTTATGGCACTTTTTGAAAGTGTTGAGAACTAGAGCTCAGTTGTTTGGCAGGCCACCACTGTCCATCCAGCACTATGGACTGCACTGCCTATATCTGGCTCTAATGATTCCACGGTTGTGTTCAGCCGAATGACCTCTGCCAGGAACACTCAGAATGAGGTTCTGAGTTACTGCAACATAGGAGCGTTACAGTACTTTCACGGCTTTTAGGAAGATTTCCGGAATATTACTGATGACAGGCCTCTGGCTGTTCCTGGTGGACATCTCCTTTTAAATCAACTGTGGATTCTGGTACACCCGTGAAATTTGGCCAGGTTATGCAGCTTGCATTGCTGCACAATTGCGCCTGCCTAGCTCTGCCGTGGTTGCAACCATTCCGGCGTGGCAGCCAGATAGGCTGGTCCCCGTAGGGCACTGCCAGCGGACTGGGTATATCTGCTTCCCTTTCTTCTCACCTGAGTGCTACTGATTCCAGCTTTGATGTCTACACTCTACTCAACTGGAGCAGTAAGTTGAACCTCAACTTGTGACACTTTGTGAAAGTGTTGAGAACTAGAGCTCAGTTGTTTGGCACGCCACCACTGTCCATCCAGCACTATGACCGTCCCTGCCTTCATCTGGCTCTAAATAGTCAAAGGTTGTGTTCAGCCGAATGACATCTGCCGGGAACCCTCAGAATGAGGTTCTGAGTTATTGCAACATAGGAGATTCTCACTGCTTTCAGGGCTTCTTAGGAAGGATTCCGGAATCTTGCTGCGGGCAGGCTTCCGGCTTTTCCGGGTGAACATCTCCTTGTAATTCCCCCGTGGTTTCTTGTACACCCATGAAATTTGGCCAGGTGATGCAGTTTGCATTGCTGCACGATTGCGCCTGCGTAGATCTGCCGCGATTTCAAACATTCAGGAGTCGCAGCCAGATAGGCTGGTCCCCGTAGGACACTGCCAGCGGACGGGTATATCTGCTACCCGTTCTTCTCACCTGAGTGCTACTGATTTCACCTTTGACCGCTACACTCTACTCACCCGGAGCAGTAAGTTGAACCTCAACTTATGGCACTTTGTGAAAGTGTTGAGAACTAGAGCGCAGTTGTTTGGCACGCCACCAATGTCCATCCAGCACTATGGACGGCACTGCCTACATCTGGCTCTAATTAGTCCACGGTTGTGTTTAGCCCAATGACCTCTGCCGGGAACACTCAGAATGAGGGTCTGAGTTATTGCAACATTGGAGCGTTTCAATGCTTTCAAGGCTTCTTAGGAAGGATTCCGGAATCTTACTGCCGGAAGGCCTCAGGCTGTTCCGCGGGAACATCTCCTTGTAAATCCCCCGTGTATTCCTGTACACCATGGAAATTTGGCAAGGGGATGCAGTTTGCATTGCTGCACTATTGTGCCTGCATAGCTCTGCGGCGGTTGCAAACATTCAGGCGTGGCAGCCAGAAAGGTTGGTCCCCGTAGGACACTCCCAGGGGACTGGGTATATCTGCTTCCCGTTCTACTCACCTGAGTGCTACTGATAACAGCTTTGAAGGCTACACTCTACTCAACCGGAGCAGTAAGTTGAACCTCAACTTATGGCATTTTGTGAAAGTGTTGAGAACTAGAGTTCTGTTGTTCGGCACGCCATCACTGTCCATCCAGCTCTATGGACGGAACTGCATACATCTGGCTCTAATTAGTCAACGGTTGTGTTCATCCCAATGACCTCGGCTTGGAACACTCAGAATGAGGTTATGAGTTCCGGTAACATAGGAGCGTTTCACTGCTTTCAAGGCTTCTTAGGAAGAATTCCTGAATCTTGCTGCCGGCAGGCCTCCGGCTGTACCGGGTGAACATCTCCTTGTAAATCCTCCGTGGTTTCTTGTACACCCGTGAAATTTGGCTAGCTTATGCAGTTTGCATTGCTGCACAATTGCGCCTGCCTAGCTCTGCCGCAGTTGCAAACATTCAGGGGTGGAAGCCAGATTGGCTGGTCCCCGTAGGACACTGCCAGCGGACTGGGTATATCTGCTTCCCCTTCTTCTCACCTGAGTGGTACTGATTCCAGCTTTGACGGGTACACTCTACTCAACCGGAGCTGTAAGTAGAACCTCAACTTATGACACTTTGTGAAAGTGTTGAGAACTAGAGCTCAGTTGTTTGGCTCCCCACCACTGTCCATCCAGCACTCTGGACGGCACTGCCTACATCTTGCTCTAATTAGTCCGGGTGACATCTCCTTGTAAATCTCCCGTGGTTTCTTGTACACCCGTGAAATTTGGCCAGGTTATTCAGTTTGCATTGCTGCACAATTGTGCCTTCCTAGCTCTGCCGCTGTTGCAAACATTCAGGCCTGACAGCCAGATAGGCTAGTCCCCGTAGTACACTGCCAGCCGACTGGGTATATCTGCTTCCCGTTCTTCTCACCTGAGTGCTATTGATTCCAGCTTTGAGGGTTACACTCTACTCAAGCGGAGCTGTAAGTAGAACCTCCACTAACGGCAATTTGTGAAAGTGTTGAGAACTAGAGCTCAGTTGTTTGGCACGCCACCACTGTCCATCCAGCACTATGGACGGCACTGCTTACATCTGGCTCTAATTAGTCCACGGTTGTGTTCAGCCGAATGACCTCTGCCGGGAACACTCAGAATGAGGTTCTGACTTACTGTAACATAGGAGCGTTTCACTGCTTTCAAGGCTTCTTAGGACGAATTCCGTAATCTTGCTGCCGGCAGGCCTCCGGCTGTTCCGGGTGAACATCTCCTTGTAAATCCCCGGTGGTTTCTTGTACACCTGTGCAATTTGGCCAGGTTATGCAGTTTGCATTGCTGCACAATTGCGCCTCCCTAGCTCTGCCACGCTTGCAAACATACAGGCGTGGCAGCCAGATAGGCTGGTCCCCGTAGGACTGTGCTTGCGGACTGGGTATATCTGCTTCCAGTTCTTCTCACCTGAGTGCTACTGATTCCAGCTTTGAGCACTACACTCTACTCAACCGGAGCAGTAAGTTGAACCTCAACTTATGGCACTTTGTGAAAGTGTTGAGACGTAGGGCTCAGTTGTTTGGCACGCCATCACTGTCCATCCAGCAATATGGACGGCACTGCCTACATCTGGCTCTAATTAGTCCACGGTTGTGTTCAGCCGAATAACCTCTGCCAGGAACACTCAGAATGAGGTTGTGAGTTATTGCAACATAGGAGCGTTTCATTGCTTTCAATGCTTCTCAGGCAGAATTCCAGAATTTTTGTGCCGACAGGCCTCCGGCTGTTCCGGGTGAACATCTCCTCATAAATCCCCCGTGGTTTCTTGTACAGCCGTGAAATTTGGCCAGGTTATGCAGTTTGCATTGCTGCACGAGTGCGCATTTCAAGCTCTGCCGTGGTTGCAAACATTCAGGCTTGGCAGCCAGATAGGCTTGTCCCCATAGGACAGTGCCAGCTGACTGGGTATATCTGCTTCCCGTTCTTCTCACCTGAGTGCTACTGATTCCAGCTTTGACGGCTACAATCTACTCAACCGGAGCAGTAAGTAGAATCTCAACTTATGGCAATTTGTGAAAGTGTTGAGAACTAGGGCTCAGTTGTTTGGCACGCCAACACTGTCCATCTAGCACTATGGACGGCACTGCCTACATCTGGCTCTAATTAGTCCACGCTTGTGTTCACCCCAATGACCTCTGCCGGGAACACTCAGAATGAGTTTCTGAGTTATTGTAACATAGGAGCTATTCACTGCTTTCAAGGCTTCTTATGAAGGATGCCGGAATCTTGCTGTTGGCAGGCCTCCGGCTGTTCCGAGAGAACATCTCCTAGTAAATCCCCCGTGGATTCTTGTACACCCGTGAAATTTGGCCAGGTGATGCAGTTTGCATTGCTACACAATTGCGCCTGAATACCTCTTTCGAGGTTGCAAACATTCAGGTGTGGCAGCCAGATAGGCTGGTCCCCGTAGGACACTGCCAGCGGACTGGATATATCTGCTTCCCGTTCTTCTCACCTGAGTCCTACTTATTCCAGCCTTGACGACTACAATCTACTCAACCGGAGCAGTAAGTTGAACCTCAACTTGTGGCACTTTGTGAAAGTGTTTAGAACTAGAGCGCAGTTGTTTGGCACGCCACCACTGTCCATCCAGCACTATGGAAGGCACTGCATAAATCTGGCTCTAATGAGTCCACGGTTGTGTTCAGCCGAATGACCTCTGCCGGGAACACTCAGAATGAGGTTCTGAGTTACTGCAACATAGGAGTGTTTCACTGCTTTCAAGGCTTCTTAGAAAGAATTCCGGAATCTTGCAGCCCGCAGGCCTCCGGCTGTTTCGGGTGAACATCTCCTCGTAAATCCCCCGTGGTTTCTTGTACACCCGTGAAATTTGGCCAGGTTATGCAGTTTGCATTGCTGCACATTCACACCTGCCTAGCTCTGCCGGGGTTGCAAACATTCAGGCGTGGCAATCAGATAGTCTGGTCCCCGTAGGACACTGCCAGTGGACTAGGTATATCTGCTTCCCATTCTTCTCACCTGAGTGCTACTGATTCCAGCTTTGTCTTCTACACTCTACTCACCCGGAGCATTAAGTTGAACCTCAACTTATGGCACTTTGTGAAAGTGTTGAGAACTAGAGCGCAGTTGTTTGGCATGCCACCACTGTCCATCCAGCACTATGGACGGAACTGCCTACATCTGGCTCTAATTAGTCGACGGTTGTGTTTAGCCGAATGACCTCTGCCGGGAACACTCTGAATGAGGTTCTGAGTTACTGTACCATAGGAGCGTTTCACTGCTTTTAAGGCTTCTTAGGAAGAATTCCGGAATCTTGCTGCCGGCAGCCCTCCGGCTGTTCCGGGTGAACATCTCCTTGTAAATCCCCCGTGGTTTCTTTTCACCCGTGAAATTTGGCCAGGTTATGCAGTATTCATTGCTGTACAATTGGCCTGCCTACCTCTGCCGCGGTTGCAAACATTCAGGCGTGGCCGCCAGATAGGCTGGTCCCCGTAGGACACTGCCAGCGGAATGTGTATATCTGCTTCCCGTACTTCTCAGCTGAGTGCTACTCATTCCAGGTTTGACGGGTACACTCTACTCAACTGGAGCAGTAAGGTGAACCTGCATATATGGCACTTTGTGAAAGTGTTGAGAACTAGAGCTCAGTTGTTTGGCACGCCACCACTGTCCATCCAGCACTATGAACTGCACTGCCAACATCTGGCTCTAATTAGTCCACACTTGTGTTCAGCCGAATGACTTCTGCCAGGAACACTCAGAATGAGGTTCTGAGTCATTGCAATATAGGAATGTTTCAATGCTTTCATGCTTCTAAGGAAGAATTCCGGAATCTTGCTGCCGGCAGACCTGCGGCTGTTCCGGGTGAACATCTCCTTGTAAATCCTCCGTGGTTTCTTGTACACCCGTGAAATTTGGCCAGGTTATGCAGTTTGCATTGCTGCACAATTTCGCCTGCCTAGCTCTTCCACGGTTGCAAACATTCAGGCGTGGGAGCCAGATAGGCTCGTCCCCGTAGGACACTGCCATCGGACTGGGTATATCTGCTTCCCGTTCTTCTCACCTGAGTGCTAATGTTTCCAGCTTTCATGGCTACATTCTACTTAACCGGAGCAGTTAGTTGAACCTCAAATTATGGCCCTTTGTGAAAGTGTTGAGAACTACAGCTCAGTTGTTTGGCACGCCACCACTTTCCATCCAGCACTATGGACAGCACTGCCTACATCTGTCTCTAATTAGTCCACGGTTGTGTTGAGCTGAATGACCTCTGTCGGGAACACTCAGAACGAGGTTCGGAGTTATATCAACATAGTAGCGTTTCAATGCTTTCTAGGCTTCTTAGGAAGGATTACCGAATATTGCTGCCGGCAGGCCTCCGGCTGTTCCGGGTGAACATCTCCTTGTAAATCCCCCGTGGTTTCTTGTACACCCGTGAAATTTGGCCAGGTTATGCAGCTTGCATTGCTGCACAATTGCGACTGCCTACCTCTGCCGCAGTCGCAAACATTCAGGCGTGGCAGCCAAATAGGCTGGTGCCCGTTGGACACTGCCAGCGGACTGGGTTTATCTGCTTCCCGTTCTTCTCACCTGAGTGCTACTGATTCCAGCTTTGACGGTTACACTCTACTCAACCGGAGCAGTAAGGTGAACCACTACTTATGGCACTTTTTGAAAGTGTTGAGAACTAGAGCTCAGTTGTTTGGCAGGCCACCACTGTCCATCAAGCACTATGGACGGCACTGCCTATATCTGGCTCTAATGAGTCCACGGTTGTGTTCAGCCGAATGGCCTCTGCCAGGAACACTCAGAATGAGGTTCTGAGTTACTGCAACATAGGAGCGTTACAGTACTTTCACGGCTTTTAGGAAGATTTCCGGAATATTACTGATGGCAGGTCTCTGGCTGTTTCTGGTGAACATCTCCTTTTAAATCAACTGTGGATTCTTGTACACCCGTGAAATTTGGCCAGGTTATGCAGCTTGCATTGCTGCACAATTGCGCCTGTCTAGCTCTGCCGTGGTTGCAAACATTCAGGCGTGGCAGCCAGATAGGCTGGTCCCCGTAGGGCACTGCCAGCAGACTGGGTATATCTGCTTCCCGTTCTTCTCACCTGAGTGCTACTGATTCCAGCTTTGATGTCTACACTCTCCTCAACTGGAGCAGTAAGTTGAACCTCAACTTGTGACACTTTGTGAAAGTGTTGAGAACTAGAGCTCAGTTGTTTGGCACGCCACCACTGTCCATCCAGCACTATGACCGTCCCTGCCTTCATCTGGCTCTAAATAGTCAAAGGTTGTGTTCAGCCGAATGACATCTGCCGGGAACCCTCAGAATGAGGTTCTGAGTTATTGCAACATAGGAGATTTTCATTGCTTTCAGGGCTTCTTAGGAAGGATTCCGGAATCTTGCTGCGGGCAGGCTTCCGGCTTTTCCGGGTGAACATCTCCTTGTTAATCCCCCTTGGTTTCTTGTACACCCATAAAATTTGGCCAGGTGATGCAGTTTGCATTGCTGCACGATTGCGCCTGCCTAGATCTGCCACGATTTCAAACGTTCAGGAGTCGCAGCCAGATAGGCTGGTCCCCGTAGGACACTGCCAACAGATTGTGTATATCTGCTTCCCGTTCTACTCACCTGAGTGCTACTGATACCAGCTTTGAAGGCTACACTCTACTCAACCGGAGCAGTAAGTTGAACCTCAAATTATGACACTTTGTGAAAGTGTTGAGAACTAGAGTTCTGTTGTTTGACACGCCACCACTGTCCATCCAGCACTATGGACTGCACTGCATACATCTGGCTCTAATTAGTCAACGGTTCTTTTCATTCTAATTACCTCTGCCTGGAGCACTCAGAATGAGGATATGATTTACGGTAACATAGGTGCTTTCATAGCTTTTAAGGCTTCTTAGGAAGAATTCCGGAATCTTGCTGCCGGCAGGATTCAGACTGTTCCGGGTGAACATCTCTTGTAAATCTGCCGTGGTTTCTTGTACTCCCGTGAAATTTGGCCAGGTTATGCAGTTTGCATTGCTGCACAATTGCGCCTGCCTAGCTCTGCCGCATTTGCAAACATTAAGGCGTGGCAGCCAGATAGGCTGGTCCCCGTAGGACACTGAGAGTGGACTGGGTATATCTGCTTCCAGTTCTTCTCACCTGAGTGCTACTTTTTCCAGCTTTGACGGGTACACTCTGCTCAACCGGAGCTGTAAGTAGAACTTCAACTTATGGCACTTAGTGAAAATGTTGAGAACTAGAGATCAGTTGTTTGGCACGCCACCACTGTCCATCCAGCACTATGGACTGTACTGCATACATCTGGCTCTAATTAGTCCACTGTTGTGTTCAACCGAATGACCTCTGCCGGGAACACTCAGAATGAGGTTCTGAGTCATTGCAACATAAGAGCGTTTCAATGCTTTCAAGGCTTCACATTAAGATTTCCAGAATCTTGTAGCCGGAAGGCCTCCAGCTGTTCTGGATGAACATCTTGTAAATCCCCCGTGGTTTCTTGTACACTCGTGATATTTGGCAAGGTTATGCAGCATGCATTGCTGCACAATTGTTCCTGCCTGGCTCTGCGGCCGTTGCAAACATTCAGGCGTGCCAGCCAGATAGGCTGGTCCCGGTAGGACACTGCCAGCCAACTGGGTATATGTGCTTCCCGTTCTACTCATCTGAGTGCTACTGATTCCAGCTTTGACGACTACACTCTACTCAACCGAAGCAGTAAGTTGAACCTCCACTTATGGCACTTTGTGAAAGTGTTGAGAACTAGAGCTCAGTTGTTTGGCACGCCACCACTGTCCATCCAGCACTATGGACGGCACTGCCTACATCTGGCTCTAATTAGTGCACGGTTGTGTTCAGCAGAATGACCTCTGCCGGGAACACTCAGAATGAGGTTCAGATTTATTGCAACATTTGAGCGTTTCACTGTTTTCAAGGCTTCTTAGGAAGGATTCCGGAATCTTGCTGCCGGCAGGCCTCCGGCTGTTCCTGGTGAACATCTCCTTGTAAATCCCCCGTGGTTTCTTGTACACCCGTGAAATTTGGCCAGATTTTGCAGTTTGCATTGCTGCACAATTGCGCCTGCATAGCTCTGCCGTGCTTGCAAACATTTAGGCGTGGGCGCCAGATAGGCTGGTCCCAGTAGGACACTGCCAGAGGACTGGCTATATCTGCGTCACGTTCTTCTCAACTGAGTGCTACTGATTCCAGCTTTGATGGCTACACTCTACTCAATAGGAGCAGTAAGTTGAACCTCAACTTTTGGCACTTTGTGAAAGTGTGGAGAACTAGAGCTCAGTTGTTTGGCCCGACACCACTGTCCATCCAGAACTATGAAAGGCGCTGCCTATATCTGGCTCTAATTAGTCCACGGTTGTGTTCAGCCAAATGACCTCTGCTGGGAACATTCAGAATGAGGTTCTGAGTTACTGTAACATAGGAGCGTTTGACTGCTTTCAAGGCTTCTCAGGCAGAATTCCAGAATGTTGGTGCCGCAGGCCTCGGGCTGTTCCGGGTAAACATCTCCTTGTAAATCTCCGGTGGTTTCTTGTAAACACGTGAAATTTGGCCAGGTTATGCAGTTTGCATTGCTGCAGAATTGCGTCTGCCTAGGTGTGCCATTGTTTTTTTTTTTTTTTTTTTTTATAATTTTTTTTTTAATTGTATTTTATTTTATTTGAGAACATACTGTACAGAGGGGCAACAATTACATGGGCAGGATAATGCATACATTTCTTACCAAGCATTGCAGCCTCCTCCTTTGTTTACCCTTCACTTCCCTTCCCCGCCTCCCCCCTCCCCCCACCCAATTTTACCCCCCTCCCCCCACCCAATTATACCCCCCTCCCCCCCCACACCGAAATTGTAAAGCTGGTTTTGACATGACATTTTGTACTTCTCATTGTTGCAACAGGTCCACCTGAATCCTTAAACGACTTGTTTGTCCCCATCTCCTCCACATGTTATACTAACATCAAATATAGTGAAAGCGGGGGTTACACTGTGGGGGAGGGACATACAAAGCAACAAAGAAATAATCTTATAAATGCATTAGAAACACATGCATGAAAGAAACGAAAACATTAAAATACATATTTAAGGTTTCATTTTCCTAACATCACATTATCTGGCCTTTTCCGCTTGACTCATACCTATACTAGATATTGCAAATAAGGGAAACCATGGGACCTATGCTTCTTTGGGCCTGGCTTACTTCACTTAATATAATTTTTTCCAAACCTTTCCATTTCCTAACAAATGGGGAAATGTCATTCTTTCTGATGGAGGCATAGAATTCCATTGTGTATATATACCACATTTTCTTGATCCATTCATCTACTGAGGGGCATCTGGGTTGGTTCCATATCTTAGCTATGGTAAATAATGCTGCAATAAACATAGTTGTGCTGGTAGCTTTAGTGTGGTCTTGTTTGTAAACATTTGGGTAAATGCCCAAAAGTGGGATTGCTGGATCATAGGGGAGATCTATGTGAAGTCTTTTGAGGAACCTCCATACTGCTTTCCAAAGTGGTTGAACAAGTTTACATTCCCACCAACAATGAAGTAAGGTTCCTTTCAGTCCACATCCCCTCCAGCATCTGTTGTTATTAGAGTTCTTGATTTTTGCTGTTCTAACTGGAGTGAGGTGATATCTCAATGTTGTTTTGATTTGCATTTCTTTTATGGCTAGGGATGTTGAACATTTCTTCATGTGTCTATTGGCCATCCTTCTTTCTTCTTCAGAGAAGCTTCTCTTTAAGTCTTTCGCCCACTTATTTATTGGGCAGTTGTTTCTTTGAGGATTTGTTGTTGGGTGGTTTAATTTTTTGAGTTCCAAGTATATTTTAGATATGAGACCCTTGTCCGTTGTATGGCTAGTAAAGATCTTCTCCCAATCGGTGGGCTTTCTATTGATCTTGCCAGCTATGTCATTTGCCCTGCAGAAGCTCTGCAACCTTATGCAATCCCATTTGTCCAACCTTTCTTTGATTTGTTGTGTGTCGCTACCGCCTCGGCCGGTAATGACGACGCGACACCGGACTCTTCTCTCCGCAGTTTATTCAGGACCTTTTAGTAATCTTCTGACCCCAACCCCGGGGAGAATTCCCCACAGCCTTAAGTACCCGCTGGGTCGCCAACCCTGATACGTCACGTGGGAACCACCAATAGGTTCAGGTGCGCAGAAGCAAGCCAGATTCTTTGCCTTAGCCATATCAGGAGTTGTTTACCACAGAGAGCACTCGCCATCGGGAAGGCGGAGGGCGGAAGCTGGCACCATCTTCCAGGTGCGGCCTCTCGCAGCTCTCTACAGTTCCCCCTTTTTTGTTTAAAGAACACAGATGAGAACAGAGGTCTGATCCCTGTTGTGCAATTGCAAGGACTGCATACAAGCCTTCTCCCAGAGGGCGCCTTCTCTAGGGATGACTCAGCCTGTCCATTGATTCGTTTTTCACAAGGACGGGAAAAGGCGAATCGAACCCGTGTGCAATCAAACATGCTCTCCTCGAGGGCAAAACTCATGCCTCTCGACTGCAGTACTTTGGCTTTGCAATCTGTGTTCATTGTTTTAGGGTGGCAAGCCACCTGCTCCAATGACTGTAAAGGCTTGGATAATCATGGCTGCACTGCGACGCTGAGAACCTCTAATTTGGCAAATGCACCACAGACATACCAAGGAGGCTAACACCAGGAGGCCTATCAGGGCTCCCAAACCCGCCCCCTCTGTAAGATGATTCATAGCAGTGGAGATCCATGAAGATAACCCCTCCGCCAATCCGGCATCCACTCGGGTCGAGTTCACCATGACGATGGCAAGCCTGAGCTGTTCCATCAGGCTGTCAAACTCCCCAGTTCAATTACCTAAAAGATAACTAAACAACTGTTTAGACAAATTTGCAGCGTTTTTTGAATAGGTTTTTTCCTAGGCCTGAACTCTGGGCCTGGGCGCTGTCCCTTAGCTCTTCAGCTCAAGGCCAGCGCTCTACCACTTGAGTCACAGCGTCACTTCCAGCTTTTTTCATTTCTTTTTGCTTATGTGGTGCTGAGGAATCGAACCCAGGGCCTCAGGCATGCAAGGCAAGCGCTCTACCACTGAGCCACCTTCCCAGCCCCTCTCCTTAAGATGATTGGGTCATAGCATTAGGAGCATCCTCAGGCACAGGCACCCAACGAGGCATTCGGGTAACTAAGGCATATTTAAACTTTGAGGCATTCCAGCATTGGGTTAATGCACAAGGTAAGTTCTTCCATACTCACAATGAACAAAAATGGGGGATACACGCACAGAGGTAGGCCTGTGAGCAATAGAAGATTTAGGTTTAACACTTTGGCCGCCGCAACCCGTAGCAGTTGCCACAACACCAGTCACGGCACCAGAACCCGAAGAGGCTGTAATCAAGGAAACAGTTATGCATCATGTCATACGGGCATCGGTCTCGGGAACACAGACAGGGTTCCCCATCTCGGTACTGGTCTTCCCAGTTGCACCATTGCAAGGATGAGCAGGAGGACCATCACCCCCCGCATCTCGTGCCTCTTCACACTGGGCTTTTCTAGTGAGGCGTTCAGGCACCCACACCGGATCTTGTTGGTCCTGAGGAAAAACACAAACAGAGCCTCGTGCCCATGTCAGTACGGGATCGGGCCCACGCCAGAGCCCTGTCAAGACATCCTTCCATTTTACCATCCCTTTTGCTGGGCCATAAGGTTCATTATGTCTATCTGCTGCGGATTGACTCTGAGCATCCAAATTTAAAAAATTAATAGTAAATAAAGCAAGAGAAAGTCTTTCCTTTGGGGTACGGCCATGGCCAATTCCCCCCTTTTGTTTTTGTAGGCACTCTTTTATCGTGCGGTGAGCACGTTCCACAATGCCTTGGCCTTGGGGATTGTAAGGCAAACCATGTATAAGCTGCACCTCCATTTGATGACAAAAGGAGGCAAACTGTTGTCCTGTGTACGCAGGTCCATTGTCAGTCTTAAGTTGATAAGGTTTTCCCCAGGCTGCCCAGGCCTCCAAACAATGGGCAATAGCATTGCGTGCCTTTTCTCCAGCCGAGGGCGTGGCATGTATAACACCTGAACAGGTGTCCACAGACACATGTACATATTTTTGGTGTCCAAACTCAGAGATGTGAGTCACATCCATCTGCCAAACTTTTAGCGGGAGCAAACCCCGGGGATTAACCCCAACACTAGGCGGATGCTGATAAATTACACATCGAGGACAGTCTAATATCACCTGTCTCGCATCAGCTCGAGAAATTTGAAATTTTTGTTGTAGTGCCTTTGCATTAACATGAAATGTTTTATGAAAGGTTTTGGCTCTGTCTAAGGCAGAGTTAATAAATACCCATTCTTGTCTGGTCCATTGATCCACTACATCATTTCCTTTGCCCAGGGGTCCTGGCAGGCCCGTATGAGCCCGAATATGCAAGGGATAAAAGCATGATTTTCTCTGCCAAATCAACTGTTGTAATTGTTGAAACAATGGACCAACCGGACTGGAACTCTTAATAGGTCCGGCAACCTCTAAAACCTTGAGAGCATTAATAACATAAGCAGAATCAGATATTAAATTAAAAGAAAACGGGCATGCTTCAAAAACTTTTATAACAATTTTTAACTCTACCATCTGAGGAGCACCGGGCTGAAACTGGTGTTGTACCGGTCGTTGTGCCTCAACCATGTATACACCACATCCCGTTTTTGAGCCATCAGTAAATACATTAGGGGCACTTACAATAGGTTGAGAAGCCGTTACCTTAGGAAAGATAATTGGGTGTTCCTTGAAAAACCTCAAAAGGGGGTGTTTTGGAAAGTGGTTGTCTATTTGTCCAGTAAAGCTACATTGTAAAATAGCCCAATCATCTATAGTAGCACACAAAGTTTGAACTTGATGGCTGGTGTAAGGAACTATAATGATAGACGGGGCAATTCCAAAATACTGTAAGCATTGTTGAATTCCAGAGAGTGCAACACCAGCCACAGCAGTAGGGTAATATTCAATGGACTTGGCCGGTGATATTTTCGGGTGAATCCAAAACAACGGGCCTTCTTGCCACAACAACCCAGTAGGTTGAGACAAGGTAGGGAGTATACACAGGGTAATACTCTTGTCTTCCTGTATTCTCTGTAAGAAGGCATTCTGTAATCTCTCTTCTATCTTATGTAAAGTCTCTCTTGCCTCTTTGGTTAACTGTCTAGGAGAATCCAAAGCAGAGTCTCCTTGTAATATAGCATAAAGGGGTCTCAACTCATAATTTGGTAGCTTTAAATAGCTTCTAACCCAATTAATATCTCCTAACAATTTTTGAAAATCATTTAAGGTTTTTAGATTATCTTTTCTCAACTCTACCTTTTGTGGAGTAACGCAATTTTTACATATTTTCGCTCCTAAGTAATCTATAACCTGGTCCTGCTGTACTTTTTCAGGAGCTATAGACAGTCCTCTGTGCTTTAGCATCTCAATTAAATCCACATACGCCTTTTCCAGCATATGTTTACTCTTTGCTGTTAGTAAAATATCATCCATATAATGAATGCATCTTAATTTGGGATATTTTTGTCTAAGAGGGGCAAGAGTTTCATCCACATAAAGTTGGCACATAGTAGGACTATTGGCCATCCCCTGAGGCAAAACTACCCACTCATATCTTTTATCTGGCTCCTCATGATTGCAGGAGGGAATAGTAAAAGCAAACCTCACACTGTCTTGATCATGCAGGGGAATGGAAAAAAAACAATCCTTTATATCAATCACAATAATGGGCCAAAAGGCCGGCAGGGAAGAAAGCAAAGGTAGGCCTCGTTGTACGGGGCCCATAATTTGCATCTGGTTATTGATGGCTCGCAAATCGTGTAATAAACGCCATTTTCCAGACTTCTTTTTAATAACAAAAATGGGTGTATTCCACGGGGATACTGATGGTTTAATGTGTCCTTGGGTTAACTGTTCCTGTACTAATGTCCTGGCGGCAGTTAATTTTTCAGAGGAAAGTGGCCACTGAGGCACCCACACCGGCTCCTCTGTTTTCCAGGATATGGGGATCCCTCCCCCAGTGGCCCCTAGGAAAAACCCAAGCCCTGCCTGTGGTTTCTCTGGTACACTTTAATAGGCTCCTTGTTCCCTCGTAGAAATTTACCTAGTCCAAAACTGGGGTGATAACCCATACGCACCATCATGTCCTGTGATGCAGGGGAATAGTCATTACTTAATTTAAATCCCATTTCTTTCATAAGGTCTCTGCCCCATAAGGAAACCGGGAGCTCTAACACATAAGGCTGTATTATACCGGAATGTCCTTCTTCATCACTCCAGTGCAGCTGTCTCGCACTCATGTCAGGGGCCTTAGCATATCCCAGACCTTGTAAGGTTTGGGAGGACGCTTGTACAGGCCATCCTGATGGCCAATCTTTTCTGGCAATAATGCTCCTGTCTGCCCCAGTATCCAAAAGGCCCAAAATTTTCTTATTATCAACATTGAGTTCAAGAACTGGTCTTTGGTCCAAATCAAGAGACAGGAATGTTAAGTCTGTTCCCGTGGATCCAAAACCCCCTTTTCCTCTTAGCTTGGGCTGAGCCGCAAAATGGTCATGTAAACTGGGTAAAATCAAAAGCTGAGCAATTCTGTCTCCTGGGGAGATGGCTAAAATTCCTTTAGGAGATTCAACCATAATCTTTACAATTCCAGTATAGTCTGGGTCAATCACACCAGGATGCACCTTAAGGCCCCGCAGAATTGTGGATGACCTCCCTATCAACAATCCCACCGTGCCAGGCTCAAGGGGTCCTTGGAAGTCTGTGTCAACTAACTGGACCCCCATTCGGGGAGTTAATACGAGTCTGGTGGTGGCACGGAGGTCCAGTCCTGCTGAGCCCGCAGTGGCTCTCCGTGGTCCTTGGGGTGCCGGAGGGTCGGCCACTGTTCTGGGTTCCTGTCCTGGTTCTCGACTGCCCCATATATTTGCGGGCCCTGAGGGCGGGGGCCCTGCTGCCCGTTTTTTGAATGGGCCTGCGTTAAGGTTCGACCGTTGATGTCTTTCACAGATCGGCATTCAACTGCCCAGTGCTTCCCCCTTTTACATCTAGGGCACAGCCCAAGCCGCTTAGGCTGTTGTCCCTTTCCTGTTTCTATCACACTTCCTCTTTCAGGGCAATTACGCTTTATGTGTCCCATCTTGCCGCAACTAAAGCACGCACCTGAGCCTCCTCCTTTCTTCTGGGTTAATTGCACCACAGCAGCAGCTAATCCAGCATTAGTTAGTGGTCCGCCCAGCTCTCTGCATACTTTCATCCATGCTTCTAGTCCCCTATTCTTATATGGGGTTATGGCGGCTCTGCATTCCTTAGTGCACTGCTCGTAAACAAGCTGTTTAATTAATGGCATGGCTGCGTCTGGGTCACCAAAAATTCTGCCAGCGGCCTCAACCATACGAGCAACAAAGTCCGAAAACGGCTCCATAGAGCCCTGCAGGATTTTGGTGAGATTGCCACTCACCTCGCCTTTATTTGGTAAGGCCTTCCATGCCTTTATGCCAATTTTATTGATTTGTTCATAAACTTGGACCGGGTAGCCTATCTGCTGATTGGCGAATCTCCCCTGTCCAAGCAGCATATCTCTATCCCAAGCTGGGTTTCCCCCAGCCTGATTGGCCGCAGCCTCTTCACTAGCAAATTCAATCAAAAAGGCCTTCCAATCTAAATACTGACCTGGGCTCAAACAAGCTCGTGCGAGCCCACTCCAATCACCGGGTGTCATGCAGTGTCTGTTTAGGGCCTCCACCTGGGCTACAGTAAAGGAGGCCGTGATTCCGTATGTCCGCACAGACTCAGCTAAAGATTTTATCACCTTAAAATCTAAGGGTTCATGATACCGCTGTCCCTGTGGATCCTGAAATATTGGACAGGCTAGATGTAACTCGGTTCTGACCGCTTTCCACACTCCTGGGCTGAAAGAACAGCCGGGGCTGCCACTTCCAGGGTCCTCCGCATAGAGCGGAGGGGCCGAAGGTGTGGGGCGGTGCACGGAGGGCGTGCATTCGTCTTTATCTGGGTCCTCTCTCTCCTTCCATTTCCTCCTCTTTCTTATCTTTGTTTTTTCTATTTGTTCTATGATTGATTGTAATTCCTCTGAGTCTGTAGACTCAGAGGTCTCTAGTTCGGCAAAATCAGGGCATGACCCCCCCCCTGCTCTCCTCCTTTTCGCTGTCTGCCCTTTCTGATCTTTCTTCCTGCAGCATTTCTAAGGCGGCCTGACCATTCTCTACCGCCTCACTGCAACGCTGGTCCTCGAGACAGCCTCTTACCAGTTTCCATATTGGTCTCACTCCGCTCTTAAGAGTTCCTTGTTCAGAGGCAAAATCTAGGTCCCTCCCTAGTTTCTCCCAAGAGGCCACCGTGAGGCTTCCAGAGACAGCGAACCATGGGGCAACGGTGTCACATTCATTCAAAAATCTCTCTAAAGTACTCTTTTTTATTTTTAACTTTTTTGAGTGCAGTAGCTCATTGAGAGCCAAAAAAATTGGGTGCGAAAAAGAAGCGCCCATGTTTCAAACATTTAAAGCTGGTAAACAAGCTTTTACTTTCACGTTTGGCTACTCTACTGACTAGCCCCGGGTTCTCACTCTCTCTTTATCTACCGAGAAGAGCAAAAATCCCCCCGCTCTTGTGGCGGATTCCCCTTTTACTTGGGAACTTACTCCCCGCTCTTGTGGCGGATTCCCCTTTTACCTGGGGACTTATCCCCGCTCTTGTGGCGGATTCCCCTTTTACCTGGGGACTTATCCCCGCTCTTGTGGCGGATTCCCCTTTTACCTGGGAACTTACCGGTGCACCACCCTGACCACAGAGAGTTCTGAGTCCTCGTTGGGGTTGTGGCTGAGTCCCCGTACGGGCCACCACGTGTCGCTACCGCCTCGGCCGGTAATGACGACGCGACACCGGACTCTTCTCTCCGCAGTTTATTCAGGACCTTTTAGTAATCTTCGGACCCCAACCCCGGGGAGAATTCCCCACAGCCTTAAGTACCCGCTGGGTCGCCAACCCTGATACGCCACGTGGGAACCACCAATAGGTTCAGGTGCGCAGAAGCAAGCCAGATTCTTTGCCTTAGCCATATCAGGAGTTGTTTACCACAGAGAGCACTCGCCATCGGGAAGGCGGAGGGCGGAAGCTGGCACCATCTTCCAGGTGCGGCCTCTCGCAGCTCTCTACAGTTGTGCTTCCGGGTCTCTATTCAGAAAATTTCGACCTGATTGATGGTTGCCTTAAGATAGTGTTCTAGCACAAAACTGGTGCAATCTTTATCTCAAATGGGCCGAGTAAGCCGGAAAAACACAAGAAAAATGGCAAATTCGGGTATCTCAATTCCCAACCTTGATAATCAGGGATTAGAACAGATAAAGAATAATCCAGAGGAGAGTTCCCAAATAGCTCTACAAACACTAATAGCAAACATGATAAATGAGAAGTTTGACAATGTACAAAGGACTCTGTATGAGCGTGATAGGGAGAGAGAGGAGGCATCCCAGAAGTTTATACAGGAATATCATCAGCGTGAGGAAGCTTCTCAAAAACAGATACAGGATTTGCGTGAACAACTTGAGAATACTCAAAGAGAAAGGGAGGAATGGCGTGAGCAGGCAGAGAACACTCAAAGAGAACTGCAGGAATCCCACAGAAGGGAGGAAACTAATCAAAGAGTAATTCACGAATTAAGAGACCAGGTAGAGAATACACAAAGATCACTAAAGACATTCATGGAATCCATTAACAAAGAGCTGAAGGAAGTCAGGGAGACCACAAAGGGAATGCTGAATGGAACCCAACAGAAGGAATGGGAGTCCAAAGAAACCATAACCAATCAACTAAGTGATTTGAGAACAAACACTGAACACCAAATTAAGGAAGTAAAGAAATTCATACAAGACCTAAAACAGAGCTTCAACAAAGAACTTGAAGCCATCAAAGCTGACCAATTAGAAGGAAAAGAGATAAAAAACAAAGTAGAGAGTCTTGACAGCAGGTTAGACCATGCAGAAGATCGAATCTCAGGGATTGAAGACAGCCTAGATATTATAGAGAAAGAACATACAACCATCCAAGACAAGTCCAAGAAATATGATAGGTCTATCCAACACCTGGAGGACACCATCAGAAGGCCCAATTTAAGGATAATGGGTGTAGAGGAGCACCTAGAAACAGAAGTTAATGGTCTAGGAAATTTGTTTAATAGGTGTGCCATTGTTGAAAACATTCACGCGTAGCAGCCACATAGGCTGGTCCCCGTAGGACACTGCCAGCGGACTGGGTACATCTCCTTCGCGTTCTTCTCACCTGAGTTCTACTGATTCCAGCTTTGTCGGCTACACTCTACTCACCCGGAGCAGTGAGGTGAACCTCAACTTATGGCACTTTGTGAAAGTGTAGAGAACTAGAGCTCAGTTGTTTGGCACGCCACCACTGTCCCTCCAGCACTCTGACGGCACTGCCTACATCTGTCTCTAATTAGTCCACGGTTGTGTTCAGCCAAATGACCTCTGCGGGAACACTCAGAATGAGGTTCTGAGTTACTGCAACATAGGAGCATTTCACTGCTTTCAAGGCTTCTTCGAAAGAATTCCGGAATCTTGCTTGCGGCAGGCCTCGGGCTGTTTGGGGTGAACATCTCCTCATAAATCCCCTGTGGTTTCTTGTACAACCCTAAAATTTGGCCAGGTTATGCAGTTTGCATTGCTGCACAATTGGGCCTGCCTAGCTCTGCGGTGGTTGCAAACATTCAGGCGTGGAAGCCAGATAGGCTGGTCCCCGTAGGACACTGCCAGCGGACTGGGTATATCAGCTTCCCGTTCTTCTGACCTGAGTACTACTGATTCCAGCTTTGACGGCTACACTCTACTTAACCGGAGCAGTAAGTTAAACCTCAATTTATGGCATTTTGTGAAAGTGTTGAGAACTAGAGCTCAGTTGTTTGGCACCTCACCACTGTCCATCCAGCACGATGGACGGCACTGCCTACATCTGGCTCTAATTAGTCCACGGTTGTGTTCAGCGGAATGACCCTTGCCGGGAACGCCAGAATGAGGTTCTGAGTTATTGCAACCTAAGAGCGTTCCACTGCTTACAAGGCTTCTTCGGAAGAATTACGGAGTCTTGCTGCCGGCAGGCCTCCGGCTCTTCGGGGTGAACATCTCCTTGCAAATCCACCGTGGTTTCTTGTACACCACTGAAATTTGGCCAGGTTATGCAGTTTGCCTTGCTGCAATATTGCGCCTGCCTAGCTCTGCCGCGGTTGCAAACATTCAGGCGTGGCAGCCAGATAGGCTGGTCCCCGTAGGACACTGACAGTGGATTGGGTATATCTGCGTCATGTTTTTCTCACCTGAGTGGTACTGATTCCATCAATGATGGCTACACTCTACTCAACCGGAGCAGTACGTTGAACCTAAACTGATGGCACTTTTTGAAAGTGTGAGAACTAGAGCTCAGTTGTTTTGCACGCCACCACTGTCCATCCAGCACTATGGATGGCACTGCCTACATCTGACTCTAATTAGTCCATGGTTGTGTTCAGCCGAATGACCTCTGCCGGGAACACTCAGAATCAGTTTCTGAGTTATTGCAACATAGGAGGGTTTGACTACTTTCAAGGTTTCTTGGGAAGAATTCCAGAATCTTGCTGCCGGCAGGCCTCCGGGTGTTCCGGGTGAAAATCTCCTTGTAAGTCCCCCGTGGTTTCTTGTACACCCATGAAATTTGGCCAGGTTATGCAGTTTGCATTGCTGCACAATATTCCGCCTGCATAGCTCTGCCGCGGTTTCAAACATTCAGGCCTGGCAGCCAGATAGGCTGGTCTCCGTAGGACACTGCCAGCAGACTGGGTATATCTGCTTCCCGTTCTACTCACCTGAGTGCTACTGATTCCAGCTTTGACGGCTACACTCCACTCAACCGGAGCAGTAAGTTGAACCTCAACTTGTGGCAATTTGTGAAAGTGTTGAGAACTAGAGTTCAGTTGTTTGGCACGCCACCACTGTCCATCCACAACTATGGACGGCACTGCCTACATCTGTCTCTAATTAGTCCACCCTTGTGTTCAGCTGAATGACCTCTGCCGGAAACACTCAGAATGAGGTTCTGAGTTATTGCAACATAGGAGCGTTTCACTGCTTTCAAGGCTTCTTAGGAAGAATTCCAGAGTCTTGCTGCCGGCAGGCCTCCGGCTGTTCCGGGTGAACATCTCCTGGTAAATCCCCCATGGTTTTTTGTACAACCTATGAATTTGTCCAGGTTATGCAGTTTGCATTGCAGCACAATTGCGCCTGCGTAGCTCTGCCGCGGATGCAAACATTCAGGCGTGGCAGCCAGGTACTCTGGTCCCCTTAGGACAGTGCCAGCGGACTGGGTATATCTGCTTCCCGTTTTTCTCACCTGAGTGCTACTGATTCTAGATTTGACGGCTACACTCTACTCAACCGGAGCAGTAAGTTGAACCTCAACTGATGGCACTTTGTGAAAGTGTTGAGAACTAGAGCTCAGTTGTTTGGCACTCCATAACTGTCCATCCAGCACTATGGACGGCACTGCCTACTTCGGGCTCTAATTAGTCCACGATTATGTTCAGCCGAATGACCTCTGCTGGGAAAACTCAGAATGAAGTTCTGAGATATTGAAACATAGGGGCATTTCACTGCTTTCCAGGCTTCTTAGGAAGAATTCAGGAATCTTGCTGCAGCCAGGCCTCTGGCTGTTCCTGGTGAACAACTCCTGGTAAATCCCCGTTGGTTTCTTGTACACCCGTAAAATTTGGCCAGGTGATGCATTTTGCATTGCTGCACAATTGCGCCTGCCTAGCTCTGCCGCGGTTGCAAACATTCAGTCGTGGCAGCCAGATAGGCTGGGCCCCATATGACTCTGCCAGCTGACTGGGTATATGTGCTTCCCATTCTCACCTGAGTGCTACTGATTCCAGCTTTGATGGCTAAACTCTACTCAACCGGAGCAGAAAGTTGACCCTCAACTTATGGCACTTTGTGAAAGTGTTGAGAACTAGAGCTCAGTTGTTTGGCACGCCACCACTGTCCATCCAGCACTATGGACGGCACTGCCTACACATGGTTCTAATTAGTCCACGGTTGTGTTCAGCCGAATGACCTCTGCCGGGAACACTCAGAATCAGTTTCTGAGTTATTGCAACATAGGAGCGTTTCACTGCTTTCAAGGCTTCTTAGGGAGAATTCTGGAATCTTGCTGCCGGCAGGCCTCCAGGTGTTCTGGGTGAACGTCTCCTTGTAAATCCCCCGTGGTTTCTTGTACACCCGTGAAATATGGCCAGGTTATGCAGTTTACATTCCTGCACAATTGCGCCTGACTAGCTCTGCCGCGGTTGCAAACATTCAGGCGTGGCAGCCAGATAGGCTGGTCCCCGTAGGACACTGCCAGCGGACTGGGTATATCGGCTTCCCGTTCTTCTCACCTGAGTGCTACTGATTCCAGCTTTGACGGCTACACTCTACTCAACCGCAGCAGTACGCTGAACCTCAACTTATGGCATTTTGTGAAAGTGTTGAGAACTAGAGCTCAGTTGTTAGGAACGCCACCAATGTCCATCCAGCACTATGGACGGCACTGCCTACTTCGGGCTCTAATTAGTCCACGATTGTGTTCAGCCGAATGACCTCTGCCGGGAAAACTCAGAATGAAGTTCTGAGATATTGAAACATAGGAGCATTTCACTGCTTTCAAGGCTTCTTAGGAAGAATTCAGGAATCTTGCTGCAGCCAGGCCTCTGGCTGTTCAGGGTGAACATCTCCTGGTAAATCCCCGTTGGTTTCTTGTACACCCGTAAAATTTGGCCAGGTGATGCAGTTTGCATTGCTGCACAATTGCGCCTGCCTAGCTCTGCCGCGGTTGCAAACATTCAGTCGTGGCAGCCAGATAGGCTGGGCCTCATATGACACTGCCAGCTGACTGGGTATATCTGCTTCCCATTCTCACCTGAGTGCTACTGATTCCAGCTTTGATGGCTAAACTCTACTCAACCGGAGCAGAAAGTTGACCCTCAAATTATGGCACTTTGTGAAAGTGTTGAGAACTAGAGCTCAGTTGTTTGGCATGCCACCACTGTCCATCCAGCACTATGGACGGCACTGCCTATATCTGGCTCTTATGTGTCCACGGTTGTGTTCAGCCGAATGACCTCTGCCTGGAACACTCAGAATGAGGTTCTGAGTTACTGCAACATAGGAGCGTTTCAGTACTTTCACGGCTTCTTAGGAAGAATTCCGGAATATTACTGATTGCAGGCCTCCGGCTGTTCCTGGTGAACATCTCCTTGTAAATCCCCCGTTTATTCTTGCACACCCGTGAAATTTGGCCAGGTTATGCAGCTTGCATTGCTGCACAATTGCACCTGCCAAGCTCTGCCCTGGTTGCAAACATTCATGCATGGCAGCCAGATAGGCTGGTCCCCGTAGGACACTGCCAGCTGACTGGTTATATCAGCTTCCCGTTTTTCTGACCTGAGTACTACTGATTCCAGCTTTGACGGCTACACTCTACTCAACCGGAGCAGTAAGTTGAACCTCAACTTATGGCAATTTGTAAAAAGGGTGGAGAACTAGAGCTCAGTTGTTTGGCACGCCACCACTGTCCATCCAGCACTATGGAGGGCACTGCCTACATCTGGCTCTAATTAGTCCAGGGTTGTGTTCAGCAGAATGACCTCTGCCCAGAAAACTCAGAATGAGGTTCTGAGGTATTGAAACATCGGAGCTTTTCACTGCTATCAAGGCTTCTTAGGAAGGATTGTGGAATCATGCTGCCAGCATGCCTCTGGCTGTTCCGGGTGAACATCTACTTGTAAATCCCAGTGGTTTCGTGTATACCCGTGAAATTTGGCCAGGTTCTGCAGTTTGCATTGCTTCACAATTGCTGCTGTCAGTCCTCCGGCTGTTTCTGGTGAAAATCTCCTTGTAAATCCCCCGTGGTTTCTTGTACACCCGTGAAATTTGGCCTCGTTATGCAGTTTGCATTGCTGCACAATTGGGCCTGCCTAGCTCTGCGGCGGTTGCAAACATTCAGGCGTGGAAGCCAGATAGGCTGGTCCCTGTAGGACACTGCCAGCGGACTGCGTATATCAGCTTCCCGTTCTTCTGACCTGAGTACTACTGATTCCAGCTTTGACGGCTACACTCTACTTAACCGGAGCAGTAAGTTAAACCTCAATTTATGGCATTTTGTGAAAGTGTTGAGAACTAGAGCTCAGTTGTTTGGCACCTCACCACTGTCCATCCAGCACGATGGACGGCACTGCCTACATCTGGCTCTAATTAGTCCACGGTTGTGTTCAGCCGAATGACCCTTGCCGGGAACGCCAGAATGAGGTTCTGAGTTATTGCAACCTAAGAGCGTTCCACTGCTTTCAAGGCTTCTTCGGAAGAATTCCGGAATCTTGCTGCCGGCAGGCCTCCGGCTGTTCCGGGTGAACATCTCCTTGTAAATCCCCCGTGGTTTCTTGTACAGCTGTGAAATTTGGCCAGGTTATGCAGTTTGCATTGCTGCACAATGGCGCCTGCCTAGCTCTGCCGCGGTTGCAAACATTCAGGCGTGGCAGCAAGATAGGCTGGTCCCCGTAGGACACTGCCAGCTCACTGGGTATATCTGCTTCCCATTCTTCACACCAGAGTGCTACTGATTCCAGATTTGTCTGCTACACTCTACTCAACCGGAGCAGTAAGTTGAACCTCAACTTATGGCACTTTGTGAAAGTGTTGAGAACTAGAGATCAGTTGTTTGACACGCCACCACTGTCCATCGAGCACTATGGAAGGAACTGCCTACATCTTGCTCTAATTAGTCCACGGTTGTGTTCAGCCGAATGACCTCTGCCGGGAACAATCATAACGAGGTTATGAGTTACTGCAACATAGGAGCGTTTCAGTACTTTCAAGGCTTCTTAGGAAGAATTCCCGAATGTTGTTGCCGGCAGGCCTCAAGCTGTTCCGGGTGAACATCTCCTTTTAAATCCTCCGTGGTTACTTGTACACACGTGAAATTTGGCCAGGTTATGCAGTTTGCATTGCTGCACTATTGTGCTAGCCTAGCTCTGCCGCACTTGCAAACATTCAGGCAAGGCAGCCAGAAAGGCTGGTCCCCGTGGGACACTGCCAGTGGACTGTGTATATCTGCTATCCGTTATCCTCACCTGAGTGCTGCTGATTCCAGCTTTGAGGGCTACACTCTACTCAACCGGTGCAGTTAGTTGAACCTCAACTGATGGCACTTTGTGAAAGTGTTGAGAACTAGAGCTCAGTTGTTTGGCATGCCATCACTGTCCATCCAACACTATGGACGGCACTGCCTACATCTGACTCTAATTAGTCCACGGTTGTGTTCAGCCGAATGACCTCTGCCGGGAACACTCAGAATGAGGTTCTGAGTTATTGCTACATAGGAGCTTTTCACTGCTTTCAAGTCTTCTAAGGAAGAATAACGGAGTCTTGCTGCCGGCAGGCCTCCGGCTCTTCGGGGTGAACATCTCCTTGTAAATCCCCGGTGGTTTCTTTTACACCCCAGAATTTTGGCCAGGTTATGCAGTTTCCATTGCTGCACAATTGCGCCTGCCAAGGACTGCCGGGGTTGCAAACATTGAGGAGTGGCAGCTAGATAGACTGGTCCCTGTAGGACACTGCCAGCTGACAGGGTATATCTGCTTCCCGTCCTCACCTGAGTGCTACTGATTCTCGCTTTGACGGCTACACTCTACTCAACCGGAGCAGTAAGTTGAAACTCAACATATGGAACTTTGTGAAAGTGTTGAGAACTAGAGCTCAGTTGTTTCTCACGCCACCACTGTCCATCCAGCAGTCTGGACGGCAGTGCCTACATCTGGATCTAATTAGTCCACGGTTGTGTTCAGCTGAATGAACTCTGCCGGAAGCACTCAGAATGAGGTTCTGAGATCCTTCAACATAGTAGCGTTTCACTACTTTCAAGGCTACTTAGGAAGAATTCCGGAATCTTGCTGCAGGAAGGCCTACGGCTGTTCCGGTGAACATCTCCTTGCAAATCCACCGTGGTTTCTTGTACACCACTGAAATTTGGCCAGGTTATGCAGTTTGCATTGCTGCACAATTGCGCCTGACTAGCTCTGCCGCGGTTGCAAATATTCAATCGTGGCAGCCAGATAGGCTGGTCCCCATAGGACACTGCCAGCGGACTGGGTATATCGGCTTCCCGTTCTTCTCACCTGAGTGCTACTGATTCCAGGTTTGACGGCTGCACTGTACTCAATCCGAGCAGTAAGTTGAACCTCAACTGATGGCACTTTGTGAAAGTGTTGAGAACTAGAGCTCAGTTGTTTGGCATGCCATCACTGTCCATCCAACACTATGGACGGCACTGCCTACATCTGACTCTAATTAGTCCACGGTTGTGTTCAGCCGAATGACTTCTGCTGGGAACACTCAGAATGAGGTTCTGAGTTATTGCTACATAGGAGTGTTTCACTGCATTCAAGGCTTCTTAGGAAGAATTCCGGATGGAATCTTGCTGCCGGCAGGCCTCCGGCTGTTCCGGGTGAACATCTCATTGTAAATCCCCGGTGGTTTCTTTTACACCCCTGAGATTTGGCCAGGTTATGCAGTTTGCATTGCTGCACAATTGCGCCTGCCTAGCTCTGCTGGGGTTGCAAACATTCAGGCGTGGCAGCTAGATAGACTGGTCACATTAGGACACTGCCAGCAGAATGGATATATCTGCTTCCCGTTCTCACCTGAGTGCTACTGATTCCCGCTTTGACGGCTACACTCTACTCAACCGGAGCAGTAAGTTGAATCTCAACTGACGGCACTTTGTGAAAGTGTTGAGAACTAGAGTTCAGTTGTTTGGCACGCCACCATTGTCCACCCAGCACTATGGACGGCACTGCCTACATCTGGCTCTAATTAGTCCACGGTTGTGTTCAGCCGAATGACTTCTGCCGGGAACACTCAGAATGAGGTTCTGAGTTATTGCTACATAGGAGTGTTTCACTGCATTCAAGGCTTCTTAGGAAGAATTCCGGTTGGAATCTTGCTGCTGGCAGGCCTCTGGCTGTTCCGGGTGAACATCTCATTGTAAATCCCCGGTGGTTTCTTTTACACCCCTGAGATTTGGCCATTTTATGCAGTTTGCATTGCTGCACAATTGCGCCTGCCTAGCTCCGCTGGGGTTGCAAACATTCAGGCGTGGCAGCTAGATAGACTGGTCCCATTAGGACACTGCCAGCGGAATGGGTATATCTGCTTCCCGTTCTCACCTGAGTGCTACTGATTCCCGCTTTGACGGCTACACTCTACTCAACCGGAGCAGTAAGTTGAATCTCAACTGACGGCACTTTGTGAAAGTGTTGAGAACTAGAGCTCAGTTGTTTGGCACGCCACCACTGTCCACCCAGCACTATGGACGGCACTGCCTACATCTGGCTCTAATTAGTCCACGGTTGTGTTCAGCCGAATGACCTCTGCCGGGATCCCTCAGAATGAGGTTCTGAATTATTGCAACATAGGAGCCTTTCATTGCTTTCAAGGCTTCTTAGGAAGAATTCCGGATTTTTGCTGGCGGCAGGCCTCCGGATGGTCCGGGTGAACATCTCCTTCTAAATCCCCCATAGTTTCTTGTCTACCCGTGAAATTTGGCCAGGTTATGCAGTTTGCATTGCTGCACAATAGCGCTTGCCTAGCTCTGCGGCGCTTGCAAACATTCAGGCGTGGCAGCCAGATAGGCTGGTCCCCGTAGGACACTGCCAGCGGACTGGGTATATCTGCTTCCCGTTCTTCTCACCTGAGTGCTACTGATTCCAGCTTTGACGGCTACACTCTACTCAACCGGAGCAGTAAGTTGAACCTCAACTGATGGCACTTTGTGAAAGTGTTGAGAACTAGAGCTCAGTTGTTTGGCACGCCACCACTGTCCATCCAGCACTATGGACGGCACTGCTTACATCTTGCTCTAATTAGTCCACAGTTGTGTTCAGCCTAATGACCTCTGCCGGGAACACTCAGAATGAGATTCTGAGTTATTGCAACATAGGAGCGTTTCACTGCTTTCAAGGCTTCTTAGGAGGAATTCCGTAACCTTGCTGTCGGCAGGCCACCGGCTGTTCCAGGTGAACATCTCCTTGTAAATCCCCGTTGGTTTCTTGTACACCCGTGAAATTTGGCCAGGTTATGCAGTTTGCCTTGCTGCAATATTGCGCCTGCCTAGCTCTGCCGCGGTTGCAAACATTCAGGCGTGGCAGCCAGATAGGCTGGTCCCCGTAGGACACTGACAGTGGATTGGGTATATCTGCGTCATGTTTTTCTCACCTGAGTGGTACTGATTCCATCAATGATGGCTACACTCTACTCAACTGGAGCAGTAAGTTGAACCTAAACTGATGGCACTTTTTGAAAGTGTGAGAACTAGAGCTCAGTTGTTTGGCACGCCACCACTGTCCATCCAGCACTATGGATGGCACTGCCTACATCTGGCTCTAATTAGTCCATGGTTGTGTTCAGCCGAATGACCTCTGCCGGAAACACTCAGAATGAGGTTCTGAGTTATTGCAACATAGGAGCGTTTCACTGCTTTAAAGGCTTCTTAGGAAGAATTCCAGAATCTTGCTGCCGGCAGGCCTCCGGCTGTTCCGGGTGAACATCTCCTGGTAAATCCCCCGTGGTTTTTTGTACAACCCATGAATTTCTCCAGGTTATGCAGTTTGCATTGCAGCACAATTGCGCCTGCATAGCTCTGCCGCGGATGCAAACATTCAGGCGTGGCAGCCTGGTACGCTGGTCCCCTTAGGACAGTGCCAGCGGACTGGGTATATCTGCTTCATGTTTTTCTCACCTGAGTGCTACTGATTCTAGATTTGACGGCTACACTCTACTCAACCGGAGCAGTAAGTTGAACCTCAACTGATGGCACTTTGTGAAAGTGTTGAGAACTAGAGCTCAGTTGTTTGGCACTCCATAACTGTCCATCCAGCACTATGGACGGCACTGCCTACTTCGGGCTCTAATTAGTCCACGATTGTGTTCAGCCGAATGACCTCTGCTGGGAAAACTCAGAATGAAGTTCTGAGATATTGAAACATAGGAGCATTTCACTGCTTTCCAGGCTTCTTAGGAAGAATTCAGGAATCTTGCTGCAGCCAGGCCTCTGGCTGTTCCTGGTGAACAACTCCTGGTAAATCCCCGTTGGTTTCTTGTACACCCGTAAAATTTGGCCAGGTGATGCATTTTGCATTGCTGCACAATTGCGCCTGCCTAGCTCTGCCGCGGTTGCAAACATTCAGTCGTGGCAGCCAGATAGGCTGGGCCCCATATGACTCTGCCAGCTGACTGGGTATATCTGCTTCCCATTCTCACCTGAGTGCTACTGATTCCAGCTTTGATGGCTAAACTCTACTCAACCGGAGCAGAAAGTTGACCCTCAACTTATGGCACTTTGTGAAAGTGTTGAGAACTAGAGCTCAGTTGTTTGGCACCCCACCACTGTCCATCCAGCACTATGGACGGCACTGCCTACATATGGCTCTAATTAGTCCACGGTAGTGTTCAGCCGAATGACCTCTGCCGGGAACACTCAGAATCAGTTTCTGAGTTATTGCAACATAGGCGCGTTTCACTGCTTTCAAGGCTTCTTAGGGAGAATTCTGGAATCTTGCTGCCGGCAGGCCTCCAGCTGTTCCAGGTGAACGTCTCCTTGTAAATCCCCCGTGGTTTCTTGTACACCCGTGAAATATGGCCAGGTTATGCAGTTTGCATTCCTGCACAATTGCGCCTGACTAGCTCTGCCGCGGTTGCAAACATTCAGGCGTGGCAGCCAGATAGGCTGGTCCCCGTAGGACAATGCCAGCGGACTGGGTATATCGGCTTCCCGTTCCTCTCACCTGAGTGCTACTGATTCCAGCTTTGACGGCTACACTCTACTCAACCGCAGCAGTACGCTGAACCTCAACTTATGGCATTTTGTGAAAGTGTTGAGAACTAGAGCTCAGTTGTTAGGAACGCCACCACTGTCCATCCAGCACTATGGACGGCACTGCCTACTTCGGGCTCTAATTAGTCCACGATTGTGTTCAGCCGAATGACCTCTGCCGGGAAAACTCAGAATGAAGTTCTGAGATATTGAAACATAGGAGCATTTCACTGCTTTCAAGGCTTCTTAGGAAGAATTCAGGAATCTTGCTGCAGCCAGGCCTCTGGCTGTTCAGGGTGAACATCTCCTGGTAAATCCCCGTTGGTTTCTTGTACACCCGTAAAATTTGGCCAGGTGATGCAGTTTGCATTGCTGCACAATTGCGCCTGCCTAGCTCTGCCGCTGTTGCAAACATTCAGTCGTGGCAGCCAGATAGGCTGGGCCTCATATGACACTGCCAGCTGACTGGGTATATCTGCTTCCCATTCTCACCTGAGTGCTACTGATTCCAGCTTTGATGGCTAAACTCTACTCAACCGGAGCAGAAAGTTGACCCTCAAATTATGGCACTTTGTGAAAGTGTTGAGAACTAGAGCTCAGTTGTTTGGCATGCCACCACTGTCCATCCAGCACTATGGACGGCACTGCCTATATCTGGCTCTTATGTGTCCACGGTTGTGTTCAGCCGAATGACCTCTGCCGGGAACACTCAGAATGAGGTTCTGAGTTACTGCAACATAGGAGCGTTTCAGTACTTTCACGGCTTCTTAGGAAGAATTCCGGAATATTACTGATTGCAGGCCTCCGGCTGTTCCTGGTGAACATCTCCTTGTAAATGCCCCGTTTATTCTTGTACACCCAGGAAATTTGGCCAGGTTATGCAGCTTGCATTGCTTCACAATTGCGCCTGCCAAGCTCTGCCCTGGTTGCAAACATTCATGCATGGCAGCCAGATAGGCTGGTCCCCGTAGGACACTGCCAGCTGACTGGTTATATCAGCTTCCCGTTTTTCTGACCTGAGTACTACTGATTCCAGCTTTGACGTCTACACTCTACTCAACCGGAGCAGTAAGTTGAAACTCAACATATGCAACTTTGTGAAAGTGTTGAGAACTAGAGCTCAGTTGTTTCTCACGCCACCACTGTACATCCAGCAGTCTGGACGGCAGTGCCTACATCTGGATCTAATTAGTCCACGGTTGTGTTCAGCTGAATGAACTCTGCCGGAAGCACTTAGAATGAGGTTCTGAGAACCTTCAACATAGTAGCGTTTCACTACTTTCAAGGCTACTTAGGAAGAATTCCGGAATCTTGCTGCAGGCAGGCCTACGGCTGTTCCGGTGAACATCTCCTTGCAAATCCACCGTGGTTTCTTGTACACCACTGAAATTTGGCCAGGTTATGCAGTTTGCATTGCTGCACAATTGCGCCTGACTAGCTCTGCCGCGGTTGCAAATATTCAATCGTGGCAGCCAGATAGGCTGGTCCCCATAGGACACTGCCAGCGGACTGGGTATATCGGCTTCCCGTTCTTCTCACCTGAGTGCTACTGATTCCAGGTTTGACGGCTGCACTGTACTCAATCCGAGCAGTAAGTTGAACCTCAACTGATGGCACTTTGTGAAAGTGTTGAGAACTAGAGCTCAGTTGTTTGGCATGCCATCACTGTCCATCCAACACTATGGACGGCACTGCCTACATCTGACTCTAATTAGTCCACGGTTGTGTTCAGCCGAATGACTTCTGCCGGGAACACTCAGAATGAGGTTCTGAGTTATTGCTACATAGGAGTGTTTCACTGCATTCAAGGCTTCTTAGGAAGAATTCCGGATGGAATCTTGCTGCCGGCAGGCCTCCGGCTGTTCCGGGTGAACATCTCATTGTAAATCCACGGTGGTTTCTTTTACACCCCTGAGATTTGGCCAGGTTATGCAGTTTGCATTGCTGCACAATTGCGCCTGCCTAGCTCTGCTGGGGTTGCAAACATTCAGGCGTGGCAGCTAGATAGACTGGTCCCATTAGGACACTGCCAGCGGAATGGATATATCTGCTTCCCGTTCTCACCTGAGTGCTACTGATTCCTGCTTTGACGGCTACACTCTACTCAACCGGAGCAGTAATTTGAATCTCAACTGACGGCACTTTGTGAAAGTGTTGAGAACTAGAGTTCAGTTGTTTGGCACGCCACCACTGTCCACCCAGCACTATGGACGGCACTGCCTACATCTGGCTCTAATTAGTCCACGGTTGTGTTCAGCCGAATGACTTCTGCCGGGAACACTCAGAATGAGGTTCTGAGTTATTGCTACATAGGAGTGTTTCACTGCATTCAAGGATTCTTAGGAAGAATTCCGGATGGAATCTTGCTGCCGGCAGGCCTCTGGCTGTTCCGGGTGAACATCTCATTGTAAATCCCTGGTGGTTTCTTTTACACCCCTGAGATTTGGCCATTTTATGCAGTTTGCATTGCTGCACAATTGCGCCTGCCTAGCTCCGCTGGGGTTGCAAACATTCAGGCGTGGCAGCTAGATAGACTGGTCCCATTAGGACACTGCCAGCGTAATGGGTATATATGCTTCCCTTTCTCACCTGAGTGCTACTGATTCCCGCTTTGACGGCTACACTCTACTCAACCGGAGCAGTAAGTTGAATCTCAACTGAAGGCACTTTGTGAAAGTGTTGAGAACTAGAACTCAGTTGTTTGGCACGCCACCACTGTCCACCCAGCACTATGGACGGCACTGCCTACATCTGGCTCTAATTAGTCCACGGTTGTGTTCAGCCGAATGACCTCTGCCGGGATCCCTCAGAATGAGGTTCTGAATTATTGCAACATAGGAGCCTTTCATTGCTTTCAAGGCTTCTTAGGAAGAATTCCGGATTTTTGCTGGCGGCAGGTCTCCGGATGGTCCGGGTGAACATCTCCTTCTAAATCCCCCATATTTTCTTGTCTACCCGTGAAATTTGGCCAGGTTATGCAGTTTGCATTGCTGCACAATAGCGCTTGCCTAGCTCTGCGGCGCTTGCAAACATTCAGGCGTGGCAGCCAGATAGGCTGTCCCCATAGGACACTGCCAGCGGAATGTGTATATCTGCTTCCCGTTATTCTCACCTGAGTGCTACTGATTCCAGCTTTGACGGCTACACTCTACTCAACTTTAGCACTAAGTTGAACCTCAACTGATGGCACTTTGTGAAAGTGTTGAGAACTAGAGCTCAGTTGTTTGGCACGCCACCACTGTCCATCCAGCACTATGGACGGCACTGCTTACATCTTGCTCTAATTAGTCCACAGTTGTGTTCAGCCGAATGACCTCTGCCGGGAACACTCAGAATGAGATTCTGAGTTATTGCAACATAGGAGCGTTTCAATGCTTTCAAGGCTTCTTAGGAGGAATTCCGTAACCTTGCTGTCGGCAGGCCACCGGCTGTTCCAGGTGAACATCTCCTTGTAAATCCCCATTGGTTTCTTGTACACCCGTGAAATTTGGCCAGGTTATGCAGTTTGCCTTGCTGCAATATTGCGCCTGCTTAGCTCTGCCGCGGTTGCAAACATTCAGGCGTGGCAGCCAGATAGGCTGGTCCCCGTAGGACACTGACAGTGGATTGGGTATATCTGCGTCATGTTTTTCTCACCTGAGTGGTACTGATTCCATCAATGATGGCTACACTCTACTCAACCGGAGCAGTAAGTTGAACCTAAACTGATGGCACTTTTTGAAAGTGTGAGAACTAGAGCTCAGTTGTTTGGCACGCCACCACTGTCCATCCAGCACTATGGATGGCACTGCCTACATCTGACTCTAATTAGTCCATGGTTGTGTTCAGCCGAATGACCTCTGCCGGGAACACTCAGAATCAGTTTCTGAGTTATTGCAACATAGGAGGGTTTGACTACTTTCAAGGTTTCTTGGGAAGAATTCCAGAATCTTGCTGCCGGCAGGCCTCGGGGTGTTCCGGGTGAAAATCTCCTTGTAAGTCCCCCGTGGTTTCTTGTACACCCATGAAATTTGGCCAGGTTATGCAGTTTGCATTGCTGCACAATATTCCGCCTGCATAGCTCTGCCGCGGTTTCAAACATTCAGGCCTGGCAGCCAGAGAGGCTGGTCTCCGTAGGACACTGCCAGCAGACTGGGTATATCTGCTTCCCGTTCTACTCACCTGAGTGCTACTGATTCCAGCTTTGACGGCTACACTCCACTCAACCGGAGCAGTAAGTTGAACCTCAACTTGTGGCAATTTGTGAAAGTGTTGAGAACTAGAGTTCAGTTGTTTGGCACGCCACCACTGTCCATCCACAACTATGGACGGCACTGCCTACATCTGTCCCTAATTAGTCCACCCTTGTGTTCAGCCGAATGACCTCTGCCGGAAACACTCAGAATGAGGTTCTGAGTTATTGCAACATAGGAGCGTTTCACTGCTTTCAAGGCTTCTTAGGAAGAATTCCAGAGTCTTGCTGCCGGCAGGCCTCCGGCTGTTCCGGGTGAACATCTCCTGGTAAATCCCCCGTGGTTTTTTGTACAACCCATGAATTTGTCCAGGTTATGCAGTTTGCATTGCAGCACAATTGCGCCTGCGTAGCTCTGCCGCGGATGCAAACATTCAGGCGTGGCAGCCAGGTACGCTGGTCCCCTTAGGACAGTGCCAGCGGACTGGGTATATCTGCTTCCCGTTTTTCTCACCTGAGTGCTACTGATTCTAGATTTGACGGCTACACTCTACTCAACCGGAGCAGTAAGTTGAACCTCAACTGATGGCACTTTGTGAAAGTGTTGAGAACTAGAGCTCAGTTGTTTGGCACTCCATAACTGTCCATCCAGCACTATGGACGGCACTGCCTACTTCGGGCTCTAATTAGTCCACGATTGTGTTCAGCCGAATGACCTCTGCTGGGAAAACTCAGAATGAAGTTCTGAGATATTGAAACATAGGAGCATTTCACTGCTTTCCAGGCTTCTTAGGAAGAATTCAGGAATCTTGCTGCAGCCAGGCCTCTGGCTGTTCCTGGTGAACAACTCCTGGTAAATCCCCGTTGGTTTCTTGTACACCCGTAAAATTTGGCCAGGTGATGCATTTTGCATTGCTGCACAATTGCGCCTGCCTAGCTCTGCCGCGGTTGCAAACATTCAGTCGTGGCAGCCAGATAGGCTGGGCCCCATATGACTCTGCCAGCTGACTTGGTATATGTGCTTCCCATTCTCACCTGAGTGCTACTGATTCCAGCTTTGATGGCTAAACTCTACTCAACCGGAGCAGAAAGTTGACCCTCAACTTATGGCACTTTGTGAAAGTGTTGAGAACTAGAGCTCGGTTGTTTGGCACGCCACCACTGTCCATCCAGCACTATGGACGGCACTGCCTACACATGGCTCTAATTAGTCCACGGTTGTGTTCAGCCGAATGACCTCTGCCGGGAAAACTCAGAATCAGTTTCTGAGTTATTGCAACATAGGAGCGTTTCACTGCTTTCAAGGCTTCTTAGGGAGAATTCTGGAATCTTGCTGCCGGCAGGCCTCCAGCTGTTCCGGGTGAACGTCTCCTTGTAAATCCCCCGTGGTTTCTTGTACACCCGTGAAATATGGCCAGGTTATGCAGTTTACATTCCTGCACAATTGCGCCTGACTAGCTCTGCCGCGGTTGCAAACATTCAGGCGTGGCAGCCAGATAGCCTGGTCCCCGTAGGACACTGCCAGCGGACTGGGTATATCGGCTTCCCGTTCTTCTCACCTGAGTGCTACTGATTCCAGCTTTGACGGCTACACTCTACTCAACCGCAGCAGTACGCTGAACCTCAACTTATGGCATTTTGTGAAAGTGTTGAGAACTAGAGCTCAGTTGTTAGGAACGCCACCACTGTCCATCCAGCACTATGGACGGCACTGCCTACTTCGGGCTCTAATTAGTCCACGATTGTGTTCAGCCGAATGACCTCTGCCGGGAAAACTCAGAATGAAGTTCTGAGATATTGAAACATAGGAGCATTTCACTGCTTTCAAGGCTTCTTAGGAAGAATTCAGGAATCTTGCTGCAGCCAGGCCTCTGGCTGTTCAGGGTGAACATCTCCTGGTAAATCCCCGTTGGTTTCTTGTACACCCGTAAAATTTGGCCAGGTGATGCAGTTTGCATTGCTGCACAATTGCGCCTGCCTAGCTCTGCCGCGGTTGCAAACATTCAGTCGTGGCAGCCAGATAGGCTGGGCCTCATATGACACTGCCACCTGACTGGGTATATCTGCTTCCCATTCTCACCTGAGTGCTACTGATTCCAGCTTTGATGGCTAAACTCTACTCAACCGGAGCAGAAAGTTGACCCTCAAATTATGGCACTTTGTGAAAGTGTTGAGAACTAGAGCTCAGTTGTTTGGCATGCCACCACTGTCCATCCAGCACTATGGACGGCACTGCCTATATCTGGCTCTTATGTGTCCACGGTTGTGTTGAGCCGAATGACCTCTGCCGGGAACACTCAGAATGAGGTTCTGAGTTACTGCAACATAGGAGCGTTTCAGTACTTTCACGGCTTCTTAGGAAGAATTCCGGAATATTACTGATTGCAGGCCTCCTGCTGTTCCTGGTGAACATCTCCTTGTAAATCCCCCGTTTATTCTTGCACACCCGGGAAATTTGGCCAGGTTATGCAGCTTGCATTGCTGCACAATTGCGCCTGCCAAGCTCTGCCCTGGTTGCAAACATTCATGCATGGCAGCCAGATAGGCTGGTCCCCGTAGGACACTGCCAGCTGACTGGTTATATCAGCTTCCCGTTTTTCTGACCTGAGTACTACTGATTCCAGCTTTGACGGCTACACTCTACTCAACCGGAGCAGTTAGTTGGACCTCAACTTATGGCACTTTGTGAAAGGGTTGAGAACTAGAGCTCAGTTATTTGGCACGCCACCACTGTCCATCCAGGACTATGAACGGCCCTGCATTTATCAGGCTCTAATTAGTCAAAGGTTGTGTTCAGCTGAATGACCTCTGCCGGGAACCCTCAGAATGAGGTTCGGAGTTATTGCAACATAGGAGCGTTTCACTGCTTTCAAGGCTTCTTAGGAAGGATTCCGGAATCTTGCTGCAGGCAGGCTTCCAGCTTTTCCTGGTGAACATCTCCTTGGAAATCCGCTGTGGTTTCTTGTACACCCGTGAATTTTGGCCAGGTGATGCAGTTTGAATTGCTGCACAATTGTGCCTCCCTAGCTCTGCCACTGTTGCAAACACTCATGCGTGGCATCCAGATAGGCTGTTCTCAGTAGGACACTGCCAGCGGACTCGGTATATCTGCTTCCCATTCTTCTCACCTGAGTGCTACGGATTCCAGCTTTGACGGCTAGAATCTACTCAACCGGAGCAGTAAGTTGAACATCAACTTGTGGCACTTTGTGAAAGTGTTGAGAACTAGGGCTCAGTTGTTTGGCACGCCACCACTGCCCATCCAGCACTCTGGACAGCACTGCCTACATCTGGCTCTAATTAATCCACGATTGTGTTCAGCTGAATGACTTCTGCCGGGAACACTCAAAATGAGGTTCTGAGTTATTTCAACATAGGAGCATTTCACTGCTTTCAAGGCTTCTTAGGAATGATTCCGTAATGTTGCTGCCGGCAGGCCTCCGGCTGTTCCGGGTGAACATCTCCTTGTAAATCCCCCGAGGTTTCTTGTACAACCGTGAAATTTGGCCAGGTTATGCAGATTGAATTGCTGCACAAATGCGCCTGACCATCTCTGCTGCAGTTGCAAACATTCAGGCGTGGCAGCCAGATAAGCTGGTCCCGTAGGACACTGCCAGCGGACTGGGTATATCTGCTTCCCGTTCTTCTCACATGAGTGCTACTGATTCCAGCTTTGACGGCTACACTCTACTCAACTGGAGCAGTAAGTTGAACCTCAACTTATGGCCCTTTGTGAAAGTGTTGAGAACTAGAGCTCGGTTGTTTGGCACGCCACAACTGTCCATCCAGCACTATGGACGGCACTGCATACATCTGCCTCTAATTAGTCCAAGGTTGTGTTCAGCCGAATGACCTCTGCCGGGAACACTCAGAATGAGGTTCTGAGTTATTGCAACATAGGAGCGTTTCACTGCTTTCAAGGCTTCTTAGGAAGGATTCTGGAATCTTGCGGCCGGCATACCTCCGGCTCTTCCGGGTGAGCATCTCCTTGAAAATCGCCCGTGGTTTCGTTTACACACGTGAAATTTGGCCAGGTTATGCAGTTTGCATTGTTGCACAATTGCGCCTGCCTAGCTCTGCCGCAGTTGCAAACATTCAGGTATGGCAGCCAGATAGGCTGGTCCCCGTAGGACACTGCAAGCATACTGGGTATATCTGCTTCCCTTTCTTCTCATCTGAGTGCTACTGATTCCAGCTTTGGCGGCTACACTGTACTCAACCGGAGCAGTAAGTTGAACTTCCACTAATGGCATTTTGTGAAAATGTTGATAACTAGAGCTCAGTTGTTTGGCACGCCACCACTGTCCCTCCAGCACTGTGGACGGCACTGCCTACATCTGGCTCTAATTAGTCCAAGGTTGTGTTCAGCCGAATGACCTCTGCCGGGAACACTCAGAATGAGGTTCAGAGTTATTGCAACATAGGAGTGTTTCACTGCTTTCAAGGCTTCTCAGGCAGAATTCCAGAATGTTGGTGCCGGCAGGCCTCGGGCTGTTCCGGGTGAATATCTCCTTGTAAATCCCCCGTGGTTTCTTGTACACCAGTGAAATTTGGCCAGGTTATGCAGTTTGCATTGCTGCACAATTGAGTCTCCCTAGCTCTGCCGCGGTTGCAATCATTCAGGCGTGGCAGCCAGATAGGCTGATCCCCGTAGGACACTGCGAGCGGGTTGGGTATATCTGCTTCCCGTTCTTCTCACTTGAGTGCTACTGATTCCAGCTTTGACGGCTACACTCTACTCAGCCGGGGCAGTATGTTGAACCTCAACTTATGGCACTTTTTGAAAGTGTTGAGAATTACAGCTAAGTTGTTTGGCACGCCACCACAGTCTATCCAGCACTATTGACAGCACTGCCTACATTTGGCTCTAATTAGTGCACGGTTGTGTTCAGCCAAATGACCTCTGCCCAGAAAACTCAGAATGAGGTTCTCAGTTACTGCAACATAGGAGCGTTTCACTGCTTTCAAGGCTTCTTAGGAAGAATTACGGAATCTTGCTGCCGGCAGGCCTCCGGGTTTTCCGGGTGAACATCTACTTGAAAATCCCTCGTGGTTTCTTGTACACCCGTGAAATTTGGCCAGGTTATGCAGTTTGCATTGCTGCACAATTGTGCCTACCTAGCTCTGCTGCGGTTGCAAACATCCAGGCGTTGCAGCCAGATAGCCTGGTCGCCGTAGGGCACTTCCAGCGGACTGGGTATATCTGCTTCCTTTCTTCTCATCTGAGTGCTACTGATTCCAGCTTTGACGGCTACAATCTACTCAACCGAAGCAGTAATTTGAACCTCAACTTATGGCACTTTGTGAAAGTGTTGAGAACTAGAGCTCAGTTGTTTGGCACGCCACCACTGTCCATCCAGCACTATGGAGGGCACTGCCTACATCTGGCTCTAATTAGTCCAGGGTTGTGTTCAGCAGAATGACCTCTGCCCAGAAAACTCAGAATGAGGTTCTGAGGTATTGAAACATCGGAGCTTTTCACTGCTATCAAGGCTTCTTAGGAAGGATTGTGGAATCATGCTGCCAGCATGCCTCTGGCTGTTCCGGGTGAACATCTACTTGTAAATCCCAGTGGTTTCGTGTATACCCGTGAAATTTGGCCAGGTTCTGCAGTTTGCATTGCTTCACAATTGCTGCTGTCAGTCCTCCGGCTGTTTCCGGTGAAAATCTCCTTGTAAATCCCCCGTGGTTTCTTGTACACCCGTGAAATTTGGCCTCGTTATGCAGTTTGCATTGCTGCACAATTGGGCCTGCCTAGCTCTGCGGCGGTTGCAAACATTCAGGCGTGGAAGCCAGATAGGCTGGTCCCTGTAGGACACTGCCAGCGGACTGGGTATATCAGCTTCCCGTTCTTCTGACCTGAGTACTACTGATTCCAGCTTTGACGGCTACACTCTACTTAACCGGAGCAGTAAGTTAAACCTCAATTTATGGCATTTTGTGAAAGTGTTGAGAACTAGAGCTCAGTTGTTTGGCACCTCACCACTGTCCATCCAGCACGATGGACGGCACTGCCTACATCTGGCTCTAATTAGTCCACGGTTGTGTTCAGCCGAATGACCCTTGCCGGGAACGCCAGAATGAGGTTCTGAGTTATTGCAACCTAAGAGCGTTCCACTGCTTTCAAGGCTTCTTCGGAAGAATTCCGGAATCTTGCTGCCGGCAGGCCTCCGGCTGTTCCGGGTGAACATCTCCTTGTAAATCCCCCGTGGTTTCTTGTACAGCTGTGAAATTTGGCCAGGTTATGCAGTTTGCATTGCTGCACAATGGCGCCTGCCTAGCTCTGCCGCGGTTGCAAACATTCAGGCGTGGCAGCAAGATAGGCTGGTCCCCGTAGGACACTGCCAGCTCACTGGGTATATCTGCTTCCCATTCTTCACACCAGAGTGCTACTGATTCCAGATTTGTCTGCTACACTCTACTCAACCGGAGCAGTAAGTTGAACCTCAACTTATGGCACTTTGTGAAAGTGTTGAGAACTAGAGATCAGTTGTTTGACACGCCACCACTGTCCATCGAGCACTATGGAAGGAACTGCCTACATCTGGCTCTAATTAGTCCACGGTTGTGTTCAGCCGGATGACCTCTGCCGGGAACAATCATAACGAGGTTATGAGTTACTGCAACATAGGAGCGTTTCAGTGCTTTCAAGGCTTCTTAGGAAGAATTCCCGAATGTTGTTGCCGGCAGGCCTCAAGCTGTTCCGGGTGAACATCTCCTTTTAAATCCTCCGTGGTTACTTGTACACACGTGAAATTTGGCCAGGTTATGCAGTTTGCATTGCTGCACTATTGTGCTAGCCTAGCTCTGCCGCACTTGCAAACATTCAGGCAAGGCAGCCAGAAAGGCTGGTCCCCGTGGGACACTGCCAGTGGACTGTGTATATCTGCTATCCGTTATCCTCACCTGAGTGCTGCTGATTCCAGCATTGAGGGCTACACTCTACTCAACCGGTGCAGTTAGTTGAACCTCAACTGATGGCACTTTGTGAAAGTGTTGAGAACTAGAGCTCAGTTGTTTGGCATGCCATCACTGTCCATCCAACACTATGGACGGCACTGCCTACATCTGACTCTAATTAGTCCACGGTTGTGTTCAGCCGAATGACCTCTGCCGGGAACACTCAGAATGAGGTTCTGAGTTATTGCTACATAGGAGCTTTTCACTGCTTTCAAGTCTTCTAAGGAAGAATAACGGAGTCTTGCTGCCGGCAGGCCTCCGGCTCTTCGGGGAGAACATCTCCTTGTAAATCCCCGGTGGTTTCTTTTACACCCCAGAATTTTGGCCAGGTTATGCAGTTTCCATTGCTGCACAATTGCGCCTGCCAAGGACTGCCGGGGTTGCAAACATTGAGGAGTGGCAGCTAGATAGACTGGTCCCTGTAGGACACTGCCAGCTGACAGGGTATATCTGCTTCCCGTCCTCACCTGAGTGCTACTGATTCTCGCTTTGACGGCTACACTCTACTCAACCGGAGCAGTAAGTTGCAACTCAACATATGGAACTTTGTGAAAGTGTTGAGAACTAGAGCTCAGTTGTTTCTCACGCCACCACTGTCCATCCAGCAGTCTGGACGGCAGTGCCTACATCTGGATCTAATTAGTCCACGGTTGTGTTCAGCTGAATGAACTCTGCCGGAAGCACTCAGAATGAGGTTCTGAGATCCTTCAACATAGTAGCGTTTCACTACTTTCAAGGCTACTTAGGAAGAATTCCGGAATCTTGCTGCAGGAAGGCCTACGGCTGTTCCGGTGAACATCTCCTTGCAAATCCACCGTGGTTTCTTGTACACCACTGAAATTTGGCCAGGTTATGCAGTTTGCATTGCTGCACAATTGCGCCTGACTAGCTCTGCCGCGGTTGCAAATATTCAATCGTGGCAGCCAGATAGGCTGGTCCCCATAGGACACTGCCAGCGGACTGGGTATATCGGCTTCCCGTTCTTCTCACCTGAGTGCTACTGATTCCAGGTTTGACGGCTGCACTGTACTCAATCCGAGCAGTAAGTTGAACCTCAACTGATGGCACTTTGTGAAAGTGTTGAGAACTAGAGCTCAGTTGTTTGGCATGCCATCACTGTCCATCCAACACTATGGACGGCACTGCCTACATCTGACTCTAATTAGTCCACGGTTGTGTTCAGCCGAATGACTTCTGCTGGGAACACTCAGAATGAGGTTCTGAGTTATTGCTACATAGGAGTGTTTCACTGCATTCAAGGCTTCTTAGGAAGAATTCCGGATGGAATCTTGCTGCCGGCAGGCCTCCGGCTGTTCCGGGTGAACATCTCATTGTAAATCCCCGGTGGTTTCTTTTACACCCCTGAGATTTGGCCAGGTTATGCAGTTTGCATTGCTGCACAATTGCGCCTGCCTAGCTCTGCTGGGGTTGCAAACATTCAGGCGTGGCAGCTAGATAGACTGGTCACATTAGGACACTGCCAGCAGAATGGATATATCTGCTTCCCGTTCTCACCTGAGTGCTACTGATTCCCGCTTTGACGGCTACACTCTACTCAACCGGAGCAGTAAGTTGAATCTCAACTGACGGCACTTTGTGAAAGTGTTGAGAACTAGAGTTCAGTTGTTTGGCACGCCACCATTGTCCACCCAGCACTATGGACGGCACTGCCTACATCTGGCTCTAATTAGTCCACGGTTGTGTTCAGCCGAATGACTTCTGCCGGGAACACTCAGAATGAGGTTCTGAGTTATTGCTACATAGGAGTGTTTCACTGCATTCAAGGCTTCTTAGGAAGAATTCCGGTTGGAATCTTGCTGCTGGCAGGCCTCTGGCTGTTCCGGGTGAACATCTCATTGTAAATCCCCGGTCGTTTCTTTTACACCCCTGAGATTTGGCCAGGTTATGCAGTTTGCATTGCTGCACAATTGCGACTGCCTAGCTCCGCTGGGGTTGCAAACATTCAGGCGTGGCAGCTAGATAGACTGGTCCCATTAGGACACTGCCAGCGGAATGGGTATATCTGCTTCCCGTTCTCACCTGAGTGCTACTGATTCCCGCTTTGACGGCTACACTCTACTCAACCGGAGCAGTAAGTTGAATCTCAACTGACGGCACTTTGTGAAAGTGTTGAGAACTAGAGCTCAGTTGTTTGGCACGCCACCACTGTCCACCCAGCACTATGGACGGCACTGCCTACATCTGGCTCTAATTAGTCCACGGTTGTGTTCAGCCGAATGACCTCTGCCGGGATCCCTCAGAATGAGGTTCTGAATTATTGCAACATAGGAGCCTTTCATTGCTTTCAAGGCTTCTTAGGAAGAATTCCGGATTTTTGCTGGCGGCAGGCCTCCGGATGGTCCGGGTGAACATCTCCTTCTAAATCCCCCATAGTTTCTTGTCTACCCGTGAAATTTGGCCAGGTTATGCAGTTTGCATTGCTGCACAATAGCGCTTGCCTAGCTCTGCGGCGCTTGCAAACATTCAGGCGTGGCAGCCAGATAGGCTGGTCCCCGTAGGACACTGCCAGCGGACTGGGTATATCTGCTTCCCGTTCTTCTCACCTGAGTGCTACTGATTCCAGCTTTGACGGCTACACTCTACTCAACCGGAGCAGTAAGTTGAACCTCAACTGATGGCACTTTGTGAAAGTGTTGAGAACTAGAGCTCAGTTGTTTGGCACGCCACCACTGTCCATCCAGCACTATGGACGGCACTGCTTACATCTTGCTCTAATTAGTCCACAGTTGTGTTCAGCCTAATGACCTCTGCCGGGAACACTCAGAATGAGATTCTGAGTTATTGCAACATAGGAGCGTTTCACTGCTTTCAAGGCTTCTTAGGAGGAATTCCGTAACCTTGCTGTCGGCAGGCCACCGGCTGTTCCAGGTGAACATCTCCTTGTAAATCCCCGTTGGTTTCTTGTACACCCGTGAAATTTGGCCAGGTTATGCAGTTTGCCTTGCTGCAATATTGCGCCTGCCTAGCTCTGCCGCGGTTGCAAACATTCAGGCGTGGCAGCCAGATAGGCTGGTCCCCGTAGGACACTGACAGTGGATTGGGTATATCTGCGTCATGTTTTTCTCACCTGAGTGGTACTGATTCCATCAATGATGGCTACACTCTACTCAACCGGAGCAGTAAGTTGAACCTAAACTGATGGCACTTTTTGAAAGTGTGAGAACTAGAGCTCAGTTGTTTGGCACGCCACCACTGTCCATCCAGCACTATGGATGGCACTGCCTACATCTGACTCTAATTAGTCCATGGTTGTGTTCAGCCAAATGACCTCTGCCGGAAACACTCAGAATGAGGTTCTGAGTTATTGCAACATAGGAGCGTTTCACTGCTTTCAAGGCTTCTTAGGAAGAATTCCAGAGTCTTGCTGCCGGCAGGCCTCCGGCTGTTCCGGGTGAACATCTCCTGGTAAATCCCCCGTGGTTTTTTGTACAACCCATGAATTTGTCCAGGTTATGCAGTTTGCATTGCAGCACAATTGCGCCTGCGTAGCTCTGCCGCAGATGCAAACATTCAGGCGTGGCAGCCAGGTACGCTGGTCCCCTTAGGACAGTGCCAGCGGACTGGGTATATCTGCTTCCCGTTTTTCTCACCTGAGTGCTACTGATTCTAGATTTGACGGCTACACTCTACTCAACCGGAGCAGTAAATTGAACCTCAACTGATGGCACTTTGTGAAAGTGTTGAGAACTAGAGCTCAGTTGTTTGGCACTCCATAACTGTCCATCCAGCACTATGGACGGCACTGCCTACTTCGGGCTCTAATTAGTCCACGATTGTGTTCAGCCGAATGACCTCTGCTGGGAAAACTCAGAATGAAGTTCTGAGTTATTGAAACATAGGAGCATTTCACTGCTTTCCAGGCTTCTTAGGAAGAATTCAGGAATCTTGCTGCAGCCAGGCCTCTCGCTGTTCCTGGTGAACAACTCCTGGTAAATCCCCGTTGGTTTCTTGTACACCCGTAAAATTTGGCCAGGTGATGCATTTTGCATTGCTGCACAATTGCGCCTGCCTAGCTCTGCCGCGGTTGCAAACATTCAGTCGTGGCAGCCAGATAGGCTGGGCCCCATATGACTCTGCCAGCTGACTGGGTATATCTGCTTCCCATTCTCACCTGAGTGCTACTGATTCCAGCTTTGATGGCTAAACTCTACTCAACCGGAGCAGAAAGTTGACCCTCAACTTATGGCACTTTGTGAAAGTGTTGAGACCTAGAGCTCAGTTGTTTGGCACGCCACCACTGTCCATCCAGCACTATGGACGGCACTGCCTACATATGGCTCTAATTAGTCCAAGGTAGTGTTCAGCCGAATGACCTCTGCCGGGAACACTCAGAATCAGTTTCTGAGTTATTGCAACATAGGAGCGTTTCACTGCTTTCAAGGCTTCTTAGGGAGAATTCTGGAATCTTGCTGCCGGCAGGCCTCCAGCTGTTCCAGGTGAACGTCTCCTTGTAAATCCCCCGTGGTTTCTTGTACACCCGTGAAATATGGCCAGGTTATGCAGTTTGCATTCCTGCACAATTGCGCCTGACTAGCTCTGCCGCGGTTGCAAACATTCAGGCGTGGCAGCCAGATAGGCTGGTCCCCGTAGGACACTGCCAGCGGACTGGGTATATCGGCTTCCCGTTGTTCTCACCTGAGTGCTACTGATTCCAGCTTTGACGGCTACACTCTACTCAACCGCAGCAGTACGCTGAACCTCAACTTATGGCATTTTGTGAAAGTGTTGAGAACTAGAGCTCAGTTGTTAGGAACGCCACCACTGTCCATCCAGCACTGTGGACGGCACTGCCTACTTCGGGCTCTAATTAGTCCACGATTGTGTTCAGCCGAATGACCTCTGCCGGGAAAACTCAGAATGAAGTTCTGAGATATTGAAACATAGGAGCATTTCACTGCTTTCAAGGCTTCTTAGGAAGAATTCAGGAATCTTGCTGCAGCCAGGCCTCTGGCTGTTCAGGGTGAACATCTCCTGGTAAATCCCCGTTGGTTTCTTGTACACCCGTAAAATTTGGCCAGGTGATGCAGTTTGCATTGCTGCACAATTGCGCCTGCCTAGCTCTGCCGCGGTTGCAAACATTCAGTCGTGGCAGCCAGATAGGCTGGGCCTCATATGACACTGCCAGCTGACTGGGTATATCTGCTTCCCATTCTCACCTGAGTGCTACTGATTCCAGCTTTGATGGCTAAACTCTACTCAACCGGAGCAGAAAGTTGACCCTCAAATTATGGCCCTTTGTGAAAGTGTTGAGAACTAGAGCTCAGTTGTTTGGCATGCCACCACTGTCCATCCAGCACTATGGACGGCACTGCCTATATCTGGCTCTTATGTGTCCACGGTTGTGTTGAGCCGAATGACCTCTGCCGGGAACACTCAGAATGAGGTTCTGAGTTACTGCAACATAGGAGCGTTTCAGTACTTTCACGGCTTCTTAGGAAGAATTTCGGAATATTACTGATTGCAGGCCTCCGGCTGTTCCTGGTGAACATCTCCTTGTAAATCCCCCGTTTATTCTTGTACACCCAGGAAATTTGGCCAGGTTATGCAGCTTGCATTGCTTCACAATTGCGCCTGCCAAGCTCTGCCCTGGTTGCAAACATTCATGCATGGCAGCCAGATAGGCTGGTCCCCGTAGGACACTGCCAGCTGACTGGTTATATCAGCTTCCCGTTTTTCTGACCTGAGTACTACTGATTCCAGCTTTGACGGCTACACTCTACTCAACCGGAGCAGTAAGTTGAACCTCAACTTATGGCACTTTGTGAAAGGGTTGAGAACTAGAGCTCAGTTGTTTGGCACGCCAGCACTGTCCATCCAGGACTATGAACGGCCCTGCATTTATCTGGCTCTAATTAGTCAAAGGTTGTGTTCAGCTGAATGACCTCTGCCGGGAACCCTCAGAATGAGGTTCGGAGTTATTGCAACATAGGAGCGTTTCACTGCTTTCAAGGCTTCTTAGGAAGGATTCCGGAATCTTGCTGCAGGCAGGCTTCCAGCTTTTCCTGGTGAACATCTCCTTGTAAATCCGCTGTGGTTTCTTGTACACCCGTGAATTTTGGCCAGGTGATGCAGTTTGAATTGCTGCACAATTGTGCCTCCCTAGCTCTGCCACTGTTGCAAACACTCATGCGTGGCAGCCAGATAGGCTGTTCTCAGTAGGACACTGCCAGCGGACTCGGTATATCTGCTTCCCGTTCTTCTCACCTGAGTGCTACGGATTCCAGCTTTGACGGCTAGAATCTACTCAACCGGAGCAGTAAGTTGAACATCAACTTGTGGCACTTTGTGAAAGTGTTGAGAACTAGGGCTCAGTTGTTTGGCACGCCACCACTGCCCATCCAGCACTCTGGACAGCACTGCCTACATCTGGCTCTAATTAATCCACGATTGTGTTCAGCTGAATGACTTCTGCCGGGAACACTCAAAATGAGGTTCTGAGTTATTTCAACATAGGAGCATTTCACTGCTTTCAAGGCTTCTTAGGAATGATTCCGGAATGTTGCTGCCGGCAGGCCTCCGGCTGTTCCGGGTGAACATCTCCTTGTAAATCCCCCGAGGTTTCTTGTACAACCGTGAAATTTGGCCAGGTTATGCAGATTGCATTGCTGCACAAATGCGCCTGACCATCTCTGCTGCAGTTGCAAACATTCAGGCGTGGCAGCCAGATAAGGTGGTCCCCGTAGGACACTGCCAGCGGACTGGGTATATCTGCTTCCCGTTCTTCTCACCTGAGTGCTACTGATTCCAGCTTTGAGGGCTACACTCTACTCAACCGTAGCAGTAAGTTGATCCTCAACTTATGGCACTTTGTGAAAGTGTTCAGAACTAGAGCGCAGTTGTATGGCACGCCACCACTGTCCATCCAGCACTATGGACGGCACTGCCTACATCGGGCTCTAATTAGTCCACGGTTGTGTTCAGCTGAATAATCTCTGCGGGAACACTCAGAATGAGGTTGTGAGTTATTGCAACATAGGAGCGTTTCTCTGCTTTCAAGGCTTCTTAGGAAGGACTCCGGAATCTTACAGCCAGCAGGCCTCCGTCAGTTCCCGGTGAACATCTCCTTGTAAATCCTCCATGGATTCTTGTACACCCGTGAAATTTGGCCAGGTTATGCAGGTTGAATTGCTGCACAATTGTGCATTCCTATCTCTGCCGCGGTTGCAAACATTCAGTCGCGGCAGCCAGATATGCTGGTCCCAGTAGGACACTGCCAGCGGACTACGTATATCTGCTTCCCGTTCTTCTCACATGAGTGCTACTGATTCCAGCTTTGACGGCTACACTTTACTCAACTGGAGCAGTAAGTTGAACCTCAACTTATGGCCCTTTGTGAAAGTGTTGAGAACTAGAGCTCAGTTGTTTGGCACGCCACAACTGTCCATCCAGCACTATGGACGGCACTGCATACATCTGCCTCTAATTAGTCCAAGGTTGTGTTCAGCCGAATGACCTCTGCCGGGAACACTCAGAATGAGGTTCTGAGTTATTGCAACATAGGAGCGTTTCACTGCTTTCAAGGCTTCTTAGGAAGGATTCTGGAATCTTGCTGCCGGCATACCTCCGGCTCTTCCAGGTGAGCATCTCCTTGAAAATCGCCCGTGGTTTCTTTTACACACGTGAAATTTGGCCAGGTTATGCAGTTTGCATTGTTGCACAATTGCGCCTGCCTAGCTCTGCCGCGGTTGCAAACATTCAGGTATGGCAGCCAGATAGGCTGGTCCCCGTAGGACACTGCAAGCATACTGGGTATATCTGCTTCCCTTTCTTCTCATCTGAGTGCTACTGATTCCAGCTTTGTCGGCTACACTGTACTCAACCGGAGCAGTAAGTTGAACTTCCACTAATGGCATTTTGTGAAAATGTTGATAACTAGAGCTCAGTTGTTTGGCACGCCACCACTTTCCCTCCAGCACTGTGGACGGCACTGCCTACATCTGGCTCTAATTAGTCCAAGGTTGTGTTCAGCCGAATGACCTCTGCCGGGAACACTCAGAATGAGGTTCAGAGTTATTGCAACATAGGAGCGTTTCACTGCTTTCAAGGCTTCTCAGGCAGAATTCCAGAATGTTGGTGCCGGCAGGCCTCGGGCTGTTCCGGGTGAATATCTCCTTGTAAATCCCCCGTGGTTTCTTGTACACCAGTGAAATTTGGCCAGGTTATGCAGTTTGCATTGCTGCACAATTGAGTCTCCCTAGCTCTGCCGCGGTTGCAATCATTCAGGCGTGGCAGCCAGATAGGCTGATCCCCGTAGGACACTGCGAGCGGGTTGGGTATATCTGCTTCCCGTTCTTCTCACCTGAGTGCTACTGATTCCAGCTTTGACGGCTACACTCTACTCAGCCGGAGCAGTATGTTGAACCTCAACTTATGGCACTTTTTGAAAGTGTTGAGAATTACAGCTAAGTTGTTTGGCACGCCAGCACAGTCTATCCAGCACTATTGACGGCACTGCCTACATTTGGCTCTAATTAGTGCACGCTTGTGTTCAGCCAAATGACCTCTGCCCAGAAAACTCAGAATGAGGTTCTCAGTTACTGCAACATAGGAGCGTTTCACTGCTTTCAAGGCTTCTTAGGAAGAATTACGGAATCTTGCTGCCGGCAGGCCTCCGGGTTTTCCGGGTGAACATCTACTTGAAAATCCCTCGTGGTTTCTTGTACACCCGTGAAATTTGGCCAGGTTATGCAGTTTGCATTGCTGCACAATTGTGCCTACCTAGCTCTGCTGCGGTTGCAAACATCCAGGCGTTGCAGCCAGATAGCCTGGTCGCCGTAGGGCACTTCCAGCGGACTGGGTATATCTGCTTCCGTTCTTCTCATCTGAGTGCTACTGATTCCAGCTTTGACGGCTACAATCTACTCAACCGAAGCAGTAATTTGAACCTCAACTTATGGCACTTTGTGAAAATGTTGAGAACTAGAGCTCAGTTGTTTGGCACGCCACCACTGTCCATCCAGCACTATGGAGGGCACTGCCTACATCTGGCTCTAATTAGTCCAGGGTTGTGTTCAGCAGAATGACCTCTGCCCAGAAAACTCAGAATGAGGTTCTGAGGTATTGAAACATCGGAGCTTTTCACTGCTAACAAGGCTTCTTAGGAAGGATTGTGGAATCATGCTGCCAGCATGCCTCTGGCTGTTCCGGGTGAACATCTACTTGTAAATCCCAGTGGTTTCGTGTATACCCGTGAAATTTGGCCAGGTTCTGCAGTTTGCATTGCTTCACAATTGCTGCTGTCAGTCCTCCGGCTGTTTCAGGTGAAAATCTCCTTGTAAATCCGCCGTGGTTTCTTGTACACCCGTGAAATTTGGCCTCGTTATGCAGTTTGCATTGCTGCACAATTGGGCCTGCCTAGCTCTGCGGCGGTTGCAAACATTCAGGCGTGGCAGCCAGATAGGCTGGTCCCCGTAGGACACTGCCAGCGGACTGGGTATATCTGCTTCCCGTTCTCACCTGAGTGCTACTGATTCCAGCTTTGACGGCTACATTCTACTCAACGGGAGCAGTAAGTTGGACCTCAACTGATGGCAATTTGTGAAAGTGTTGAGAACTTGAGCTCTGTTGTTTGGCCCGCCACCACTGTCTATCCAGCACTATGGACGGCACTGCCTACATCTGGCTCTAATTAGTCCACGGTTGTGTTCAGCCGAATGACCTCTGCGGGAACACTCAGAATGAGGTTCTGAGTTACTGCAACATAGGAGCATTTCACTGCTTTCAAGGCTTCTTCGAAAGAATTCCGGAATCTTGCTTGCGGCAGGCCTCGGGCTGTTTGGGGTGAACATCTCCTCATAAATCCCCCGTGGTTTCTTGTACAACCCTAAAATATGGCCAGGTTATGCAGTTTGCATTGCTGCACAATTGGGCCTGCCTAGGTCTGCGGCGGTTGCAAACATTCAGGCGTGGAAGCCAGATAGGCTGGTCCCCGCAGGACACTGCCAGCGGACTGGGTATATCAGCTTCCCGTTCTTCTGACCTGAGTACTACTGATTCCAGCTTTGACGGCTACACTGTACTTAACCGGAGCAGTAAGTTAAACCTCAATTTATGGCATTTTGTGAAAGTGTTGAGAACTAGAGCTCAGTTGTTTGGCACCTCACCACTGTCCATCCAGCACGATGGACGGCACTGCCTACATCTGGCTCTAATTAGTCCACGGTTGTGTTCAGCCGAATGACCCTTGCCGGGAACGCCAGAATGAGGTTCTGAGTTATTGCAACCTAAGAGCGTTCCACTGCTTTCAAGGCTTCTTCGGAAGAATTCCGGAATCTTGCTGCCGGCAGGCCTCCGGCTGTTCCGGGTGAACATCTCCTTGTAAATCCCCCGTGGTTTCTTGTACAGCTGTGAAATTTGGCCAGGTTATGCAGTTTGCATTGCTGCACAATGGCGCCTGCCTAGCTCTGCCGCGGTTGCAAACATTCAGGCGTGGCAGCAAGATAGGCTGGTCCCCGTAGGACACTGCCAGCTCACTGGGTATATCTGCTTCCCATTCTTCACACCAGAGTGCTACTGATTCCAGATTTGTCTGCTACACTCTACTCAACCGGAGCAGTAAGTTGAACCTCAACTTATGGCACTTTGTGAAAGTGTTGAGAACTAGAGATCAGTTGTTTGACCCGCCACCACTGTCCATCGAGCACTATGGAAGGAACTGACTACATCTGGCTCTAATTAGTCCACGGTTGTGTTCAGCCGAATGACCTCTGCCGGGAACAATCATAACGAGGTTATGAGTTACTGCAACATAGGAGCGTTTCAGTGCTTTCAAGGCTTCTTAGGAAGAATTCCCGAATGTTGTTGCCGGCAGGCCTCAAGCTGTTCCGGGTGAACATCTCCTTTTAAATCCTCCGTGGTTACTTGTACACACGTGAAATTTGGCCAGGTTATGCAGTTTGCATTGCTGCACTATTGTGCTAGCCTAGCTCTGCCGCACTTGCAAACATTCAGGCAAGGCAGCCAGAAAGGCTGGTCCCCGTGGGACACTGCCAGTGGACTGTGTATATCTGCTATCCGTTATCCTCACCTGAGTGCTGCTGATTCCAGCTTTGAGGGCTACACTCTACTCAACCGGTGCAGTTAGTTGAACCTCAACTGATGGCACTTTGTGAAAGTGTTGAGAACTAGAGCTCAGTTGTTTGGTACGCCACCACTATCCATCCATCACTGTGGACTGCACTGCCTACATCTGGCTCAAATTAGTCCATGGTTGTGTTCAGCCGAATGACCTCTGCTGGGAACACTGAGAATGAGGGTCTGAGTTATTGCAACATAGGAGCGTTTCACTGCTTTCAAGGCTTCTTAGGAAAAATTCCGGAATGTTGATGCCGGCAGGCCTCCGGCTGTTCCGGGTGAACATCTCCTTGTAAATCCCCCGTGGTTTCTTGTACACCCGTGAAATTTGGCCAGGTTATGCAGTTTCCCTTGCTGCACAATTGCGCCAGCCTAGCTGTGCCGCGGTTGCAAACATTCAGCCGTGGCAACCAGAGAGGCTGGTCCCCGTAGGACACCGCCAGCGGATTGGGTATATCTGCTTCCAGTTCTTCTCACCTGAGTGCTACTGATTCCAGCTTTGACGGCTACACTCTACTCAACCGGAGCAGTGAGATGAACCTCAACTGATGGCACTTTGTGAAAGTGTTGTGAACTAGAGCTCAGTTGTTTGGCACACCACCAATCTCCATCCAGGACTATGGACGGCACTGCCTACATCTGGCTCTAATTAGTCCACGGTTGTGTTCAGCCGAATGACCTCTGCCGGGAACAATCATAATGAGGTTCTGAGTTATTGCAACATAGGAGCTTTTCACTGCTTTCAAGTCTTCTAAGGAAGAATAACGGAGTCTTGCTGCCGGCAGGCCTCCGGCTCTTCGGGGTGAACATCTCCTTGTAAATCCCCGGTGGTTTCTTTTACACCCCAGAATTTTGGCCAGGTTATGCAGTTTCCATTGCTGCACAATTGCGCCTGCCAAGGACTGCCGGGGTTGCAAACATTGAGGAGTGGCAGCTAGATAGACTGGTCCCTGTAGGACACTGCCAGCTGACAGGGTATATCTGCTTCCCGTCCTCACCTGAGTGCTACTGATTCTCGCTTTGACGGCTACACTCTACTCAACCGGAGCAGTAAGTTGAAACTCAACATATGGAACTTTGTGAAAGTGTTGAGAACTAGAGCTCAGTTGTTTCTCACGCCACCACTGTCCATCCAGCAGTCTGGACGGCAGTGCCTATATCTGGATCTAATTAGTCCACGGTTGTGTTCAGCTGAATGAACTCTGCCGGAAGCACTCAGAATGAGGTTCTGAGATCCTTCAACATAGTAGCGTTTCACTACTTTCAAGGCTACTTAGGAAGAATTCCGGAATCTTGCTGCAGGCAGGCCTACGGCTGTTCAGGTGAACATCTCCTTGCAAATCCACCGTGGTTTCTTGTACACCACTGAAATTTGGCCAGGTTATGCAGTTTGCATTGCTGCACAATTGCGCCTGACTAGCTCTGCCGCGGTTGCAAATATTCAATCGTGGCAGCCAGATAGGCTGGTCCCCATAGGACACTGCCAGCGGACTGGGTATATCGGCTTCCCGTTCTTCTCACCTGAGTGCTACTGATTCCAGGTTTGACGGCTGCACTGTACTCAATCCGAGCAGTAAATTGAACCTCAACTGATGGCACTTTGTGAAAGTGTTGAGAACTAGAGCTCAGTTGTTTGGCATGCCATCACTTTCCATCCAACACTATGGACGGCACTGCCTACATCTGACTCTAATTAGTCCACGGTTGTGTTCAGCCGAATGACTTCTGCCGGGAACACTCAGAATGAGGTTCTGAGTTATTGCTACATAGGAGTGTTTCACTGCTTTAAAGGCTTCTTAGGGAGAATTCTGGAATCTTGCTGCCGGCAGGCCTCCAGCTGTTCCGGGTGAACGTCTCCTTGTAAATCCCCCGTGGTTTCTTGTACACCCGTGAAATATGGCCAGGTTATGCAGTTTGCATTCCTGCACAATTGCGCCTGACTAGCTCTGCCGCGGTTGCAAACATTCAGGCGTGGCAGCAAGATAGGCTGGTCCCCGTAGGACACTGCCAGCGGACTGGGTATATCGGCTTCCCGTTCTTCTCACCTGAGTGCTACTGATTCCAGCTTTGACGGCTACACTCTACTCAACCGCAGCAGTACGCTGAACCTCAACTTATGGCATTTTGTGAAAGTGTTGAGAACTAGAGCTCAGTTGTTAGGAACGCCACCACTGTCCATCCAGCACTATGGACGGCACTGCCTACTTCGGGCTCTAATTAGTCCACGATTGTGTTCAGCCGAATGACCTCTGCCTGGAAAACTCAGAATGAAGTTCTGAGATATTGAAACATAGGAGCATTTCACTGCTTTCAAGGCTTCTTAGGAAGAATTCAGGAATCTTGCTGCAGCCAGGCCTCTGGCTGTTCCGGGTGAACATCTCCTGGTAAATCCCCGTTGGTTTCTTGTACACCCGTAAAATTTGGCCAGGTGATGCAGTTTGCATTGCTGCACAATTGTACCTGCCTAGCTCTGCCGCGGTTGCAAACATTCAGTCGTGGCAGCCAGATAGGCTGGGCCTCATATGACACTGCCAGCTGACTGGGTATATCTGCTTCCCATTCTCACCTGAGTGCTACTGATTCCAGCTTTGATGGCTAAACTCTACTCAACCGGAGCAGAAAGTTGACCCTCAAATTATGGCACTTTGTGAAAGTGTTGAGAACTAGAGCTCAGTTATTTGGCATGCCACCACTGTCCATCCAGCACTATGGACGGCACTGCCTATATCTGGCTCTTATGTGTCCACGGTTGTGTTTAGCCGAATGACCTCTGCCGGGAACACTCAGAATGAGGTTCTGAGTTACTGCAACATAGGAGCGTTTCAGTACTTTCACGGCTTCTTAGGAAGAATTCCGGAATATTACTGATTGCAGGCCTCCGGCTGTTCCTGGTGAACATCTCCTTGTAAATCCCCCGTTTATTCTTGTACACCCAGGAAATTTGGCCAGGTTATGCAGCTTGCATTGCTGCACAATTGCGCCTGCCAAGCTCTGCCCTGGTTGCAAACATTCATGCATGGCAGCCAGATAGGCTGGTCCCCGTAGGACACTGCCAGCTGACTGGTTATATCAGCTTCCCGTTTTTCTGACCTGAGTACTACTGATTCCAGCTTTGACGGCTACACTCTACTCAACCGGAGCAGTAAGTTGAACCTCAACTTATGGCACTTTGTGAAAGGGTTGAGAACTAGAGCTCAGTTGTTTGGCACGCCAGCACTGTCCATCCAGGACTATGAACGGCCCTGCATTTATCTGGCTCTAATTAGTCAAAGGTTGTGTTCAGCTGAATGACCTCTGCCGGGAACCCTCAGAATGAGGTTCGGAGTTATTGCAACATAGGAGCGTTTCACTGCTTTCAAGGCTTCTTAGGAAGGATTCCGGAATCTTGCTGCAGGCAGGCTTCCAGCTTTTCCTGGTGAACATCTCCTTGTAAATCCGCTGTGGTTTCTTGTACACCCGTGAATTTTGGCCAGGTGATGCAGTTTGAATTGCTGCACAATTGTGCCTCCCTAGCTCTGCCACTGTTGCAAACACTCATGCGTGGCAGCCAGATAGGCTGTTCTCAGTAGGACACTGCCAGCGGACTCGGTATATCTGCTTCCCGTTCTTCTCACCTGAGTGCTACGGATTCCAGCTTTGACGGCTAGAATCTACTCAACCGGAGCAGTAAGTTGAACATCAACTTGTGGCACTTTGTGAAAGTGTTGAGAACTAGGGCTCAGTTGTTTGGCACGCCACCACTGCCCATCCAGCACTCTGGACAGCACTGCCTACATCTGGCTCTAATTAATCCACGATTGTGTTCAGCTGAATGACTTATGCCGGGAACACTCAAAATGAGGTTCTGAGTTATTTCAACATAGGAGCATTTCACTGCTTTCAAGGCTTCTTAGGAATGATTCCGGAATGTTGCTGCCGGCAGGCCTCCGGCTGTTCCGGGTGAACATCTCCTTGTAAATCCCCCGATGTTTCTTGTACAACCGTGAAATTTGGCCAGGTTATGCAGATTGCATTGCTGCACAAATGCGCCTGACCATCTCTGCTGCAGTTGCAAACATTCAGGCGTGGCAGCCAGATAAGCTGGTCCCCGTAGGACACTGCCAGCGGACTGGGTATATCTGCTTCCCGTTCTTCTCACCTGAGTGCTACTGATTCCAGCTTTGAGGGCTACACTCTACTCAACCGTAGCAGTAAGTTGATCCTCAACTTATGGCACTTTGTGAAAGTGTTCAGAACTAGAGCGCAGTTGTATGGCACGCCACCACTGTCCATCCAGCACTATGGACGGCACTGCCTACATCGGACTCTAATTAGTCCACGGTTGTGTTCAGCTGAATAAACTCTGCGGGAACACTCAGAATGAGGTTGTGAGTTATTGCAACATAGGAGCGTTTCTCTGCTTTCAAGGCTTCTTAGGAAGGACTCCGGAATCTTACAGCCAGCAGGCCTCCGTCAGTTCCCGGTGAACATCTCCTTGTAAATCTTCCATGGATTCTTGTACACCCGTGAAATTTGGCCAGGTTATGCAGGTTGAATTGCTGCACAATTGTGCATTCCTATCTCTGCCGCGGTTGCAAACATTCAGTCGCGGCAGCCAGATATGCTGGTCCCAGTAGGACACTGCCAGCGGACTACGTATATCTGCTTCCCGTTCTTCTCACATGAGTGCTACTGATTCCAGCTTTGACGGCTACACTCTACTCAACCGGAGCAGTAAGTTGAACCTCAACTTATGGCACTTTGTGAAAGGGTTGAGAACTAGAGCTCAGTTGTTTGGCACGCCACCACTGTCCATCCAGGACTATGAACGGCCCTGCATTTATCTGGCTCTAATTAGTCAAAGGTTGTGTTCAGCTGAATGACCTCTGCCGGGAACCCTCAGAATGAGGTTCGGAGTTATTGCAACATAGGAGCGTTTCACTGCTTTCAAGGCTTCTTAGGAAGGATTCCGGAATCTTGCTGCAGGCAGGCTTCCAGCTTTTCCTGGTGAACATCTCCTTGTAAATCCGCTGTGGTTTCTTGTACACCCGTGAATTTTGGCCAGGTATTGCAGTTTGAATTGCTGCACAATTGCGCCTGCCTAGCTCTGCCGCGGTTGCAAACATTCAGGTATGGCAGCCAGATAGGCTGGTCCCCGTAGGACTCTGCAAGCATACTGGGTATATCTGCTTCCCTTTCTTCTCATCTGAGTGCTACTGATTCCAGCTTTGGCGGCTACACTGTACTCAACCGGAGCAGTAAGTTGAACTTCCACTAATGGCATTTTGTGAAAATGTTGATAACTAGAGCTCAGTTGTTTGGCACGCCACCACTGTCCCTCCAGCACTGTGGACGGCACTGCCTACATCTGGCTCTAATTAGTCCAAGGTTGTGTTCAGCCGAATGACCTCTGCCGGGAACACTCAGAATGAGGTTCAGAGTTATTGCAACATAGGAGCGTTTCACTGCTTTCAAGGCTTCTCAGGCAGAATTCCAGAATGTTGGTGCCGGCAGGCCTCGGGCTGTTCCGGGTGAATATCTCCTTGTAAATCCCCCGTGGTTTCTTGTACACCAGTGAAATTTGGCCAGGTTATGCAGTTTGCATTGCTGCACAATTGAGTCTCCCTAGCTCTGCCGCGGTTGCAATCATTCAGGCGTGGCAGCCAGATAGGCTGATCCCCGTAGGACACTGCGAGCGGGTTGGGTATATCTGCTTCCCGTTCTTCTCACCTGAGTGCTACTGATTCCAGCTTTGACGGCTACACTCTACTCAGCCGGAGCAGTATGTTGAACCTCAACTTATGGCACTTTTTGAAAGTGTTGAGAATTACAGCTAAGTTGTTTGGCACGCCAGCACAGTCTATCCAGCACTATTGACGGCACTGCCTACATTTGGCTCTAATTAGTGCACGCTTGTGTTCAGCCAAATGACCTCTGCCCAGAAAACTCAGAATGAGGTTCTCAGTTACTGCAACATAGGAGCGTTTCACTGCTTTCAAGGCTTCTTAGGAAGAATTACGGAATCTTGCTGCCGGCAGGCCTCCGGGTTTTCCGGGTGAACATCTACTTGAAAATCCCTCGTGGTTTCTTGTACACCCGTGAAATTTGGCCAGGTTATGCAGTTTGCATTGCTGCACAATTGTGCCTACCTAGCTCTGCTGCGGTTGCAAACATCCAGGCGTTGCAGCCAGATAGCCTGGTCGCCGTAGGGCACTTCCAGCGGACTGGGTATATCTGCTTCCGTTCTTCTCATCTGAGTGCTACTGATTCCAGCTTTGACGGCTACAATCTACTCAACCAGAGCAGTAATTTGAACCTCAACTTATGGCACTTTGTGAAAGTGTTGAGAACTAGAGCTCAGTTGTTTGGCACGCCACCACTGTCCATCCAGCACTATGGAGGGCACTGCCTACATCTGGCTCTAATTAGTCCAGGGTTGTGTTCAGCAGAATAACCTCTGCCCAGAAAACTCAGAATGAGGTTCTGAGGTATTGAAACATCGGAGCTTTTCACTGCTATCAAGGCTTCTTAGGAAGGATTGTGGAATCATGCTGCCAGCATGCCTCTGGCTGTTCCGGGTGAACATCTACTTGTAAATCCCAGTGGTTTCGTGTATACCCGTGAAATTTGGCCAGGTTCTGCAGTTTGCATTGCTTCACAATTGCTGCTGTCAGTCCTCCGGCTGTTTCCGGTGAAAATCTCCTTGTAAATCCCCCGTGGTTTCTTGTACACCCGTGAAATTTGGCCTCGTTATGCAGTTTGCATTGCTGCACAATTGGGCCTGCCTAGCTCTGCGGCGGTTGCAAACATTCAGGCGTGGAAGCCAGATAGGCTGGTCCCCGTAGGACACTGCCAGCGGACTGGGTATATCAGCTTCCCGTTCTTCTGACCTGAGTACTACTGATTCCAGCTTTGACGGCTACACTCTACTTAACCGGAGCAGTAAGTTAAACCTCAATTTATGGCATTTTGTGAAAGTGTTGAGAACTAGAGCTCAGTTGTTTGGCACCTCACCACTGTCCATCCAGCACGATGGACGGCACTGCTTACATCTGGCTCTAATTAGTCCACGGTTGTGTTCAGCCGAATGACCCTTGCCCGGAACGCCAGAATGAGGTTCTGAGTTATTGCAACCTAAGAGCGTTCCACTGCTTTCAAGGCTTCTTCGGAAGAATTCCGGAATCTTGCTGCCGGCAGGCCTCCGGCTGTTCCGGGTGAACATCTCCTTGTAAATCCCCCGTGGTTTCTTGTACAGCTGTGAAATTTGGCCAGGTTATGCAGTTTGCATTGCTGCACAATGGCGCCTGCCTAGCTCTGCCGCGGTTGCAAACATTCAGGCGTGGCAGCAAGATAGGCTGGTCCCCGTAGGACACTGCCAGCTCACTGGGTATATCTGCTTCCCATTCTTCACACCAGAGTGCTACTGATTCCAGATTTGTCTGCTACACTCTACTCAACCGGAGCAGTAAGTTGAACCTCAACTTATGGCACTTTGTGAAAGTGTTGAGAACTAGAGATCAGTTGTTTGACACGCCACCACTGTCCATCGAGCACTATGGAAGGAACTGCCTACATCTTGCTCTAATTAGTCGACGGTTGTGTTCAGCCGAATGACCTCTGCCGGGAACAATCATAACGAGGTTATGAGTTACTGCAACATAGGAGCGTTTCAGTGCTTTCAAGGCTTCTTAGGAAGAATTCCCGAATGTTGTTGCCGGCAGGCCTCAAGCTGTTCCGGGTGAACATCTCCTTTTAAATCCTCCGTGGTTACTTGTACACACGTGAAATTTGGCCAGGTTATGCAGTTTGCATTGCTGCACTATTGTGCTAGCCTAGCTCTGCCGCACTTGCAAACATTCAGGCAAGGCAGCCAGAAAGGCTGGTCCCAGTGGGACACTGCCAGTGGACTGTGTATATCTGCTATCCGTTATCCTCACCTGAGTGCTGCTGATTCCAGCTTTGAGGGCTACACTCTACTCAACCGGTGCAGTTAGTTGAACCTCAACTGATGGCACTTTGTGAAAGTGTTGAGAACTAGAGCTCAGTTGTTTGGCACGCCATCACTGTCCATCCAGCACTATGGACGGCACTGCCTATATCTGCCTCTAATGAGTCCACGGTTGTGTTCAGCCGAATGCCCTCTGCAGGGAACACTCAGAATGAGGTTCTGAGTTATTGCAACATAGGAGCGTTTCACTGCTTTCAAGGCTTCTCAGGCAGAATTCCAGAATGTTGGTGCCGGCAGGCCTCCGGCAGTTCCAGGTAACCATCTCCTTGTAAATCCCCCATGGTTTCTTGTAAACCCGAGCAATTTGGCCAGGTTATGCAGTTTGAACTGCTACACAATTGCGCCTGCCTAGCTCTCCCGCGGTTCTAAACATTCAGGCGTGGCAGACAGAAGGCTGGTCCCCGTAGGACCCTGCCAGCGGACTGGGTATATCTGCTTCCCGGTCTTCTCACCTGAGTGCTACTGATTCCAGCTTTGACGGCTACACTCTACTCAACCGGAACAGTTAAATGAACCTCAACTTATGGCCCTTTGTGAAAGTGTTGAGAACTAGAGCTCAGTTGTTTGGCACTCCACTACTGTCCATCCAGCACTATGGACGGAACTGCCTACATCTGGCTCTAATTAGTCCACGGTTGTGTTCAGCCAAATGTCATCTGCCGGGAACACTCAGAATGAGGTTCTGAGTTACTGCAACATAGGAGCGTTTCAGTACTTTCACGGCTTCTTAGGAAGAATTCCGGAATCTTACTGATGGCAGGCCTCCGGCTGTTCCGGGTGAACATCTCCTTGTAAATCCCCCGTGGTTTCCTGTACACCCGTGAAATTTGGCCAGGTTATGCAGTTTGCATTGCTGCACAATTGTGCCTGCCTAGCTCTGCCGCGGTTGCAAACATTCAGGCATGGCAGCCAGATAGGCTAGTCCCAGTAGGACACTGCCAGCAGACGGGGTATATCTCCTTCCCATACTTCTCACCTGAGTGCTAATGATTCCAGATTTGACGGCTACACTCTACTCAACCGGAGCAGTAAGGTGAACCTTAAATTATGGCACTTTGTGAAAGTGTTGAGAACTAGAACTCAGTTGTTTGACACGGCACCAGTGTCCATCCAGTATTATGGACGGCTCTGCCTACATCTGGCTCTAATTAGTCCATGGTTGTGTTCAGCCGAATAACCTCTGCAGGGAACCCTCAGAATGAGGTTCTGAGTTACTGCAACATATGAGCGTTTCACTGCTTTCAAGGCTTCTCAGGAAGGATTCCGGAATCTTGCTGCTGGCAGGCCTCTGGCTGTTCCGGGTGAACATCTCCTTGTAAATACCCCGTGGATTCTTGTACACCCGTGAAATTTGGCCAGATGATGCAGTTTGCATTGCTGCACAATTGTGCCTGCCTACCTCTGCCACGGTTGCAAACATTCAGGCGTGGCAGCCAGATAGGCTGGTCCCCGTAGGACATTGCCAGCGGACTGGGTATATCTGCTTCCTGTTCTTCTCACCTGAATGCTACTGATTCAGTTTGACGGTTACACTCTACTCAACCGGAGCAGTAAGGTGAACCTCAACTTAGTGCCCTTTGTGAAAGTGTTGAGAACTAGAACTCAGTTGTTTGGCACGCCACCACTGTCCATCCAGCACTATGGACGGCACTGCATATATCAGGCTCTAATGAGTTTACGGTTGTGTTCAGCCGAATGACCTCTGCCGGGAACACTCAGAATGAGGTTCTGAGTTATTGCAACATAGGAGCGTTTCACTGCTTTCAAGGCTTCTGAGGCATAATTCCAGAATGTTGGTGCCGGCAGGCCTCCAGCAGTTCCGGGTAAACATCTCCTTGTAAATCCCCCGTGGTTTCTTGTAAACCCGTGCAATTTGGCCAGGTTATGCAGTTTGCAATGCTGCACAATTGCGCCTGCCTAGCTCTGCCGCGGTTGCAAACATTCAGGCGTGGCAGCCATATAGGCTGGTCCATGTAGGAAACTGCCAGCGGACTGGTTATATCTGCTTCCCGTTCTTCTCACCTGAGTGCTACTGATTACAGCTTTGAGGGTTACACTCTACTCAACTGGAGCAGTAAGTTTAACCTCAACTTATGGCCCTTTGTGAAAGTGTTGAGAACTAGAGCTCAGTTGTTTGGCACGCCACCACTGTCCATCCAGCACTATGGACGGCACTGCGTATATCTGCCTCTAATTAGTCCACGGGTTTGTTCAGCATAAAGACCTCTGCCGGGAACACTCAGAATGAGGTTCTGAGTTATTGCAACATAGGAGTGTTTTACTGCTTTCAAGGCTTCTCAGGCAGAATTCCAGAATGTTGGTGCCGGCAGGCCTCCGACAGTTCCGGGTAACCATCTCCTTGTAAATCCCCCGTGGTTTCTTGTAAAATCGTGAAATTTGGCAAGATTATGCAGTTTGCATTGCTGCACAATCCCGCCTGCCTAGCTCTACCGCGGTTGCAAACATTCAGGCGTGGCAACCAGAAAGTTTGGTCCCTGTAGGACACTGCCAGCGGACTGGGTATATCTGCTTCCCGTTTTTCTCACCTGAGTGCTACTGTTTCCAGCTTTGACGGCTACACTCTACTCAACCCGAGCAGTAAGATGAACCTCAACTTGTGGCACTTTGTGAAAGTGTTGTGAACTAGAGCTCAGTTGTTTGGCAGGCCACCACATTCCATCCAGCACTATGAAAGGCATTGCATATATCTGGCTCTAATTAGTCCACGGTTGTGTTGAGTCGAATGACCTCTGCCGGGAACACTCAGAATGAGGTTCTGAGTTATTGCAACATAGGAGCGTTTTACTGCTTTCAAGGCTTTTTAGGAAGGATTCCGATAACTTGCTGCCGGCAGGCAACCGGCTGTTCCGGGTGAACATCTCCTTGTAAAACCACCGTGGTTTCTTGTACACCTGTGAAATTTGGCCAGGTTATGCAGTTTGAATTGCTGCACAATTGAGCATGCCTAGCTCTGCCGAGGTTACAAACATTCAGGCGTGGCAGCCAGATAGGCTGGTCCCCTTAGGACACTGCCAGCGGACTGGGTATATCTGCTTCCCGTTCTCCTCCCCTGAGTGCTACTGATTCCACCTTTGCCGATTACACTCTACTCAACCCGAGCAGTAAGTTGAACCTCAACTTATGGCACTTTGTGAAAGTGTTGAGAACTAGAGCGCAGTTGTTTGGCATGCCACCACTGTCCATTCAGCATTATGGATGGCACTGCCTACATCTGGCTCTAATTAGTCCACGGTTGTGTTTAGCCGAATGACCTCGGCCGGGAACACTCAGAATGAGGTTCTGAGTTACTGCAACATAGGAACTTTTCAGTACTTTCACAGCTTCTTAGGAAGAATTCCGGAATCTTACTGATGGCTGGCCTCCGGATGTTCCGGGTGAACATCTCCTTATAAATCCCCCGTGGTTTCTCGTACACTCGTGAAATTTGGCCAGGTGATGCAGTTTGCATTGCTGCACATGTGCGCCTGGCAAACTCTGCCATGGTTGCAAACATTCAGGCGTGGCAGCGAGATATTTTGGTCCCATTAGGACACTGACAGTGGACTGGGTATATCTGCTTCCCACTCTTCTCACCTGAGTGGTACTGATTCCAGCTATGACGGCTACACTCTAGTCACCCGGAGCAGTAAGTTGAACCTCAACTTATGGCACTTTGTGAAAGTGTTGAAAACTAGAGCGCAGTTGTTTGGCACGCCACCACTGTCCATCCAGCTCTATGGACAGCACTGCCTATATCTGGCTCTAATGAGTCCACGGTTATGTTCAGCCGAATGACCTCTGCCGGGAACACTCAGAATGAGTTTCTAAGTGATTGCAACATAGGAGCTTTTCACTGCTTTCAAGGCTTCTTAGGAAGGATTCAGGATACTTGCTGCCGATAGGCAACCGTCTGTTCGGGGTGAACATCTCCTTGTAAATCCCCCGTGGTTTCTTGTCCACCCGTGAAATTTGGCCAGGTTATGCAGTTTGCATTGCTGCACAATTGCGCCTGCCAAGCTCTCCCGCGTTTGCAAACGTTCAGGCCTGGGAGCCAGATAGGCTGGTCCCCTTAGGACACTGCCAACGGACTGGTTATATCTGCTTCCCGTTATTCTCACCTGAGTGCTACTGATTCCAGCTTTGAAGGCTACACTCTACTGAACCGGAGCAGTTAGTTGAACCTCCAATTATGGCACTTTGTGAAAGTGTTGAGTACTAGAGCTCAGTTTTTTGGCACGCCACCACTGTCCATCCAGCACTATTGACGGCACTGCTTACATCTGGCTCTAATTAGTCCACGGTTATGTTCAGCCGAATGACCTCTTCCAGGAACACTCAACATGAGGTTCTGAGTTATTGCAACATAGGAGCGTTTCACTGCTTTCAAGGAGTCTTAGAAAGAATTCCGGAACGTTGCTGCAGGAAGGCCTCCAGGTGTTCCGGGTGAACATCTCCTGGTAAATCCCCCGTGGTTTCTTGTACACCCGTGAAATTTGGCCAGGTTATGCAGTTTGCATTGCTGCACAATTCGCCCTGCCAAATTCTGCACCAGTTGCAAAGACTCAGGCGTGGCAGCCAGATAAGTAGTTCCCAGTAGGACACTGTCAGCTGACTGGGTATATCTGCTTCCCATTCTTCTCACCTGAGTGATACTGATTCCAGCTTTGACGGCTACACTCTACTCAACCGGAGCAGTAACTTGAACCTCAACTTATGACAATGTGTGAAAGTGTTGAGAACTAGAGCTAAGTTGTTTGACACGACACCACTGTCCATCCAGCACTATGGACGGCACTGCCTACATCTGGCTTAATTTGTCCACGCTTGTGTTCAGCCGAATGACCTCTGCTGGGAATACTCAGAATGAGTTTCTGAGTTATTGCAACATAGGAGCGTTTCACTACTTTCAAGGCTTCTTAGGGAGAATTCTGGAATCTTGCTGCCGGCAGGCCTCCGGCTGTTCTGGGTGAACATCTCCTTGTAAATCCCCCGTGGTTGCTTGTACACCCGTGAAATTTGGCCAGGTTATGCAGTTCGCATTGCTGCACAATTGCGCCTGCCTAGCTCTGCCGCGGCTGCAAACATTCAGGCGTGGCAGCCAGATAGGCTGGTCCCTATAGGACACTGCCAGCGGACTGGGTATATCTGCTTCCCGTACTTCTCACCTGAGTGCTACTGATTCCAGCTTGACGGCTACACTGTACTCAACCGGAGCAGTAATTTGAACCTCTACTTATGGGACTTTGTGAAAGTGTTGAGAACTAGAGCTCAGTTGTTTGGCACGCCACCACTGTCCATCCAGGACTATGGACGGCACTGCATACATCTGGCCCTAATTAGTCCACGGTTTTGTTCAGCCGAATGACCTCTGCCGGAAACACTCAGAATGAGGTTCTGAGTTATTGCAACATAGGAGTGTTTCACTGCTTTCAAGGCTTCTTAGGAAGAATTCCGGAATCTTGCTGTGGGCAGGCCTCCGGCTGTTCTGGTTGAATATCTCCTTGTAAATCCCCCGTGGTTTCTTGTACACCCGTGACATTTGGCCAGGTTATGCAGTTTGCATTTCTGCACAATTGCGCCTGCCTAGCTGTACCGCGGTTGCAAACATTCAGGCGAGGCAGCCAGATAGGCTGGTCCCCGTAGGACACTGCCAGCAGACTGGGTATATCTGCTTTCCGTTCTTCTCACCTGAGTGCTACTTGTTCCAGCTTTGACGGCTACACTCTAATGAACCGGAGCATTAAGTTGAACCTCACCTTATGGCACTTTGTGAAAGTGTTGAGAACTAGATCTCAGTTGTTTGTCACGCCACCACAGTTCATCCAGCACTATGGACGGCACTGGCTACATCTGGCTCTAATATTCCACGGTTGTGTTCAACCGAATGACCTCTGCCGGGAACACTCAGAATGAGGTTCTTAGTTGTTGCAACATAGGAGCGTTACACTGCTTTCAAGGCTTCTTAGGGAGAATTCTGGAATCTTGCTGCCGGCAGGCCTACGTTTGTTCCGGGTGAACATCTCCCTGTAAATCCCCCGTGGTTTCTTGTACACCCGTGAAATTTGGCCAGGTTATGCAGTTTGCATTGGTGCACAATTGCTCCTGAGTAGCTCTGCCGCGGTTGCAAACATTCAGGCGTGGCAGCCAGAATTGCTGGTCCACGTAGGACACTGCCAGCGGACTAGGTATATCTGCTTCCCGTTCTTCTCACCTGAGTTCTACTGATTCCAGCTTTGACGGCTACACTCTACTCAACCAGAGCAGTAAGTTGAACCTAAACTTATGGAACTCTGTGAAAGTGTTGAGAATAGAGCTCAGTTGTTTTGCACTCCACCACTGTCCATCCAGCACTATGGACGGAACTGCCTACATCTGGCTCTAATTAGTCCACGGTTGTGATCAGCCGAATGACCTCTGCTGGGAACACTCAGAAAGAGGTTCTGAGTTATTGCAACCTAGGAGCGTTTCACTGCTTTCAAGGCTTCTTAGGAAGAATTCCGCAATGTTGTTGCCGGCAGACCTCCGGCTTTTCCTGATGAACATCTTCTTGCAAATCCCCCGTGGTTTCTTGTACATCCGTGAAATTTGGCCAGGTTATGTAGTTTGCATTGCTGCACAATTGTGCCTGCCTAGCTCTGCCGCAGTTGCAAACATTCAGGCGTGGCAGCCAGATAGGTTGGTCCACGTAGGACACTGCCAGTGGACTGGGTACATCTGCTTCCCGTTCTTCTCACCTGAGTGCTACTACTTCCAGCTTTGAGGGCTACACTCTACTCAACCGGAGCAATAAGGTGAACCTCAACTTATGGCAATGTGTGAAAGTGTAGAGAACTAGAGCTCAGTTTTTTGGCATGCCACCACTGTCCATCCAGCACTATTGACGGCACTGCTTACATCTGGCTCTAATTAGTCCACGGTTGTGTTCAGCTGAATGACCTCTGCCAGGAACACTCAGAATGAGTTTCTGAGTTATTGCAACATAGGAGCGTTTCACTGTTTTCAAGGCTTCTTAGGGAGAATTCCGGGATCTTGCTGCCGGCAGGCCTGCGTCTGTTCTGGGTGAACATCTCCTTGTAAATCCCCCGTGGTTTCTTGTACAACCGTGAAATTTGGCCAGGTTATGCAGTTTGCATTGATGCATAATTGTGCCTGCCTAGCTCTACGGTGGTTGCAAACACTCAGGCGTGGCAGCCAGAATTGCTGGTCCCCGTAGGACACTGCCAGCTGACTGGGTATATCTGCTTCCCGTTCTTCTCACCTGAGTGCTACTGCTTCCAGCTTTGACAGCTACACTCTACTCAACCGGAGCAGTAAGTTGAAGCTCAACTTATGCCAATGTGTGAAAGTTTTGGAACTAGAGCTCAGTTGTTTGACACACCACCACTGTCCATCCAGCACTATGGACGGCACTGCCTACATCTGGCTCTAATTAGTCCACGGTTGTGTTCAGCCGAATGACCTCTGGCGGGAACACTCAGAATGAGTTTCTGAGTTATTGCAACATAGGAGCGTTTCAGTGTTTTCAAGGCTTCTTAGGGAGAATTCTGGAATCTTGCTGCCGGCAGGCCTCCGTGTGTTCTGGGTGAACATCTCCTTGTAAATCCCCCATGGTTTCTTGTACACCCGTGAAATTTGGCCAGGTTATGCAGTTTGCAATACTGCACAATAGCGCCTCCCTAGCTCTGCCGCGGTTGCAAACATTCAGGCATGGCAGCAAGATAGGCTGGTCCCCGTAGAACACTGCCAGCGGACTGGGTATATCTGCTTCCCTTTCGTCTCACCTGCGTGCTACTGATTCCAGCTTTGACGGCTACACTCTACTCAACCGGAGCAGTAATTTGAACCTCAACTCATGGCAATGTGTGAAAGTTTTGAGAACTAGAGCTCAGTTGTTTGGCACGCAACCACTGTCCATCCAGAACTGTGTCCGGCACTGCCTACATCTGGCTCTAATTAGTCCACGGTTGTGTTCAGCCAAATGTCCTCTGCCGGGAACACTCAGAATGAGGTTATGAGTTATTGCAACATAGGAGCGTTTCACTGCTTCCAAGGTTTCTTAGGAAGAATTCCCGAATCTTACTGCCAGAGGTCTCCGGCTGTTCCGGGTGAACATCTCCTTGTAAATCCCCCGTGGTTTCTTGTTCACCCGTAAAATTTGGCCAGGTTATGCAGTTTGAATTGCTGCACAATTGCGCCTGCCTAGCTCTGCTACGGTTGCAAACATTCAGGCGTGGCAGCCAGACAGGCTGGTCCACGAAGGACACTGCCAGCGGACTGGGTATATCTGCTTCCCGTTGTTCACACCTGAGTGCTACTGATTCCAGCTTTGACGGCCACACTCTACTCAACCGGAGCAGTAAGATGAACCTCAACTTATGGCAATGTGTGAAAGTGTTGAAAACTAGAGCTCAGTTGTTTGGCATGCCACCACTGTCCATACAGCACTAAGGACGGCACTGCCTTCATCTGGCTGTAATTAGTCCGCGGTTGTGTTCAGCCAAATGACCTCTGCCGGGAACACTCAGAATGAGGTTCTGAGTTGTTGCAACATTGGATCGTTTCACTGCTTTCAAGGCTTCTTAGGAAGAATTCCGGAATGTTGCTGCTTGCAGGCCTCCTGCTGTTCCGGGTGAACATCTCCTTGTAAATCCCCCGTGGTTTCTTGAACAGAGGTATAATTTGGCCAGCTTATGCCGTTTGCATTGCTGCACAATTGCGCCTGCCTAGCTCTGCCGCGGTTGCAAACATTCAGGTGTGGCAGCCGGATAGGCTGGTCACAGTGGGACACTGCCAGCGGACTGGGTAAATGTGCTTCCCGTTCTTCTCACCTGAGTGCTACTGATTCCAGCTTTGACGGCAACACTCTACTCAACCAGAGCAGTAAGTTGAACCTAAACTTATGGAACTCTGTGAAAGTGTTGAGAACTAGAGCTCAGTTGTTTGGCAGCCACCACTGTCCATCCAGCACTATGGACGGCACTGCCTACATCTGGCTCTAATAAGTCCATGGTTGTGTTCAGCTGAATGACCTCTGCCGGGAACACTCAGAATGAAGTTCTGAGTTGTTGCAACATAGGAGCGTTTCACTGCTTTCCAGGCTTCTTAGGAAGAATTCCGGAATCTTGCTGTCGGCAGGCCTCCGGCTGTTCTGGGTGAATATCTCCTTGTAAATCCCCCGTGGTTTGTTGTAAACCCGTGAAATTTGGCCAGGTTATGCAGTTTGCATTGCTGCACAATTCCTCCTGCTTAGCTCTGCCCCGGTTGCAAACATTCAAGCACGGCAGCCAGATAGGCTGGTTCCCGTAGGACACTGCCAGCGAACTGGGTATATCTGCTTCCCCTTCTTCTCACCTGAGTGCTACTGATTCCACCTTTGACGGCTGCACTCTACTCAACGGGAGCAGTAAGTTGAACCTCAACTCATGGCAATGTGTGAAAGTGTTGAGAACTAGAGCTCAGTTGTTTGGCACGCCCCCACTGTCCATCCAGCACTATGGAGGGCACTGCCTACATCTGTCTCTAATTACTCCACGGTTGTGTTCAGCCGAATGACCTCGACCAGGAACACTCAGAATGAGTTTCTGAGTTATTGCAACATAGGAGCGTTTCACTGCTTTCAAGGCTTCTTAGGGAGAATTCTGGAATCTTGCTGCCGGCAGGCCTTCGGCTGTTCCGGGTGAACATCTCCTTGTAAATCCCCCGTGGTTTCTTGTACACCCGTGAAATTTGGCCAGGTTATGCCGTTTGCATTGCTGCACAATTGCGCCTACCAAGCTCTGCCGCGGTTGCAAACATTCAGGCGTGGCAGCCAGATAGGCTGGTGCCCGTAGGACACTGCCAGCGGACTGGGTATATCTGCTGTTCGTTCTTCTCACCTGAGTGCTACTGATTCCAGCTTTGACAGCTACACTCTACTAAACCAGAGCAGTAAGTTGAACTCAACTTATGGCAATGTGTGAAAGTGTTGAGAACTAGAGCTCAGTTGTTTGACACGCCACCCCTTTCCATCCAGCACTATGGACGGCACTGCCTACATCTGGCTCTAATTAGTAAATGGTTGTGTTCATCCGAATGACCTCTGCCGGGAACAATCAGAATGAGTTTCTGAGTTATTGCAACATAGGAGCGTTTCACTGCTTTCAAGGCTTCTTAGGGAGAATTCCGTAATGTTGCTGCCGGCAGGCCTCCGGCTCTTCCAGGTGAACATCTCCTTGTAAATCCCCCGGGGTTTCTTGTACACCCGAGAAATTTGGCCAGGTTATGCAGTTTGCATTGCTGCACAATTGCGACTGCCTAGCTCTGCCGCGCTTGCAAACATTCAGGCGTGGCAGCCAGACAGGCTGGTCCACGTAGCACACTGCCAGCGGACTGGGTATATCTGCTTCCCGTTCTTCACACCTGAGTGTTACTCATTCCGGCTTTGACGGCTACACTCTACTCAACCGGAGCAGTAAGTTAAAGCTCAACTTATGGCAGTGTGTGAAAGTGTTGAGAACTAGAGCTCAGTTGTTTGACACGCCACCACTGTCCATCCAGCACTATGGACGGCACTGCCTACATCTGGCTCTAATTATTCCACGGTTGTGTTCAGCAGAATGACCTCTGCTGGGAACACTCAGAATGAGTTTCTGAGATATTGCAACATAGGAGTGTTTCACTGCTTTCAAGGCTTCTTAGGGAGCATTCTGGAATCTTGCTGCCGGCAGGCCTCCGGGTGTTCCGGGTGAACATCTCCTTGTATATCCCCTGTGTTTTCTTGTACACCCGTGAAATTTGGCCAGGTTATGCAGTTTGTATTGCTGCACAATTGCCCCTGCCTAGCGCTGCCGCGGTTGCAAATATTCAGGCGTGGCGGCCAGATAGGCTGGTCCCCGTAGGACACTGCCAGCGGACTGGGTATATCTGCTTCCAGTTGTTCTCACCTGAGTGCTACTGATTCCAGCTTTGACGGCTACACTATACTGAACCGGAGCAGTAAGTTGAACCTCAACTTATGGGACTTTGTCAAAGTGTTGAGAACTAGAGCTCAGTTGTTTGGCACGCCACCACAGTCCATCCAGCACTATGGACGGCACTGCCTACATCTGGCTCTAATAAGTCCACGCTTGTGTTCAGCCGAATGACCTCTGCTGGGAACACTCAGAATGAGTTTCTGAGTTATTGCAACATAGGAGCGTTTCACTGCTTTCAAGGCTTCTTAGGGAGAATTCTGGAATCTTGCTGCCGGCAGGCCTCCGACTGTTCCTGGTGAATATCTCCTTGTAAATCCCCCTTGGTTTCTTGTACACCCGTGAAATTTGGCCAAGTTATGCAGTTTGCACTGATGCACAATTGCGCCTGCCTAGCTCTGCCGCGGTTGCAAACATTCAGGCGTGGCAGCCAGATAGGTTGGTACCCGTAGGACACTGCCAGCGGACTGCGTATATCTGCTTCCCGTTCTTCTCACCTGAGTGCTACTGATTCCAGCTTTGATGGCTACACTCTACTCAACCGCAGCAGTAATATGAACCTCAACTTATGGCACTTTGTGAAAGTTTTGAGAACTAGAGATCAGTTGTTTGGCACGCCACCACAGTTGATCCAGCACTATGGACGGCACTGGCTACATCTGGCTCTAATAAGTCCACGGTTGTGTTCAACCGAATGACCTCTGCTGGGAACACTCAGAATGAGGTTATGAGTTATTGCAACATAGGAGCGTTTCACTGCTCTCAAGGCTTCTTAGGAAGAATTCCGGAATCTTGCTGCCGGCAGGCCTCCGACTGTTCCTGGTGAATATCTCCTTGTAAATCCCACGTGGTTTCTTGTACACCCGTGAAATTTGGCCAAGGTATGCAGTTTGCATTGCTGCACAATTGCGCCTTCCTAGCTTTGCCTCGGTTGCAAACATTCAGGCGTGTCAGCCAGATAGGCTGGTCCCTGTAGGACACTGCCAGCAGACTGGGTATATCTGCTTCCCGTTCTTCTCACCTGAGTGCCACTTATTCCAGCTTTGATGGCTACACTCTACTCAACCGGAGCAGTAATTGAACCTCACCTTATGGCACTTTGTGAAAGTGTTGAGAACTAGAGCTCAGTTGTTTGACACGCCACCCTTCTCCATCCAGCACAATGGACGGTAATGACTACATCTGGCTCTAATAAGTCCACAGTTGTGTTCATCCGAATGACCTCTGCCGGGAACAATCAGAATGAGTTTCTGAGTTATTGCAACATAGGAGCGTTTCACTGCTTTCAAGGATTCTTAGGGAGAATTCTGGAATCTTGCTGCCGGCAGGCCTCTGTCTGTTCCTGGTGAACATCTCCCTGTAAATCCCCCGTGGTTTCTTGTACACCCGTGAAATTTGGCCAGGTTATGCAGTTTCATTGGTGCACAATTGCTCCTGCCTAGCTCTGCCGCGGTTGCAAACATTCAGGCGTGGCAGCAAGATAGGCTTGTGCCCGTAGGACACTGCCAGCGGACTGGGTATATCTGCTTTCCGATCTTCTAACCTGAGTGCTACTGATTCCAGCTTTGACGGCTACACTCTACTCAACCGGAGTACTAATTTGAACCTCAACTTATGGCACATTGTGAAAGTGTTGAGAACTAGACCTCAGTTGTTTGGCACGCCACCCCTCTCCATCCAGCACTATGGACGGCACTGCCTACATCTGGCTCTAATTAGTAAACGGTTGTGTTCATCCGAATGACCTCTGCCGGGAACAATCTGAATGAGTTTCTGAGTTATTGCAACTTAGGAGCCTTTCACTGTTTTCAAGGCTTCTTAGGGAGAATTCCGTAATGTTGCTGCCGGCAGGCCTCCGGCTGTTCCGGGTGAACATCTCCTTGTAAATCCCTCGTGGTTTCTTGTACATCCGTGAAATTTGGCCAGTTTATGCAGTTTGCATTGCTGCACAATTGCGCCGGCCTAGCTCAGCCGCGGTTGCAAACATTCAGGCGTGGCACCCACATAGGCTTGTCCCCGTAGGACACTGCCAGCGGATTGGGTATATGTGCTTCCCGTTCTTCTCACCTGAGTGCTACTGATTCCAGCTTTGACGGCTACACTCTTCTCAACCGGAGCATTAAGTTGAACCTCCACTTATGGGACTTTGTGAAAGTGTTGAGATCTAGAGCTCAGTTTTTTGACATGCCACCACTGTCCATCCAGCACTATGGACGGCACTGCCTACATCTGGCTCTAATTAGTCCACGGTTGTGTTCAGCCGAATGAGCTCTGCCGGGAACACTCAGAATGAGTTTCTGAGTTATTGCAACATAGGAGTGTTTCACTGCTTTCAAGGCTTCTTAGGGAGCATTCTGGAATCTTGCTGCCGGCAGGCCTCCGAGTGTTCCGGGTGAACATCTCCTTGTAAATCACCCGTGGTTTCTTGTACACACGTAAAATTTGGCCAGGTTATGCAGTTTGCATTGCTGCACAATTGCGCCTGCCTAGCGCTGCCGCGGTTGAAAATATTCAGGCGTAGCATCCAGATAGGCTGGTCCCCATAGGACACTGCCAGCGGACTGGGTATATCTGCTTCCCGTTCTCACCTGAGTGCTACTGATTCCAGCTTTGACGGCTACACTATACTTTACCGGAGCAGTAAGTTGAACCTCAACTTACGGGACTTTGTCAAAGTGTTGAGCACTAGAGCTCAGTTGTTTGGCACGCCACCACAGTCCATCCAGCACTATGGACGGCACTGCCTACATCTGGCTCTAATTAGTCTAAGGTTGTGATCAGCAGAATGACATCTGCTGTGAACACTCAGAATGAGGTTCTGAGTTATTGCAACCTAGGAGCGTTTCACTGCTTTCAAGGCTTCTTAGGAAGAATTCCGGAATTTTGCTGCCGGCTGGCCTCTGGCCGTTCCAGTTGAATATCTCCATGTAAATCCCCCGTGGTTTCTTGAATACACGTATAATTTGCCCAGGTTATGCAGTTTGCATTTCTGCACAGTTGCGCCTGCCTAGCTCTGCCGGGGTTGCAAACATTCAGGCGTGGCAGCCAGATAGGCTGGTCCCCGTAGTACACTGCCAGCAGACTGGGTATATCTGCTTCCCTTTTTTCTCACCTGCGTGCTCCTGATTCCAGGTTTGACGGCTACACTCTACTCAACCGGAGCAGTAATTTGAACCTCAACTTATGGCAATGTGTGAAAGTTTTGAGAACTAGAGCTCAGTTGTTAGGTACGCCACCACTGTCCATCCAGCACTATGGACGGCACTGCCTACATCTGTCTCTAATTAGTCCACGGTTGTGTTCAGCCGAATGACCTCTGCCGGAAACACTCAGAATGAGGTTATGTGTTTTTGCAACATAGGAGCGTTTCACTGCTTTCACGGTTTCTTAGGATGAATATCGGAATCTTGCTACGGGCAGGCCTCCGGGTGTTCTGGGTGAACATCTCCTTGTAAATCCCCCGTGGTTTCTTGTACACCCGTGAAATTTGGCCAGGTAATGCAGTTTGCATTGCTGCTTAATTGTGCCTGCCTAGCTCTGCCGCGTTTGCAAACATTCAGGCTTGGCAGCCAGATAGTCTGGTCCCCGTAGGACACTCCCAGCCGAATGGATCTATCTGCTTCCCATTCTTCTCTCCTGAGTGCTACTGATTCCAGCTGTGACGGCTACACTCTACTCAACCGGAGCAGTAAGTTGAACCTCAAATTATGGCACTTTGTGAAAGTGTTGAGAACTAGAGCTCAGTTTTTTGGCATGCCACCACTGTCCATCCAGCACTATTGACGGCACTGCTTACATCTGGCTCTAATTAGTCCACGGTTATGTTCAGCCTAATGACCTCTTTCAGGAACACTCAATATGAGGTTCTGAGTTATTGCAACATAGGAGCGTTTCACTGCTTTCAAGGAGTCTTAGAAAGAATTCCGGAATGTTGCTGCCGGCAGGCCTCCAGCTGTTCCGGGTGAACATCTCCTGGTAAATCCCCCGTGGTTTCTTGTACACCCGTGAAATTTGGCCAGGTTATGCAGTTTGCATTGCTGCACAATTCGCCCTGCCAAATTCTGCCGCGGTTGCAAAGACTCAGGGGTGTCAGCCAGATAAGTAGGTCCCCGTAGGACACTGTCAGCGGACTGGGTATATCTGCTTCCCATTCTTCTCACCTGAGTGCTACTGATTCCAGCTTTGACGGCTACACTCTACTCAAACGGAGCAGTAACTTGAACCTCAACTTATTCAATGTGTGAAAGTGTTGAGAACTAGAGCTCAGTTGTTTGACACGCCACCACTGTCCATCCAGCACTATGGACGGCACTGCCTACATCTGGCTTAATTTGTCCACGCTTGTGTTCAGCCGAATGACCTCTGCTGGGAACACTCAGAATGAGTTTCTGAGTTATTGCAACATAGGAGCGTTTCACTGCTTTCAAGGCTTCTTAGGGAGAATTCCGTAATGTTGCTGCCGGCAGGCCTCCGGCTGTTCCGGGTGAACATCTCCTTGTAAATCCCTCGTGGTTTCTTGCACATCCGTGAAATTTGGCCAGTTTATGAAGTTTGCATTGCTGCACAATTGCGCCGGCCTAGCTCAGCCGCGGTTGCAAATATTCAGGCGTGGCACCCAGATAGGCTGGTCCCCGTAGGACACTGCCAGCGGACTGGGTATATGTGCTTCCCGTTCTTCTCACCTGAGTGCTACTGATTCCAGCTTTGACGGCTACACTCTTCTCAACCGGCGCAGTAAGTTGAACCTCCACTTATTGGACTTTGTGAAAGTGTGGAGATCTAGAGCTCAGTTGTTTGACATGCCACCACTGTCCATCCAGCACTATGGACAGCACTGCCTACATCTGGCTCTAATTAGTCCACGGTTGTGTTCAGCCGAATGACCTCTGCCGGGAACACTCAGAATGAGGTTCTGAGTTGTTGCAACATAGGAGCGTTTCACTGCTTTCAAGGCTTCTTAGGAAGAATTCCAGAATCTTGCTGCCGGCAGGCCTCCGGCTGTTCCGGGTGAACATCTCCTTGTAAATCCCCCGTGGTTTCTTGAATACACATATAATTTGGCCAGGTTATGCAGTTTGCATTTCTGCACAGTTGCGCCTGGCTAGCTCTGCCGCAGTTGCAAAAATTGAGGCGTGGCAGCCAGATAGGCTGGTCCCCCTATTACACTGCCAGCGGACTGGGTATATCTGCTTCCCTTTCTTCCCACCTGCGTGCTACTGGTTCCCGCTTTGACGGCTACACTCTACTCAACCGGAGCAGAAATTTGAACTCAACTTATGGCAATGTGTGAAAGTGTTAAGAACTAGAGCTCAGTTGTTTTGCACGCCACCATTGTCCATCCAGCACTATGGACGGCACTGCCTACATCTGGCTCTAATTAGTCCACGGTTGTGTTCAGCCAAATGACCTCTGCCGGGAACACTCAGAATGAGGTTCTGAGTTATTGCAACATAGGAGCGTTTCACTGCATTCAAGATTCTTTGGAAGAATTCTGGAATCTTGCTGCCGGCAGGCCTGCATCTGTTGTGGGTGAACACACCTTGTAAATCCCCCTTGGTTTCTTGTACAACCTTGAAATTTGGCCAGGTTATGCCGTTTGCATTGATGCATAATTGTGCCTACCTAGCTCTACGATGGTTGCAAACACTCAGGCGTGGCAGCCAGAAATGCTGGTCCACGTAGGACACTGCCAGCGGACTGGGTATATCTGCTTCCCGTTCTTCTCACTTGAGTGCTACAGATTCCAGCTTTGACGGCTACACTCTACTCAACCAGAGCAGTAAATTGAACCTAAACTTATGGAACTCTGTGAAAGTGTTGAAAATAGAGCTGAGTTGTTTGGCACTCCACCACTGTCCATCCAGCACTATGGACGGAATTGCCTACATCTGGTTCTAATTAGTCCACGGTTGTGATCAGCCGAATGACCTCTGCTGGGAACACTCAGAATGAGGTTCTGAGTTATTGCAACCTAGGAGCGTTTCACTGCTTTCAAGGCTTCTTAGGAAGAATTCCGCAATGTTGTTGCCGGCAGACCTCCGGCTATTCCTGATGAATATCTTCTTGTTAATCCCCCGTGGTTTCTTGTACACCCGTGAAATTTGGCCAGGTTATGTAGTTTGCATTGCTGCACAATTGCGCCTGCCTAGCTCTGCCGCAGTTGCAAACATTCAGGCATGGCATCCAGATAGGTTGGTCCACGTAGGACACTGACAGCGGACTGGGTACATCTGCTTCCCGTTCTTCTCACCTGAGTGCTACTGCTTCCAGCTTTGAGGGCTACCCTCTACTCAACGGGAGCAATAAGTTGAACCTCAACTTATGGCAATGTGTGAAAGTGTTGAGAACTAGAGCTCAGTTGTTTGACACGCCACCACTGTCCATCCAGCACTATGGATGGCACTGCCTACATCTGGCTCTAATTAGTCCACGGTTGTGTTCAGCCGAATGACATCTGCCGGGAACACTCAGAATGAGTTTCTGAGTTATTGCAACATAGGAGCGTTTCACTGCTTTCAAGGCTTCTTAGGGAGAATTCCGGAATCTTGCTGACGGCAGGCCTCCGGCTGTTCCGGGAGAACATCTCCTTGTAAATCCCCCGTGGTTTCTTGTACACCCGTGACATTTGGCCAGGTAATGCAGTTTGCATTGCTGCATAATTGTGCCTGCCTAGCTCTGCCGCGTTTGCAAACATTCAGGGGTGGCAGCCAGATAAGTAGGTCCCCGTAGGACACTGCCAGCGGACTGGGTATATCTGCTTCCCATTCTTCTCACCTGAATGCTACTGATTCCAGCTTTGACGGCTACACTCTACTCAACCCGAGCAGTAAGTTGAACCTCTACTTATGGGACTTTGTATAAGTGTTGAGAACTAGAGCTCAGTTGTTTGGCACGCCACCACTTTCCATGCAGCACTATGGACGGCACTGCCTACATCTGGCTCTAATTAGTCCACGGTTGTGTTCAGCCGATGACCTCTGCCGGGAACACTCAGAATGAGTTTCTGAGTTATTGCAACATAGGATTGTTTCACTGCTTTCAAGGCTTCTTAGGAAGAATTCCGGAATCTTGCTGCCGGCACGCCTCCGGCTGTTCTGGGTGAATATCTCCTTGTAAATCCCCCGTGGTTTCTTGTACACCCGTGACATTTGGCCAGGTAATGCAGTTTGCATTGCTGCACAATTGCGCCTGCCTAGCTCTGCCGAGTTTGCAAACATTCAGGCGTGGGAGGCTGATAGGCTGGTCCCCGTGGGACACTGTCATTGGACTGGGTTTATCTGCTACCGGTTCTTCTCAACTGAGTGCTACTGATTCCAGCTTTGACGCTTATACTCTACTTAACCGGAGCAGTAAGTTCAATGTCAACTCATGGCACTTTGTGAAAGTGGTGAGAACTAGAACTTAGTTGTTTGAGACGCCACCACTGTCCATCCAGAACTGTGTCCGGCACTGCCTACATCTGGCTCTAATTAGTCCACGGTTGTGTTCAGCCAAATGACCTCTGCCGAGAACATTCAGACAGAAGTTCTGACTTACTGAAACATAGGAGCGTTTCACTGCTTTAAAGGCTTCATAGGAAGAATTACCGAATCTTACTGCCAGAGGCCTCCGGCTGTTCCGGGTGAACATCTCCTTGTAAATCCCCCGTGGTTTCTTGTTCACCCGTAAAATTTGGCCAGGTTATGCAGTTTGCATTGCTGCACAATTGCGCCTGAATAGCTCGGCCGGGGTTGCAAACATTCAGGCGTGGCAGCCAGATAGGCTGGTGCCCGTAACACACTGCCAGCGGACTGGATATATCTGCTTCCCGTTCTTCTCACCTGAGTGCTACTCATTCCAGCTTTGACAGCTACACTCTACTCAACCGGAGCAGTATGTTGAACCTCAACTAATGGCAACGTGTGAAAGTGTTGAGAACTAGAGCTCAGTTGTTTGACACGCCACCCCTCTCCATCCAGCAATATGGACGGCACTGCATACATCTGGCTCTAATTAGTAAACGGTTGTGTTCATCCGAATGACCTCTACCGCGAACCATCAGAATGAGTTTCTGAGTTATTGCAACATAGGAGCGTTTCACTGCTTTCAAGGCTTCTTAGGGACAATTCTGGAATCTTGCTGTCGGCAGGCCTCCATCTGTTCCGGGTGAACATCTCCTTGTAAATCCACCGTGGTTTCTTGTACACCCGAGAAATTTGGCCAGGTTATGCAGTTTGCATTGCTGCACAATTGCGCCTGCCTAGCTCTGCTGCGGTTGCAAACATTCAGGCGTGGCAGCCAGACAGGCTGGTCCACGTAGGACAATGCCAGCGGACTGGGTATATCTGCTTCCCGTTGTTCACACTTGAGTGCTACTGATTCCAGCTTTGACGGCCACACTCTACTCAACCGGAGCAGTAAGTTGAACCTCAACTTATGGCAATGTGTGAAAGTGTTGAAAACTAGAGCTCAGTTGTTTGGCATGCCACCACTGTCCATCCAGCACTATGGACGACACTGCCTTCATCTGGCTGTAATTAGTCCACGGTTGTGTTCAGCCAAATGACCTCTGCCGGGAACACTCAGAATGAGGTTCTGAGTTGTTGCAACATAGGATCGTTTCACTGCTTTCAAGGCTTCATAGGAAGAATTCCGGAATGTTGCTGCTGGCAGGCCTCCGGCTGTTCCGGGTGAACATCTCCTTGTAAATCCCCCGTTGTTTCTTGAACAGACGTATAATTTGGCCAGGTTATGCGGTTTGCATTGCTGCACAATTGCGCCTGCCTACCTCGGCCGCGGTTGCAAACATTCAGGCGTGGCAGCCAGATAGGCTGGTCACAGTAGGACACTGCGTGCGGACTGGGTATATGTGCTTCCCGTTCTTCTCACATGAGTGCTACTGATTCCAGCTTTGACGGCTACACTCTACTCAACCGGAGCAGTAAGTTGAACCTCAACTTATGTCAGTTTGTGAAAGTGTTGAGAAATAGAGCTCAGTTGATTGGCACGCCACCACTGTCCATCCAGCACTATGGACGGCACTGCCTACATCTGGCTATAATAAGTCCACGGTTGTGTTCAGGTGAATGACCTCTGCCGGGAACATTCAGAATGAGGTTCTGAGTTATTGCAACATAGGAGCGTTTCACTGCATTCAAGGCTTCTTAGGAAGAATTCCGGAATCTTGCTGCCGGCAGGCCTTCGACTGTTCTGGGTGAACATCTCCTTGTAAATCCCCCGTGGTTTTTTGTACACCCGTGAAATTTGTCCAGGTTATGCAGTTTGCATTGATGCATAATTGTGCCTGCCTAGATCTACGACGGTTGCAAACATTCAGGCGTGGCAGCCAGATAGGCTGGTCCCCGTAGGACACTGCCAGCAGACTGGGTATATGTGCTTCCCGTTCTTCTCTCCTGAGTGCTACTGATTCCACCTTTGACGGCTACACTCTACTCAACCAGAGCAGTAAGTTGAACCTCAACTTATGGCAATGTGTGAAAGTGTTGAGAACTAGAGCTCAGTTGTTTGGCACGCCCCCACTGTCCATCCAGCACTATGGAGGGCACTGCCTACATCTGGCTCTAATTAGTCCACGGTTGTGTTCAGCCGAATGACCTCGGCCAGGAACACTCAGAATGAATTTCTGAGTTATTGCAACATAGGAGCGTGTCACTGCTTTCAAGGCTTCTTATGGAGAATTCCGGAATCTTGCTGCCGGCAGGCCTCCGGCTGTTCCGGGTGAACATCTCCTTGTAAATCCCCCGTGGTTTCTTGTACACCCGTGATATTTGGCCAGGTTATGCCGTTTGCATTGCTGCACAATTGCACCTACCATGCTCTGCCGCGGTTGCAAACATTCAGGCGTGGCAGCCAGATAGGCTGGTGCCCGTAGGACACTGCCAGCGGACTGGATATATCTGCTTCCCGTTCTTCTCACCTGAGTGCTACTGATTCCAGCTTTGACAGCTACACTCTACTCAACGGGAGCAGTAAGTTGAATCCCAACTTATGGCACTTTGTGAAAGTGTTGAGAACTAGAGCTCAGTTGTTTGGCAGCCACCACTGTCCATCCAGAAATATGGACGGCACTGCCTACATCTGGCTCTAATTAGTCCACGGTTGTGTTCAGCAGAATGACCTCGGCCAGGAACACTCAGAATGAGTGTCTGAGTTATTGCAACATAGGAGCGTTTCACTGCTTTCAAGGTTTCTTAGGGAGAATTCCGGAATCTTGGTGGCGGCAGGCCTCTTGCTGTTCCGGGTGAACATCTCCTTGTAAATCCCCCGTTGTTACTTGAACAGACGTATAATTTGGCCAGGTTATACAGTTTGCATTGCTGCACAATTGCGCCTGCCTAGCTCTGCCGCGGTTGAAAACATTCAGGCGTGGCAGCCAGATAGGCTGGTCCCCGTAGGACACTGCCAGCGGACTGGGTATATGTGCTTCCCTTTCTTCTCACCTGAGTGCTACTGATTCCCGCTTTGACGGCTACACTCTACTCAACCGGAGCAGTTAGTTGAACCTCAAGTTATGGCACTCTGTGAAAGTGTTGAGAACTAGAGCTCAGTTGTTTGGCACGCCACCACTGTCCATCCAGCACTATGGACGGCACTGCCTACATCTGGCTCTAATTAGTCCACGGTTGTGTTCAGCCGAATGACCTCTGCCGGGAACACTCAGAATGAGTTCCTGAGTTATTGCAACATAGGAGCGTTTCACTGCTTTCAAGGCTTCTTAGGGAGAATTCTGGAATCTTGCTGCCGGCAGGCCTCCGGCTGTTCCGGGTGAACATCTCTTTGTAAATCCCCCATGGTTTCTTGTACACCCGTGAAATTTGGCCAGGTTATGCAGTTTGCAATACTGCACAAGAGCGCCTCCCTAGCTCTGCCGCGGTTGCAAACATTCAGGCATGGCAGCCAGATAGGCTGGTCCCCGTAGTACACTGCCAGCGGACTGGGTATATCTGCTTCCCTTTCGTCTCACCTGCGTGCTACTGATTCCAGCTTTGACGGCTACACTCTACTCAACCGGAGCAGTAATTTGAACCTCAACTTATGGGACTTTGTATAAGTGTTGAGAACTAGAGCTCAGTTGTTTGGCACGCCACCACTGTCCATCCAGCACTATGGACGGCACTGCCTACATCTGGCTCTAATTAGTCCACGGTTGTGTTCAGCCGAATGACCTCTGCCGGGAACACTCAGAATGAGGTTATGAGTTATTGCAACATAGGAGCGTTTCACTGCTTTCAAGGTTTTTAGGAAGAATATCGGAATCTTGCTGCGGGCAGGCCTCCGGGTGTTCTGGGTGAACATCTCCTTGTAAATCCCCCGTGGTTTCTTGTACACCGGTGACATTTGGCCAGGTAATGCAGTTTGCATTGCTGCATAATTGTGCCTGCCTAGCTCTGCCGCGTTTGCAAACATTCAGGCGTGGCAGCCAGATAAGTAGGTCCCCGTAGGACACTGCCAGCGGACTGGGTTTATCTGCTACCTGTTCTTCTCAACTGAGTGCTACTGATTCCAGCTTTGACGCTTATACTCTACTTAACCGGAGCAGTAAGTTGAATGTCAACTCATGGCACTTTGTGAAAGTGGTGAGAACTAGAGCTTAGTTGTTTGAGACGCCACCACTGTCCATCCAGAACTGTGTCCGGCACTGCCTACATCTGGCTCTAATTAGTCCACGGTTGTGTTCAGCCAAATGACCTCTCCCCAGAACATTCAGACAGAAGTTCTGACTTACTGAAACATAGGAGCGTTTCACTGCTTTAAAGGCTTCTTAGGAAGAATTCCCGAATCTTACTGCGAGAGGCCTCCGGCTGTTCCGGGTGAACATCTCCTTGTAAATCCCCCGTTGTTTCTTGAACAGACGTATAATTTGGCCAGGTTATGCCGTTTGCATTGCTGCACAATTGGGCCTGCCTACCTCGGCAGCGGTTGCAAACATTCAGGCGTGGCAGCCAGATAGGCTGGTCACAGTAGGACACTGCCTGCAGACTAGGTATATGTGCTTCCCGTTCTTCTCACCTGAGTACTACTGATTCCAGCTTTGACGGCTACACTCTACTCAACCGGAGCAGTAAGTTGAACCTCAACTTATGGCAGTTTGTGAAAGTGTTGAGAAATAGAGCTCAGTTGATTGGCACGCCACCACTGTCCATCCAGCACTATGGACGGCACTGCCTACATCTGGCTCTAATAAGTCCATGGTTGTGTTCAGCTGAATGACCTCTGCCGGGAACACTCAGAATGAGGTTCTGAGATCTTGCAATATAGGAGCGTTTCACTGCTTTCAAGGCTTCTTAGGAAGAATTCCGGAATCTTGCTGTCCGCAGGCCTCCAGCTGTTCCGGGTGAATATCTCCTTGTAAATCCCCCGTGGTTTGTTGTAAACCCGTGAAATTTGGCCAGGTTATACAGTTTGCATTGCTGCACAATTCCTCCTGCTTAGCTCTGCCCCGGTTGCAAACATTCAGGCGTGGCAGCCAGATAGGCTGGTCCCCGTAGGACACTGCCAGCAAACTGGTATATCTGCTTCCCCTTCTTCTCACCTGAGTGCTACTGATTCCAGCTTTGACGGCTACACTCTACTCAACCGGAGCAGTAAGTTGAACCTCAACTTATGGCAATGTGTGAAAGTGTTGAGAACTAGAGCTCAGTTGTTTGGCACGCCCCCACTGTCCATCCAGCACTATGGAGGGCACTGCCTACATCTGGCTCTAATTAGTCCACGGTTGTGTTCAGCCGAATGACCTCGGCCAGGAACACTCAGAATGAGTTTCTGAGTTATTGCAACCTAGGAGCGTTTCACTGCTTTCAAGGCTTCTTAGGGAGAATACCGGAATCTTGCTGCCGGCAGGCCTCCGGCTGTTCCGGGTGAACATCTCCTTGTAAATCCCCCGTGGTTTCTTGTACACCCGTGAAATTTTCGAGGTTATGCCGTTTGCATTGCTGCACAATTCCGCCTACCAAGCTCTGACGCGGTTGCAAACATTCAGGCGTGGCAGCCAGATAGTCTGGTGCCCGTAGGACACTGCCAGCGGACTGGGTATATCTGCTGCCCGTTCTTATCACCTGAGTTCTACTGATTCCAGCTTTAACAGCTACACTCTACTAAACCGGAGCAGTAAGTTGAACCTCAACTTATGGCTATGTGTGAAAGTGTTGAGAACTAGAGCTCAGTTGTTTGACACGCCACCCCTCTCCATCCAGCACTATGGACGGCACTGCCTACATCTGGCTGTAATTAGTAAATGGTTGTATTCATCCGAATGACCTCTGCCGGGAACAATCAGAATAAGTTTCTGAGTTATTGCAACATAGGAGCATTTCACTGCTTTCAAGGCTTCTTAGCAAGAATTCAGGAATCTTGGTGCCGGCAGGCCTCCGACTGTTCCGGGTGAACATCTCCTTGTAAATCCCCCGTGGTTTCTTCTACACCCGTGAAATTTGGCCAGGTTATGCAGTTTGCATTGCTGCACAATTGTGCCTGCGTAGCTCTGCCACGGTTGCAAATATTCAGGCGTGGCAGCCAGATAGTCTGGTCCCCGTAGGACACTGCCAGCGGACTGGGTATATGTGCTTCCCTTTCTTCTCACCTGAGTGCTACTGATTCCCGCTTTGACGGCTACACTCTACTCAACTGGAGCAGTTAGTTGAACCTCAAGTTATGGCACTCTGTGAAAGTGTTGAGAACTAGAGCTCAGTTGTTTGGCACGCCACCACTGTCCATCCAGCACTATGGACGGCACTGCCTACATCTGGCTCTAATTAGTCCACGGTTGTGTTCAGCCGAATGACCTCTGCCGGGAACACTCAGAATGAGTTCCTGTGTTATTGCAACATAGGAGCGTTTCACTGCTTTCAAGGCTTCTTAGGGAGAATTCTGGAATCTTGCTGCCGGCAGGCCTCCGGCTGTTCCCGGTGAACATCTCTTTGTAAATCCCCCATGGTTTCTTGTACACCCGTGAAATTTGGCCAGGTTATGCAGTTTGCAATACTGCACAAGAGCGCCTCCCTAGCTCTGCCGCGGTTGCAAACATTCAGGCATGGCAGCCAGATAGGCTGGTCCCCGTAGTACACTGCCAGCGGACTGGGTATATCTGCTTCCCTTTCGTCTCACCTGCGTGCTACTGATTCCAGCTTTGACGGCTACACTCTACTCAACCGGAGCAGTAATTTGAACCTCAACTTATGGGACTTTGTATAAGTGTTGAGAACTAGAGCTCAGTTTTTTTGCATGCCACCACTGTCCATCCAGCACTATGGACGGCACTGCCTACATCTGGCTCTAATTAGTCCACGGTTGTGTTCAGCCGAATGACCTCTGCCGGGAACACTCAGAATGAGGTTATGAGTTATTGCAACATAGGAGCGTTTCACTGCTTTCAAGGCTTCTTAGGAAGAATTCCGCAATGTTGTTGCAGGCAGACCTCCGGATGTTCTTGTTGAACATCTCCTTGTAAATCCCCCGTGGTTTCTTGTACACCCGTGAAATTTGGCCAAGTTATGCAGGTTTTATTGCTACACAATTGCGTCTGCCTAGCTCTGCCGCGGTTGCAAACATTCAGGCGTGGCAGCCAGATAGGCTGGTGCCCGTAGGACAGTGCCAGCGGACTGGGTATAACTGCTTCCCGTTCTTCTCACCTGAGTGCTACTGGTTCCAGCTTTGACGGCTACACTCTACTCAACCGGAGCAGTATGTTGAACCTCAACTTATGGCAACGTGTGAAAGTGTTGAGAACTAGAGCTCAGTTGTTTGACACGCCACCCCTCTCCATCCAGCAGTATGGACGGCACTGCCTACATCTGGCTCTAATTAGTAAACGGTTGTGTTCATCCAAATGACCTCTGCCGGGAACCATCAGAATGAGTTTCTGAGTTATTGCAACATAGGAGCGTTTCACTACTTTCAAGGCTTTTTAGGGAGAATTCTGGAATATTGCAGTCGGCAGGCCTCCGTCTGTTCCGGGTGAACATCAGGTTGTAAATCCCCCGTGGTTTCTTGTACACCCGAGAAATTTGGCCAGGTTATGCAGTTTGCATTGATGCACAATTGCGCCTGACTAGCTCTGCTGCGGTTGCAAACATTCAGGCGTGGCAGCCAGACAGGCTGGTCCACGTAGGACACTGCCAGCGGACTGGGTTTATCTGCTTCCCCTTGTTCACACCTGAATGCTACTGATGCCACCTTTGACGGCCACACTCTACTCAACCGGAGCAGTAAGTTGAACCTCAACTTATGGCAATGTGTGAAAGTCTTGAGAACTAGAGCTCAGTTGTTTGGCATGCCACCACTGTCCATCCAGCACTATGGACGGCACTGCCTTCATCTGGCTGTAATTAGTCCTCGGTTGTGTTCAGCCAAATGACCTCTGCCGGGAACACTCAGAATGAGGTTCTGAGTTGTTGCAACATAGGATCGTTTCACTGCTTTCAAGGCTTCTTAGGAAGAATTCCAGAATGTTGCTGCTGGCAGGCCTCCGTCTGTTCCAGGTGGACATCTCCTTGTAAATCCCCCTTGGTTTCTTGTACACCCGGGAAATTTGGCCAGGTTATGCAGTTTGCATTGCTGCACAATTGCGCCTGCCTAGCTCTGCTGCGGTTGCAAACATTCAGGCGTGGCAGCCAGACAGTCTGGTCCACGTAAGACACAGCCAGCGGACTGGGTATGTCTGCTTCCCGTTCTTTATACCTGAGTGCTACTGATTCCAGCATTGACGGCTACACTCTACTCAACCGGAGCAGTAAGATGAACCTCAAGTTATAGCAATGTGTGAAAGTGTTGAGAACTAGAGCTCAGTTGTTTGGCAAGCCACCACTGTCCATCCAGCACTATGGACGGCACTGCCTACATCTGGCTCTAATTAGTCCACGGTTGTGTTCAGCCGAATGACCTCTTCCAGGAACACTCAATATGAGGTTCTGAGTTATTGCAACATAGGAGCGTTTCACTGCTTTCAAGGCTTCTTAGGAAAAATTCCGGAATCTTGCTGCGGGCAGGCCTCCAGCTGTTCCGGGTGAACATCTCCTGGTAAATCCCCCGTGGTTTCTTGTACACCCGTGAAATTTGGCCAGGTTATGCAGTTTGCCTTGCTGCACAATTCCTCCTGCTTAGCTCTGCCCTGGTTGCAAACATTCATGCAAGGCAGCCAGATAGGTTGGTTCCCTTAGGACACTGCCAGCGAACTGGGTATATCTGCTTCCCCTTCTTCTCACCTGAGTGCTACTGATTCCAGCTTTGACGGCTGCACTCTACTCAACCGGAGCAGTAAGTTGAACCTCAACTCATGGCAATGTGTGAAAGTGTTGAGAACTAGAGCTCAGTTGTTAGGTACGCCACCACTGTCCATCCAGCACTATGGAGGGCACTGCCTACATCTGGCTCTAATTAGTAAACGGTTGTGTTCAGCCGAATGACCTCGGCCAGGAACACTCAGAATGAGTTTCTGAGTTATAGCAACATAGGAGCGTTTCACTGCTTTCAAGGCTTCTTAGGGAGAATTCTGGAATCTTGCTGCCGGCAGGCCTTCGGCTGTTCCGGGTGAACATCTCCTTATAAATCCCCCGTGGTTTCTTGTACACCCGTGAAATTTGGCCAGGTTATGCCGTTTGCATTGCTGCACAATTGCGACTGCCTAGCTCTGCTGTGGTTGCAAACATTCAGGCATGGCAGCCAATCAGGCTGGTCCACGTAGGACACTGCCAGCGGACTGGGTATATCTGCTTCCCGTTCTTCACACCTGAGTGCTACTAATTCCAGGTTTGACGGGTACACTCTATTCAACCGGAGCAGTAAGTTGAACCTCAACTTATGGCAACGTGTGAAAGTGTTGAGAACGAGAGCTCAGTTGTTTGACACGCCACCACTCTCCATCCAGCAGTATGGACGGCACTGCCTACATCTGGCTCTAATTAGTAAACGGTTGTGTTCGTACAAATGACCTCTGCCGGGAACCATCAGAATGAGTTTCTGAGTTATTGCAACATAGGAGCGTTTCACTGCTTTCAAGGCTTCTTAGGGAGAATTCTGGAATATTGCAGTTGGCAGGCCTCCGTCTGTTCCGGGTGAACATCTCCTTGTAAATCCCCCGTGGTTTCTTGTACACCTGTGAAATTTGGCCAGGTTATGCCGTTTGCATTGCTGCACAAGTGCGCCTACCAAGCTCTGCCACGGTTGCAAACATTCAGGCGTGGCAGCCAGATAGGCTGGTGCCCGTAGGACACTGCCAGCCGTCTGGGTATATCTGCTGCCCGTTCCTCTCACCGGAGTGCTACTGATTCCAGCTTTGACGGCTACACTCTACTCAACCGGAGCAGTAAGTTGAACCTCAACTCATGGCAATGTGTGAAAGTGTTGAGAACTAGAGCTCAGTTGTTTGGCACGCCCCCACTGTCCATCCAGCACTATGGAGGGCACTGACTACATCTGGCTCTAATTAGTCCACGGTTGTGTTCAGCCGAATGACCTCGGCCAGGAACACTCAGAATGAGTTTCTGAGTTATTGCAACATAGGAGCGTTTCACTGCTTTCAATGCTTCTTAGGGAGAATTCTGGAATCTTGCTGCCGGCAGGCCTTCAGCTGTTCCGGGTGAACATCTCCTTGTAAATCCCCCGGGGTTTCTTGTACACCCGAGAAATTTGGCCAGGTTATGCAGTTTGCATTGATGCACAATTGTGACTGCCTAGCTCTGCTGCGCTTGCAAACATTCAGGCGTGGCAGCCAGACAGGCTGGTCCACGTAGGACACTGCCAGTGGACTGGGTATATCTGCTTCCCGTTCTTCACACCTGAGTGTTACTCATTCCAGCTTTGACGGCTACACTCTACTCAACCGGAGCAGTAAGTTGAACCTCAACTTATGGCAGTGTGTGAAAGTGTTGAGAACTAGAGCTCAGTTGTGTGGGACGCCACCACTGTCCATCCAGCACTATGGACAGCACTGCCTACATCTGGCTCTAATTAGTCCATGGTTGTGTTCAGCCGAATGACCTCTGCCGGGAACACTCAGAATGAGGTTCTGAGTTATTGCAACATAGGAGCCTTTCACTGTTTTCAAGGCTTCTTAGGGAGAATTCCGTAATCTTGCTGCCGGCAGGCCTCCGGCTGTTCCGGGTGAATATCTCCTTGTAAATCCCCGTGGTTTCTTGTACATCCGTGAAATTTGGCCTGTTTATGCAGTTTGCATTGCTGCACAATTGCGCCTGCCTAGCTCAGCCGCGGTAGCAAACATTCAGGCGTAGCAGCCAGATAGGTTGGTCCCCGTAGGACACTGCCAGCGGACTGGGTTTATGTGCTTCCCGTTCTTCTCACCTGAGTGCTACTGATTCCTAATTTGATGGCTACACTCTACTTAACCGGAGCAGTAAGTTGAACCTCCAATTATGGGACTTTGTGAAAGTGTTGAGATCTAGAGCTCAGTTGTTTGACACGCCACCACTGTCCATCCAGCACTATGGACGGCACTGCCTACATCTGGCTCTAATTAGTCCACGGTTGTGTTCAGCAGAATGACCTCTGCTGGGAACACTCAGAATGAGTTTCTGAGTTATTGCAACATAGGAGTGTTTCACTGCTTTCAAGGCTTCATAGGGAGCATTCTGGAATCTTTCTGCCGGCAGGCCTCCGGCTGTTCCGGGTGAACATCTCCTTGTAAATCCCCTGTGTTTTCTTGTACACCCGTGAAATTTGGCCAGGTTATGCAGTTTGCATTGCTGCACAATTGCCCCTGCCTAGCGCTGCCGCGGTTGCAAATATTCAGGCGTGGCGGCCAGATAGGCTGGTCCCCGTAGGACACTGCCAGCGGACTGGGTATATCTGCTTCCATTTCTTCTCACCTGAATGCTACTGATTCCAGCTTTGACGGCTACACTATACTGAACCGGAGCAGTAAGTTGAACCTCACCTTATGGCACTTTGTGAAAGTGTTGAGAACTAGAGCTCAGTTGTTTGACACGCCACCCCACTCCATCCAGCACAATGGACGGCAATGACTACATCTGGCTCTAATAAGTCCACAGTTGTGTTCATCCGAATGACCTCTGCCGGGAACAATCAGAATGAGTTTCTGAGTTATTGCAACATAGGAGCGTTTCACTGCTTTCAAGGCTTCTTAGGGAGAATTCTGGAATCTTGCTGCCGGCAGGCCTCCGTCTGTTCTGGGTGAACATCTCCCTGTAAATCCCCCGTGGTTTCTTGTACACCCGTGAAATTTGGCCAGGTTATGCAGTTTGCATTGCTGCACAATTGCTCCTGCCTAGCTCTGCCGCGGTTGCAAACATTCAGGCGTGGCAGCAAGATAGGCTGGTGCCCGTAGGACACTGCCAGCGGACTGGGTATATCTGCTTCCCGTCCTTCTCACCTGAGTGCTACTGATTCCAGCTTTGACGGCTACACTCTACTCAACCGGAGTACTAAGTTGAACCTCAACTTATGGCACATTGTGAAAGTGTTGAGAACTAGACTTCAGTTGTTTGGCACACCACCCCTCTCTATCCAGCACTATGGACGGCACTGCCTACATCTGGCTCTAATTAGTAAACGCTTGTGTTCATCCGAATGACCTCTGCCGGGAACAATCTGAATGAGTTTCTGAGTTATTGCAACTTAGGAGCCTTTCACTGTTTTCAAGGCTTCTTAGGGAGAATTCCATAATGTTGCTGCCGGCAGGCCTCCGGGTGTTCCGGGTGAACATCTCCTTGTAAATCCGTCGTGGTTTCTTGTACATCCGTGAAATTGGCCAGTTTATGCAGTTTGCATTGCTGCACAATTGCGCCGGCCTAGCTCAGCCGCGGTTGCAAACATTCAGGCGTGGCACCCAGATAGGCTGGTCCCCGTAGGACACTGCCAGCGGACTGGGTATATGTGCTTCCCGTTCTTCTCACCTGAGTGCTACTGATTCCAGCTTTGACGGCTACACTCTTCTCACCCGGAGCAATAAGTTGAACCTCCACTTATGGGACTTTGTGAAAGTGTTGAGATCTAGAGCTCAGTTGTTTGACATGCCACCACTGTCCATCCAGCACTATGGACGGCACTGCCTACATCTGGCTCTAATTAGTCCACGGTTGTGTTCAGCCGAATGACCTCTGCCGGGAACACTCAGAATGAGTTTCTGAGTTATTGCAACATAGGAGTGTTTCACTGCTTTCAAGACTTCTTAGGGAGCATTCTGGAATCTTGCTTCCGGCAGGCCTCCGGGTGTTCCGGGTGAACATCTCCTTGTAAATCACCTGTGGTTTCTTGTACACACGTAAAATTTGGCCAGGTTATGCAGTTTGCATTGCTGCACAATTGCGCCTGCCTAGCTCTGCCGCGGTTGCAAACATTCAGGCGTGGCAGCCATATAGGCTGGTCCACGTAGGACACTGCCAGCGGACTGGGTACATCTACTTCCCGTTCTTCTCTCCTGAGTGCTAATGATTCCAGATTTGACGGGTACACTCTACTCTACCAGAGCAGTAAGTTGAACCTCAACTTATGGCAATGTGTGAAAGTTTTGAGAACTAGAGCTCAGTTGTTTGGCACGCCACCACTGTCCAGCACTATGGACGACACTGCCTACATCTGGCTCTAAGTAGTCCATGGTTGTGTTCAGCCGAATGACCTCTGCCGGGAACACTCAGAATGAAGTTATGAGTTATTGCAACATAGGAGCGTTTCACTGCTTTCAAGGTTTCTTAGGATGAATATCGGAATCTTGCTACGGGCAGGCCTCCGGGTGCTCTGGGTGAACATCTCCTTGTAAATCCCCCGTGGTTTCTTGTACACCCGTGAAATTTGGCCAGGTAATGCAGTTTGCATTGCTGCTTAATTGTGCCTGCCTAGCTCTGCCGCGTTTGCAAACATTCAGGCGTGGCAGCCAGATAGTCTGGTCCCCTTAGGACACTCCAAGCGTAATGGATCTATCTGCTTCCCGTTCTTCTCTCCTGAGTGCTACTGATACCAGCTACACTCTACTCAACCGGAGCAGTTAGTTGAACCTCAAATTATGGCACTTTGTGAAAGTGTTGAGAACTAGAGCTGTTTTTTGGCACGCCACCACTGTCCATCCAGCACTATTGACGGCACTGCTTACATCTGGCTCTAATTAGTCCACGGTTATGTTCAGCCGAATGACCTCTTCCAGAAACACTCAATATGAGGTTCTGAGTTATTGCAACATAGGAGCGTTTCACTGCTTTCAAGGAGTCTTAGAAAGAATTCCGGAATGTTGCTGCCGGCAGGCCTCCAGCTGTTCCGGGTGAACATCTCCTGGTAAATCCCCCGTGGTTTCTTGTACACCCGTGAAATTTGGCCAGGTTATGCAGTTTGCATTGCTGCACAATTGCGCCGGCCTAGCTCAGCCGCGGTTGCAAATATTCAGGCTTGGCACCCAGATAGGCTGGTCCCCGTAAGACACTGCCAGCGGACTGGGTATATGTGCTTCCAGTTCTTCTCACCTGAGTGCTACTGATTCCAGCTTTGAAGGCTACACTCTTCTCAACCGGAGCAGTAAGTTGAACCTCCACTTATGGGACTTTGTGAAAGTGTTGAGATCTAGAGCTCAGTTGTTTGACATGCCACACTGTCCATCCAGTTTTATGGACGACTCTGCCTACATCTGGCTCTATTTAGTCCACGTTTGTGTTCAGCCGAATGACCTCTGCCGGGAACACTCAGAAGGAGGTTCTGAGTTGTTGCAACATAGGAGCGTTTCACTGCTTTCAAGGCTTCTTAGGAAGAATTCCAGAATCTTGCTGCCGGCAGGCCTCCGGCTGTTCCGGGTGAACATCTCCTTGTAAATCCCCCGTGGTTTCTTGAATACACATATAATTTGGCCAGGTTATGCAGTTTGCATTTCTGCACAGTTGCGCCTGGCTAGCTCTGCCGCAGTTGCAAAAATTCAGGCGTGGCAGCCAGATAGGCTGGTCCCCGTATTACACTGCCAGCGGACTGGGTATATCTGCTTCCCTTTCTTCCCACCTGCGTGCTACTGATTCCCGCTTTGACGGCTACACTCTACTCAACCGGAGCAGAAATTTGAACCGCAAATTATGGCAATGTGTGAAAGTGTTAAGACCTAGAGCTCAGTTGTTTTGCACGCCACCACTGTCCATCCAGCACTATGGACGGCACTGCCTACATCTGGCTCTAATTAGTCCACGGTTGTGTTCAGCCAAATGACCTCTGCCGGGAACACTCAGAATGAGGTTCTGAGTTATTGCAACATAGGAGCGTTTCACTGCATTCAAGATTCTTAGGAAGAATTCTGGAATCTTGCTGCCGGCAGGCCTGCGTCTGTTCTGGGTGAACATCACCTTGTAAATCCCCCGTGGTTTCTTGTACAACCGTGAAATTTGGCCAGGTTATGCAGTTTGCATTGATGCATAATTGTGCCTGCCTAGCTCTACGGTGGTTGCAAACACTCAGGCGTGGCAGCCAGAATTGCTGGTCCACTTAGGACACTGCCAGCGGACTGGGTATATCTGCTTCCCGTTCTTCTCACCTGAGTGCTACAGATTCCAGCTTTGACCCCTACACTCTACTCAACCAGAGCAGTAAATTGAACCTAAACTTATGGAACTCTGTGAAAGTGTTGAGAAATAGAGCTCAGTTGTTTGGCACTCCACCAATGTCCATCCAGCACTATGGACAGAACTGCCTACATCTGGCTCTAATTAGTCCACGGTCGTGATCAGCCGAATGACCTCTGCTGGGAACACTCAGAATGAGGTTCTGAGTTATTGCAACCTAGGAGCGTTTCACTGCTTTCAAGGCTTCTTAGGAAGAATTCCACAATGTTGTTTCCGGCAGACCTCCGGCTTTTCCTGATGAACATCTTCTTGTAAATCCCCCGTGGTTTCTTGTACACCCGTGAAATTTGGCCAGGTTATGTAGTTTGCATTGCTGCACAATTGGGCCTGCCTAGCTCTGACGCAGTTGCACACATTCAGGCGTGGCAGCCAGATAGGTTGGTCCAGGTAGGACACTGCCAGCGGACTGGGTTCATCTGCTTCCCGTTCTTCTCACCTGAGTGCTACTGCTTCCAGCTTTGAGGGCTACGCTCTACTCAACCGGAGCAATAAGTTGAACCTCAACTTATGGCAATGTGTGAAAGTGTTGAGAACTACAGCTCAGTTGTTTGACACGCCCCCACTGTCCATCCAGCACTATGGATGGCACTGCCTAAATCTGGCTCTAATTAGTCCACGGTTGTGTTCAGCCGAATGACATCTGCCAGGAACACTCAGAATGAGTTTCTGAGTTATTGCAACATAGGAGCGTTTCACTGCTTTCAAGGCTTCTTAGGGAGAATTCCGGAATCTTGCTGACGGCAGGCCTCCGGCTGTTCCGGGTGAACATCTCCTTGTAAATCCCCCGTTGTTTCTTGTACACCCGTGAAATTTGGCCAGGTTATGCAGTTTGCATTGCTGCACAATTGCGCCTGCCTAGCCCTGCCGCGGTTGCAAACATTCAGGCGTGGCAGCCATATAGGCTGGTCCCCGTAGGACACTGCCAGCGGACTGGGTATATCTGCTTCCCGTTCTTCTCACCTGAGTGCTACTGCTTCCAGCTTTGACAGCTACACTCTACTCAACCGGAGTAGTAAGTTGAAGCTCAACTTATGGCAATGTGTGAAAGTTTTGGAACTAGAGCTCAGTTGTTTGACACACCACCACTGTCCATCCAGCACTATGGACGGCACTGCCTACATCTGGCTCTAATTAGTCCACGGTTGTGTTCAGCCGAATGACCTCTGCCGGGAACACTCAGAATGAGTTTCTGAGTTATTGCAACATAGGAGCGTTTCACTGCTTTCAAGGTTTCTTAGGAAGAATATCGGAATCTTGCTGCGGGCAGGCCTCCGGGTGTTCTGGGTGAACATCTCTTTGTAAATCCCCCGTGGTTTCTTTTACACCCGTGACATTTGGCCAGGTAATGCAGTTTGCATTGCTGCATAATTGTGCCTGCCTAGCTCTGCCGGGTATGCAAACATTCAGGCGTGGGAGCCAGATAAGTAGGTCCCCGTAGGATACTGCCAGCGGACTGGGTATATCTGCTTCCCATTCTTCTCACCTGAGTGCTACTGATTCCAGCTTTGATGGCTACACTCTACTCAACCGGAGCAGTAAGTTGAACCTCTACTTATGGGACTTTGTATAAGTGTTGAGAACTAGAGCTCAGTTGTTTGGCACGCCACCACTTTCCATCCAGCACTATGGAAGTCACTGCATACATCTGGCTCTAATTAGTCCACGGTTGTGTTCAGCCGAATGACCTCTGCCGGGAACACTCAGAATGAGTTTCTGAGTTATTGCAACATAGGAGTGTTTCACTGCTTTCCAGGCTTCTTAGGAAGAATTCCGGAATCTTGCTGCCGGCAGGCCTCCGGCTGTTCTGGGTGAATATCTCCTTGTAAATCCCCCGTGCTTTCTTGTACACCCGTGAAATTTGGCCAGGTTATGCAGTTTGCATTGCTGCACAATTGTGCCTGCCTAGCTCTGCCGAGTTTGCAAACATTCAGGCGTGGGAGGCTGATAGGCTGGTCCCCGTGGGACACTGTCATTGGACTGGGTTTATCTACTACCGGTTCTTCTCAACTGAGTGCTACTGATTCCAGCTTTGACGCTTATACTCTACTTAACCGGAGCAGTAAGTTGAATGTCAACTCATGGCACTTTGTGAAAGTGGTGAGAACTAGAGCTTAGTTGTTTGAGACGCCACCACTGTCCATCCAGAACTATGTCCGGCACTGCCTACATCTGGCTCTAATTTGTCCACGGTTGTGTTCAGCCAAATGACCTCTGCCGAGAACATTCAGACAGAAGTTCTGACTTACTGAAACATAGGAGCGTTTCACTGCTTTAAAGGCTTCTTAGGAAGAATTCCCGAATCTTACTGCCAGAGGCCTCCGGCTGTTCCGGGTGAACATCTCCTTGTAAATCCCCCGTGGTTTCTTGTTCACCCGTAAAATTTGGCCAGGTTATGCAGTTTGCATTGCTGCACAATTGCGCCTGAAAAGCTCGGCCGGGGTTGCAAACATTCAGGCGTGGCAGCCAGATAGGCTGGTGCCCGTAACACACTGCCAGCGGACTGGATATATCTGTTTCCCGTTCTTCTCACCTGAGTGCTACTGATTCCACCTTTGACGGCTACACTCTACTCAACCAGAGCAGTAAGTTGAACCTCAACTTATGGCAATGTGTGAAAGTGTTGAGAACTAGAGCTCAATTGTTTGGCACGCCCCCACTGTCCATCCAGCACTATGGAGGGCACTGCCTACATCTGGCTCTAATTAGTCCACGGTTGTGTTCAGCCGAATGACCTCGGCCAGGAACACTCAGAATGAATTTCTGAGTTATTGCAACATAGGAGCGTGTCACTGCTTTCAAGGCTTCTTATGGAGAATTCCGGAATCTTGCTGCCGGCAGGCCTCCGGCTGTTCCGGGTGAACATCTCCTTGTAAATCCCCCGTGGTTTCTTGTACACCCGTGATATTTGGCCAGGTTATGCCGTTTGCATTGCTGCACAATTGCACCTACCATGCTCTGCCGCGGTTGCAAACATTCAGGCGTGGCAGCCAGATAGGCTGGTGCCCGTAGGACACTGCCAGCGGACTGGATATATCTACTTCCCGTTCTTCTCACCTGAGTGCTACTGATTCCAGCTTTGACAGCTACACTCTACTCAACGGGAGCAGTAAGTTGAATCCCAACTTATGGCACTTTGTGAAAGTGTTGAGAACTAGAGCTCAGTTGTTTGGCAGCCACCACTGTCCATCCAGAAATATGGACGGCACTGCCTACATCTGGCTCTAATTAGTCCACGGTTGTGTTCAGCAGAATGACCTCGGCCAGGAACACTCAGAATGAGTGTCTGAGTTATTGCAACATAGGAGCGTTTCACTGCTTTCAAGGTTTCTTAGGGAGAATTCCGGAATCTTGGTGGCGGCAGGCCTCTGGCTGTTCCGGGTGAACATCTCCTTGTAAATCCCCCGTTGTTACTTGAACAGACGTATAATTTGGCCAGGTTATACAGTTTGCATTGCTGCACAATTGCGCCTGCCTAGCTCTGCCGCGGTTGCAAACATTCAGGCGTGGCAGCCAGATAGGCTGGTCCCCGTAGGACACTGCCAGCGGACTGGGTATATGTGCTTCCCTTTCTTCTCACCTGAGTGCTACTGATTCCCGCTTTGACGGCTACACTCTACTCAACCGGAGCAGTTAGTTGAACCTCAAGTTATGGCACTCTGTGAAAGTGTTGAGAACTAGAGCTCAGTTGTTTGGCACGCCACCACTGTCCATCCAGCACTATGGACGGCACTGCCTACATCTGGCTCTAATTAGTCCACGGTTGTGTTCAGCCGAATGACCTCTGCCGGGAACACTCAGAATGAGTTCCTGAGTTATTGCAACATAGGAGCGTTTCACTGCTTTCAAGGCTTCTTAGGGAGAATTCTGGAATCTTGCTGCCGGCAGGCCTCCGGCTGTTCCGGGTGAACATCTCTTTGTAAATCCCCCATGGTTTCTTGTACACCCGTGAAATTTGGCCAGGTTATGCAGTTTGCAATACTGCACAAGAGCGCCTCCCTAGCTCTGCCGCGGTTGCAAACATTCAGGCATGGCAGCCAGATAGGCTGGTCCCCGTAGTACACTGCCAGCGGACTGGGTATATCTGCTTCCCTTTCGTCTCACCTGCGTGCTACTGATTCCAGCTTTGACGGCTACACTCTACTCAACCGGAGCAGTAATTTGAACCTCAACTTATGGGACTTTGTATAAGTGTTGAGAACTAGAGCTCAGTTGTTTGGCACGCCACCACTGTCCATCCAGCACTATGGACGGCACTGCCTACATCTGGCTCTAATTAGTCCACGGTTGTGTTCAGCCGAATGACCTCTGCCGGGAACACTCAGAATGAGGTTATGAGTTATTGCAACATAGGAGCGTTTCACTGCTTTCAAGGTTTTTAGGAAGAATATCGGAATCTTGCTGCGGGCAGGCCTCCGGGTGTTCTGGGTGAACATCTCCTTGTAAATCCCCCGTGGTTTCTTGTACACCGGTGACATTTGGCCAGGTAATGCAGTTTGCATTGCTGCATAATTGTGCCTGCCTAGCTCTGCCGCGTTTGCAAACATTCAGGCGTGGCAGCCAGATAAGTAGGTCCCCGTAGGACACTGCCAGCGGACTGGGTTTATCTGCTACCTGTTCTTCTCAACTGAGTGCTACTGATTCCAGCTTTGACGCTTATACTCTACTTAACCGGAGCAGTAAGTTGAATGTCAACTCATGGCACTTTGTGAAAGTGGTGAGAACTAGAGCTTAGTTGTTTGAGACGCCACCACTGTCCATCCAGAACTGTGTCCGGCACTGCCTACATCTGGCTCTAATTAGTCCACGGTTGTGTTCAGCCAAATGACCTCTCCCCAGAACATTCAGACAGAAGTTCTGACTTACTGAAACATAGGAGCGTTTCACTGCTTTAAAGGCTTCTTAGGAAGAATTCCCGAATCTTACTGCGAGAGGCCTCCGGCTGTTCCGGGTGAACATCTCCTTGTAAATCCCCCGTTGTTTCTTGAACAGACGTATAATTTGGCCAGGTTATGCCGTTTGCATTGCTGCACAATTGGGCCTGCCTACCTCGGCAGCGGTTGCAAACATTCAGGCGTGGCAGCCAGATAGGCTGGTCACAGTAGGACACTGCCTGCAGACTAGGTATATGTGCTTCCCGTTCTTCTCACCTGAGTACTACTGATTCCAGCTTTGACGGCTACACTCTACTCAACCGGAGCAGTAAGTTGAACCTCAACTTATGGCAGTTTGTGAAAGTGTTGAGAAATAGAGCTCAGTTGATTGGCACGCCACCACTGTCCATCCAGCACTATGGACGGCACTGCCTACATCTGGCTCTAATAAGTCCATGGTTGTGTTCAGCTGAATGACCTCTGCCGGGAACACTCAGAATGAGGTTCTGAGATCTTGCAATATAGGAGCGTTTCACTGCTTTCAAGGCTTCTTAGGAAGAATTCCGGAATCTTGCTGTCCGCAGGCCTCCAGCTGTTCCGGGTGAATATCTCCTTGTAAATCCCCCGTGGTTTGTTGTAAACCCGTGAAATTTGGCCAGGTTATACAGTTTGCATTGCTGCACAATTCCTCCTGCTTAGCTCTGCCCCGGTTGCAAACATTCAGGCGTGGCAGCCAGATAGGCTGGTCCCCGTAGGACACTGCCAGCAAACTGGGTATATCTGCTTCCCCTTCTTCTCACCTGAGTGCTACTGATTTCAGCTTTGACGGCTACACTCTACTCAACCGGAGCAGTAAGTTGAACCTCAACTTATGGCAATGTGTGAAAGTGTTGAGAACTAGAGCTCAGTTGTTTGGCACGCCCCCACTGTCCATCCAGCACTATGGAGGGCACTGCCTACATCTGGCTCTAATTAGTCCACGGTTGTGTTCAGCCGAATGACCTCGGCCAGGAACACTCAGAATGAGTTTCTGAGTTATTGCAACCTAGGAGCGTTTCACTGCTTTCAAGGCTTCTTAGGGAGAATACCGGAATCTTGCTGCCGGCAGGCCTCCGGCTGTTCCGGGTGAACATCTCCTTGTAAATCCCCCGTGGTTTCTTGTACACCCGTGAAATTTTCGAGGTTATGCCGTTTGCATTGCTGCACAATTCCGCCTACCAAGCTCTGACGCGGTTGCAAACATTCAGGCGTGGCAGCCAGATAGTCTGGTGCCCGTAGGACACTGCCAGCGGACTGGGTATATCTGCTGCCCGTTCTTATCACCTGAGTTCTACTGATTCCAGCTTTAACAGCTACACTCTACTAAACCGGAGCAGTAAGTTGAACCTCAACTTATGGCTATGTGTGAAAGTGTTGAGAACTAGAGCTCAGTTGTTTGACACGCCACCCCTCTCCATCCAGCACTATGGACGGCACTGCCTACATCTGGCTGTAATTAGTAAATGGTTGTATTCATCCGAATGACCTCTGCCGGGAACAATCAGAATAAGTTTCTGAGTTATTGCAACATAGGAGCATTTCACTGCTTTCAAGGCTTCTTAGCAAGAATTCAGGAATCTTGGTGCCGGCAGGCCTCCGACTGTTCCGGGTGAACATCTCCTTGTAAATCCCCCGTGGTTTCTTCTACACCCGTGAAATTTGGCCAGGTTATGCAGTTTGCATTGCTGCACAATTGTGCCTGCGTAGCTCTGCCACGGTTGCAAATATTCAGGCGTGGCAGCCAGATAGTCTGGTCCCCGTAGGACACTGCCAGCGGACTGGGTATATGTGCTTCCTTTCTTCTCACCTGAGTGCTACTGATTCCCGCTTTGACGGCTACACTCTACTCAACCGGAGCAGTTAGTTGAACCTCAAGTTATGGCACTCTGTGAAAGTGTTGAGAACTAGAGCTCAGTTGTTTGGCACGCCACCACTGTCCATCCAGCACTATGGACGGCACTGCCTACATCTGGCTCTAATTAGTCCACGGTTGTGTTCAGCCGAATGACCTCTGCCGGGAACACTCAGAATGAGTTCCTGTGTTATTGCAACATAGGAGCGTTTCACTGCTTTCAAGGCTTCTTAGGGAGAATTCTGGAATCTTGCTGCCGGCAGGCCTCCGGCTGTTCCGGGTGAACATCTCTTTGTAAATCCCCCATGGTTTCTTGTACACCCGTGAAATTTGGCCAGGTTATGCAGTTTGCAATACTGCACAAGAGCGCCTCCCTAGCTCTGCCGCGGTTGCAAACATTCAGGCATGGCAGCCAGATAGGCTGGTCCCCGTAGTACACTGCCAGCGGACTGGGTATATCTGCTTCCCTTTCGTCTCACCTGCGTGCTACTGATTCCAGCTTTGACGGCTACACTCTACTCAACCGGAGCAGTAATTTGAACCTCAACTTATGGGACTTTGTATAAGTGTTGAGAACTAGAGCTCAGTTTTTTTGCATGCCACCACTGTCCATCCAGCACTATGGACGGCACTGCCTACATCTGGCTCTAATTAGTCCACGGTTGTGTTCAGCCGAATGACCTCTGCCGGGAACACTCAGAATGAGGTTATGAGTTATTGCAACATAGGAGCGTTTCACTGCTTTCAAGGCTTCTTAGGAAGAATTCCGCAATGTTGTTGCAGGCAGACCTCCGGATGTTCTTGTTGAACATCTCCTTGTAAATCCCCCGTGGTTTCTTGTACACCCGTGAAATTTGGCCAGGTTATGCAGGTTTTATTGCTACACAATTGTGCCTGCCTAGCTCTGCCGCGGTTGCAAACATTCAGGCGTGGCAGCCAGATAGGCTGGTGCCCGTAGGACAGTGCCAGCGGACTGGGTATAACTGCTTCCCGTTCTTCTCACCTGAGTGCTACTGGTTCCAGCTTTGACGGCTACACTCTACTCAACCGGAGCAGTATGTTGAACCTCAACTTATGGCAACGTGTGAAAGTGTTGAGAACTAGAGCTCAGTTGTTTGACACGCCACCCCTCTCCATCCAGCAGTATGGACGGCACTGCCTACATCTGGCTCTAATTAGTAAACGGTTGTGTTCATCCAAATGACCTCTGCCGGGAACCATCAGAATGAGTTTCTGAGTTATTGCAACATAGGAGCGTTTCACTACTTTCAAGGCTTCTTAGGGAGAATTCTGGAATATTGCAGTCGGCAGGCCTCCGTCTGTTCCGGGTGAACATCAGGTTGTAAATCCCCCGTGGTTTCTTGTACACCCGAGAAATTTGGCCAGGTTATGCAGTTTGCATTGTTGCACAATTGCGCCTGCCTAGCTCTGCTGCGGTTGCAAACATTCAGGCGTGGCAGCCAGACAGGCTGGTCCACGTAGGACACTGCCAGCGGACTGGGTTTATCTGCTTCCCCTTGTTCACACCTGATTGCTACTGATGCCACCTTTGACGGCCACACTCTACTCAACCGGAGCAGTAAGTTGAACCTCAACTTATGGCAATGTGTGAAAGTCTTGAGAACTAGAGCTCAGTTGTTTGGCATGCCACCACTGTCCATCCAGCACTATGGACGGCACTGCCTTCATCTGGCTGTAATTAGTCCTCGGTTGTGTTCAGCCAAATGACCTCTGCCGGGAACACTCAGAATGAGGTTCTGAGTTGTTGCAACATAGGATCGTTTCACTGCTTTCAAGGCTTCTTAGGAAGAATTCCAGAATGTTGCTGCTGGCAGGCCTCCGGCTGTTCCGGGTGAACATCTCCTTGTAAATCCCCCGTGGTTTCTTGAACAGACGTATAATTTGGCCAGCTTATGCCGTTTGCATTGCTGCACAATTGCGCCTGCCTAGCTCTGCCGCGGTTGCAAACATTCAGGCTTGGCAGCCGGATAGGCTGGTCACAGTAGGACACTGCCAGCGGACTGGGTATATGTGCTTCCCGTTCTTCTCACCTTAGTGCTACTGATTCCAGCTTTGACGGCAACACTCTACTCAACCAGAGCAGTAAGTTGAACCTAAACTTATGGAACTCTGTGAAAGTGTTGAGAACTAGAGCTCAGTTGTTTGGCACACCACCACTGTCCATCCAGCACTATGGACGGCACTGCCTACATCTGGCTCTAATTAGTCCACGGTTGTGATCAGCAGAATGACCTCTGCTGGGAACACTCAGAATGAGGTTCTGAGTTATTGCAACCTAGGAGCGTTTCACTGCTTTCAAGGCTTCTTATATACAATTCTGCAATGTTGTTGCCGTCAGACCTCCGGCTTTTCCTGAAGAACATCTCCTTGTAAATCCCCCGTGGTTTCTTGTACACCCGTGAAATTTGGCCAAGTTATGCAGTTTGCATTGCTGCACAATTGCGCCTGCCTAGCTCTGCCGGGGTTGCAAACATTCAGGCGTGGCATCCAGATAGACTGGTGCCCGTAGGACACTGCCAGCGGACTGGGTATATCTGCTTCCCGTTCTTCTCACCTGAGAGCTACTGATTCCAGCTTTGACGGCTACACTCTACTCAACCGGAGCAGTAAGTTGAACCTCAACTTATGGCAGTGTGTGAAAGTGTTGAGAACTAGATCTCAGTTGTGTGGGACGCCACCACTGTCCATCCAGCACTATGGATGGCACTGCCTACATCTGGTTCTAATTAGTCCACGGTTGTGTTCAGCCGAATGACCTCTGCTGTGAACACTCAGAATGAAGTTCTGAGTTATTGCAACATAGGAGCCATTCACTGTTTTCAAGGCTTCTTAGGGAGAATTCCGTAATCTTGCTGCCGGCAGGCCTCTGTCTCTTCCGGGTGGACATTTCCTTGTAAATCCCCCTTGGTTTCTTGTACACCCGGGAAATTTGGCCAGGTTATGCAGTTTGCAATGCTGCACAATTGCGCCTGCCTAGCTCTGCTGCGGTTGCAAACATTCAGGCGTGGCAGCCAGACAGTCTGGTCCACGTAAGACACTGCCAGCGGACTGGGTATGTCTGCTTCCAGTTCTTTACACCTGAGTGCTACTGATTCCAGCATTGACGGCTACACTCTACTCAACCGGAGCAGTAAGATGAACCTCAAGTTATAGCAATATGTGAAAGTGTTGAGAACTATAGCTCAGTTGTTTGGCAAGCCACCACTCTCCATCCAGCACTATGGACGGCACTGCCTACATCTGGCTCGAATTAGTCCACGGTTGTGTTCAGCCGAATGACCTCTGCCGGGAACATTCAGAATGAGGTTTTGAGTTGTTGCAACATAGGAGCATTTCACTGCTTTCAAGGCTTCTTAGGTAGAATTCCGGAATCTTGCTGCCGGCAGGGGTCCGGCTGTTCCGGGTGAATATCTCCTTGTAAATCCCCCGTGGTTTCTTGTACACCCGTACATTTGGCCAAGTTATGCAGTTTGAATTGCTACACAATTGCGCCTGCCTAGCTCTGCCGCGGTTGCAAACATTCAGGCGTGGCAGCCAGATAGGCTGGTCCACGTAGGACACTGCCAGCGGACAGGGTATATCTGCTTCCCGTTCTTCTCAGCTGAGAGCTACTGATTCCAGCTTTGACGGCTACACTCTACTCAACCGGAGCAGTAACTTGAACCTCAACTTATGGCAGTGTGTGAAAGTGTTGAGAACTAGAGCTCAGTTGTGTGGGACGCCACCACTGTCCATCCAGCACTATGGACGGCACTGCCTACATCTGGCTCTAATTAGTCCACGGTTGTGTTCAGCCGAATGACCTCTGCCGGGAACACTCAGAATGAGGTTCTGAGTTATTGCAACATAGGAGCCTTTCACTGTTTTCAAGGCTTCTTAGGGAGAATTCCGTAATCTTGCGGCCGGCAGGCCTCCGTCTGTTCCGGGTGAACATCTCCTTGTAAATCCCCCGTGGTTTCTTGTACACCCGAGAAATTTGGCCAGGTTATGCAGTTTGCATTGCTGCACAATTGCGCCTGCCTAGCTCTGCTGCGGTTGCAAATATTCAGACGTGGCAGCCAGACAGTCTGGTCCACGTAAGACACTGCCAGCGGACTGGGTATATCTGCTTCCCGTTCTTTACACCTGAGTGCTACAGATTCCAGCTTTGACGGCTACACTCTACTCAACCGGAGCAGTAAGTTGAACCTCAAGTTATAGCAATGTGTGAAAGTGTTGAGAACGAGAGCTCAGTTGTTTGGCACGCCACCACTGTCCATCCAGCACTATGGAAGGCACTGCCTACATCTGGCTCTAATTAGTCCATGGTTGTGTTCAGCCGAATGACCTCTGCCGGGAACACTCAGAATGAGGTTCTGAGTTATTACAACATAGGAGCCTTTCATTGTTTTCAAGGCTTCTTAGGAAGAATTCCGTAATCTTGCTGCCAGCAGGCCTCCGGCTGTTCCGGGTGAACATCTCCTTGTAAATCCCCCGTGGTCTCTTGTACATCTGTGAAATTTGGCGAGTTTATGCAGTTTGCATTGCTGCACAATTCCGCCTGCCTAGCTCAGCCACGGTTGCAAACATTCAGGCGTGGCAGCCAGATAGGCTGGTCCCCAAAGGACACTGCCAGCGCACTGGGTATATGTGCTTCCCGTTCTTCTCACCTGAGTGCTACTGATTCCAGCTTTGACGGCTACACTCTACTCAACCGGAGCTGTAAGTTGAACCTCCACTTATGGGACTTTGTGAAAGTGTTGAGATCTAGAGCTCAGTTGTTTGACACGCCACCACTGTCCATCCAGCACTATGGATGGCACTGCTATATCTGGCTCTAATTAGTCCACGGTTGTGTTCAGCCGAATGACCTCTGCCGGGAACACTCAGAATGAGTTTCTGAGTTATTGCAACATAGGAGTTTTTCACTGCTTTCAAGGCTTCTTAGGGAGCATTCTGGAATCTTGCTGCCCGCAGGCCTCCGTCTGTTCCGGGTGGACATCTCCTTGTAAATCCCCCTTGGTTTCTTGTACACCCGGGAAATTTGGCCAGGTTATGCAGTTTGCATTGCTGCACAATTGCGCCTGCCTAGCTCTGCTGCGGTTGCAAACATTCAGGCGTGGCAGCCAGACAGTCTGGTCCACGTAAGACACAGCCAGCGGACTGGGTATGTCTGCTTCCAGTTCTTTATACCTGAGTGCTACTGATTCCAGCATTGACGGCTACACTCTACTCAACCGGAGCAGTAAGATGAACCTCAAGTTATAGCAATGTGTGAAAGTGTTGAGAACTAGAGCTCAGTTGTTTGGCAAGCCACCACTGTCCATCCAGCACTATGGACGGCACTGCCTACATCTGGCTCTAATTAGTCCACGGTTGTGTTCAGCCGAATGACCTCTTCCAGGAACACTCAATATGAGGTTCTGAGTTATTGCAACATAGGAGCGTTTCACTGCTTTCAAGGCTTCTTAGGAAAAATTCCGGAATCTTGCTGCGGGCAGGCCTCCAGCTGTTCCGGGTGAACATCTCCTGGTAAATCCCCCGTGGTTTCTTGTACACCCGTGAAATTTGGCCAGGTTATGCAGTTTGCCTTGCTGCACAATTCCTCCTGCTTAGCTCTGCCCTGGTTGCAAACATTCATGCAAGGCAGCCAGATAGGTTGGTCCCCGTAGGACACTGCCAGCGAACTGGGTATATCTGCTTCCCCTTCTTCTCACCTGAGTGCTACTGATTCCAGCTTTGACGGCTGCACTCTACTCAACCGGAGCAGTAAGTTGAACCTCAACTCATGGCAATGTGTGAAAGTGTTGAGAACTAGAGCTCAGTTGTTAGGTACGCCACCACTGTCCATCCAGCACTATGGAGGGCACTGCCTACATCTGGCTCTAATTAGTAAACGGTTGTGTTCAGCCGAATGACCTCGGCCAGGAACACTCAGAATGAGTTTCTGAGTTATAGCAACATAGGAGCGTTTCACTGCTTTCAAGGCTTCTTAGGGAGAATTCTGGAATCTTGCTGCCGGCAGGCCTTCGGCTGTTCCGGGTGAACATCTCCTTATAAATCCCCCGTGGTTTCTTGTACACCCGTGAAATTTGGCCAGGTTATGCCGTTTGCATTGCTGCACAATTGCGACTGCCTATCTCTGCTGTGGTTGCAAACATTCAGGCATGGCAGCCAATCAGGCTGGTCCACGTAGGACACTGCCGGCGGACTGGGTATATCTGCTTCCCGTTCTTCACACCTGAGTGCTACTAATTCCAGGTTTGACGGCTACACTCTATTCAACCGGAGCAGTAAGTTGAACCTCAACTTATGGCAACGTGTGAAAGTGTTGAGAACGAGAGCTCAGTTGTTTGACACGCCACCCCTCTCCATCCAGCAGTATGGACGGCACTGCCTACATCTGGCTCTAATTAGTAAACGGTTGTGTTCGTCCAAATGACCTCTGCCGGGAACCATCAGAATGAGTTTCTGAGTTATTGCAACATAGGAGCGTTTCACTGCTTTCAAGGCTTCTTAGGGAGAATTCTGGAATATTGCAGTTGGCAGGCCTCCGTCTGTTCCGGGTGAACATCTCCTTGTAAATCCCCCGTGGTTTCTTGTACACCTGTGAAATTTGGCCAGGTTATGCCGTTTGCATTGCTGCACAAGTGCGCCTACCAAGCTCTGCCACGGTTGCAAACATTCAGGCGTGGCAGCCAGATAGGCTGGTGCCCGTAGGACACTGCCAGCCGTCTGGGTATATCTGCTGCCCGTTCCTCTCACCGGAGTGCTACTGATTCCAGCTTTGACGGCTACACTCTACTCAACCGGAGCAGTAAGTTGAACCTCAACTCATGGCAATGTGTGAAAGTGTTGAGAACTAGAGCTCAGTTGTTTGGCACGCCCCCACTGTCCATCCAGCACTATGGAGGGCACTGACTACATCTGGCTCTAATTAGTCCACGGTTGTGTTCAGCCGAATGACCTCGGCCAGGAACACTCAGAATGATTTTCTGAGTTATTGCAACATAGGAGCGTTTCACTGCTTTCAATGCTTCTTAGGGAGAATTCTGGAATCTTGCTGCCGGCAGGCCTTCAGCTGTTCCGGGTGAACATCTCCTTGTAAATCCCCCGGGGTTTCTTGTACACCCGAGAAATTTGGCCAGGTTATGCAGTTTGCATTGATGCACAATTGCGACTGCCTAGCTCTGCTGCGCTTGCAAACATTCAGGCGTGGCAGCCAGACAGGCTGGTCCACGTAGGACACTGCCAGTGGACTGGGTATATCTGCTTCCCGTTCTTCACACCTGAGTGTTACTCATTCCAGCTTTGACGGCTACACTCTACTCAACCGGAGCAGTAAGTTGAACCTCAACTTATGGCAGTGTGTGAAAGTGTTGAGAACTAGAGCTCAGTTGTGTGGGACGCCACCACTGTCCATCCAGCACTATGGACAGCACTGCCTACATCTGGCTCTAATTAGTCCATGGTTGTGTTCAGCCGAATGACCTCTGCCGGGAACACTCAGAATGAGGTTCTGAGTTATTGCAACATAGGAGCCTTTCACTGTTTTCAAGGCTTCTTTGGGAGAATTCCGTAATCTTGCTGCCGGCAGGCCTCCGGCTGTTCCGGGTGAATATCTCCTTGTAAATCCCCGTGGTTTCTTGTACATCCGTGAAATTTGGCCTGTTTATGCAGTTTGCATTGCTGCACAATTGCGCCTGCCTAGCTCAGCCGCGGTTGCAAACATTCAGGCGTAGCAGCCAGATAGGATGGTCCCCGTAGGACACTGCCAGCGGACTGGGTTTATGTGCTTCCCGTTCTTCTCACCTGAGTGCTACTGATTCCTAATTTGATGGCTACACTCTACTTAACCGGAGCAGTAAGTTGAACCTCCAATTATGGGACTTTGTGAAAGTGTTGAGATCTAGAGCTCAGTTGTTTGACACGCCACCACTGTCCATCCAGCACTATGGACGGCACTGCCTACATCTGGCTCTAATTAGTCCACGGTTGTGTTCAGCAGAATGACCTCTGCTGGGAACACTCAGAATGAGTTTCTGAGTTATTGCAACATAGGAGTGTTTCACTGCTTTCAAGGCTTCATAGGGAGCATTCTGGAATCTTTCTGCCGGCAGGCCTCCGGCTGTTCCGGGTGAACATCTCCTTGTAAATCCCCTGTGTTTTCTTGTACACCCGTGAAATTTGGCCAGGTTATGCAGTTTGCATTGCTGCACAATTGCCCCTGCCTAGCGCTGCCGCGGTTGCAAATATTCAGGCGTGGCGGCCAGATAGGCTGGTCCCCGTAGGACACTGCCAGCGGACTGGGTATATCTGCTTCCATTTCTTCTCACCTGAGTGCTACTGATTCCAGCTTTGACGGCTACACTATACTGAACCGGAGCAGTAAGTTGAACCTCACCTTATGGCACTTTGTGAAAGTGTTGAGAACTAGAGCTCAGTTGTTTGACACGCCACCCCACTCCATCCAGCACAATGGACGGCAATGACTACATCTGGCTCTAATAAGTCCACAGTTGTGTTCATCCGAATGACCTCTGCCGGGAACAATCAGAATGAGTTTCTGAGTTATTGCAACATAGGAGCGTTTCACTGCTTTCAAGGCTTCTTAGGGAGAATTCTGGAATCTTGCTGCCGGCAGGCCTCCGTCTGTTCTGGGTGAACATCTCCCTGTAAATCCCCCGTGGTTTTTTGTACACCCGTGAAATTTGGCCAGGTTATGCAGTTTGCATTGCTGCACAATTGCTCCTGCCTAGCTCTGCCGCGGTTGCAAACATTCAGGCGTGGCAGCAAGATAGGCTGGTGCCCGTAGGACACTGCCAGCGGACTGGGTATATCTGCTTCCCGTCCTTCTCACCTGAGTGCTACTGATTCCAGCTTTGACGGCTACACTCTACTCAACCGGAGTACTAAGTTGAACCTCAACTTATGGCACATTGTGAAAGTGTTGAGAACTAGACTTCAGTTGTTTGGCACACCACCCCTCTCTATCCAGCACTATGGACGGCACTGCCTACATCTGGCTCTAATTAGTAAACGCTTGTGTTCATCCGAATGACCTCTGCCGGGAACAATCTGAATGAGTTTCTGAGTTATTGCAACTTAGGAGCCTTTCACTGTTTTCAAGGCTTCTTAGGGAGAATTCCATAATGTTGCTGCCGGCAGGCCTATGGGTGTTCCGGGTGAACATCTCCTTGTAAATCCGTCGTGGTTTCTTGTACATCCGTGAAATTGGCCAGTTTATGCAGTTTGCATTGCTGCACAATTGCGCCGGCCTAGCTCAGCCGCGGTTGCAAACATTCAGGCGTGGCACCCAGATAGGCTGGTCCCCGTAGGACACTGCCAGCGGACTGGGTATATGTGCTTCCCGTTCTTCTCACCTGAGTGCTATTGATTCCAGCTTTGACGGCTACACTCTTCTCAACCGGAGCAATAAGTTGAACCTCCACTTATGGGACTTTGTGAAAGTGTTGAGATCTAGAGCTCAGTTGTTTGACATGCCACCACTGTCCATCCAGCACTATGGACGGCACTGCCTACATCTGGCTCTAATTAGTCCACGGTTGTGTTCAGCCGAATGACCTCTGCCGGGAACACTCAGAATGAGTTTCTGAGTTATTGCAACATAGGAGTGTTTCACTGCTTTCAAGACTTCTTAGGGAGCATTCTGGAATCTTGCTTCCGGCAGGCCTCCGGGTGTTCCGGGTGAACATCTCCTTGTAAATCACCTGTGGTTTCTTGTACACACGTAAAATTTGGCCAGGTTATGCAGTTTGCATTGCTGCACAATTGCGCCTGCCTAGCTCTGCCGCGGTTGCAAACATTCAGGCGTGGCAGCCATATAGGCTGGTCCACGTAGGACACTGCCAGCGGACTGGGTACATCTACTTCCCGTTCTTCTCTCCTGAGTGCTAATGATTCCAGATTTGACGGGTACACTCTACTCAACCGGAGCAGTAATTTGAACCTCAACTTATGGCAATGTGTGAAAGTTTTGAGAACTAGAGCTCAGTTGTTAGGTACGCCACCACTGTCCATCCAGCACTATGGACGGCACTGCCTACATCTGGCTCTAATTAGTCCACGGTTGTGTTCAGCGGAATGACCTCTGCTGGGAACACTCAGAATGAGGTTCTGAATTATTGCAACCTAGGAGCGTTTCACTGCTTTCAAGACTTCTTAGGGAGCATTCTGGAATCTTGCTTCCGGCAGGCCTCCGGCTTTTCCTGAAGAACATGTCCTTGTAAATCCCCCGTGGTTTCTTGTACACCCGTGAAATTTGGCCAGGTTATGTAGTTTGCATTGCTGCACAATTGCGCCTGCCTAGCTCTGCCGCGGTTGCAAACATTCAGGCGTGGCAGCCATATAGGCTGGTCCACGTAGGACACTGCCAGCGGACTGGGTACATCTACTTCCCGTTGTTCTCTCCTGAGTGCTACTGATTCCAGCTTTGACGGGTACACTCTACTCTACCAGAGCAGTAAGTTGAACCTCAACTTATGGCACTTTGTGAAAGTGTTAAGAACTAGAGCTCAGTTGTTTGGCACGCCACCACTGTCCAGCACTATGGACGACACTGCCTACATCTGGCTCTAAGTAGTCCATGGTTGTGTTCAGCCGAATGACCTCTGCCGGGAACACTCAGAATGAAGTTATGAGTTATTGCAACATAGGAGCGTTTCACTGCTTTCAAGGTTTCTTAGGATGAATATCGGAATCTTGCTACGGGCAGGCCTCCGGGTGCTCTGGGTGAACATCTCCTTGTAAATCCCCCGTGGTTTCTTGTACACCCGTGAAATTTGGCCAGGTAATGCAGTTTGCATTGCTGCTTAATTGTGCCTGCCTAGCTCTGCCGCGTTTGCAAACATTCAGGCGTGGCAGCCAGATAGTCTGGTCCCCTTAGGACACTCCCAGCGGAATGGATCTATCTGCTTCCCGTTCTTCTCTCCTGAGTGCTACTGATACCAGCTACACTCTACTCAACCGGAGCAGTTAGTTGAACCTCAAATTATGGCAATTTGTGAAAGTGTTGAGAACTAGAGCTGTTTTTTGGCACGCCACCACTGTCCATCCAGCACTATTGACGGCACTGCTTACATCTGGCTCTAATTAGTCCACGGTTATGTTCAGCCGAATGACCTCTTCCAGAAACACTCAATATGAGGTTCTGAGTTATTGCAACATAGGAGCGTTTCACTGCTTTCAAGGAGTCTTAGAAAGAATTCCGGAATGTTGCTGCCGGCAGGCCTCCAGCTGTTCCGGGTGAACATCTCCTGGTAAATCCCGCGTGGTTTCTTGTACACCCGTGAAATTTGGCCAGGTTATGCAGTTTGCATTGCTGCACAATTGCGCCGGCCTAGCTCAGCCGCGGTTGCAAATATTCAGGCTTGGCACCCAGATAGGCTGGTCCCCGTAAGACACTGCCAGCGGACTGGGTATATGTGCTTCCAGTTCTTCTCACCTGAGTGCTACTGATTCCAGCTTTGACGGCTACACTCTTCTCAACCGGAGCAGTAAGTTGAACCTCCACTTATGGGACTTTGTGAAAGTGTTGAGATCTAGAGCTCAGTTGTTTGACATGCCACACTGTCCATCCAGTTTTATGGACGACTCTGCCTACATCTGGCTCTATTTAGTCCACGTTTGTGTTCAGCCGAATGACCTCTGCCGGGAACACTCAGAATGAGGTTCTGAGTTGTTGCAACATAAGAGCGTTTCACTGCTTTCAAGGCTTCTTAGGAAGAATTCCAGAATCTTGCTGCCGGCAGGCCTCCGGCTGTTCCGGGTGAACATCTCCTTGTAAATCCCCCGTGGTTTCTTGAATACACATATAATTTGGCCAGGTTATGCAGTTTGCATTTCTGCACAGTTGCGCCTGGCTAGCTCTGCCGCAGTTGCAAAAATTCAGGCGTGGCAGCCAGATAGGCTGGTCCCCGTATTACACTGCCAGCGGACTGGGTATATCTGCTTCCCTTTCTTCCCACCTGCGTGCTACTGATTCCAGTTTGACAGCTACACTCTACTCAACCGGAGCAGTAATTTGAACCTCAACTTATGGGACTTTGTATAAGTGTTGAGAACTAGAGCTCAGTTGTTTGGCACGCCACCACTGTCCATCCAGCACTATGGACGGCACTGCCTACATCTGGCTCTAATTAGTCCACGGTTGTGTTCAGCCGAATGACCTCTGCCGGGAACACTCAGAATGAGGTTATGAGTTATTGCAACATAGGAGCGTTTCACTGCTTTCAAGGCTTCTTAGGAAGAATTCCGCAATGTTGTTGCAGGCAGACCTCCGGATGTTCTTGTTGAACATCTCTTTGTAAATCCCCCGTGGTTTCTTGTACACCCGTGAAATTTGGCCAGGTTATGCAGGTTTTATTGCTACACAATTGCGCCTGCCTAGCTCTGCCGCGGTTGCAAACATTCAGGCGTGGCAGCCAGATAGGCTGGTGCCCGTAGGACAGTGCCAGCGGACTGGGTATAACTGCTTCCCGTTCTTCTCACCTGAGTGCTACTGGTTCCAGCTTTGACGGCTACACTCTACTCAACCGGAGCAGTATGTTGAACCTCAACTTATGGCAACGTGTGAAAGTGTTGAGAACTAGAGCTCAGTTGTTTGACACGCCACCCCTCTCCATCCAGCAGTATGGACGGCACTGCCTACATCTGGCTCTAATTAGTAAACGGTTGTGTTCATCCAAATGACCTCTGCCGGGAACCATCAGAATGAGTTTCTGAGTTATTGCAACATAGGAGCGTTTCACTACTTTCAAGGCTTCTTAGGGAGAATTCTGGAATATTGCAGTCGGCAGGCCTCCGTCTGTTCCGGGTGAACATCAGGTTGTAAATCCCCCGTGGTTTCTTTTACACCCGAGAAATTTGGCCAGGTTATGCAGTTTGCACTGATGCACAATTGCGCCTGCCTAGCTCTGCTGCGGTTGCAAACATTCAGGCGTGGCAGCCAGACAGGCTGGTCCACGTAGGACACTGCCAGCGGACTGGGTTTATCTGCTTCCCCTTGTTCACACCTGAATGCTACTGATGCCACCTTTGACGGCCACACTCTACTCAACCGGAGCAGGAAGTTGAACCTCAACTTATGGCAATGTGTGAAAGTCTTGGGAACTAGAGCTCAGTTGTTTGGCATGCCACCACTGTCCATCCAGCACTATGGACGGCACTGCCTTCATCTGGCTGTAATTAGTCCTCAGTTGTGTTCAGCCAAATGACCTCTGCCGGGAACACTCAGAATGAGGTTCTGAGTTGTTGCAACATAGGATCGTTTCACTGCTTTCAAGGCTTCTTAGGAAGAATTCCAGAATGTTGCTGCTGGCAGGCCTCCGGCTGTTCCGGGTGAACATCTCCTTGTAAATCCCCCGTGGTTTCTTGAACAGACGTATAATTTGGCCAGCTTATGCCGTTTGCATTGCTGCACAATTGCGCCTGCCTAGCTCTGCCGCGGTTGCAAACATTCAGGCTTAGCAGCCGGATAGGCTGGTCACAGTAGGACACTGCCAGCGGACTGGGTATATGTGCTTCCCGTTCTTCTCACCTTAGTGCTACTGATTCCAGCTTTGACGGCAACACTCTACTCAACCAGAGCAGTAAGTTGAACCTAAACTTATGGAACTCTGTGAAAGTGTTGAGAACTAGAGCTCAGTTGTTTGGCACGCCACCACTGTCCATCCAGCACTATGGACGGCACTGCCTACATCTGGCTCTAATTAGTCCACGGTTGTGATCAGCAGAATGACCTCTGCTGGGAACACTCAGAATGAGGTTCTGAGTTATTGCAACCTAGGAGCGTTTCACTGCTTTCAAGGCTTCTTATATACAATTCTGCAATGTTGTTGCCGGCAGACCTCCGGCTTTTCCTGAAGAACATCTCCTTGTAAATCCCCCGTGGTTTCTTGTACAACCGTGAAATTTGGCCAGGTTATGTAGTTTGCATTGCTGCACAATTGCGCCTGCCTAGCTCTGCCGCCGTTGCAAACATTCAGGCGTGCCAGCCAGATAGGCTGGTCCACGTAGGACACTGCCAGCGGACTGGGTACATCTGCTTCCCGTTGTTCACACCTGAGTGCTACTGATTCCAGCTTTGACGGCCACACTCTACTCAAACGGAGCAGTAAGTTGAACCTCAACTTATGGCAATGTGTGAAAGTTTTGAGAACTAGAGCTCAGTTTTTTGGCACGCCACCACTGTCCATCCACCACTATGGACGTCACTGCCTACATATGGCTCTAATTAGTCCACGGTTGTGTTCAGCCGAATGACCTCTGCCGGGAAGAATCAGAATGAGGTTCTGAGTTATTGCAACATGGGAGCATTTCACTGCTTTCAAGGCTTCTTAGGAAGAATTCCGGAATCTTGCTGCCGGAAGGCCTCCGGCTGTTCCGGGTGAATATCTCCTTGTAAATACCCCGTGGTTTCTTCTACACCCGTGAAATTTGGCCAAGTTATGCAGTTTGCATTGCTGCACAATTGCGCCTGCCTAGCTCTGCCGGGGTTGCAAACATTCAGGCGTGGCAGCCAGATAGACTGGTGCCCGTAGGACACTGCCAGCGGACTGGGTATATCTGCTTCCCGTTCTTCTCACCTGAGAGCTACTGATTCCAGCTTTGACGGCTACACTCTACACAACCGGAGCAGTAAGTTGAACCTCAACTTATGGCAGTGTGTGAAAGTGTTGAGAACTAGATCTCAGTTGTGTGGGACGCCACCACTGTCCATCCAGCACTATGGATGGCACTGCCTACATCTGGTTCTAATTAGTCCACGGTTGTGTTCAGCCGAATGACCTCTGCCGTGAACACTCAGAATGAAGTTCTGAGTTATTGCAACATAGGAGCCATTCACTGTTTTCAAGGCTTCTTAGGGAGAATTCCGTAATCTTGCTGCCGGCAGGCCTCTGTCTCTTCCGGGTGGACATTTCCTTGTAAATCCCCCTTGGTTTCTTGTACACCCGGGAAATTTGGCCAGGTTATGCAGTTTGCATTGCTGCACAATTGCGCCTGCCTAGCTCTGCTGCGGTTGCAAACATTCAGGCGTGGCAGCGAGACAGTCTGGTCCACGTAAGACACTGCCAGCGGACTGGGTATGTCTGCTTCCAGTTCTTTACACCTGAGTGCTACTGATTCCAGCATTGACGGCTACACTCTACTCAACCGGAGCAGTAAGATGAACCTCAAGTTATAGCAATATGTGAAAGTGTTGAGAACTAGAGCTCAGTTGTTTGGCACGCCACCACTGTCCATCCAGCACTATGGACGGCACTGCCTACATCTGGCTCGAATTAGTCCACGGTTGTGTTCAGCCGAATGACCTCTGCCGGGAACATTCAGAATGAGGTTTTGAGTTGTTGCAACATAGGAGCATTTCACTGCTTTCAAGGCTTCTTAGGTAGAATTCCGGAATCTTGCTGCCGGCAGGGGTCCGGCTGTTCCGGGTGAATATCTCCTTGTAAATCCCCCGTGGTTTCTTGTACACCCGTACATTTGGCCAAGTTATGCAGTTTGCATTGCTGCACAATTGCGCCTGCCTAGCTCTGCCGCGGTTGCAAACATTCAGGCGTGGCAGCCAGATAGGCTGGTCCACGTAGGACACTGCCAGCGGACAGGGTATATCTGCTTCCCGTTCTTCTCACCTGAGAGCTACTGATTCCAGCTTTGACGGCTACACTCTACTCAACCGGAGCAGTAACTTGAACCTCAACTTATGGCAGTGTGTGAAAGTGTTGAGAACTAGAGCTCAGTTGTGTGGGACGCCACCACTCTCCATCCAGCACTATGGACGGCACTGCCTACATCTGGCTCTAATTAGTCCACGGTTGTGTTCAGCCGAATAACCTCTGCCGGGAACACTCAGAATGAGGTTCTGAGTTATTGCAACATAGGAGCCTTTCACTGTTTTCAAGGCTTCTTAGGGAGAATTCCGTAATCTTGCGGCCGGCAGGCCTCCGTCTGTTCCGGGTGAACATCTCCTTGTAAATCCCCGTGGTTATTTGTACACCCGAGAAATTTGGCCAGGTTATGCAGTTTGCATTGCTGCACAATTGCGCCTGCCTAGCTCTGCTGCGGTTGCAAATATTCAGACGTGGCAGCCAGACAGTCTGGTCCACGTAAGACACTGCCAGCGGACTGGGTATATCTGCTTCCCGTTCTTTACACCTCAGTGCTACAGATTCCAGCTTTGACGGCTACACTCTACTCAACCGGAGCTGTAAGTTGAACCTCCACTTATGGGACTTTGTGAAAGTGTTGAGATCTAGAGCTCAGTTGTTTGACACGCCACCACTGTCCATCCAGCACTATGGATGGCACTGCTGCATCTGGCTCTAATTAGTCCACGGTTGTGTTCAGCCGAATGACCTCTGCCGGGAACACTCAGAATGAGTTTCTGAGTTATTGCAACATAGGAGTGTTTCACTGCTTTCAAGGCTTCTTAGGGAGCATTCTGGAATCTTGCTGCCCGCAGGCCTCCGGGTGTTCTAAGTGAACATCTCCTTGTAAATCCCCCGTGGTTTCTTGTACACCCGTGAAATTTGGCCAAGTTATGCAGTTTGCATTGCTGCACAATTGCGCCTGCCTAGCTCTGCCGGGGCTGCAAACATTCAGGCGTGGCAGCCAGATAGACTGGTGCCCGTAGGACACTGTCAGCGGACTGGGTATATCTGCTTCCCGTTCTTCTCACCTGAGAGCTACTGATTCCAGCTTTGACGGCTACACTCTACTCAACCGGAGCAGTAAGATGAACCTCAACTTATAGCAATGTGTGAAAGTGTTGAGAACTAGAGCTCAGTTGTTTGGCAAGCCACCACTGTCCATCCAGCACTATGGACGGCACTGCCTACATCTGGCTCTAATTAGTCCACGGTTGTGTTCAGCCGAATGACCTCTTCCAGGAACACTCAATATGAGGTTCTGAGTTATTGCAACATAGGAGCGTTTCACTGCTTTCAAGGCTTCTTAGGAAAAATTCCGGAATCTTGCTGCGGGCAGGCCTCCAGCTGTTCCGGGTGAACATCTCCTGGTAAATCCCCCGTGGTTTCTTGTACACCCGTGAAATTTGGCCAGGTTATGCAGTTTGCCTTGCTGCACAATTCCTCCTGCTTAGCTCTGCCCTGGTTGCAAACATTCATGCAAGGCAGCCAGATAGGTTGGTCCCCGTAGGACACTGCCAGCGAACTGGGTATATCTGCTTCCCCTTCTTCTCACCTGAGTGCTACTGATTCCAGCTTTGACGGCTGCACTCTACTCAACAGGAGCAGTAAGTTGAACCTCAACTCATGGCAATGTGTGAAAGTGTTGAGAAATAGAGCTCAGTTGTTAGGTACGCCACCACTGTCCATCCAGCACTATGGAGGGCACTGCCTACATCTGGCTCTAATTAGTAAACGGTTGTGTTCAGACGAATGACCTCGGCCAGGAACACTCAGAATGAGTTTCTGAGTTATAGCAACATAGGAGCGTTTCACTGCTTTCAAGGCTTCTTAGGGAGAATTCTGGAATCTTGCTGCCGGCAGGCCTTCGGCTGTTCCGGGTGAACATCTCCTTATAAATCCCCCGTGGTTTCTTGTACACCCGTGAAATTTGGCCAGGTTATGCCGTTTGCATTGCTGCACAATTGCGACTGCCTAGCTCTGCTGCGGTTGCAAACATTCAGGCATGGCAGCCAATCAGGCTGGTCCACGTAGGACACTGCCAGCGGACTGGGTATATCTGCTTCCCGTTCTTCACAACTGAGTGCTACTAATTCCAGCTTTGACGGCTACACTCTATTCAACCGGAGCAGTAAGTTGAACCTCAACTTATGGCAACGTGTGAAAGTGTTGAGAACTAGAGCTCAGTTGTTTGACACGCCACCCCTCTCCATCCAGCAGTATGGACGGCACTGCCTACATCTTGCTCTAATTAGTAAACGGTTGTGTTCATCCAAATGACCTCTGCCGGGAACCATCAGAATGAGTTTCTGAGTTATTGCAACATAGGAGCGTTTCACTGCTTTCAAGGCTTCTTAGTGAGAATTCTGGAATATTGCAGTTGGCAGGCCTCCGTCTGTTCCGGGTGAACATCTCCTTGTAAATCCCCCGTGGTTTCTTGTACACCTGTGAAATTTGGCCAGGTTATGCCGTTTGCATTGCTGCACAAGTGCGCCTACCAAGCTCTGCCACGGTTGCAAACATTCAGGCGTGGCAGCCAGATAGGCTGGTGCCCGTAGGACACTGCCAGCCGTCTGGGTATATCTGCTGCCCGTTCTTCTCACCGAAGTGCTACTGATTCCAGCTTTGACGGCTACACTCTACTCAACCGGAGCAGTAAGTTGAACCTCAACTCATGGCAATGTGTGAAAGTGTTGAGAACTAGAGCTCAGTTGTTTGGCACGCCCCCACTGTCCATCCAGCACTATGGAGGGCACTGCCTACATCTGGCTCTAATTAGTCCACGGTTGTGTTCAGCCGAATGACCTCGGCCAGGAACACTCAGAATGAGTTTCTGAGTTATTGCAACATAGGAGCGTTTCACTGCTTTCAATGCTTCTTAGGGAGGATTCTGGAATCTTGCTGCCAGCAGGCCTTCGGCTGTTCCGGGTGAACATCTCCTTGTAAATCCCCCGGGGTTTCTTGTACACCGGTGAAATTTGGCCAGGTTATGCAGTTTGCATTGCTGCACAATTAGGCCTGCCAAACTCTGCCGCGGTTGCAAACATTCAGACGTGGCAACCAGATAGGCTGGTCCCCGTAGGACACTGCCAGCGAACTGGGTATATCTGCTTCCCCTTCTTCTCACCTGAGGGCTACTGATTCCAGCTTTGACGGCTACACTCTACTCAACCGGAGCAGTAAGTTGAACCTCAACTCATGGCACTTTGTGAAAGTGTTGAGAACTAGAGCTCACTTGTTTGGCACGCCACCACTGTCCATCCAGCACTATTGACGGCACTGCCTACATCTGGCTCTAATTAGTCCACGGTTGTGTTCAGTCGAATGACCTCTTCCGGGAACACTCAATATAAGGTTCTGAGTTATTGCAACATAGGAGCGTTTCACTGCTTTCAAGGCTTCTTAGGAAGAATTCCGGAATCTTGCTGCCGGGAAGCCTCCGGTTTTCCGGGTGAATATCTCCTTGTAAATTGCCCGTGGTTTTTTGTACACCCGTGACATTTGACCAGGTTATTCAGTTTGCATTGCTACACAATTGCACCTGCCTAGCTCTGCCGCGGTTGCAAACATTCAGGCATGGCAGCCAGATAGGCTGGTCCCCGTAGAACACTGCCAGCGGACTGGGTATATCTGCTTCACGTTCTTCTCACCTGACTGCTACTGATTCCAGCTTTGATGGCTACACTCTACTCAAGCGGAGCAGTAAGTTGAAACTCAACTTATGGCACTTTGTGAAAGTGTTGAGAACTAGAGCTCAGTTGTTTGGCACGCCACCACAGTCCATCCAGCACTATGGACGGCACTGCCTACATCTGGCTCTAATAAGACCACGGTTGTGTTCAGCTGAATGACCTCTGCGGGGAACACTCAGAATGAGGTTCTGAGTTGTTGCAACATAAGAGCGTTTCACTGCTTTCAAGGCTTCTTAGGAAGAATTACCGAATGTTCGTGCCGGCAGGCCTCCGGCTGTTCCGGGTGAATATCTCCTTGTAAATCCCCCGTGGTTTCTTGTACACCCGTGACATTTGGCCAGGTTATGCAGTTTGCATTGCTGCACAATTGCGCCTGCCTAGCTCTGCCGCGTTTGCAAACATTCAGGCGTGGCAGCCAGATAGGCTGGTCCCCGTAGGACTCTCCCAGCGGAATTGGTCTATCTGCTTCCCGTGCTTCTCTCCTGAGTGCTACTGATTCCAGCTTTGACGTCTACACTCTACTCAACCCGAGCAGTAAGTTGAACCTCAACTCATGGCACTTTGTGAAAGTGTTGAGAACTAGAGCTCACTTGTTTGGCACGCCACCACTCTCCATCCAGCACTATTGACGGCACTGCCTACATCTGGCTCTAATTAGTCCACCGTTGTGTTCAGCTGAATGACCTCTTCCGGGAACACTCAATATGAGGTTCTGAGTTATTGCAACATAGGAGCGTTTCACTGCTTTCAAGGCTTCTTAGGAAGAATTCCGGAATCTTGCTGCCGGCAAGCCTCCAGCTGTTCCGGGTGAACATCTCCTGGTAAATCCCCCGTGGTTTCTTGTAAACCGGTGAAATTTGGCCAGGTTATGCAGTTTGCATTGCTGCACAATTAGGCCTGCCAAACTCTGCCGCGGTTGCAAACATTCAGACGTGGCAGCCAGATAGGCTGGTCCCCGTAGGACACTGCCAGAGGAGTGGGTATATCTGCTTCCCGTTCTTCTCACCTGAGTGCTGCTTATTCCAGCTTTGAAGGCTACATTCTACTCAACCGGAGCAGTAAGATGAACCTCAAGTTATAGCAATATGTGAAAGTGTTGAGAACTAGAGCTCAGTTGTTTGGCACGCCACCACTGTCCATCCAGCACTATGGACGGCACTGCCTACATCTGGCTCGAATTAGTCCACGGTTGTGTTCAGCCGAATGACCTCTGCCGGGAACATTCAGAATGAGGTTTTGAGTTGTTGTAACATAGGAGCATTTCACTGCTTTCAAGGCTTCTTAGGTAGAATTCCGGAATCTTGCTGCCGGCAGGGGTCCGGCTGTTCCGGGTGAATATCTCCTTGTAAATCCCCCGTGGTTTCTTGTACACCCGTACATTTGGCCAAGTTATGCAGTTTGCATTGCTGCACAATTGCGCCTGCCTAGCTCTGCCGCGGTTGCAAACATTCAGGCGTGGCAGCCAGATAGGCTGGTCCACGTAGGACACTGCCAGCGGACAGGGTATATCTGCTTCCCGTTCTTCTCACCTGAGAGCTACTGATTCCAGCTTTGACGGCTACACTCTACTCAACCGGAGCAGTAACTTGAACCTCAACTTATGGCAGTGTGTGAAAGTGTTGAGAACTAGAGCTCAGTTGTGTGGGACGCCACCACTCTCCATCCAGCACTATGGACGGCACTGCCTACATCTGGCTCTAATTAGTCCACGGTTGTGTTCAGCCGAATAACCTCTGCCGGGAACACTCAGAATGAGGTTCTGAGTTATTGCAACATAGGAGCCTTTCACTGTTTTCAAGGCTTCTTAGGGAGAATTCCGTAATCTTGCGGCCGGCAGGCCTCCGTCTGTTCCGGGTGAACATCTCCTTGTAAATCCCCGTGGTTATTTGTACACCCGAGAAATTTGGCCAGGTTATGCAGTTTGCATTGCTGCACAATTGCGCCTGCCTAGCTCTGCTGCGGTTGCAAATATTCAGACGTGGCAGCCAGACAGTCTGGTCCACTTAAGACACTGCCAGCGGACTGGGTATATCTGCTTCCCGTTCTTTACACCTCAGTGCTACAGATTCCAGCTTTGACGGCTACACTCTACTCAACCGGAGCTGTAAGTTGAACCTCCACTTATGGGACTTTGTGAAAGTGTTGAGATCTAGAGCTCAGTTGTTTGACACGCCACCACTGTCCATCCAGCACTATGGATGGCACTGCTGCATCTGGCTCTAATTAGTCCACGGTTGTGTTCAGCCGAATGACCTCTGCCGGGAACACTCAGAATGAGTTTCTGAGTTATTGCAACATAGGAGTGTTTCACTGCTTTCAAGGCTTCTTAGGGAGCATTCTGGAATCTTGCTGCCCGCAGGCCTCCGGGTGTTCTAAGTGAACATCTCCTTGTAAATCCCCCGTGGTTTCTTGTACACCCGTGAAATTTGGCCAAGTTATGCAGTTTGCATTGCTGCACAATTGCGCCTGCCTAGCTCTGCCGGGGCTGCAAACATTCAGGCGTGGCAGCCAGATAGACTGGTGCCCGTAGGACACTGTCAGCGGACTGGGTATATCTGCTTCCCGTTCTTCTCACCTGAGAGCTACTGATTCCAGCTTTGACGGCTACACTCTACTCAACCGGAGCAGTAAGATGAACCTCAACTTATAGCAATGTGTGAAAGTGTTGAGAACTAGAGCTCAGTTGTTTGGCAAGCCACCACTGTCCATCCAGCACTATGGACGGCACTGCCTACATCTGGCTCTAATTAGTCCACGGTTGTGTTCAGCCGAATGACCTCTTCCAGGAACACTCAATATGAGGTTCTGAGTTATTGCAACATAGGAGCGTTTCACTGCTTTCAAGGCTTCTTAGGAAAAATTCCGGAATCTTGCTGCGGGCAGGCCTCCAGCTGTTCCGGGTGAACATCTCCTGGTAAATCCCCCGTGGTTTCTTGTACACCCGTGAAATTTGGCCAGGTTATGCAGTTTGCCTTGCTGCACAATTCCTCCTGCTTAGCTCTGCCCTGGTTGCAAACATTCATGCAAGGCAGCCAGATAGGTTGGTCCCCGTAGGACACTGCCAGCGAACTGGGTATATCTGCTTCCCCTTCTTCTCACCTGAGTGCTACTGATTCCAGCTTTGACGGCTGCACTCTACTCAACAGGAGCAGTAAGTTGAACCTCAACTCATGGCAATGTGTGAAAGTGTTGAGAAATAGAGCTCAGTTGTTAGGTACGCCACCACTGTCCATCCAGCACTATGGAGGGCACTGCCTACATCTGGCTCTAATTAGTAAACGGTTGTGTTCAGCCGAATGACCTCGGCCAGGAACACTCAGAATGAGTTTCTGAGTTATAGCAACATAGGAGCGTTTCACTGCTTTCAAGGCTTCTTAGGGAGAATTCTGGAATCTTGCTGCCGGCAGGCCTTCGGCTGTTCCGGGTGAACATCTCCTTATAAATCCCCCGTGGTTTCTTGTACACCCGTGAAATTTGGCCAGGTTATGCCGTTTGCATTGCTGCACAATTGCGACTGCCTAGCCCTGCTGCGGTTGCAAACATTCAGGCATGGCAGCCAATCAGGCTGGTCCACGTAGGACACTGCCAGCGGACTGGGTATATCTGCTTCCCGTTCTTCACAACTGAGTGCTACTAATTCCACCTTTGACGGCTACACTCTATTCAACCGGAGCAGTAAGTTGAACCTCAACTTATGGCAACGTGTGAAAGTGTTGAGAACTAGAGCTCAGTTGTTTGACACGCCACCCCTCTCCATCCAGCAGTATGGACGGCACTGCCTACATCTTGCTCTAATTAGTAAACGGTTGTGTTCATCCAAATGACCTCTGCCGGGAACCATGAGAATGAGTTTCTGAGTTATTGCAACATAGGAGCGTTTCACTGCTTTCAAGGCTTCTTAGTGAGAATTCTGGAATATTGCAGTTGGCAGGCCTCCGTCTGTTCCGGGTGAACATCTCCTTGTAAATCCCCCGTGGTTTCTTGTACACCTGTGAAATTTGGCCAGGTTATGCCGTTTGCATTGCTGCACAAGTGCGCCTACCAAGCTCTGCCACGGTTGCAAACATTCAGGCGTGGCAGCCAGATAGGCTGGTGCCCGTAGGACACTGCCAGCCGTCTGGGTATATCTGCTGCCCGTTCTTCTCACCGAAGTGCTACTGATTCCAGCTTTGACGGCTACACTCTACTCAACCGGAGCAGTAAGTTGAACCTCAACTCATGGCAATGTGTGAAAGTGTTGAGAACTAGAGCTCAGTTGTTTGGCACGCCCCCACTGTCCATCCAGCACTATGGAGGGCACTGCCTACATCTGGCTCTAATTAGTCCACGGTTGTGTTCAGCCGAATGACCTCGGCCAGGAACACTCAGAATGAGTTTCTGAGTTATTGCAACATAGGAGCGTTTCACTGCTTTCAATGCTTCTTAGGGAGGATTCTGGAATCTTGCTGCCAGCAGGCCTTCGGCTGTTCCGGGTGAACATCTCCTTGTAAATCCCCCGGGGTTTCTTGTACACCGGTGAAATTTGGCCAGGTTATGCAGTTTGCATTGCTGCACAATTAGGCCTGCCAAACTCTGCCGCGGTTGCAAACATTCAGACGTGGCAACCAGATAGGCTGGTCCCCGTAGGACACTGCCAGCGAACTGGGTATATCTGCTTCCCCTTCTTCTCACCTGAGGGCTACTGATTCCAGCTTTGACGGCTACACTCTACTCAACCGGAGCAGTAAGTTGAACCTCAACTCATGGCACTTTGTGAAAGTGTTGAGAACTAGAGCTCACTTGTTTGGCACGCCACCACTGTCCATCCAGCACTATTGACGGCACTGCCTACATCTGGCTCTAATTAGTCCACGGTTGTGTTCAGTCGAATGACCTCTTCCGGGAACACTCAATATAAGGTTCTGAGTTATTGCAACATAGGAGCGTTTCACTGCTTTCAAGGCTTCTTAGGAAGAATTCCGGAATCTTGCTGCCGGGAAGCCTCCGGTTTTCCGGGTGAACATCTCCTTGTAAATTGCCCGTGGTTTTTTGTACACCCGTGACATTTGACCAGGTTATTCAGTTTGCATTGCTACACAATTGCACCTGCCTAGCTCTGCCGCGGTTGCAAACATTCAGGCATGGCAGCCAGATAGGCTGGTCCCCGTAGAACACTGCCAGCGGACTGGGTATATCTGCTTCACGTTCTTCTCACCTGACTGCTACTGATTCCAGCTTTGACGGCTACACTCTACTCAAGCGGAGCAGTAAGTTGAAACTCAACTTATGGCACTTTGTGAAAGTGTTGAGAACTAGAGCTCAGTTGTTTGGCACGCCACCACAGTCCATCCAGCACTATGGACGGCACTGCCTACATCTGGCTCTAATAAGACCACGGTTGTGTTCAGCTGAATGACCTCTGCGGGGAACACTCAGAATGAGGTTCTGAGTTGTTGCAACATAAGAGCGTTTCACTGCTTTCAAGGCTTCTTAGGAAGAATTACCGAATGTTCGTGCCGGCAGGCCTCCGGCTGTTCCGGGTGAATATCTCCTTGTAAATCCCCCGTGGTTTCTTGTACACCCGTGACATTTGGCCAGGTTATGCAGTTTGCATTGCTGCACAATTGCGCCTGCCTAGCTCTGCCGCGTTTGCAAACATTCAGGCGTGGCAGCCAGATAGGCTGGTCCCCGTAGGACTCTCCCAGCGGAATTGGTCTATCTGCTTCCCGTGCTTCTCTCCTGAGTGCTACTGATTCCAGCTTTGACGTCTACACTCTACTCAACCCGAGCAGTAAGTTGAACCTCAACTCATGGCACTTTGTGAAAGTGTTGAGAACTAGAGCTCACTTGTTTGGCACGCCACCACTCTCCATCCAGCACTATTGACGGCACTGCCTACATCTGGCTCTAATTAGTCCACCGTTGTGTTCAGCTGAATGACCTCTTCCGGGAACACTCAATATGAGGTTCTGAGTTATTGCAACATAGGAGCGTTTCACTGCTTTCAAGGCTTCTTAGGAAGAATTCCGGAATCTTGCTGCCGGCAAGCCTCCAGCTGTTCCGGGTGAACATCTCCTGGTAAATCCCCCGTGGTTTCTTGTAAACAGGTGAAATTTGGCCAGGTTATGCAGTTTGCATTGCTGCACAATTAGGCCTGCCAAACTCTGCCGCGGTTGCAAACATTCAGACGTGGCAGCCAGATAGGCTGGTCCCCGTAGGACACTGCCAGAGGAGTGGGTATATCTGCTTCCCGTTCTTCTCACCTGAGTGCTGCTTATTCCAGCTTTGAAGGCTACATTCTACTCAACCGGAGCAGTAAGTTGAAGCTCAACTTATGGCAATGTGTGAAAGTTTTGGAACTTGAGCTCAGTTGTTTGACACGCCACCACAGTCCATCCAGCACTACGGACGGCACTGCCTTGATCTGGCTTAATTAGTCCACGGTTGTGTTCAGCCGAATGACCTCTGCTGGGAACACTCAGAAAGAGTTTCTGAGTTATTGCAACATAGGAGCTTTTAACTGCTTTCAAGCCTTCTTAGGGAGAATTCTGGAATCTTGCTGTCGGCAGGCATCCGGCTGTTCCCGGTGAATATCTCCTTGTAAATCCCCCATGGTTTGTTGAACACCCGTGAAATTTGGCCAGGTTATGCAGTTTGCATTGCTGCACATTTCCTCCTGCTTAGCTCTGCCGCGCTTGCAGACATTCAAGCCTGGCAGCCCGATAGGCTGGTCCCCGTAGGACACTGCCAGCGAACTGGGTATATCTGCTTCCCCTTCTTCTCACCTGAGTGCTTCTGATTCCATCTTTGACGGCTACACTCTACTCAACAGGAGCAGTAAGTTGAACCTCAACTTATGGCAATGTCTGAAAGTGTTGAGAACTACAGCTCAGTTGTTTGGCACGCCACCACTGTCCAACCAGCACTAAGGACGGCACTGCCTACATCTGGCTCGAATTAGTCCACGGTTGTGTTTAGCCGAATGACCTCTGCCGGGAACACTCAGAATGAGGTTCGGAGTTCTTGCAACATAGGAGCTTTTCACTGCTTTCAAGGCTTCTTAGGAAGAATTACCGAATGTTGGTGCCGACAGGCTTCCGGCTGTTCCGGATGAATATCTCCTTGTAAATCCCCCGTGGTTTCCTGTACACCCGTGAAATTTGGCCAGGTTATGCAGTTTGCATTGCTGCACAATTGCGCCTGCCTAGCTCTGCCGGGGTTGTAAACATTCAGGCGTGGCAGCCAGATAGGCTGGTTCCCGTAGGACACTGCCAGCAGACTGGGCATATCTGCTTCCTGTTCTTCTCACCTGAGGGCTATTGATTCCAGCTTTGACGGCTACACTCTACTCAACCGGAGCAGTAAGTTGAACCTCAACTCATGGCACTTTGTGAAAGTGTTGAGAACTAGAGCTCAGTTGTTTGGCACGCCACCTCAGTTCATCCAGCACTATTGACGGCACTGCCTACATCTGGCTCTAATAAGTCCACGGTTGGGTTCAACCAAATGACCTCTGCCGGGAACACTGAGAATGAGGTTCTGAGTTATTGCAACATAGGAGCGTTTCACTGCTTTCAAGGCTTCTTAGGAAGAATTCCGGAATTTTGCTGCCGGCAGGCCTCCGGTTTTCCGGGTGAACATCTCCTTGTAAATCGCCCGTGGTTTTTTGTACACCCGTGACATTTGACCAGGTTATTCAGTTTGCATTGCTACACAATTGCACCTGCCTAGCTATGCCGCGGTTGCAAACATTCAGGCATGGCAGCCAGATAGGCTGGTCCCCGTAGAACACTGCCAGCGGACTGGGTATATCTGCTTCACGTTCTTCTCACCTGACTGCTACTGATTCCAGCTTTGACGGCTACACTGTACTCAAGCGGAGCAGTAAGTTCAAACTCAACTTATGGCACTTTGTGAAAGTGTTGAGAACTAGAGCTCAGTTGTTTGGCACACCACCACAGTCCATCCAGCACTATGGACGGCACTGCCTACATCTGGCTCTAATAAGACCACGGTTGTGTTCAGCTGAATGACCTCTGCAGGGAACACTCAGAATGAGGTTCTGAGTTGTTGCAACATAGGAGCGTTTCACTGCTTTCAAGGCTTCTTAGGAAGAATTCTGGAATCTTGCTGTCGGTAGGCCTCCGGCTGTTCCGGGTTAATATCTCCTTGTAAATCTCCCGTGGTTTGTTGAACACCCGTAAAATTTGGCCAGGTAATGCAGTTTCATTGCTGCACAATTCCTCCTGCTTAGCTCTGCCGCGGTTGCAAACATTTAGGCGTGGCAGCCAGATAGGCTGGTCCCCGTAGGACACTGCCAGCGAACTGGTTATATCTGCTTCCCTTTCTTCTCACCTGAGTGCTACTGATTCCAGCTTTAAAGGCTACACTCTACTCAACCGGAGCAGTCAGTTGAACCTCAACTTATGGCAATGTGTGAAAGTGTTGAGAACTAGAGCTCAGTTGTTTGGCACGCCACCACTGTCCATCCAGCACTATGGACGGCACTGCCTACATCTGGCACTAATTAGTCCACGGTTGTGTTTAGCCGAATGACCTCTGCCGGGAACACTCAGAATGAGTTTCTGAGTTTTTTCAACATAGGAGCTTTTCACTGCTTTCAAGGCTTCTTAGGAAGAATTACCGAATGTTGGTGCCAGCAGGATTCCGGCTGTTTCGGGTGAATATCTCCTTGTAAATCCCCCGTGGTTTCCTGTACATCCGTGAACTTTGGCCAGGTTATGCAGTTTGCATTGCGGCACAATTGCGCCTGCCTAGCTCTGCCGCGGTTGCAAACATTCAGGCGTGGCAGCCAGATAGGCTGGTCCCCATAGGACACTGCCAGCGGATTGGGTATATCTGCTTCCAGTTCTTCTCAACTGAGTGCTACTGGTTCTAGCTGTGACGGCTACACTCTACTCAACCGGAGCAGTAACTTGAACCTCAACTTATGGCAATGTGTGAAAGTGTTGAGAACTAGAGCTCAGTTGTTTGTCATGCCACCACATTTCATCCAGCACTATGGAAGGCAATGCCTACATCTGGCTCGAATTAGTCCACGGTTGTTTTCAGCCGAATGACCTCTGCCGGGAACACTCAGAATGAGTTTCTTAGATATTGCAACATAGGAGTGTTTCACTGCTTTCAAGGCTTCTTAGGAAGAATTCCCGAATGTTGCTGCTGGCAGGCCTCCGGTTTTCCGGGTGAACATCTCCTCGTAAATCGCACGTGGTTTCTTGTACACCCGTGACATTTGGCCAGGTTATACAGGTTGCATTGCTACACAATTGCGCCTGCCTAGCTCTGCCGCGGTTGCAAACATTCAAGGGTGGCAGCCAGATAGGCTGGTGCCCGTAGGACACTGCCAGCGGACTGGGTATATCTGCTTTCCGTTCTTCTCACCTGAGTGCTATTGCTTCCAGCTTTGACGGCTACACTCTACTCAACCGGAACAGTAAGTTGAACCTCAACTTATGGCAATGTGTGAAAGTGTTGAGAACTAGAGCTCAGTTGTTTGACACGCCACCCCTCTCCATCCAGCACTATGGACGGCACTGCCTACATCTGGCTCTACTTAGTCCACGGTTGTGTTCATCCGAATGAACTCTGCCGGGAACACTCAGAATGAGTTTCTGAGTTATCGCAACATAGGAGCGTTTCACTGCTTTCAAGGCTTCTTAGGAAGAATTCCGGAATCTTGCTGCCGGCAGGCCTCCGACTGTTCCGGGTGAATATCTCCTTGTAAATCCCCCGTGGTTTCTTGTACACCCGTGAAATTTGGCCAAGTTTTGTAGTTTGCATTGCTGCACAATTGCGCCTGCCTAGCTCTGCCGCGGTTGCAAACATTCAGGCGTGGCAGCCAGATAGCCTGGTCCCCTTTGGACACTGCCAGCGAACTGGGTATATCTGCTTCCCGTTCTTCTCACCTGAGTGCTACTGATTCCAGCTTTGAAGGCTACACTCTACTCAACCGGAGCAGTTACTTGAACCTCAACGTATGGCAATGTGTGAAAGTGTTCAGAACTAGAGCTCAGTTGTTTGACATGCCACCACTGTCCATCCAGCACTATGGACGGCACTGCCTACATCTGGCTCTAATAAGTCCACGGTTGTGTTCAGCCGAATGACCTCTGCCGGGAACATTCAGAATGAGGTTTTGAGTTGTTACAACATAGGAGCTTTTCACTGGTTTCAAGGCTTCTTAGGAAGAATTACCGAATGTTGGTGCCGGCAGGCCTCCGGCTGTTCCGGGTGAATATCTCCTTGTAAATCCCCCGTTTTTTCCAGTTCACCCGTGAAATTTGGCCAGGTTATGCAGTTTGCATTACTGCACAATTGCGCCTGCCTAGCTCTGCCGCGGTTGCAAACATTCAGGCGTGGCAGCCACATAGGCTGGTGCCCGTAGGACACTGCCAGCGGACTGGGTATATCTGCTTCCCGTTCTTCTCACCTGAGGGCTATTGATTCCAGCTTTGACGGCTACACTCTACTCTACCGGAGCAGTAACTTGAACCTCAACTTATGGCAATGTGTGAAAGTGTTGAGAACTAGAGCTCAGTTGTTTGACACGCCACCACTTTCCATTCGGCACTATGGACGGCACTGCCTAGATCTGGCTTAATTAGTCCATGGTTGTGTTCAGCCGAATGACCTCTGCTGGGAACACTCAGAATGAGGTTCTGAGTTGTTGCAACATAGGAGCTTTTCACTGCTTTCAAGGCTTCTTAGGAAGAATTACCGAATGTTTGTGCCGGCAGCCCTCGGGCTGTTCCGGGTGAATATCTCCTTGTAAATCCCCCATGGTTTCTTGTACATCGGTGACATTTGGCCAGGTTATGCAGTTTGCATTGCTGCACAATGGCGCCTGCCTAGCCCTGCTGCGGTTGCAAACATTCAGGCGTGGCAGCCAAATAGGCTGGTCCCCATAGGACACTGCCAGTGGACTGTGTATATCTGCTTCCTGTTCTTCTCACCTGAGTGCTACTGACTACAGCTTTGACGGCTACACTCTACTCAAGCGGAGCAGTAAGTTGAATGTCAACTTATGGCACTTTGTGAAAGTGTTGAGAACTAGAGCTCAGTTGTTTGGCACGCCACCACAGTCCATCCAGCACTACAAACATCACTGTCTACATCTGGCTCTTAAGTCCATGGTTGTGTTCAGCTGAATGACCTCTGCCGGGAACACTCAGATTGAGGTTCTGAGTTGTTGCAACATAGGAGCGTTTCACTGCTTTCAAGGCTTCTTAGGAAGCTTTCCGGAATCTTGCTGCCGGCAAGCCTCCAGCTGTTCCGGGTGAACATCTCTTGGTAAATCCCCCGTGGTTTCTTGTACACCGGTGAAATTTGGCCAGGTTATGCAGTTTGCATTGCTGCACAATTAGGCCTGCCAAACTCTGCCGCGGTTGCAAACATTCAGACGTGGCAGCCAGATAGGCTGGTCCCCGTAGGACACTGCCAGCGAACTGGGTATATCTGCTTCCCCTTCTTCTCACCTGAGGGCTACTGATTCCAGCTTTGACGGCTGCACTCTACTCAACCGGAGCAGTAAGTTGAACCTCAACTTATGGCAATGTGTAAAAGTGTTGAGAACTAGAGCTCAGTTGTTTGCCACGCCACCACAGTCCATCCAGCACTATGGACGGCACTGCCTACATCTGGCTCTAATTAGTCCACGGTTGTGTTCAGCCGAATGACCTCTGCCGGGAACACTCAGAATGAGGTTCTGAGTTGTTGCAACATAGGAGCTATTCACTGCTTTCAAGGCTTCTTAGGAAGAATTACCGAATGTTGGTGCCGGCAGGCCTCTGGCTGTTCCGGGTGAATATCTCCTTGTAAATCCCCCAAGGTTTCTTGTACACCCATGACATTGGCTAGGTTATGCAGTTTGCATTGCTGCACAATTGCGCCTGCCTAGCTCTGCCGCGTTTGCAAACATTCAGGCGTGGCAGCCAGATAGGCTGGTCCCCGTAGGACTCTCCCAGCGGAATGGGTCTATCTGCTTCCCGTGCTTCTCTCCTGAGTGCTACTGATTCCAGCTTTGACGGCTACACTCTACTCAACCGGAGCAGTAAGTTGAACCTCAACTCATGGCACTTTGTGAAAGTGTTGAGAACTAGAGCTCACTTGTTTGGCACGCCACCACTCTCCATCCAGCACTATTGACGGCACTGCCTACATCTGGCTCTAATTAGTCCACGGTTGTGTTCAGCCGAATGACCTCTTCCGGGAACACTCAATATAAGGTTCTGAGTTATTGCAACATAGGAGAGTTTCACTGCTTTCAAGGCTTCTTAGGAAGAATTCCGGAATCTTGCTGCCGGGAAGCCTCCGGTTTTCCGGATGAACATCTCCTTGTAAATTGCCCGTGGTTTTTTGTACACCCGTGACATTTGACCAGGTTATTCAGTTTGCATTGCTACACAATTGCACCTGCCTAGCTCTGCCGCGGTTGCAAACATTCAGGCATGGCAGCCAGATAGGCTGGTCCCCGTAGAACACTGCCAGCGGACTGGGTATATCTGCTTCACGTTCTTCTCACCTGAGTGCTACTGATTCCAGCTTTGACGGCTACACTCTACTCAACCGGAGCAGTAAGTTGAACCTCAACTTATGGCAATGTGTGAAAGGGTTCAGAACTAGAGCTCAATTGTTTGACATACCACCACTGTCCATCCAGCACTATGGACGGCACTGCCTACATCTGGGGCGAATTATTCCACGGTTGTGTTCAGGCGAATGACCCCTGCCAGGAACACTCAGAATGAGTTTCTGAGTTATTGCAACATAGGAGCGTTTCACTGCTTTCAAGGCTTCTTACGGATAATTCCGGAAACTTGCTGCCGGCAGGCCTCCGGCTTTTCCGGGTGAATATCTCCTTGTAAATCCCCCGTGGTTTCTTGTACACCCGTGACATTTGGCCAGGTTATGCAGTTTGCATTCCTGCATAATTGTGCCCGCCTAGCTCTGCCGCGTTCGCAAACATTCAGGCGAGGCAGCCAGATAGGCTGGTCCCCGTAGGACTCTCCCAGCGGAATGGGTCAATCTGCTTCCCGTGCTTCTCCCCTGAGTGCTACTGATTCCAGCTTTGACGGCTACACTCTACTCAAGCGGAGCAGTAAGTTGAACCTCAACTTATGGCACTTTGTGAAAGTGTTGAGAACTAGAGATCAGATTTTGGCACACCACCACAGTCCATCCAGCACTATGGACAGCACTGCCTACATCTGGATATTAAGTCCACGGTTGTGTTCAGCTGAATGACCTCTGCCGGGAACACTCAGATTGAGGTTCTGAGTTGTTGCAACATAAGAGCGTTTCACTGCTTTCAAGGCTTCTTAGGAAGAATTCCGGAATCTTGCTGTCGGCAGGCCTCAGGCTGTTCCCGGTGAATATCTCCTTGTAAATCCCCCGTGGTTTGTTGAACACCCGTGAAATTTGGCCAGGTTATGCAGTTTGCATTGCTGCACAATTCCTCCTGCTTAGCTCTTCCGCGCTTGCAAACATTCAGGTGTGGCAGCCAGAGAGTCTGGTCACTGTAGGACACTGCCAGCGAACTGGGTATATCTGCTTCCCCTTCTTCTCACCTGAGTGCTACTGATTCCAGCTTTGACGGCTACACTCTACTCAACCGGAGCAGTAAATTGAACCTCAACTTATGGCACTTTGTGAAAGTGTTTAGAACTAGAGCTCAGATTTTTGGCACGCCACCACAGTCCATCCAGCACTATGGACAGCACTGCCTACATCTGGCTCTTAAGTCCACGGTTGTGTTCAGCTGAATGACCTCTGCCGGGAACACTCAGATTGAGGTTCTGAGTTGTTGCAACATAGGAGCCTTTCACTGCTTTCAAGGCTTCTTAGGAAGAATTACCGAATGTTGGTGCCGGCAGGCTTCCGGATGTTCCGGGTGAATATCTCCTTGTAAATCCCCCGTGGTTTCCTTTACACCCGTGAAATTTGGCCAGATTATGCAGTTTGCATTGATGCACAATTGCGCCTGCCTAGCTCTGCCGCGGTTGCAAACATTCAGGCGTCGCAGCCAGATAGGCTGGTCCCCGTAGGACACTGCCAGCGAACTGAGTATATCTGCTTCCCGTTCTTCTCACCTGAGTGCTACTGATTCCAGCTTTGATGGCTACACTCTACTCAACCGGAGCAGTAACTTGAACCTCAACTTATGGCAATGTGTGAAAGTGTTCAGAACTAGAGCTCAGTTGCTTGACTCGCCACCACTGTCCATCCAGCACTATGGACGGCACTGCCTACATCTGGCTCGAATTAGTCCACGGTTGTGTTCAGCCGAATGATCTCTGCCAGGAACACTCAGAATGAGTTTCTGAGTTATTGCAACATAGGAGCGTTTCACTGCTTTCAAGGCTTCTTAGGAAGAATTCCGGAATCTTGCTCCTGGCAGGCCTCTGGCTGTTCTGGGAGAACATCTCCTTGTAAATCCCCCGTGGTATCTTGTACACCCGTGAAATTTGGCCAGGTTATGCAGTTTGCATTGCTGCACAATTGCGCCTGCCTAGCTCTGCCGGGGTTGTAAACATTCAGGCGTGGCAGCCAGATAGGCTGGTGCCCGTAGGACACTGCCAGCGGACTGGGTATATCTGCTTCATGTTCTTCTCACCTGAGTGCTATTGATTCCAGCTTTGAAGGCTACACTCTACTCAACCGGAGCAGTAACGTGAACCTCAACTTATGGCAATGTGTGAAAGTGCTGAGAACTAGAGCTCAGTTGTTTGACACGCCACCACTTTCCATTCAGCACTATGGACGGCACTGCCTAGATCTGGCTCTAATAAGTCCACGGTTGTGTTCAACCGAATGACCTCTGCCGGGAACACTCAGAATGAGCTTCTGAGTTATTGCAACATAGGAGCGTTTCACTTCTTTCAATGCTTCTTAGGAAGAATTCCGGAATGTTGCTGCCGGCAGGCCTCTGGTTTTCCGGGTGAACATCTCCTTGTAAATCGCCCGTGGTTTCTTGTACACCCGTGACATTTGACCAGGTTATTCAGTTTGCATTGCTACACAAATGCAGCTGCCTAGCTCTGCCGCGGTTGCAAAAATTCAGGCATGGCAGCCAGATAGGCTGGTCCCCGTAGGACACTGCCAGCGGACTGGGTATATCTGCTTCACGTTCTTCTCACCTGAGTGCTACTGATTCCAGCTTTGACGGCTACACTCTACTCAAGCGGAGCAGTAAGTTGAACCTCAACTTATGGCAATGTGTGAAAGTGTTGAGAACTAGAGCTCAGTTGTTTGGCACGCCACCAGAGTCCATCCAGCACTATGGACGGCACTGCCTACATCTGGCTCTAATAAGTCCACGGTTGTGTTCAGCTGAATGACCTCTGCCGGGAACACTCAGAATGAGGTTCTGAGTTGTTGCAACATAGGAGCGTTTCACTGCTTTCAAGGCTTCTTAGGAAGAATTTCCGAATGTTGGTGCCGGCAGGCCTCTGGCTGTTCCGGGTGAATATCTCCTTGTAAATCCCCCAAGGTTTCTTGTACACCCGTGACATTGGCTAGGTTATGCAGTTTGCATTGCTGCACAATTGCGCCTGCCTAGCTCTGCCGTGTTTGCAAACATTCAGGCGTGGCAGCCAGATAGTCTGGTCCCCGTAGGACTCTCCCAGCGGAATGGGTCTATCTGCTTGCCGTGCTTCTCTTCTGAGTGCTACTGATTCCAGCTTTGACGGCTACACTCTATTCAACCGGAGCAGTAAGTTGAACCTCAACTCATGGCATTTTGTGAAAGTGTTGAGAACTAGAGCTCACTTGTTTGGCACGCCACCACTGTCCATCCAGCACTATTGACGGCACTGCCTACATCTGGCTCTAATTAGTCCACGGTTGTGTTCAGCCGAATGACCTCTGCCGGGAACACTCAATATAAGGTTCTGAGTTATTGCAACATAGGAGCGTTTCACTGCTTTCAAGGCTTCTTAGGAAGAATTCCGGAATCTTGCTGCCGGGAAGCCTCCAGCTGTTCCGGGTGAACATCTCCTGGTAAATCCCCCGTGGTTTCTTGTACACCCGTGAAATTTGGCCAGGTTATGCAGTTTGAATTGCTGCACAATTGCGCCTGCCTAGCTCTGGCGAGGTTGCAAACATTCCCGCGTGGCAGCCAGATAGGCTGGTCCCCGTAGGATACTGCCAGCAGACTGGGTATATATGCTTCCCGTTCTTCTCACCTGAGTGCTACTGATTCCCGCTGTGACAGCTGCTCTCCACTCAACCGGAACAGTAAGTTGAACCTCAACTTATGGCAATGTGTGAAAGTGTTGAGAACTAGAGCTCAGTTGTTTGACACGCCACCCCTCTCCATCCAGCACTATGGACGGCACTGCCTACATCTGGCTCTAATTAGTCTACGGTTGTGTTCATCCAAATGAACTCTGCCGGGAACACTCAGAATGAGTTTCTGAGTTATTGCAACATAGGAGCGTTTCACTGATTTCAAGGCTTCTTAGGAAGAATTCCGGAATCTTGCTGCCGGCAGGCCTCCGACTGTTCCGGGTGAATATCTCCTTGTAAATCCCCCGTGGTTTCTTGTACACCCGTGAAATTTGGCCAAGTTATGTAGTTTGCATTGCTGCACAATTGCGCCTGCCTAGCTCTGCCGCGGTTGCAAACATTCAGGCGTGGCAGCCAGATAGGCTGGTCCCCGTAGGACACTGCCAGCGAACTGGGTATATCTGCTTCCCGTTCTTCTCACCTGAGTGCTACTGATTCCAGCTTTGAAGGCTACACTCTACTCAACCGGAGCAGTTACTTGAACCTCAACGTATGGCAATGTGTGAAAGTGTTCAGAACTAGAGCTCAGTTGTTTGACACGCCACCACTGTCCATCCAGCACTATGGACGGCACTGCCTACATCTGGCTCTAATAAGTCCACGGTTGTGTTCAGCCGAATGACCTCTGCCGGGAACATTCAGAATGAGGTTTTGAGTTGTTGCAACATAGGAGCTTTTCACTGGTTTCAAGGCTTCTTAGGAAGAATTACCGAATGTTGGTGCCGGCAGGCCTCCAGCTATTCCAGGTGAATATCTCCTTGTAAATCCCCCGTTGTTTCCAGTTCACCCGTGAAATTTGGCCAGGTTATGCAGTTTGCATTGCTGCAAAATTGCGCCTGCCTAGCTCTGCCGCGGTTGCAAACATTCAGGCGTGGCAGCCAGATAGGCTGGTCCCCGTAGGACACTGCCAGCGAACTGAGCATATCTGCTTCCCCTTCTTCTCACTTGAGTGCTACTGATTCCAGCTTTGACGGCTACACTCTACTCAACCGGAGCAGTAACTGGAACCTCAACTTATGGCAATGTGTGAAAGTGTTCAGAACTAGAGCTCACTTGTTTGACACGCCACCAATGTCCATCCAGCACTATGTACCGCACTGCCTACATCTGGCTCGAATTAGTCCATGGTTGTGTTCAGCCGAATGATCTCTGCCAGGAACACTCAGAATGAGTTTCTGAGTTATTTCAACATAGGAGCGTTTCACTGCTTTCAAGGCTTCTTAGGAAGAATTCCGGAATCTTGCTCCCTGCAGGCCTCCGGCTGTTCTGGTTGAACATCTCCTTGTAAATCCCCCGTGGTATCTTGTACACGCGTGAAATTTGGCCAGGTTATGCAGTTTGCATTGCTGCACAATTGCGCCTGCCTAGCTCTGCCGGGGTTGCAAACATTCAGGCGTGGCAGCCAGATAGGCTGGTCCCCATAGGACACTGCCAGCGGACTGGTTATATCTGCTTCCCGTTCTTCTCACCTGTGTGCTACTGATTCCAGCTTTGACGGCTACACTCTACTCAACCGGAGCAGTAACTTGAACCTCAACTTATGGCAATGTGTGAAAGTGTTGAGAACTAGAGCTCAGTTGTGTGATAATCCCCCACTGTCCATCCAGCACTATTGACGGCACGGTCTACATCTGGCTTAATTAGTCCACGGTTGTGTTCAGCCAAATGACCTCTGCCGGGAACACTCAGAATGAGTTTCTGGTTTATTGCAACATAAGAGTGTTTCACTGCTTTCAAGGCTTCTTAGGGTGCATTCTGGAATCTTGCAGCCGGCAGGCCTCCGGGTGTTCCCGGTGAACATCTCCTTGTAAATCCCCCGTGGTTTCTTGTACACCCGTGAATTTGGCCAGGTTATGCAGTTTGCATTTCTGCACAATTGCGCCTGCCTAGCTCTGCCGCGGTTGCCAAAATTCAAGCGTGGCAGCCAGATAGGCTGGTCCCCGTATACACTGCCAGCGGACTGAGTATATCTGCTTCCCTTTCTTCTCACCTGCGTGCTACTGATTCCAGCTTTGACAGCTACACTCTACTCAACCGGAGCAGTAATTTGAACCTCAATTTATGGCAATGTGTGAAAGTGTTGAGAACTAGAGCTCAGTTGTTTGGCACGCCACCACTGTCCATCCAGCACTATGGACGGCACTGCATACATCTGGCTCTAATTAGTCCACGGTTGTGTTCAGCCGAATGACCTCTGCCGGCAACACTCAGAATGAGGTTCTGAGTTATTGCAACATAGGAGCGTTTCACTGCATTCAAGGCTTCTTAGGAAGAATTCCGGAATCTTGCTGCCGGCAGGCCTCCGTCTGTTCTGGGTGAACATCTCCTTGTAAATCCCCCGTGGTTTCTTGTACACCCGTGAAATTTGGCCAGGTTATGCAGTTTGCGTTGATGCATAATTTGCCTGCCTAACTCTACGGCGGTTGCAAACATTTAGGCGTGGCAGCCAGAATTGCTGGTACCCGTAGGACACTGCCAGCGGACTGGGTATATCTGCTTCCAGTTCTGCTCACCTGAGTGCTACTGATTACAGCTTTAACGGCTACACACTACTCAACCGGAGCAGTAAGTTGAACCTCAACTTATGACACTTTGTGAAAGTGTTGAGAACTAGAGCTCAGTTGTTTTGGAAGCCTCCACTGTCCATCCAGCACTATGGACGGCACTGCCTACATCTTTCTCTAATTAGTCCGCGGTTGTGTTCAACCAAATGACCTCTGCCGGGAACACTCAGAATGAGGTTCTGAGTTGTTGCAACATAGGATCGTTTCACTGCTTTCAAGGCTTCTTAGGAAGAATTCCCGAATGTTGCTGCTGGCAGGCCTCCGGTTTTCCGGGTGAACATCTCCTTGTAAATCGCACGTGGTTTCTTGTACATCCGTGACATTTGGCCAGGTTATACAGGTTGCATTGCTACACAATTGTGCCTGCCTAGCTCTGCCGCGGTTGCAAATATTCAAGGGTGGCAGCCAGATAGGATGGTGCCCGTAGGACACTGCCAGCGGACTGGGTATATCTGCTTTCTGTTCTTCTCACCTGAGTGGTATTGCTTCCAGCTTTGACGGCTACACTCTACTCAACCGGAGCAGTAAGTAGAACCTCAACTTATGGAAATGTGTGAAAGTGTTGAGAACTAGAGCTCAGTTGTTTGGCACACCACAACAGTCCATCCAGCACTATGGACGGCACTGCCGACATCTGGCTCTAATTAGTCCACGGTTGTGTTCAGCCGAATGACCTCTGCTGGGAACTCTCAGAATGAGTTTCTAAGTTGTTGCAACATAGGAGCGTTTCATTGCTTTCAAGACTTGTTAGGAAGAATCACGGAATGTTGGTGCCGGCAGGCCTCCGGCGGTTCCGGGTTAACATCTCCTTGTAAATCCCCCGTGGTTTATTGTCCACCCGTGAAATTTGACCAGGTTATGCAGTTTGGATTGATGCACAATTGCGCCTACCTAGCTCTGCCGCGGTTGCAAACATTCAGGCGTGGCAGCCAGATAGGCTGGTGCCCGTATGACACTGCCAGTGGACTGGGTATATCTGCTTCCCGTTCTTCTCACCTGAGTGCTACTGATTCCACCTTTGACAGCTACACTCTACTCAACCGGAGCAGTAATTTGAACCTCAACTTATTTCAATGTGTGAAAGTGTTGAAAACTAGAGCTCAGTTGTTTGGCACGCCACCACAGTTCATCCAGCACTATGGACTGCACTGGCTACATCTGGCTCTAATAAGTCCACGGTTGTGTTCAGCCGAATGACCTCTGCCGGGAGCACTTAGAATGAGGTTCTGAGTTGTTGCAACATAGGAGCGTTTCACTGCTTTCAAGGCTCCTTAGAAAGAATTACGGAATGTTAGTGCCGGCAGGCCTCCGGTTGTCCCGGGTGAATATCTCCTTGTAAATACCCGTGGTTTCTTATACACCCGTGAAATTTGGCCAGGTTATGCAGGTTGAATTGCTGCACAATTGTGCCTGCGTAGCTCTGCCGCGGTTGCAAACATTCAGGTGTGGCAGCCAGATAGGCTGGTCCCCATAGGACACTGCCAACGGACTGGTTATATCTGCTTCCCGTTCTTCTCACCTGTGTGCTACTGATTCCAGCTTTGAGGGCTACACTCTACTCAACCGGAGCAGTAACTTGAACCTCAACTTATGGCAATGTGTGAAAGTGTTGAGAACTAGAGCTCAGTTGTGTGCCAATCCCCCGCTGTCCATCCAGCACTATGGACGGCATGGCCTACATCTGGCTTAATTAGTCCACGGTTGTGTTCAGCCAAATGACCTCTGCCGGGAACACTCAGAATGGGTTTCTGATTTATTGCAACATAAGAGTGTTTCACTGCTTTCAAGGCTTCTTAGGGAGCATTCTGGAATCTTGCTGCCGGCAGGCCTCCGGGTGTTCCCGGTGAACATCTCCTTGTAAATCCCCCGTGGTTTCTTGTACACCCGTGAATTTGGCCAGGTTATGCAGTTTGCATTTCTGCACAATTGCGCCTGCCTAGCTCTGCCGCGGTTGCCAAAATTCAGGCGTGGCAGCCAGATAGGCTGGTCCCCGTATGCACTGCCAGCGGACTGGGTATATCAGCTTCCCTTTCTTCTCACCTGCGTGCTACTGATTCCAGCTTTGACAGCTACACTCTACTCAACCGGAGCAGTAATTTGAACCCCAACTTATGGCAATGTGTGAAAGTGTTGAGAACTAGAGCTCAGTTGTTTGGCACGCCACCACTGTCCATCCAGCACTATGGACGGCACTGCATACATCTGGCTCTAATTAGTCCACGGTTGTGTTCAGCCGAATGACCTCTGCCGGCAACACTCAGAATGAGGTTCTGAGTTATTGCAACATAGGCGCGTTTCACTGCATTCAAGGCTTCTTAGGAAGAATTCCGGAATCTTGCTGCCGGCAGGCCTCCGTCTGTTCTGGGTGAACATCTCCTTGTAAATCCCCCGTGGTTTCTTGTACACCCGTGAAATTTGGCCAGGTTATGCAGTTTGCATTGATGCATAATTGTGCCTGCCTAGCTCTACGGCGGTTGCAAACATTCAGGCGTGGCAGCCAGATAGGCTGGTCCACGTAGGACACTGCCAGCGGACTGGGTACATCTTCTTCCCGTTCTTCTGTCCTGAGTGCTACTGAATCCAGCTTTGACGGCTACACTCTACTCTACCGGAGCAGTAAGTTGAACCTCAACTCATGGCACTTTGTGAATGTGTTGAGAACTAGAGCTCAGTTTTTTGGCACGCCACTACTGTCCATCCAGCACTCTGGACGGCACTGCCTACATCTGGCTCTAATTAGTCCACGGTTGTGTTCAGCCGAATGACCTCTTCCGGGAACACTCGATAGGAGGTTCTGAGTTATTGCAACATAGGAGCGTTTCACTGCGTTCAAGGCTTCTTAGGAAGAATTCCGGAATCTTGCTGCCGGCAGGCCTCCAGCTGTTCCAGGTGAACATCTCTTGGTAAATCCCCCGTGGTTTCTTATACACCCGTGAAATTTGGCCAGGTTATGCAGTTTGCATTGCTGCACAATTAGGCCTGCCAAACTCTGCCGCGGTTGCAAAGACTCAGGCCTGGCAGCCAGTTAAGTAGGTCCCCGTAGGACACTGCCAGCGGACTGGGTATATGTGCTTCCCGTTCTTCTCACCTGAGTGCTACTGATTCCAGCTTTGACGGCTACACTCTACTCAACCGGAGCAGTAAGTTGAACCTCAACTTATGGCATTTTGTGAAAGTGTTGAGAACTAGAGCTCAGTTGTTTGGCACGCCACAACTGTCCATCCAGCACTATGGACGGCATTGCCTACATCTGGCTTTAATTAGTCCACGGTTGTGTTCAGCCGAATGACCTCTGCCGGTAACACTTAGAAAGAGTTTCTGAGTTATTGCAACATAGGATCGTTTCACTGCTTTCAAGGCTTCTTAGGAAGAATTATGGAATCTTGCTGCCGGCAGGCCTCCTGCTGTTCCGGGTGAATATCTCCGTGTAAATCCCCCGTGGTTTCTTGTACACCCGTGAAATTTGGCCAAGTTATGCAGTTTGTATTTCGGTACAGTTGCGCCTGCTTAGATCTGTGGCGGTTGCAAACATTCAGGCTTGGCAGCCAGATAGGCTGGTCCCCATAGGACACTGCCAGCAAACTGTGTATATCTACTTCCCGTTCTTCTCACCTGAGTGCTACTGATTCCAGCTTTGACGGCTACACTCTACTCAGCCGGAGTAGTAAGTTGAACCTCAACTTATGGCACTTTGTGAAAGTGTTGAGAACTAGAGCTCAGTTGTTTGGCACGCCATCACTGTTCATCCAGCACTATGGACTGCACTGCCTACATCTGGCTCGAATTAGTCCACGGTTGTGTTCAGCCGAATGACCTCTGCCAGGAACACTCAGAATGAGTTTCTGAGTTATTGCAACATAGGAGCGTTTCACTGCTTTCAAGGCTTCTTAGGAAGAATTCCGGAATCTTGCTGTTGGTAGGCCTCCGGCTGTTCCGGGTGAATATCTCCTTGTAAATCCCCCGTGGTTTGTTGTACACCCGTGAAATTTGGCCAGGTTATGCTGTTTGCATTGCTGCACAATTGCTCCTGCTTAACTCTGCCAAGGTTGCAAACATTCAGGCGTGGCAGCCAGATAGGCTGGTCCCCGTAGGACACTGCCAGCGGACTGTGTATATCTGCTTCCCGTTCTTCTCACCTGAGTGCTACTGATTCCAGCTTTGACGGCTACACTCTACTCAACCGGAACAGTAAGTTGAACCTCAACTTAGGGCACTTTGTGAAAGTGTTAAAAACTAGAGCTGAGTTGTTTGGAACGCCACAACTGTCCATCCAGGACTATGGACGGGACTGCTTACATCTGGCTCTAATTAGTCCACGGTTGTGTACAGCCGAATGACCTCTGCCGGGAACACTCAGAATGAGGTTCTGAGTTATTGCAACATAGGAGCGTTTCACTGCTTTCAAGGCTTCTTAGGGAGAATTCCGGAATCTTGGTGCCTGCAGGACTCCGGCAGTTCCGGGTGAACATCTCCTTGTAAATCCCCCGTGGTTTCTTGTACACCCGTGAAATTTGGCCAGGTTATGCAGTTTCCATTGCTGTACAATTGCACCTTCCTAGCTCTGCCGCGGTTGCAAACATTCAGGCGTGGCATCCAGATAGTCTTTTCCCCGGAGGACACTGCCAGCGGACTGGGTATATCTGCTTCCCGTTCTTCTCACCTGAGTGCTACTCATTCCAGCTTTGACGGCTACACTCTACTGAACGGGATCTGTATGTTGAACCTCAATGTATGGCACTTTGTGAAAGTGTTGAGAACTAGAGCTCAGTTGTTTGGAACGCCAACTGTGTCCATCCAGCAGTATGGACAGCACTGCCTACATCTGGCTCTAATTAGTCCAAGGTTGTGTTCAGCCGAATGACCTCTGCCGGGAACACTAAAAATGAGGTTCTGAGATATTGCAACATAGGAGCGTTTCAGTGCTTTCAAGGCTTCTTAGGAAGAAACTAATTAGAGCCAGATGTAGGACGTGCCGTCCATAGTGCTGGATGGACAGTGGTGGCGTGCCAAACAACTGAACTCTTGTTCTCAGCACTTTCACAAATTGCCAAAAGTTGAGGTTTTAACTTACTGCTCCGGTTGAATAGAGTGTAGCCATCAAAGCTGGAATCAGTAGCACTCAGGTGAGAAGAACGGGAAGCAGATATACCCAGTCCGCTGGCAGTGTCCTACGAGGAACAGCCTATCTGGCTGCCACGCCTGAATGTGTGCAACCACAGCACAGCTAGGCAGGCTTAATCGTGCAGCTATGCAAACTGCATAACCCGGCCAAATTTCACTTGTTTACAAGGAACCACGGGGGATTTACAAGGAGATATTCACCCAGAAAATTCGAAGGCCTGCCGGCAGCAACATTCCGGAATTCTTCCTAAGAAGCCTGGAAACTAGTGAAAAGCTCCTAGGTTGCAATAACTCAGATCCTCCTTCTGATTGTTCCCGGCAGATGTCATTCGGCTGAACACAACCATGGACTAATTAGAGCCAGATTTAGGCAGTGCCGTCCATATTGCTGGATGGACAGTGGTGGCGTGCCAAACAACTGAGCTCTAGTTCTCAACACTTTCACAAAGTGCCATAAGGTGATGTTCAACTTTCTGCTCCGGTTGAGTAGAGTGTACCGTCAAAGCTGGAATCAGTAGAGCTCAGGTGAGAAGAACGGGAAGCAGATATACACAGTCTGCTGGCAGTGTCCAACGGGGACGAGCCTATCTTGCTGCCACACCTGAATGATTGCAAACATGGCAGAGCTAGGCATGCGCAATTGTGCAGCAATGCAAACTGCATAAGCTGGCCAAAGTTCACGGGTGTTCAAGAAACCACGGGGGATTTACAAGGAGATGTTCACCCGGAACAGCCGGAGGCCTGCCGGCAGCAACATTCCGGGATTCTTCCTGTGAAGCCTTGAAAGCAGTGAACGGCTCCTATGTTGCAATAACTCAGAACCGCATTCTGAGTGTTCTCGGCAGAGATCATTCGGCTGAACACAACCGTGGACTGATTTGAACCAGATGTAGGCAGTGCGGTCCATAGTGCTGGATGGACCGTGGTGGCATTCCAATCAACTTAGCTCTAGTTCTCAACACTTTCACAAAGTGCCATAAGTTGAGTAGAGTGTAGCCGTCAAAGCTGGAATCAGTAGCACTCAGGTGAAAAGAACGGGAAGAAGATATACCCAATTCGCTGGCAGTGTCCTACGGGGACTAGCCTATCTGGTTGCCACGCCTGAATGTTTGCAACCGCGGCAGAGTTAGGCAGGCGCAATTTTGCAGGAATGCAAACTGCATAACCTGGCCAAATTTCACGGGTGTACAAGAAACCACTGGGGATTTACAAGGAGATGTTCACTGGAAGAGCCGGAGGCCTGCCTGCAGCAAGATTCCGGAAATCTTCCTAAGAAGACTTGAAAGCAGTGAAACGCTCCCATGTTGAAATAACACAGAACCTCATTCTGAGTGTTCCTGGCAGAGGTCATTCGGCTGAACACAACAGTGGACTAATCACAGCCAGATGTAGGCAGTACTGTCCATAGTGGTGGATGGACTTTGGTGGAGTGCCAAACAACTGCGCTCTAGAACTCAAAACTTTGACAAAGTGCCATAAGTTGAAGTTCAACTTACACCTCCGGTTGAGTAGAGTGTAGCCGTCAAAGCTGGAATCAGTATCACTCAGGTGAGAAAACGGGAAGCAGATATACCCAGTCTGCTGGCAGTGTCCTACGGGGACCAGTCTATCTGGCTGCCACGCCTGAATGTTTGCCAACGCGCCACAGCTAGGCAGGCGCAATTGTGCAGCAATGCAAACTGCATAACCTGGCCAAATATCTCGGGTGTACAAGAAACCACGGGGGACTTACAAGGAGATGTTCGGTGGAAGAGCCGGAGGCCTGCCTGCAGCAAGATTCCGGAAATCTTCCTAAGAAGCCTTGAAAGCAGTGAAACGCTCCTATGTTGCAATAACACAGAAGCTCATGCTGAGTGTTCCCGGCAGAGGTCATTCGGCTGAACACAACCATGGAGTAATTACAGCCAGATGTATGCAGTGCCGTCCATAGTGCTTGATGGAGAGTGGTGGCGTGCCAAACACCTGAGCTCTAGTTCTCAACACATTCACAAAGTCCCATAAGTTGAGGTTCAATTTACTGCTCCGGTTGAGTAGAGTGTACCCGTCAAAGCTGGAATCAGCAGCACTCAGGTGAGAAGAACGGGAGGCAGATAGACCCAGTCCCCTGACAGTGTCGTACGGGGACCCGCCTATCTGGCTGCCACGCCTCAATGTTTGCAACCGCGACAGAGCTAGTCAGGCGCAATTGTGCAGAAATGCAAACTGCATAACCTGGCCAAATTTCACGGGTGTACAAGAAACCACGGGGGATTTACATGATATTCACCCAGAACAGCCGGAGGCCTACCCGCAGCAAGATTACGGAATTCTTCCTAAGAAGCCTTGAAAGCAGTGAAACGCTCCTATGTTGCAATAACTCAGCACCTCATTCTGAGTGTTCTCCGCAGAGGTCATTTGTCTGAACACAAGCGTGGACTAATTAGAGCCAGATGTAGGCAGTGCGGTCCATAGTGCTGGATGGACAGTGGTGGCTTGCCAAACAACTGAGCTCTAGTTCTCAACACTTTCACAAAGTGCCATAAGTTCAGGATCAACTTACTGCTCCGTTTGAGTAGAGTGTAGCCGTCAAAGGTGGAATCAGTAGCACTCAGGTGAGAAGAACGGGAAGCAGATATACCCAGTCCGTTGGCAGTGTCCTACGGCGACCAGACTATCTGGCTGCCACGCCTGAATGTTTGCAACCGCCGCAGATCTAGCCATTAGCAATTGTGCAGCATTGCATACTGCAAAACGTGGCCAAATTTCACAGGTGTACAAGAAACCAACGGGGATTTACAAGGAGATGTTCACCCGGAACAGCCGGAGGCCTGCTGGCACGAAGATTACGGAATTCTTCCTAAGAAGCCTTGAACGCAGTGAAACGCTCCTATGTTGCAATAACTCAGCACCTCATTCTGAGTGTTCTCCGTAGAGGTCAATAGGCTGAACACAACCGTGGACTAATTAGAGCCAGATGTAGGCAGTGCCGTCCATAGTGCTGGATGGACAGTGGTCGCTAGCCAAACAACTGAGCTCTAGTTCTCAACACTTTCACAAAGTGCCATAAGTTGAGGTTAAACTTACTGGTCCGTTTGAGTAGAGTGTAGCCTTCAAAGGTGGAATCAGTAGCACTCAGGTGAGACGAACGGGAAGCAGATATACCCAGTCCGCTGTCAGTGTCCTACGGGGACCAGCCTATCTGGCTGCCACAGCTGAATGTTTGCAAATGCAGCAGATCTATGCATTAGCAATTTTGCAGCAATGCAAACTGCATAACCTGGCCAAATTTCAAGGGTGTACAAGGAACAACGGGGGATTTACAAGGAGATGTTCACCCAGAACAGTCGGAGGCCCGTCGGCAACAAGATTCCGGAATTCTTCCTAAAAAGCCTTGAAAGCAGTGAAACTCTCCTATGTTGCAATAACTCAGAACCTCCTTCTGAGTGTTGCCGGCAGAGGTCATTCGGCTGAACACAACCGTGGACTAATTAGAGCCAAATGTAGGCATTGCAGCCCATAGTGCTGGACAGTGGTGGAGTGCCAAACAACTGAGCTCTAGTTCTCAACACTTTCACAAAGTGCCATAAGTTGAGGTTTAACTTACTGCTCCGGTTGAGTAGAGTATAGCCGTCAAAACTGGAATCAGTAGCACTCAGGTGAGAAGAACGGGAAGCAGATATACCCAGTGCAATGGCAGTGTCTTACGGGGACCAGCCTATCTGGCTGCCACGCCTGAATGTTTGCAACCGCGGCAGAGTAAGGCAGGCCAATTGTACAGCAATGCAAATTGCATATCCTGGCCAAATTTCACGGGTGGACAAGAAACCACGGGGGATTTACAAGGAGATGTTCCCCATGAACAGCCGGAGGCCTGCCGGCAGCAAGATTCCGGAATTCTCCCTAAGAAGCCTTGAAAGCAGTGAAACGCTCTTATGTTGCAATCACTCAGAACCTCATTCTGAGTGTTCCCGGCAGAGGTCATTCGGCTGAACACAACCGTGGACTACTTACAGCCAGATGTAGGCAGTGCCGTCCATAGTGCTCGATGGAGAGTGGTGGCGTGCCAAACAACTGAGCTCTAGTTCTCAACACTTTCACAAAGTGCCATAAGTTGAGGTTCAACTTACTGCTCCGGTTGAGTAGAGTGTATCCGTCAAAGCTCGAATCAGTAGCACTCAGGTGAGAAGCAGTGGAAGCAGATATACCCAGTCCGCAGGCCGTGTCCTACGGGGACCAGCGTATCTGGCTGCCATGCCTGAATGTTTGCAAACGCGGCACAGCTAGGCAGGCGCAATTGTGCAGCAATGCAAACTGCAAAAACTGGCCAAATTTCACGGGTGTACTGAAACCACGAGGGATTTACAAGGAGATGTTCACCCGGAACAGCCAGAGGACTGCTGGAAGCAAAATTCAGGAATTCTTCCTGTGAATCCTTGAAAGCAGTGAAACGCTCCTATGTTGCAATAACTCAGAACCTCATTCTGAGTGTTCCCGGCAGAGGTCATTCAGCTGAACACAACCGTGGACTAATTAGAGCCAGATGTAGGCAGTGCCGTCCATAGTGGTGGAAGGGCTTTGGTGGCGTGCCAAACAATTGAGCTCTAGTTCTCAACCCTTTCACAAAGTGCCATACGTTGAGGTTCAACTTACTGCTCTGGTTGAGTAGAGTGCAGCTGTCAAAGCAGGAATCAGTAGCACTCAGATAAGAAGAACGGGAAACAGATATACCCAGTCCGCTGGCAGTGTCCTACGGGGACCAGCCTATCTGGCTGCAACCCCTGAATGTTTGCAACCGCAGCAGAGTTAGGCAGGCGCAATTGTGCAGCAATGCACGCTGCATAACCTGGCCAAATTTCACGGGTGTACAAGAAACCACGGATGATTTACAAGGAGATGTTCACCCGGAAGAGCCGGAGGCCTGCCGAAAGCAAGATAGATGAATTCTTCCTAAGAAGCCTTGAAAGCAGTGAAACGCTCCTATGTTGCAATAACTCAGAACCTCATTCTGAGTGTTCCCGGCAGAGGTCATTCGGCTGAACACAACCGTGCAAAAATTGCAGCCAGATGTAGGCAGTGCCGTCCATAGTGCTGTATGGACAGTGGTGGCGTGCCAACAACTGAGCTCTAGGTCTCAACACTTTCACAAAGAGCCATAAGTTGAGGTTCATCTTACTGCTCCGCTTGAGTAGAGTGTAGCCGTCAAAGCTGTAATAAGTAGCACTCAGGTGAGAAGAATGGGAAGCAACTATACCCAGTCCTTGGCAGTGCCCTACGGGGACCAGACTATCTGGCTGCCACGCCAGAATGTTTGCCACCGTGGCAGATCAACGTAGGCGCAATTGTGCAGCAATGCAAACTACATAACCTGGCCAAATTTCGCGGGAGTACAAAAAACCACGGGGGATTTAAAAGGAGATGTTCACCCGGAACAGCCGGAGGCCTGCTGGCAGCAACATTCCTGGATTGTTCCTGTGAAGCCTTGAAAGCAGTGAAATGCTCATATGTTGCAATAACTCAGAACCTCAATCTGAGTGTTCCCGGCAGAGATCATTCGGCTGATCACAACCGTGGACTAATTAGAGCCAGATGTAGGCAGTGCCGTCCATAGTGCTCGATGGACAGTGGTGGCATGCCAAACAACTGAGCTCTAGTTCACAACACTTTCACAAAGTACCATAAGTTGAGGTTCAACTTACTGCTCCGGTTGAGTAGAGAGTAGCCGTCAAAGCTGGAATCATTAGCACTCAGGTGAGGAGAACGGGAAGATGATATACCCCGTCCGCTGGCAATGTCCTACGGGGACCAGCCTATCTGGCTATCACCCCTGAATGTTTGCAACCGCGGCAGATCTAGGCAGGAACAATTGTGCAGCAATGCAAACTGCATAACCTGGCCAAATTTCAAGGGTGTACAAGAAATCACGGGGGATTTACAAGGAGATGTTCACCAGGAACAGACGGAGGCATGCCGGCAGAAACATTCCGGGATTCTTCCTGTGAAGCCTTGAAAGCAGTGAAACGCTCCTATGTTGCAATAACTCAGAACCTCATTCTGAGTGTTCCCGGCAGAGGTCATTCGGCTGAACACAACCGTGGACTAATTAGAGCCAGATGTAGGCAGTGCCGTCCATAGTGCTGGATGGACAGTGGTGGTGTGCCAAACAACTGAGCTCTAGTTCTCAACACTTTCACAAAGTGCCATAAGTTGAGGTTCAACTTACTGTTCCGGTTGAATAGAGTGTAGTCGTGAAAGCTGGAATCAGTAGCACTCAGGTGAGAAGAAGGGAAAGCAGATAGACCCACTCCGCTGACAGTGTCGTACGGGGACCAGCATATCTGGCTGCCAAGCCTGAATGTTTGCAACCTCGTCAGAGCTAGGCAAGCGCAGTTGTGCAGAAATGCAAACTGCATAACCTGGCCAAATTTCACGGGTGTACCAGAAACCACGGGGGATTTACAAGATGTTTACCCAGAACAGCCGAGGGCCTCCGGCAGCAAGATTCCGGAATTCTTCCTAAGAAGCCTTGAAAGCAGTGAAAGGCTCCTATGTTACAATAAATCAGCACCTCATTCTGAGTGTTCTCCCCAGAGGTCATTTGGCTGAACACAACCATGGACTAATTAGAGCCAGATGTAGGCAGTGCGGTCCATAGTGCTGGATGGACAGTGGTCACGTGCCAAACAACTGAGCTCTAGTTCTCAACACTTTCACCGAGTGCCATAAGTTGAGGTTCAACTTACTGCTCCGTTTGTGAAGAGTGTAGCCGTCAAAGATGGAATCAGTAGCACTCAGGTGAGAAGAACGGGAAGCAGATATACCCAGTCCGCTGGCAGTGTCCTACGGGGACCAGCCTATCTGGCCGCCACGCCTGAATGTTTGCAACCGCGGCAGATCAAGGCATTAGCAATTGTGCAGCATTGCATATTGCATAACCTGGCCAAATTTCACGGGTGTACAAGAAACCACGGGGGATTTACAGGGAGATGTTCACCCGGGACAGCCGGAGTCCTGCCGAAAGCAAGATTGAGGAATTCTTCCTAAGAAGCCTTGAAAGCAGTGAAACGCTCCTATGTTGCAATAACACAGAACCTCATTCTGAGTGTTCCCGGCAGAGGTCATTCGGCTGAACACAACCGTGGACTAATTACAGCCAGATGTACGCAGTGCCATCCATAGTGCTCAATGGACAGTGGTGGCGTGCCAAACGACTGAGATCTAGTTCTCAACACATTCACAAAGTGACATAAGTTGAGGTTCAACTTACTGCTCCGGTTTAATAGAGTGTAGCCGTCAAAGCTGGAATCAGTAGCACTCAGGTGAGAAAACGGGAAGCAGATATACCCAGTCCGCTGGCAGTGTCCTACGGGGACCAGCCTATATGACTGCCACGCCTGAATGTTTGCAACCGCGGCAGAGTAAGGTAGGAGAAATTGTGCAGCAATGCAAACCGCATAACCTGGCTAAATGTCACGGATGTACAAGAAACCACCGGGGATTTACAAGGAGATGTTCACCCGGAACAGCCGGAGGCCTGCCGGCAGCAACATTCCGGGATTCTTCCTGTGAAGCCTTGAAACCAGTGAAACTCTCCTATGTTGCAATAAATCAAAACCTCATTCTGAGTGTTCCCGGCAGAGGTCATTCGGCTGAACACAACCGTGGACTAATTAGAGCCAGATGTAGCCAGTGCCGTCCATAGTGGTGGATGGACTTTGGTGGCGTGCAAAACAACTGAGCTCTAGACCTCAAAACCTTGACAAAGTGCCATAAGTTGAACTTCAACTTACTGCTCCGGTTGAGTAGAGTGTAGCTGTCAAAGCTGGAATCAGTAGAACTCAGGTGAGCAGAACGGGAAGCAGATATACCCAGTCCGCTGGCAGTGTCCTACGAGGACCAGCCTATCTGGCTGCCACACCTGAATGTTTGCAGACGCAGCAGAACTAGGCAGGCGCAATTGTGCAGCAATGCAAACTGCATAACCTGGCCAAAGTTCACGGGTGTACAAGAAACCACGGGGCATTTACAAGGAAATGTTCACCCGGAAGAGCCGGAGGACTGTCGGCAGCAACATTCCGGAATTCTTCCAAAGAGTCCTTGAAAGCAGTGAAACGCTCCTGTGTTGCAATAACTCAGAACCTCATTCTGAGTTTTCCCGGCAGAGGTCATTCGGCTGAACACAACCGTGGACTAATTACAGCCAGATGTACGCAGTGCCGTTCATAGTGCTGGATGGACAGTGGTGGCGTGCCAAACAACTGAGCTATATTTCTCAACACTTTGACAAAGTGCCATAAGTTGACGTACAACTTACTGCTCCGGTTGAGTGGAGTGTAGCCCTGAAAGCTGGAATCAGTAGCACTCAGATGAGAAGAAATAGAAGCAGATATACCCAGTCCGCATGCGTGTCCTATGGGGACCAGCCTATTTGGCTGCCACGCCTGAATGTTTCCAAATAAGGCACAGCTAGGCAGGCGCAATTGTGCAGCAATGCAAACTGCATAAACTGGCCAAATTTCACGGGTGTACTGAAACCATGGGGGATTTACAATGAGATGTTCACCCGGAATAGACGAAGGCCTGCCGAAAGCAAGATTCCGGAATTCTTACTAAGAAGACTTGAAAGCACTGAAACGCTCCTATGTTGCAATAACTCAGAACCTCATTCTGAGTGTTCCCGGCAGAGGACATTCGGCTGAACACAACCGTGGACTGATTAGAGCCAGATGTAGGCAGTGCAGTCCATAGTGCTGGATGGACAGTGGTCGCGTGCCCAACAACTGAGCTCTAGTTCTCAACACTTTCACAAAGTGCCATAATTTGAGGTTCCACTTACTGCTCCGGTTGAGTACAGTGTAGCCGTCAAAGCTGGAATAAGTAGCACTCAGGTGAGAAGAATGGGAAGCAGATATACCCAGTCCGTTGGCAGTGTCCTACGGGGACCAGCCTATCTGGCTGCCAGGCCTGAATGTTTGCCACTGCTTCAGATCTACGCAGGCGCAATTGTGCAGCAATGCAAACTGCAAAGCCTGGCCAAATTTCGCGGGAGTACAAAAAACCACTGGGGATTTAAAAGGAGGTGTTCACCCGGAACAGCCGGAGGCCTGCTGGCAGCAACATTCCGGAATTTTTCCAAAGAAGCCTTGAAAGCAGTGAAACGCTCGTATGTTGCAACAACTCAGAACCTCATTCGGAGTGTTCCCGGCAGAGGTCATTCGGTTGAACACAACCGTGGACTAATTAGAGCCAGATGTAAGCAGTGCCGTCCATAGTGCTGGATGGACTGTGGTGGCGTGCCAAACAACTGAGCTCTAGTTCTCAACACTTTCAGAAAATACCATAAGTTGAGGTTCAACTTACTGCCCCGGTTGACTAGAGTGTAGCCGTCAAAGCTGGAATCAGTATCACTCATATGAGAAGAACGGGAAGCAGATATACCCAGGCCGTTGGCAGTGTCCTATGGCGACCTGCCTATCTGGCTGCCACGGCTGAATGTTTGTAACCGCGGCAGAGCTTGGCAGGCGCAATTCTGCAGCAGTGCAAACTGCATTACCTGGCCAAATTTCACGGGTGTACAAGAAACCACGGGGGATTTACAAGGAGATGTTCACCCGGAACAGCCGGAGGACTGCCGCCAGCAAGATTCCGGAATTCTTCCTAAGAAGCCTTGAAAGCAGTGAAACGCTCCGATGTTGCAATAACTCAGAACCTCATTCTGAGTGTTCCCCACAGAGGTCATTCAGCTGAACACAATCGTCGTCTAATTAGAGCCAGATGTAGGCAGTGCCGTCCATAGTGCTGGATGGACCATGGTGGCGTGCCAAACAACTGAGCTCTAGTTCTCAACACTTTCACAAAGTGCCATAACTTGAGATTCAACTTACTGCTCCAGTTGAGTAGAGTGTAGCTGTCAAAGCTGGAATCAGTAGCACTCAGGTGAGAAGAATGGAAAGCAGATATACCCAGTCCGCTGGCAGTGTCCTTCGGGGACCAGCCTATCTGGCTGCCACGCCTGAATGTTTGCAACCGCAGCAGAGCTAGGCAGGCTCAATTGTGCAGCAATGCAAACTGAATAACCTGGCCAAATTTCACGGGTGTACAAGAAACCACGGGGGATTTACAACGAGATGTTCACCCGAAAGAGCCGGAGGCCTGCCGGTAGCAAGATTCCGGAATTCTTCCTGTGAAGCCTTGAAAGCAGTGAAACGCTCCTATGTTGCAATAACTCAGAACCTCATTCTGAGTTGTCCCGGCATAGGTCATTCGGCTGAACACAACCGTGGACTAATTACAGCCAGATGTAGGCAGTGCCGTCCAGAGTGCTGGATGGACAGTGTTGGCGTGCCAAACAACTGAGCTCTACTTCTCAACACTTTCATAAAGTGCCATAAATTGAGGTTCAACTTACTGCTACGGTTGAGTAGAGTGTAGCCGTGAAAGCTGGAATCAGTAGCACTCAGGTGAGAAGAACTGGAAGCAGATATACCCAGTCCACCGCCTGTGTCCTACGGAGACCAGCATATCAGGCTGCCACGCCTGAATGTTTGCAACCGTGGCAGAGTGAGGCAGGCGCAATTGTGCAGTAATGCAAACTGCATAACCTGGCCGAATTTCATGGGTGTACAAGAAACCACGGTTGATTTAGAAGGAGATGTTCTCCCGGAACAGCCGGAGGCCTGCTGGCAGCAACATTCCGGAATTCTTCCTGTGAAGCCTTGAAAGCAGTGAAACGCTCCTATGTTGCAATAAATCAGAACCTCATTCTGAGTGTTCCCGGCAGAGGTCATTCTGCTGAACACAACCGTGGACTAATTAGAGCCAGATGTAGTCATCACTGCCTACATAGTGCTGGATGGACAGTGGTGGTGTGCCAAACAACTGAGCAATAGTTCTCAACACTTTCACAAAGTGCCATAAGTTGAGGTTCAACTTACTGCTCCGGTTGAGTAGAGTGTAGCCATCAAGGCTGGAATCAGTAGCACTCAGGTGAGAAGAACGGGAAGCAGATATACTCAGTCCGCTGGCAGGGTCCTACGGGGACCAGCCTATCTGGCTGCCTCGCCTGAATATTTGCAAACGCGGCACAGCTAGGCATTCGCAATTGTGTAGCAATTCAAACTGAATAACCTCGCCAAATTTCATGGGTGTACAAGAAACCACGGGGGATTTACAAAGATATGTTCACCCGGCACAGCCGGAGGCCTCCGGGCAGCAAGATTCCGGAATTCTTCCTAAGAAACGAAAGCAGTGAAACGCTCCTATGTTGCATTAACGCAGAAACTCATTCTGAGTGTTCCCGGCAGAGGTCATTCGGCTGAACACAACCGTGGACTAATTAGAGCCAGACGTAGGCAGTGCCGTCCATAGTGCTGGATGGACAGTAGTGGCGTGCCAAACAACTGAGCTCTATTTCTCAACCCTTTCACAAAGTGCCATAAGTTGAGGTTCACCTTACTGCTCCGGTTGAGTAGAGTGTAGCCGTCAAAGCTGGAATCAGTCGCACTCAGGTGAGAGGAACGGGAAGCAGATATACCCAGTCCGCAGGCCATGTCCTACGGAGACAGAGCTTATCAGGCTGCCACGCCTGAATGTTTGCAACCGCGGCAGAGTTACGCAGGCACAATTGTGCAGCAATGCAGTCTGCATAACCTGGCCGAATTTCACAGGTGTACAAGAAACCACGGTGGATTTACAAGGAGATGTTCCCCCGGAACAGCCGGAGGTCTGCTGGCAGCAACATTGCGGAATTCTTCCTGTGAAGCCTTGAAAGCAGTGAAACTCTCCTATGTTACAATAAATCAGAACCTCAATCTGAGTGTTACCGGAGGAGGTCATTCTGCTGAACACAACTGTGGACTAATTAGAGCCAGATGAAGGCATCACTGCCTACATAGTGCTGGATGGACAGTGGTGGGGTGCCAAACAACTGAGCTCTAATTCTCAACATTTTCACAAAGTGCCATAAGTTGAGGTTCACCTTACTGCTCCGCTTGAGTAGACTGTAGCCGTCAAAGCTGAAATCAGTAGCACTCAGGTGAGAAGAACGGAAAGCAGATATACCCAGTCCGCTGGCAGTGTCCTACGGGGACCAGCCTATCTGACTGCCTTGCCGGAATGTTTGCAACCGCGGCAGAGCTAGGCAGGCGCAATTGTGCAGCAATTCAAACTGCATAACCTGGCCAAATTTTACGGGTGTACAAAAAATCACAGGGGTTTTACAAGGAGATTTTCACCCGGAAAAGCCGGAGGCCTGCCGGCAGCAACATTCCGGAATTCTTCCTGTGAAGCCTTGAAAGCACTGAAACGCTCGTATGTTGCAACAACTCAGAACCTCATTCGGAGTGTTCCCGGCAGAGGTCATTCGGCTTAACAGAACCGTGGCCTAATTAGAGCCAGATGTAAGCAGTGCCTTCCATAGTGTTGGATGGAGAGTGGTGGCTTGCCAAACAACTGAGCTCTAGTTCTCAACACTTTCACAAAGTACCATAAGTTGCGGTTCAACTTACTGCCCCGGTTGACTACAGTGTAGCCGTCAAAGCTGGAATCAGTAGCACTCAGGTGAGAAGAATGGGAAGCAGATATACCCAGTCTGATGGCAGGGTCCTACGGGGACCAGCCTATCTGGCTGCTATGCCTGAATATTTGCAACCGCGGCAGAGCTAGGCAGGCGCAATTGTGCTGCAATTTAAACTGCATAACCTGGCCAAATTTCATGGGTGTACAAGAAACCACGGGGGATTTACAAGGATATGTTCACCCGGAACAGCCGGGGGCCTCCCGGCAGCAAGGTTCCGGAATTCTTCCTGTGAAGCCTTGAAAGCAGTGAAACGCTCCTATGTTGTAGTTAATCAGAACTTCATTCTGAGTGTTCCCGGCAGAGGTCATTCTGCTGAACACAACCGTGGACTAATTAGAGCCAGATGTAGGCATCACTGCCTACATAGTGCTGGATGGACATTGGTGGGGTGCCAAACAACTGAGCTCTAGTTCCCAACACTTTCACAAAGTGCCATAAGTTGAGGTTCAACTTACTGCTCCGGTTGAGTAGAGTGTAGCCGTCAAGGCTGGAATCAGTAGCACTCAGGTGAGAAGAACGAGAAGCAGATATACCCAGTCCGCTGGCAGTGTCCTTCGGGGACCAGCCTATCTGGCTGCCACGCCTGAATGTTTGCAAACGGGGCACAGCTAGGCAGGCGCAATTGTGCAGCAATTCAAACTGCATAACCTCGCCAAATTTCATGGGTGTACAAGAAACCACGGGGGATTTACAAGGATATGTTCACCCGGAACAGCCGGAGGCCTCCAGGCAGCAAGATTCCGGAATTCTTCCTAAGAAACGAAAGCAGTGAAACGCTCCTATGTTGCTTTAACGCAGAAAGTCATTCTGAGTGTTCCCGGCAGAGGTCATTCAGCTGAACACAACCGTGGACTAATTAGAGTCAGATGTAGGCAGTGCCGTCCATAGTGCTGGATGGACAGTGGTGGCGTGCCAAACAACTGAGCTCTAGTGCTCAACACTTTCACAATGTGCCATAAGTTGAGGTTCAACTTACTGCTCCGGTTGAGTAGAGTATAGCCGTCAAAGCTGGAATCAGTAGCACTCAGGTGAGAGGAAGGGGATGCAGATATACCCAGTCCGCTGGCAGTGTCCTACGGAGACCAGCCTATCTGGCTGCCAAGCCTGAATGTTTGCAACCGCGGCAGAGCTAGGCAGACTCAATTGTGCAGCAATGCAAACTGCATAGCCTTGCCCAATTTCAAGAGTGTACAAGAAACCACGTGGGATTTACAAGGAGATGTTCACCCGGAACAGCCAGAGGCCTGCCGGCAGCAAGATTCCGGAATTCTTCCTGTGAAGCCTTGAAAGCAGTGTAACGCTCCAATGTTTCAATAACTCAGAACCTCATTCTGAGTGTTCCCGGCAGAGGTCATTCTGCTGAACACAACCGTGGACTAATTAGAGCCAGATATAGGCAGTGCCGTCCATAGTGCTCGATGTACAGTGGTGGCTTCCCGAACAACTGAGCTGTAGTTCTCAACACGTTCACAAAGTGTCATAAGTTGATGTTCAACTTACTGATCTGGTTGAGTAGAGTGTAGCCGTCAAAGCTGGAATCAGTAGCACTCAGTTGAGAAGGATGGAAAGCAGATAGACCCAGTTCGCTGGCAGTGTCATACGGGGACCAGCCTATCTGACTTGCACGCCTGAATGTTTGCAACCGTGGCAGAGTTAGGCAGGCGCAATTGTGCAGCAATGCAAACTGCATAACCTGGCCAAATTTCATGGGTGTACAAGAAACCACGGGGGATTTACAAGGAGATGTTCACCCGGAACAGCCGGAGGCCTCCCGGCAGCAACATTCCGGAATTCTTCCTGTGAAGCCTTGAAAGCAGTGAAACGCTCCTATGTTGCAATAACTCAGAACCTCATTCTGAGTGTTCCCGGCAGAGGTCATTCGGCTGAACACAACCGTGGACTAATTAGAGCCAGATGTACGCAGTGCCGTCCATAGTGCTGGATGGACAGTGCTGGCGTGCCAAAAGCTAATAGGCTAAGTCAGATAACGAAATTAAAAGCAGAGATTAACAATTAGAAAATCAGAAAACCATAACCAAAATAAACCAAACAAAAAGCTGGTTCTTTGAAAAAATAAACAAAATTGATGGCCCATTGGCTAGATTAATTAAAAAAAGAAGAGATGAAACCTATATTAATAGGATTAGGGATGCCACGGGAAACATCACAACAGGTACTCAAGATATCCAAACATTTCATACAGACTTCTTTCAAAAGCTATACTCTCTAAAGGAAGAAAATCGGGCAGAAATGGATGCATTTTTAGAGAAATACAAGTTGCCCAAACTGAGCAAAGAAGAAGTTAACCTATTAAATAAGCCAATATCCTATAATGAGATACAGGAAGCTATCAAAAGTCTTCCAACAAAAAAAAGCCCAGGACCAGATGGATTCACAGCAGAATTCTATAAGACCTTTAAACAAGAACTAATACCCATACTCCTCAAGCTCTTCAGAGAAATAGAGAAGGAGGGAGCTATCCCAAACTCATTCTACGAAGCCAATATCACACTCATCCCCAAACCAGGCAAAGACCCAACCAAAAAGGAGAATTACAGGCCAATCTCCTTGATGAACACAGATGCAAAGATCCTTAACAAGATTCTAGCTAACAGAATCCAGAAACACATAAAAAAAATAATTCACTATGACCAGGTAGGCTTCATCCCAGAGACACAGGGATGGTTTAACATACGTAAGTCAATAAATGTAATCCAACATATCAACAGAGCCAAGGTCAAGAATCACATGATTATCGCTACAGATGCAGAAAAGGCCTTTGACAAAATTCAACATTCATTCATGCTAAAAGCTCTGGAGAAAATAGGAATAGAAGGAACATTTATAAAAACAATAAAAGCCATTTATGACAGACCAATAGCCAATATTATACTTAATGGGGAAAAGCTATAACCAATTCTCCTAAAATCAGGAACAAGGCAAGGATGCCCACTGTCTCCACTCCTCTTCAATATAGTCCTAGAACCTTTAGCCAGGGCAATAAGGCAAGAAAAAGACATTAAAGGGATCCGCATAGGGAAAGAAGAAGTTAAGCTATCACTTTTTGCAGACGACATGATACTATACCTCCACGATCCCAAAAACTCCATCCCCAAACTCTTAGAAATCATAAATCACTTCGGCAAAATAGCAGGATACAAAATAAACCCACAAAAATCAGTTGCCTTCCTATACACTGATAATGTACAGGAAGAGAGGGAAATAAAGGGAGCAACCCCATTCACAATAACCTCCCGAAAAATAAAATATTTAGGAATTAACCTAACCAAAGATGTAAAAGAACTATTTAATGAGAACTATAAAAAGTTAAAGAAAGAAATTGCAGAAGACACTAGAAAATGGAAAGACCTCCCATGCTCTTGGATAGGCCGACTTAATATAGTAAAGATGGTAATATAGTAAATATAGTAAAGATGGTAATATAGTAAAGATGGTCATAGATCTTGAATTCTGGGCCTTGGTGCTATCACTCAGCTCTTCAACTCAAGACTAGCATTCTACCACTTGAGCCACACTGCCACTTTCAGTTTTCTGCTAGTTTATTGGAGATAAGAGTCTCATGGACTTTCCTTGCCGAGCTGGCTTTCAACCGCGGTCCTCAGATCTCAGCCTCCTTAGTGAGCCACGGGTGCCCAGCAAGAGTTGGCTTTTTGGAGTATGTGAAGAAGTAAAGAATTTTGAAAGCCAAGGTGAAGAAAAGCAGTCAATGTCTATGTGGATTGTAATTCCTCTGCATTTGTCTCTTATAGTAAATTCACTGATGTCTTTCATTTGAAAAGCCTTATTAGTCCCTTTCCAGCTATGTTCCCAGGCACCTGCTCAGGAGGCCTGGGAGAGTAGAGGTAGAAACAGGCCCCTCCCTGTACAGGACAGAAATCCAGGCCTGGGGCATAGGAGTTGTTTTACAGATTTTCACACAAATATATTTGCCCATTTCTTATATTGTTCTTATATTCTTGATGCTGGTTTGCACACATATTTAAAAATAGACCTCCATTTCTGTTCTATTGGAGGTGAGGAGGTGCCAAAGGGAACGGAAAAATGAATGTGTGTGTGTGTGTGTATAATATATATATTATATAATATATATATATTATATATATACTACACCTGCCCCCATGTATATATATGATATATATTATATATAATATATATTTGTATGTATATAATATATTATATATAATATTATATATAATATATTATAATATATTAAATTAATATTCTATATTATTATATATAATATATAATATATAATATATTATATATAATATATAATATTATATAATATATAATATTTATAATATATTATATATATATACATCGGGGGCAGGAGTAGTATATGGGCATGCCCTTCCTAACCAATGCCTCCTGCTTAAGTTTTTGAGGTTCTGTCCTCCCACGTAAAATGAAGGCAGTAACACTCACATTTTAGAGGGTGTTGATATAATGATTAAAATGTATTTAATGAAATAAATGAACATTAAATAGTTGGAATGATGCCTTGTACAGAGCAAGACAATCATTATCAATGCACATTAACATGGTATCTTAAAGCTTAAGTTCAAAATGTATTTGAAGGCAAGATAGACGTTTATTTGGAGGAATATTGGAAATGCTCCAAGAATGCAATATCTCGTTGTGTATGTGTATGTGTGTTTTTGTGTGTCTCATTTCCTCTCTCTCTTTCCCCTCTGTCTTTCCATTTCTTTCCCTCTCTCTTCTGAACCCCAGACACAAGCTTACGTAGTTTCTCATTCTCTTCATTTTTCCTCCAGGCTTGATTGCTCCACTCATTGAACGCACTGTGGCTGAAAATAGACTTAAGCTCTATCACAGACTCCTATCTGCTGCCTCATTTTCAGGTCCTCAATTCTATTTTCTGAGGCAAGATTGGCATATTAGACTTGGTTGGCAGAGTTCTTCTCTCCTGTCATGTTGTCCTGGTGCCGACCTTTCCAGCTGCAGTGTTAGAGTGCCATGAAGTGATTGAGACTGATTCTAATCTCTTGCAAACAGAAAAGAACAAGTGTTGAGGGAGGAGAGAGAAGGAGAATATGTGAGTAGATGTGTGTATACATGCACACACTGTTGAGGGAGTATTGAGTTAAATGAATAATGTATATACTTAGCACCTAGAGTGGTGATTCACATCTGTTACTTGCAGGAAGAACAAATCATAGATTTCAATCCAGTTTGGACAAAGGGAATGAGATAGTATCTCAAAAACCAAATAAAAATCAAAGGCTGAAGTGTTGTAGAACACTTGCCTAAAGTACATACAATTAGATTTAATCCTCAGTATCAAAATAAAGAGTATTTAGCATAGACTCTGCCACTAGAAAATTCATAAATGTTTTTAGTGAAATAAACAGAAAAATGCTAGAGGAAATTCACTAAGACAGTAACTGTTCGGGCTGTTTACAGATGATTATTTCTCATTGTTCTCAAGATATTGTACTTAAAATAATTTTTTACAATAAATGTGCATTTCTTACTTATCAATACAGGACAGAAATGTATAAATTAAAGAGTGACAGTTTATTTTAGTTTATATTCAACTACTGAATCCCCTATATATTCGACTGCAGGAACATCATTTTTAGCCATGCAATGGACAAAGATCTCATATCTAAAATATACATGGACCTCAAAAAAAATAAATCCCCCAACAACAAATCTTCAAAGAAACAACTGCCCAATAAATAAGTGGGCTAAAGACTTAAAGAGAAACTTCTCCGAAGAGGAAAGAAGGATGGCCAATAGACACAATCAATCTACCTAGCCATAAAAGAAATGCAAATCAAAACAACATTGAGATACCACCTCACCCCTGTTAGAATGGCTATGATCAAGAACTCTAATAAAAGCAGATGCTGGAGGAGATGTGGACAAAAAGGAACCTTACTTCATTGTTGGTGGGAGCGTAAAGTTGTTCAACCACTTTGGAAAGGAGTATGGAGTTTCCTCAAAAGACTCCACATAGAGCTCCCCTATGACCCAGCAATTCCCCATTTGGCATTTACCCAAATGTTTACAAACAAGACCACACTAAAGCTACCAGCACGACTATGTTTATTGCACCCCTATTTACTACAGCTAAGATATGGAACCAACCCAGACGCCACTCAATAGATGAATGGATCAAGAAAATGTGGTATATGTACACAATAAAATTCTATGCCTCCATCAGAAACAATGACATTGCCCCATTTGTTAGGAAATGGAAAGACTTGGAAAAAGTTATATTAAGTGAAGTAAGCCAGGCCCAAAGAAACATAGGTCCCATGGTTTCCCTCATTTGCAATATCTAGTATATGTCTGAGTCAAGCAGAAAAGGTCAGATAAGGTGATGTTAGGGAAATGAACCCTAAGATATGTACTCAAATGTTTTTTTTTTATTTCTTGAGATTGTTTCTAACACATTTATAAGATTATTTCTTTGTTGCTTTGTATGTCCCTCCCCCACAGTATGACCCTTGCTTTCACTGTATTTGATGTTATAATTTGTGGAGGGGAAGGGGAAAAACACATCGTTGAAATAGGGATACAGATGGACCCATTGCAACAATGAGATGTACAAGTCGTTATGTCAAAAACGAACTTTACAACTTTGGTGCGGCTGGGGGGGAGAGCGGGGAGGATTGGGTGGGGGGGCGGGGAAAGGATAGGAAGTGATGGAAAGGGGAAACAAAGGAGGAGGCTACAATGCTTGATAAGGAATGTACTCATCTTGTCCATGTAATTGTAACCCCTCTGTGCAGTATTTTCACAATAAAAAAATGTAAAAATAATAAAAAACAATAAATGTGCATTTCTTACTTATCAATACAGGACAGAAATGTATAAATTAAAGAGTGACAGTTTATCTATTTTATATTCAACTACTGAATCCCCTATATATTCGACTGCAAGAACATCATTTTTTGATGCTACTGTCCTTTTAATATTCTTATTTCTCCAGTTTTTTTTCAGGGTAGGGGGAGAGGTTAAGTGTTGAGAGGTACCTAACTGCATGTGCTTTGTGATATGTGATGGTTTCAGCAGTTGAAATTTTGCGGTACGTATACTGGATAGTTTCCAAGTTGGTAAAGTAGAGAGAAAGCATTCAAGAAATAAAAAAAATGCAATGTACACTTAAAATCTTCAAACTAAAATTAGTTATTTAATCACAAGATGGACATGTTGTTGCCTTTGATGATTGTTTGGTATCCATCAATAGCACCCAGATAATTCCTATCATCCTAAATGTTGTTTTCCTTTTTAAAGATATCCTGCCTTGTTTATCTGATTGCTGAGTATAAATGCTTTGTCTTTGATTTCAAAATCAGAACTTTTCAGCAAAAAACAAAATGTAAACAAAAAGTTTTCTTATCTTGGATAATAAAAGTAGGAATAAGCAATGGTATCACACAGAAAGACATAGTTTTATATTTTAGCTTGATGCCCTATCTGCTGTGAGAATCTAGTACTTCTTGGTATTTTGTTAATCATAGATAAGTTTTCAGATTGTTACCTGGATTTCACTTAGAATGTTTACCCTTAGAAAGTCTAAAGTCACGGGTGATCTCTCTCATGTGGCACCTTCAAATTGCCAAGGTAGATTCTTAGTCTGAAGACTAATAACCATTCAAGTCACAACATTTTAATGAAGAAAGGGGAATATGGGCTTAGACTGTCCAAGTTGTATCTTTCTTGGGAAACAAAGCAAATTCTTTGCCCCTTTGAAATTGCCACTGAGTCATTGTTCATGTTTCCTTTTGTTCTGGGCCTTCCAAGAAACTCAGAAACACATCATAATCAAATTGTGACAATGATCCCTTAGAATTGTTTTGTGTAATAACATTCCATTATACTTTTCTTTTCTTTTGTTTTTCCTGTAAATCTATTTCCTTAACTATATCATTTTTACCGAGATTGCTCCATAAACTAACTCAAAACTTTATTGACATAAAAAATTGCTTACGTAAAAAGGGAATTTTATAAGCCTTATCCCAATGTAGCTGCTGGTATAGACCCAGGACACTTTAAAAAGCCTGTTACACTTTTTTTAAGAAGGGAATTCATTCCTATGGTTTAGTCAGTGTCCACTACACAAAACTCTGTAGCACCACTGTGAACTTGTGACAAGTTAAAGAATTACTCTGAAGATTTAGAAAGTTCCTTTGCTGCATACATCAGCACTGTCCTTAAATCTCTTTTTCAGTTCAATTTTATCCATAAAGTATTTCTATCTACGGGATTTTTTTAGCAGATATTTATAATTTAGAATAAAATTTATATGCATATTTTTTCATGGTCCTTTTGTGTATCTCTATATAATGGTAAGAAATCCTCAAAAGCTCTGCAACAGCTTCATAATGGCAGCTCTATTTCAAATGTGTGGAAACAGATGATCACATTCCAGTAAGCAGCAGGGATGGGAATGAAAGGCAGGTTCTTTTATTTCTAGGCCAGTCTGTTCCGAACTCTGAACCATGACAGTATTCAAGCTTCTAAAAATTAATGGTCCTTTCCCCAGAGGACACGGAGGTTCTCAGGAAGCTGACCTCATCCTACTCTGCCCTGTTATCACTGAATATCAGAGGCTGAGTGGACCGAGGGAGCTCTTACTAACACTGTCTCTGCATTTATGACTCTCTTTTCAGATTTCAAATCTAAATTCACTTGGAGGTTTTTCAGCCTTGTATATTTTAAATCATGCATAGATACTTAGTATAAACACAAGCTTTTCTACAAAACTCCCTTTGCAAATCAATTACAAAATGGTTTTGTGTGTGATGTTAAAGAACGCAAATTTTGGGGAGGGGGATAAGTTAGATTTAAAGTAAAATAATACATACAAAGTCCTTGCATTCAGAAAAGAAAAAAAAACAGCACAATGTTAATAGAACTGACATTGTTTAAATTGATGCATTTAAAACAGAGATAAAATATCTTTATTATTTGAACTTTATATTTGTAATCTAGCATGTCAAACACAATTAGACTTCTTTTTCTTTCTTTCAAGTGAACATATACCTTAAAATTGTATTATCTTTAAGTAGTTATACAAATGGGTTTTCTTTCAAGGTGTCAGGTTCTGACATGACATCTTGATTAATGTATCCCCTTTCAACATTCTCTGTTCTCTACCCCCTGCCCCCGAATACTAGGATTTGAACTGAAAGCCTTGTGCTTATTAGACAAGCAAGCACAAACCTCCAGCCCTTTTTTCTGTTTACTTTATTTTCTCAGATAGGGTCTCTCTTTTTAATCTCTGTTTCTCTGCCTCTCTGTGTCTTGTCTCTGTCTCTGTCTCTGTCTATGTCTATGACTCTCTTGAATTTTAGGCCTATTTTATTTCCATTACAGCATTTAAAAAGTCTTGTGAGGAATAAATGATGATGTGCCCTATGTTTTATACCACAATTCAGATAGCATTTTAGCATTTAAAAGAATTTTTAGACCTATAGATTTATCCAGAGTGAATTAATGAGGCACAGGCCTAATGGAGGACCAAGTGTTATTTATTATCTTTTGGCCCAGGGAAACCTCAGACTGTAATCTTCCTACCTAGCTGAAATCACAGGTGGGAAATATCATGCCCAGCTTACTGAATGAGATAGGATCTCACTAGCTTTCAGTTATGATTAGCCTTGCATCCCAATCCTCCTTATCTCCACCACCCACGAAACTAGGATTACAGGTATACACCACCTTGATGAGCTCTATTTAGAACTCCTGAATTTCTTTTCCACCCACCATACAAAGCAGTTATGTGCACCCATACACCAAGTTTCCAAAAATTATTATTGGCCTCTCCATTCTCCTTTTGCCTCAAACTGAGCAATCATTTTTGCCTCTTTTTTTTCCTTCACATATTACAGCAAAATATCCCTGGAATCACAACATTACTGACACACTACTGAGTTCTCCAGAGGTCTTGCTCTAGTGGTCACCTACCTGCATTCCCTACATTCCCACTGTTTCTCGTTGCCCCCTACATACCCTAGCAATAGCTGGAGTTGTTGTTTAGTGTGTAATTCATTTGGTTCTTCCTATCCATTGCCTTCTTGATTTTTTTGAGATCAGACCCTAATCACCTCTTTCTCTCTTTCTTCTTTCCTTCTTTCCTTCTTTCTCTTTTTCTCTTTGTCCTATCTCCCTGCCTACCTCCCTGCCTCCCTCCCTTTCTTTCTTTCTTTCTTTCTTTCTTTCTTTCTTTCTTTCTTTCTTTCTTTCTTTCTTTCTTTCTTTCTTCCTTTCTTTCTTCTTTCCATCCCTCCCCCTTCCTTCCTCCATTCTTTCCTCCTCCCTCCTCCTCCTCCTCTTCTCTGTATATGTGTGTGTGTGTATACATGTGTGTGCATGGGTACACATGCATGCCAGTATTTGGGCTTGAATTCATGGCCTTGTACTCTCTCTTAGCATTTTTGTCTCAAAACTCTACCACTTGAGACACATCTTTGCATCTTTTTTGCTGGCTAATTGGTTACAGAGTTTTTCTACCCAGGCTGGCTGAGACTCATGATCCTCAGAGCAGATCTCAGCCTACGTTTCCAGCCTTCTACCCTTGGACTACCCTTGGGATTCCTTGAACTCCAATCTGCAGGAGAGGTGGCATTCTTGTTTGTCTTTGAAATGCCCTGGCTTGGCCTTCACCTCAGGCTTTGTGTTCTTCACATCTTTCTGCCTGAACACACTTTTTTCTGAACTCTGTGTTGTCTACTCCTTCAATTCAGTGTCCAGTCTTCAGCGTAGCTCTTCACTCTACCAAAGTGTGGCTCCTTCATCTCTACTGCTGTTTCCTCGCCCTGCTGCTTTATCTTCACAGCAAGTTAACTACCTGGTTGCTGCTGAATGCACATTCATTTCTAATCTGCCTCTCCCTTGGGAGCATTGGCAACAGAGGTCCCTGTCCACTACAGCCCTCATGCTTACAGCAGTTCGTATGTGAATGATGCTTTGCTTTAACTTACAATCTATAATCAGAAATGAAGTACATGCTTTTTCCTAAGCATGAGTAAAGACCCATTTATACCCTCAGAATATTTTTCAAAATGCAGCCATAACAAAGAAAAAAATGAACTCTCAGGAGAATTGAAGTTCAATGAAGAAAGTGAAAGTTGAGCTGAGTATGACCTGAAACCTGGCATTACAGAGACTGAGAAAGATAATAATGGAAGAAAGAAAATGAGACTGAAATTAAATATAGGAAGGTCAATGAAAGCCAGCTTCTGGGTCATGGATGGTGGAGCAGCAGAGGGAACCAAAATCTGTAATGCGCTATCTGTAATGCCCTGGGAAAAGAGCTGCCAAGGGCTACACTCTGTGTCAAATCTTGGGGAACCTTTTAATGAAGATGACTGACAGTCGTGTAAGGTTAGTTGCAGAGTGCATCTGAGATGACAAGAGTGAGATCACATAGCTCATGTAAAGTAATTGTACTACAGGTAGTCAGAAATGTTGCTCGTACAGAAACCACACACAGAACAGGCCATGTGCAAGAGGAGTACAAACTGTTTTCAAGATCAGGATTCCTAGAATCATGTCTAATACTATACATGGCTAATTCTATAAACTATCCACTTGCATAAAAGAAAAAATCTAATATACTAGATGACAAGGCAGACAAGACAGTGGTTCAAAACAGCAGTTAAACATGGATGTGAAACAGAGTTGAGCATCCCATACAAATAAGGCTGAAGAAATCTGGAGAGTCTAAATCATTGCACACATGCACAAACATGAACATGCTTATGCTTTACATACGGAATAACATAGGAGAATATTTCTGCATGTACTTGATTAAAGATACCTCCTGGTAATAATTTGACAACACTGAATTCAAAGCCAGAATCCCTGGGATTCGAGAACAGATCAGATTGCAAATTAGTTGAGCCATCTTCTCAGTCATTCACTCCTTGAAGCCTCACTTTTTCTCATGGCTAAAGGAAGAGCTCTAACAATTTATGTGCTATAATATTTATGACTAATTTGAGCTAGAGAAGTATTACAAGTAGAACAAAGCTCATGAAGAATAGGCCCATTCCTATGAATGGCTTGAAGTCAACTACCCTTTGTTCACCATTTATCTGCCCTTCATGCAGCAAATGTATACTTAGTAATTACTGTATGCCAAGCACCACTTTAAGAGATTCAACAGGCATAGATTATATTCTTTCCCATAGAGAATTCAACAAGAAGCCAAGTGTTGGTGGCTCATGGCTATAATCCTAGCTACTGAGGATCTGAGAATTGTGGTTCAAGGCCAACCCAGTCAGGAAAGTCCACGATATTCTTATTTCCAATTAATCACAGAAAAAGCCAGAAGTGGCATTGTGGCTCAAATCAAGTGCTATTCTCAGGAACAATGCATAGGCCCAGAGTTCAAGACTTATAACCAATAGCAACAAAAATTTAACAAGGTCAGTTGCAGTAGCTTAAATTTATAATCCCAGTTATTGGAGAGGCAGAGTCAAAGACAATCTTGTTTAGAAAATTGGAAAGATCGGGGCTGGGAAGGTGGCTCAGTGGTAGAGCGCTTGCCTTGCATGCATGAAGCCCTGGGTTTGATTCCTCATCACCACATAAGCAAAAAGGAAAAAGCTGGAAGTGGTGCTGTGGCTCAAGTGGTAGAGCACTATCCTTGAGCTGAAGAGCTGAGGGACAGAGCCCAGGCCCAGAGTTCAGGCCCCATGACCGGACCCCCCCCCCCAAAGAAAATAAAAGAAAATTGGAAAGATCACTTCTGAATCAATAGCTGACAGTGGTGCTGTGTGTCATCCCAACTATATTAGAAGTATAAATAGGAGAATCATGGTTCAGGCCACCTGGGAATAACCATGAGGTGAGACCTTTTCTGAAAAATAAAGCAAAAATGGCTGGAAGCCTGGCTCAGGTGGTAGAATGCCTGCCTAACAAGCTAAAACACCACTAACATAAAGATGGAGGAAGAGGAAGAGAGGGAAAAGAACAGGAGGAGATTAATGAAGGAGGAGGCTAATTAAAGGTGAATTTGGCTTCAGGATCTGGCTAAGATTCTCTTACTGGTAGTAAACATGAATTTATTTAGCAACATGAAATTTGCATGCCCATGTTTATATCTGTATTTTCTTGTAAATCATATTAGAATTTTTGCTACAAAGATTACATATAGCCATATACACATATGCACACTTCCATGTTCTGCATTCTGTCAGCCTTATTAATATTGCTAAGCATAGTTTTTGTTTAGTTCACTTCTCCAAGTTGGTTCACAGGACTATCCTCAATAGATTCCACACCTGGGTTTGGCCAAAGCGATACTACTACTTGTACAGCAACTATGGGAAAAAGTGCCATGTATACCTTGACTCCCCTAGGTGGTGCAATGAAGCACAGAGTTCCCCTAGGGCATTCAGTGGTCTCACTTCGTCATATGTCTCATTCTCTTTTCCATGCCCATTTCCTGGAGGATGAAATCATTTATCTTTCCTTTTTCCTCTTCAGGATGGTCTCTGGCAATTTTTCTTCTTATTTTGACTTGCCAGCCATTCCTAACATCCCTGCAATTTTGCCAGAACCAGGGTTGATATTCACTTGGAAACTTTTATTAAAATAAAATATCTAAGCAAGATGACCTTGGTTATGAATTTGTGCATCCATTGTGTGTGTGTGTGTGTGTGTGTGTGTGTGTGTGTGTGTGTGTGTGTGTGTGTGTGTGTGTGTGTTGGAGCTGGAGCTTGAACTCAGGGCTTATGGTTTTGTCCATGAGCTTTATTAGCTCAAAGATAACACCCTATCGCTTGAGCCATAGCCACTTTCAGCTTTTGGGTGGCTAATTGATGATAAAAATATCATGCACTTTCTTGCCCAGGCTGGCTTCAAACTATTGGCTATACATGTTTAGAGAATTGAAGTTAGATACTTACATATCATCCTGCATCAGACTCAACTGCATATAGATCACAGACCTTGAAGTAAGAGCAGATCCTCTGAAAATATGAGAGGAAAGGATAGGAGATACACTAGGACTCCTTGGCACAGGTTGAAACTTCCTAAATAAAGATCCAGAAACACAACAAATAAAAGAAAAGCTGGATAAAGTGGGATTGCATTAAACTGTGGAGCTTCTGCATGTCAAAGGACATAGCTAGCAAGATAAATGAATGATATAAAATACTTAAGTAGCCCTCTCTGACTGCCTGTAAGTGGGAAAAAAAGCCCAAACACACAAAACCTTCAATAGCCTTTGAGAGTTTGGATGGTACTTACCCCATAGTGAAATACACAAAAGGAACTATCATTGGTTTGCAAAATTTAATATTTTTAATCTTTATTTACCATTGATCATTTACTTTAGGCCATGAACCATACATTCCTTTACTTCCCCAGTGTATGACCTGTGAGAAAGAGAAGGGTTATTTATACGTATAGTGTGAGTAACAGACATCACAAATGAATCCCCATGAATTATCATGGCATCATGCAGCTTGGTCTCCAGCTTCTCCACTTGCATAATGGAATCTCTCAAGGCTCTGTAGCAAGTCCGAAAATTGCTGGGCTGGTGGTTATTAGCTGTAATCCTACCTACCTAGAAGGCTGAGGATTATGACTCAAAACCAGCCCAAGCAGACAAATCCAAGAGATTCTTATTGCCAGTTAACCAGAAAGAATAAAGTATCGGGGTAGCTGGGGTTGGGGGGGGTTGTTGAAGTGTAAATGTGGCTCAAGTTATAGAGCTCCAGCCCCGAATGAAAGAGTTAAATGCGAGAGTGAGACCCCCTCAGTTATTAAGCTCTAGTACCAGCAACACACACACACACACACACACACACACACACACACACACACACACACACACACACACACACACACACACACGTCCTAGAATTATGGTCACATAGTCATATGTTTCTCCTAGCTTTTTAAAAGTAAGATAGTTCAATTGAAATCAGGCTAACTTTTGTCATCACTTTCCTCTAATGACAGTGGAGATGTAAGTAGCAAATGAAGACACATTTCGGGGGATAGTGACATACCTATGTTTAGCTATTGACAGTCATCACAACGTAGGATATGTCTATAATAATACTGCCAAATTATGACACATAATACAGGAGCAGAGGTTGGGTCACCACATCAACTTGACACCTCTTTCACTACTAATTTTACTTTTATATTTTCTATTTTTCCTAAAAGAAGGCTTCTAAAATTGGATTTATACCTGAAGGGTGTGAGGTGTAATCAAAATTTAAATTCAGGTCTGTTTGATTTCAAAACCAGCCCTTGTTATGGTTTAGAATTAAACAATTACTTAAAAATTAATCATTAATTTCTATTATATTTTTATTTTCTTTAGGTAGTTACAATACAACACAGCACATTAGAAATACATTGCCATTCCCTGCCCCCCTTTTTTTTGTCAGTTGTAGAGCTTGAACTCTGGGCCTGGGTGCTGTCACTCAGCTCTTCAGCTCAAGGCTAGCACTCTACCACTTGAGCCTCAGTGCCACTTCTGATTTTCTGGTGGTTTATTGAAAATAAGAATCTCACGGAATTTTGTGCCTGGGCTGGCTTTAAACCATGATCCTCAGATCTCAGCCTCCTCACTAATTAGGATTACAGGCATGAGCCACCAGGGCCTGGCAAGTGAAGCATCCTTTACTCATAATGGCTGTGAACCAGTGACTGCAAGCAGACTCATACCCCCCAAAAACTTGCAGTGCCTAATGCAGCTAGCGCAAAGTTTTTGAAGGCAAAAGCCACATCAAGGCAGATGTCACATGGTATGGGAACTAGCAAAGTGTATTTTACAGAAGCAAAGCAAGCTATCCAGGGGTAACAATCAGGGTCAATCAAGGGCCAGTTATCTAAGGGGAACAATAAAGGATATGCAAGGGCAAGTATTCTCTGGAACACATTTTTTTCTGGAGCTAAACAACCCATGATACATCTGCAATTTAACAACTCACAACACAGCTGTAGTTCAAAGAGAGTCCTATGTCACCTCTACAGTTCTTGGAACTGGGTGAAAATTTCCTAACACCTATTAAGACACCAAGATGGTGCTGAGGACAGATAGTATTATTTAGACAAAGTATCCATATTTCACCATCTGAGGCTGTTTTTCATTTTTCTCTGATTGTTCTTGAAATATGGATACTGGTTCTAACTGGCAGCATCTTTGACATGTTGATGGATGAGAGACTTTCTAAAAACTCTTATAGGTGAATCCTAACCCCTACCCCTAGGTGATAGGCATGCCTGAATTGTTAGAGGCAGGGGCACAGACTTGGACAATAGGTTACTGGACCACCAGACCTGTACCATGAACTCATGAGACTCTTTGAACTCTCAAGTTCCTCATGACCCTTTCCCTGACCATGACCGTATTTAGGTCCCAACACCTCAGCATCATTTTGTGCCATGCCTCACGTCTCATGGCCCTCCTCAAGTCACCATGGCATCCCTCTCAACTCTCCATTAGAGTTTATCTGGTTTGTTTTTCTGCTCTTTCTTTCCTATCTACATGCCTCAGTGTTTTAAAACAGTTCTAAGTATATTTGAGGCTGTGAGTTCCTTGGGAACATGTATCCCTCACAGTTGTTGGCTTTCTAATAAAGACTCCTGATTGGAACTTTCAGACTGTGACTTCTCTCTATCTTGTGATCAAATTCCTGTATAACATTCTGAGGCTACTATTTACTTTCCTAAGGAAGGGCTTTAAGTTGGTTCTTTTTGTTCCTAAGTAGGTTTTGGTTATCTCAAATGTATTAAATCTTAAACATTTTTGGCATTTTAAAAAATTCACCCACATTTGTCATTTTTTTTGAAAATATGTATTTTTATTGTAAAGATATTGTACAGAGGAATTACAGTTACGTGAGTAAGGTAATGAGTAAATTTCTTATCGAACATTGTTACCTCCTCCTTTGTTTTTTCCCCTACTGTCTCTTCCCTCCCCATGTCCCCAACTCTCCCCCACCATAGTTGTAAAGTTCATTTTCACCATAGTGTCTTGTACATCTCATTGTTACAATGGGCCAAAATGTATCCTTATTTCTGCTTTTTGTTATTTTCCTTCCCCTTCCCAAATTAGAAAAATGTATGTACAAGATGCAGGGCACCAGAATCAAATGCAGTGAAAACAGGGGTTATACCATGGAAGAAGAATATACAAGAGAAATAAAAAAAATCCCATAGTACATTATAAGTACATTAAAAACAACAGGAAGAAAGATAAAACCTCTTGTGTCCCTATCTTGGGATTCATTTCACTTAGCATCATCTTATATGGTCATATGCACATAGATTTTAAATAGGGATACAGGTGGACCCATTGCAACGATAAGATGTACAAGTCGTTATGTTGAAAAATTAACTTTACAACTTTGGTCCGGGGAGGGGGGCGGGTAGCGGGGATGATTGGGTGGGGACAGGGAGGAGGATGGGAAGGGATTTGAAGGGGAAACTAAGGAGGAGGCTACAATGTTTGATAAGAAATGTACTCATTATCTTGCCCATATAATTTTAATCCCTCTTTACAGTATTTTCACAATAAAAAATTAAAAAAGAAATAAAAAATGAAAAAAAGAGGTTGGTATAATTTGTGGAGGGGAAGGGAAAAACAAATCGTTTAAATAGGGATATAGGTGGATCCATTGCAAAAATGAGATGTAACAAGTCGTTATGTGGAAAAATGAACTTTAACTTTGGTGTGCGGGGAAGAAGATTGGGTGAGGGGTGGGGGGAGGATGGGAAGGAATGGGAAGGGGAAACAAAGGAAGAGGCTACAATGCTTGATAAGAAATGTACTCATTATCTTGCCCATGTAATTGTAACCCCTCTGTAAAGTATTTTCACAAGAAAAAACGAAAAAAAGAAAAAAAGAAAGAAAAATTTCCAAGGCATCTCTGATGCCATCTCTCCCTTTCTGACACCTTACCCTTTAATTTTGTATTTTCTATTGCTCTTTCTATTGCTTGCATTTCTCTCCTCTGCCTAGATTGTACTTTCTATCACTCATCTGAAATAATTAAGCAACTATCAATGCCATCCACTAGAATGGAAGGTATAACTTGGACATGAAAGATGTCTATCTCTCTGATTCTAAATAGAGATTGAGGATTATTTGGGGAACTTCAAAAAAAGTTGCAAGTAACAATTTTCAGGTAACCTACCTGAAATATGTTTTAGTATCCCTGCCTTTTTTAAGTTTACATTTCAATGACATAATCTAAATAATTAGAGGAGGAATGGGGCTGGTGTGCAACTTCTTCTTTGAGGGAGATTGTTGATGACAATTCAGCTAAAGCACCGAAAGCCCTCAGGGAAGGAAGGCAGGGGTGACAATGGGAGCAACACTATCAGACATCCCATTCTCCAAAGGATAATTTTGTGTCTGCATCAATTTTGAGAGAGTTAATAACTGCAAGGGTATTCAAGATTCATCTGGTCTAGGGGTGACAACTTGTTTTCTGCTAATACTGATGAGTTTTCTTTGGTCTATATCATGGTCTTCATAAAAATTATGCCAGCACATAAAAATTCTGAAGATCTATACTAATGCAAGCTGTGAGTCTTAAGAACCATTAGGAGATTTGACAATTCAAATTTCATTATGGCAAATGTTGGCTCAATCTGATCATTTATATTTGTTTGTTTGTTTATGCCAGTACTAGGGTTTGAACTGAGAGCCCGAGCTTTTTTGCTTAAGGCTCATGCTCTACCATTTGAGCCACAGCTACGATTTTGGGTTTTGGTGGTTAATTGGAGATAAGAATCTCACAGAATTTCCTACTTGGGCTAGATCTTAGCCTGTTTATTTTTTGAAATTAATTTAATTTATTGTTATAGAGTTGAGATACAGAGGGATTACAATTCTTTTTTTTTGGGGGGGGTCCGGTTTTGGGGCCTGAACTCTGGGCCTCAGCTCTTCAGCTCAAGGCTAGTGTTCTACCACTTGAGCCACAGCAGCACTTCCGACTTTTTTCCTTTTGCTTATGTGGTCCTGAGGAATCTAACCCAGGGCCTCATGCAAGCAAGGCAAGCACTCTACTGCTGAGTCACCTTCCCAGCCCGGGGTTACAATTTCTTAAGTCACCTATTCAGTACATTTCCCTTTTATCTGTTTTTTAAAATTTAATTTTATTGTCAAGGTGATATACAGAGGGGTTACAGTTACATACACAAGATAGTGAGTACATTTCTTGTGGAACATTGTTACTCTCTCCCTCATTTTTCTCCCACTTTTCCCTTCTCCACAAGGTCCCCTCCCCAGGTTGTAAAGTTTCTTTCCAACATACTGTCTTTTGAGTATCACTGTTGCATTGGCTCTCATTTTGAGTAGCTAGGATTACAGATGTGATCCACCAGCACCTAGCTTAAGCTGCCCCTTTAAATGGAGGTATTCAGTAGATATTGATGTCTAACCTTACAATTGCTCATTTACTTTTTTTATTACAAATGTGATCTCCTAATCTCACAAGTGTTAAAATTGATGTTCCAAATTCATGTAGATAGGCATGTCATATTTTCATTTGTAGAGCTCTTTCTACATCCCACATTGTTTCCCAACACTACTTGAATCTAATCATTTGTAATATGCAGAAGCAATGACCTGAATACTATTAGAGACACAAAATTCAGGTAACACCTTACCTTAGCACCTCCTTTTTAGTACAATGCAGTTTGCTCAGGAATTATTGTCATTGGGCCAATCAACAGCTCTAACCTACTTGATTACCTAACTTGCAGTTGTGTTCCTACTATAAAACACATTGTCTATTGAAGCAAGCACACAATCTTCATTTGTATTTCTTACAATCTTGCTCAAACCACATGTGCTGAGGGTCAAGCCTTCTTCCTAGAGTTGTAACCACTTTTCTTTTAGTTTCTAATCAGCTAGGGGAAAATAAGAAGCTAAAACTGATTGTATAGTTTGTTGTCATATTAGAAATTCCTTTTCTCTGTATCTTTAAATATTATTGGTTGCAAACTCCTTATTATCATTACACAAGAAAATTCCAAGTGAACAGAGATTGCAAAAGTTCAAAAGCAGATGAATAAGCACATCAGTGAGGACACTCACAGTGAGCCACACACACACAAGTCACTGCCATTGTTCTATCTCTATTCTCTCTAGCAGGCTGACTGTCAAAGGAAGCACTGGAATTATTGTTGGGTTGCCTTCAGCCTTGAAAAGTCACTTTGCCTATGAACACTACAAGCAAAGCAGTATTGTTTGTTAAAGAGTACAGGTACAAGTACAGGAATATACCATAGATAAAGACTTGTGCAGAAAAAGCACATAACCAATAGCTAATCCTTAGAGGGATATAAAAGTGTGATTCCTTCAGTCTGGATAATCCTGACAAGTAAGTTTCCACATAGTTTTCCAGAGTTTGGCTGTAGTATAGCAGTGATCAATTATCTACGACAATAGTTGACTTGATAACTAACAAATCACTTGGCGGTGGCCCTCCCTCTTCTGAGTGCTTTCTTCCTTACCTACCCATGTTCTTTGCATCTGTAAGAAGTCTATTTGACTCAGAGATCTTTGGCTCAGAGTTTGATTTGAAGGATACTTCAACTAAGATAGAATCACTTAAGATTTCCAGAATGTCTCTTATAATAGAGAATATATATGTAAATAGTTACAAGAGTAAAGTCACAGAGGAACTTCAGGGAAAACAATTCCATTTGCTCAAATTAGACATGGTGTCAAATTACAATGTGTCATTTGAAGTAAGTGGAGAATAGTCCTGATTAGATAAAATAGTACCAGCAGCTCAACTATTTCTGCCTTTGATTCTCATGAAAGTTGTATAAGTGTTTTTAAACATTTTATAGGGTGCTTTCTTATGTTCTAATTTTTATAAATGAAGAAATGGGCATTTGGAGAAATAATTCAATCTGTATAAAGTTGTTCTGCCTGCAAATGGCAGGTTTAAGATTTAAACCTAGTAAATACCTCCTGATAGTCAGAGTTCTTTATGGCATTAAAAGAAAATAGCCTTTCAAGGCAGAGCGAAGTAAGCTTGAATTTTCTCATGTATTAGCTGAACAGAAATTAACAGCTAAGTCTATTATCTCAACTGAAATGGAGATAATTAGTCTGAAGGTCTTGGTATAAGGTTTTACTAAAATGTAACATGTAATATATTTTGTCCAATGCTTGTCATTAAGTATGAATTAAAAAATAAGCAACCCTTTTGTGACAATAACAACGATCATTGGGGGCATGTGAAAACTTCATGTGTTACATCTAAAAATCAGTCTTCTCAGCCTCTGATGGGGTAGTTTAGTTCTGGAGTATAATTTTAAATGATGGAAAATGAGGTTGCCATACAAACTTAGAAACGAGTATTTAGACATTTATGTCAGTTTCAAGTAGTTGACTATGTTCTGCAGAAACAAACCATCAAGGATTTTAAGCAGGGATGAAGATGGCATGTTAGTCATGCATTTTGGGATTAAGTATACTGGGGGTCACATAAGATGGCAACCTAGAATCACTAAGAATGAAAGATTAGAGGCCTGCAGACTTTTCTGGAAGGCTTTGGGTTCTGATGTAGAATTTTACCCATTCTTATTGTTTTCTAACACTTGTAGTTATACACAAAAGTGATTAAATGTGAGTGAAATCAGAGGTGGGTGTGTGTGAGGGATGGAGAGATTAGAAGAGAAAGTGGGAGGTAAAGATGGAGAAAGACAGAAAGAGAGAGAAAAGGGAAGGAAGGAGGGAGAAAGGAAGAAAGAGAAAGAAAAAGAGGGAAAGAGAGAGAAAGTGAGAGAGAGGGAGGGAGGGAGGGAGAAAGGGAGGCAGGAAGGAAGGAAGGAAGGAAGGAAAGAAGGATGGA